>NW_025963802.1:31419158-32619158 GCF_023055435.1 Haliotis rufescens | reverse complement strand
TTTTAGCCCCTTAATGCAGAGGACCAGGCAGGGTAACAACAAGTTCCATCTTTTAACGTATCTGGTATGATGTGGTCGGGGATCGAACCCCGGACCTTCCAGCCTCCAGCCTCCAGGCGCACCACCACAAGACGACGGAGGCGGTCTCCGATCTCGGATGCCATACTGACGGCAGTAGTGAGGCCCTGAACAGGTTTCGCTTCATCCGCCGCTCGTGAAAAGATCACTTCAAACTTAACCCCTCGATAAAACAAACAGTATGTCAACCACCAATGGATTCTCTCTATATAAAGAGCAATGTTATCACGTAGTCTGACCAATTGACGTCTCCCGATACAATCCCTTATAATTCCGACTTTCATCAAAAATTGTACATCAATGGAAGTTGACGGAAGCCAACGAAATACATTCTGGTTCAAGGCCACGCATTAGACCTGTGGAACTGATATACGTGGGTGCGAACGACATTGATTAGTGCCATGTTCCACGATCACAGACACGTGATCGACTAGAATTTGCAGCTGTGTCAAACACGGGTCCAGATCAAAGACGGGCAGCGCGGTGTGGACATGATGGACTGTAATCGTGCCTTCAGGGAAGGCTGCGTTTGAGGAACTAAGCTGCTTACGAGCGTACTGACGTTTTACCGCTTATCCAATAAGCGTGAGCAGTATACGTTTTCTGGGGAGAATTGGAAATATGTCATCGAGGAAAATAACTCTCATGCTGCGTGTCTGGTTGTTTGGGTAAAGTGAAACCCCGCTAGTCTGGACACTGTTAGTCCAGAAATTTCGCCTTTAAATATATATATTATGTCGTCGCTTGAGTGTGTAAATGCATTTTGACGTCACAGTTGTTATTATGACATCATCATAAGTATGACGTCATAATATATGTCATTTTCAGTTTCACTGAAGAGCTGTCATGAGACAGCGAAAGAGGTTTGCCTGCCTGAAATATATATATATATATATATATATATATATATATATATATATATCGGTTATTCAGTTATGGCCTGATGAGACTCGTACGTGGTACGAGTTGAAAGCGCTAGCCTATTAAAATTGTGTACAATCTTACTCCACTTATTTAATTATTACTATATATATATATATATGAAAGCTTATGTCAAGATATAGCAACATCAATGAGAATTCCAGCACAGACAACAGTATTGTCATGTTGCATGCCTTCAGGCCTCTCTGCCACATTCCAACCTCTTTCAGTTATTTTCTGTCAGTTCGTTGAATCTTGTTTCCGAAATATATAATATTATATATATATTTCGGAAACAAGAGAGGCCTGAAGGCATGCAACATGACAATACTGTTGTCTGTGCTGGAATCCTCATTGATGTTGCTATATCTGGACATAAGCTTTCAGTCATTGGCTACTTATCAAGAGTCAAAAGCCATTATGCGTTTTGTGCGGATTAAAGTGTCACCGTGCAACAAGGAAATCCAAATATTGTAGAGTATTATTTATTGTATTGTATATTACTTAGTTTTAGTTAAGCTCGTTTTTTTAGCTTTATCTTGATCGTGGGGTACATTAAGTCAACCACAATTGTGTACTGTGTTTATTCTTTCAATTGTATTTAAATTTACTATTATGTTCAATACAAGAAATAAAAGTGTATATGCATTTAGAAATTTGTGTGTGTATATTAAGACATTTGTATATTTTAAAGTTTTGAAACCGATGTTCTAAGGGTTTATAACTCGGTATAGCTGCAGTGTTAATATTCAGGTACTTACCTGCGAATTATTTTTACGTTAACTCAAGATGATGTAACTACACCTGAGATGATGTAGCCGTATCTACTTCCGATGACGTTCGGCCCTTGAAGTTCCGGGGTAGAATAGGTCTTCAGCAACCCATGCTTGCCATAAAAGGCGACTATGCTTGTCGTAAGAGGCGACTAACGGGATCGGGTGGTCAGGCTTGCTTGGTTGATGCATGTCATCGTATCCCAATTGCGTGGATTGATGTTCATGTTGTTAATCACTGGATTGTCTGGTCCAGACTCGTTTATTTGCAGACCGCCGTCATATAGCTTGAATATTGCTGAATGCGGCGTTAAACAACAAACAAACAAACAAACATCAGATTACGTTCAGGTTCCAGTTTCACGAAGAGATCTAAGCTTTAAGACGATCATATCATATCATATCATATCAAATCTTCCATACATTTGTGTAATTTTGTTGCAAGATCAACCGGCAAAACAACGGGGTTGCTGGGGTCATTGAGTGTGAATAAGCTTCTCTCAATAATCTATCATCTCCTAACACAATGTCGTTGAATAATCCAAACGATGTTGAGAGCTATTATCCATGTACCATCCTGAGGATCTGGTGTTGCCATGATGATGATATGGTATCCATGTTTGTAGATGTTACCAGACGATGTTACCAGGCCCGCTCGAAATGATGTTACGGCACTGTCCGTGGTGGTGTTACGGTACTGAGTGTACGAGTCCTTATGAAAACGGTATCTACCGGTGATGGTTTTGCGGTAATGAGTGTACGAGTCCTTATGAAAACGGTATCTACCGGTGATGGTGTTGCGGTATTGAGTGTACTTATGAAAACGGTATCTCCCCGTGATGGTGTTGCGGTATTGAGTGTACGAGTCCTTATGAAAACGGTATCTTCCCGTGATGGTGTTGTGGTATTGAGTGTACTTATGAAAACGGTATCTACCCGTGATGGTGTTGTGGTATTGAGTGTGCTTATCAAAACGGTATCTACCCGTGATGGTGCTGCGGTATTGAGTGTACTTATGAAACCGGTATCTACCCGTGATGGTGTTGCGGTATTGAGTGTACTTATGAAAACGGTATCTACCCGTGATGGTGTTGCGGTATTGAGTGTACTTATCAAAACGGTATCTACCGGTGATGGTGTTGCGGTATTGAGTGTACTTATGAAAACGGTGTCTCCCCGTGATGGTGTTGCGGTATTGAGTGTACTTATGAAAACGGTATCTCCCCGTGATGGTGTTGCTGTATTGAGTGTTCTTATGAAAACGGTATCTCCCCGTGATGGTGTTGCGGTATTGAGTGTACTTATGAAAACGGTATCTACCCGTGATGGTGTTGCTGTATTGAGTGTGCTTATGAAAACGGTATCTACCCGTGATGGTGCTACAGTACTGTGTAATTTATGAAAACGGTCTCTACCCGTGATGGTGTTGCGGTATTGAGTGTGCTTATGAAAACGGTATCTACCGGTGATGGTGTTGCGGTATTGAGTGTGCTTATGAAAACGGTATCTACCCGTGAAGGTGTTGCGGTATTGAGTGTGCTTATGAAAACGGTATCTACCCGTGATGGTGCTACAGTACTGTGTAATTTATGAAAACGGTCTCTACCCGTGATGGTGTTGCGGTATTGAGTGTGCTTATGAAAACTGTATCTACCCGTGATGGTGTTGCGGTATTGAGTGTGCTTATGAAAACGGTCTCTACCCGTGATGGTGTTGCTGTATTGAGCGTACTTATTAAAACGGTATCTCCCCGTGATGGTGTTGCGGTATTGAGTGTACTTATCAAAACGGTATCTACCCGGTGATGGTGTTGCTGTATTGAGTGTACTTATGAAAACGGTATCTACCCGACGTGATGGTGTTGCGGTATTGAATGTGCTTATGAAAACGGTATCTACCCGTGATGGTGTTGCGGTATTGAATGTGCTTATGAAAACGGTATCTACCCGACGTGATGGTGTTGCGGTATTGAGTGTAGTTATGAAAACGGCATCTACCCGTGATGGTGTTGCGGTATTGAATGTGCTTATGAAAACGGTATCTACCGGTGATGGTGTTGCGGTATTGAGTGTACTTATGAAAACGGTATCTACCCGTGATGGTGTTGCTGTATTGAGTGTGCTTATGAAAACGGTATCTACCCGTGATGGTGCTGCAGTACTGTGTAATTTATGAAAACGGTCTCTACCCGTGATGGTGTTGCGGTACTGAGTGTACTTATTTAAACGGTATCTACCCGTGATGGTGTTGCGGTATTGAGTGTACTTATTGAAACGGTCTCTACCCGTGATGGTGTTGCGGTATTGAGTGTGCTTATGAAAACTGTATCTACCCGTGATGGTGTTGCTGTATTGAGTGTGCTTATGAAAACGGTATCTACCCGTGATGGTGCTACAGTACTGTGTAATTTATGAAAACGGTCTCTACCCGTGATGGTGTTGCGGTATTGAGCGTGCTTATGAAAACGGTCTCTACCCGTGATGGTGTTGCGGTACTGAGTGTACTTATTTAAACGGTATCTACCCGTGATGGTGTTGTGGTATTGAGTGTACTTATTGAAACGGTCTCTACCCGTGATGGTGTTGCGGTATTGAGTGTACTTATTGAAACGGTATCTACCCGTGATGGTGTTGCTGTATTGAGTGTACTTATTGAAACGGTATCTACCCGTGATGGTGTTGCTGTATTGAGTGTGCTTATGAAAACGGTATCTACCCGTAATGGTGTTGCGGTATTGAGTGTACTTATTGAAACGGTCTCTACCCGTGATGGTGTTGCGGTATTGAGTGTACTTATTGAAACGGTCTCTACCCGTGATGGTGTTGCGGTATTGAGTGTACTTATTGAAACAGTCTCTACCCGTGATGGTGTTACAGTACTGTGTAATTTATGAAAACGGTCTCTACCCGTGATGCTGTAAAAGTACTAAGTGTACTTATGAAAACGGTATCTATTTGTGATGATGTTGCGATACCTATGACAATACCTAACAGAGATGACGTACTTAATCCAACATAATATTAGGACCATTACCGTGATATATTTCTTCATATCATCACGCTTCCATGTATAAGAATATTGATTCACATTGCATCTGGACTGAATTTACCACAAACTTCCTTAGACGTTATAATTAACAATTACAAAAACAACCGATTTAAGGACAATGCCCTGACCGCTATTGGAACGAATATATAACTGCCACCAGGCTATACCGTGTCCCTTCTGACGACAGACGCTGGTGTTTTTATGAAATAGATCTAAAATACCTTTCTTCATAAAGCCATGCCTAAGTGCTAGCTAATCCCGAAATAAGTTTGGTAAATAGTATTCAGCTGCTTTTATCCAAACGAGATGATATTCTTGGCTGTTACTTCCAAATCTATTTCCGTCACAATCTTGGTCAATGACATGGATAGCTGAATCAATATGACAATACGCATTCAGCGACACTATTATCTGATGGTATAAAGACGTAACGTAAAGATTGATTGATGCTGATAGCTGACGTGTTTCACAGCTTCGAGCGTTTAACAACTGGACACGCGCTGTTGTTTGATGGACGCGCATAGGACACTGACACCTTGAAATTGATTCGAGATTTGTGGTGTATATTTCGTCGATAGTTGCACTATATTCAGTGAATCGATGCTCTTGCTTGTATATGGGTGCGAACGAACTATATATGATCCGAGTTGTGTTATGTTGAATAGAGTTCACATATTTGCACCGAAGCAAATCCGACATAGTAGACAACTCCGTAGGTAGTATGTCTATATCAATCAGTAGACAATCGATGCTTGCAGTAAAAGGCGACTATGCTTGTAGTTAAAGGCGATCGGGTGGTCAGGCTCGCTGACGTGGTTGTTGCATGTCATCGATCCCAATTCTGTATCAACTTCATCCTGATATTACAGATATACTCCTATTATCATTTGCAGACGATATTATTTTAATCGCAGATACTATAGGTGGACTTCAGAAGCGTATTGATGTTCTAGAAAAGTATTGTAATGATTATGATCTAGATGTGAATTTGGATAAAACCAAGGTGGTTGTTTTTAAGAAAGGTAGAGTGTTGTCAAGAAAAGAGATTTGGTACTATAAATGTCTAAAGTTGGAGAGTGTGTCTTCCTATAAATATTTGGGCGTTACTTTTACGAGAAGCCTGTCCTGGTCAAGTCATTTCTCTAATGCTGGTTTGCAGGGGGAAAAAGCAATGTTTGGAATTTTAAAGTCATTGATAAAATTACATCCTCTTCGACATGACTTATATTTTAAAACATTTGATATGAAAGTAGTCCCAATTTTGCTCTATGGTTCCGAAGTCTGTGGTCTCCACCAGAATAACGAAATAGAAACTATACATACATTGGCATGCAAGCACTTTCTAGGTGTCAAATCGTCAACACCAAACAATATGGTTGGAGGTGAATGTGGGCGGTATCCATTATATCTTTATGCATACAAAAGAGTGAGTGAATGAGTTGGGTTTAACGCCGTTTTTAACAGTACTCCAGTTATATCACGGCATGTCAGCTTAATGTGGGAGGAAAGCCCCAATTGATGCAGGTCTCAGACGTTTACCACTTCGATGAAACCCACGAGCACGGGTATGGTGCTGACAAACCTAGAAATCTAGAAACATAATCGGGGCGAACCGTGATCCACAATCATAGGTTTCTGGCGTGCCCAAGGGACGCAACTCTGCACAGCGTATCGCGGCGCCCTAGACGACTGGGCCACCCGTGCCCCCGCATACAAAAGAGGTATTGGTTATTGGATAAGGTTATTGAGTATGTCCGATTGTCGCTTCCCAAAGAAATGTTATTATATGATGCTTCAGGCAGAAAGTAATGGTAAAATTAATTGGGTCTCAAAATGAAAATCTTTAATGTTCAGTTTGGGTTTTGGCTCTGTATTGGAAAACCAGTGAATAAGTCATCCTCATTCGTTTTTGACAGAATTTATGTCGCGTCTGAAATGTAGTCATGAACAGGATTGGCATAGTCTTCTGGACAAGGATAGTAAATCTTTCTCTTATTCTCTATTCAAGGTATCGTTTGGTACAGAGTTGTATCTTAGCTGTGTGACCGTCAGTAATTGAGAGTGGCGCTAGCTCGGTTTAGATGTTTTTCGCATCAGCTGTATGTTGAAACTGGGAGATACGCTGATGTCCCACGTAACAGAGACTATGTTGTGTTTGTAATGCTGGATGTGGAGGACGAGTATCATTTTTTGTTAGTTTGTTCCGGTTATAACAAGCTACGGGGGGGATCACTTACCACAAAACTATTGTGAATATCCGACCAAACAAATATTTAATATCATTATGTCTACAACTGATTGTAAATTAATTGAACGTCTAGCCATCTATATCTATCAAGCCATGTCACTTCGTAGTACATTATTGTCGCAACAATAACAGCTGTGTACATCACGTCCATTGTAGTACAAATGTAACTATGGGCCGATGGCCAACACTTACAAAATAAACCGAATTGAAACTACTACTACTACTACTACTACTACTACTACTACTACTACTACTACTACTACCAAGGCTACTACTACTACTAATAATAATAATATAATAATAATAATGATAACAAATTTAAAGCATATCCTATTCATCTTTTTTCACATAAACATCCGGGTGGTTCCAGACGAATCCACTAGAAACTACATCATCCGTATTAACGAGTTTCATTTTTTTTCCAATTATCTGAAACCTCGTACTTGTTTCTATGTTTCCTGTAGCAAACATATTCTGTCGCAACGTAATTACCAAATTAATTCCCCATCAAAACAAATATATGGCTTGTGAACAGGGCCTTGTCGATTGCTGTGATGTAACGGTGATACTCACGTGATAATCGCTTTGACGTTGTGTTGTCGTCCGTTGGTGGAGCGTTAAGACAGTTATTGACAACACTAAACATGAAATTGACGACTACACTAACAAGCCGCGTTGTTAACAGATGTTCACGACAATGATGGCGTCAGATACAGAGCGGTGGGAGAAGGCAGGTTCTAATAGTGCTGAACCAGCTCTTTTGTATACTGTTTCAGCTTAATTGCATGGTTCCATCGTGAACGTCAAGGGAGGACATGTTAGTGCGTGTTGTTTTGCTTGGTAATAGCAGGGTACGTCTCCAGTCACAATGTAACCCCAAGGCCAATTATTCTCGACTCCCGAGCCTCGTTTATATCTCTGCTTGCAATAACAAACATAACCTGTAGTTGTTTACATGTGTGTTTGTTGTCTAACGCCGCACTCAGCAATATTCCATGTCTGTAAACAATCCCGTCTGGATAATGGATTAGACAATGGCCTCATACCTTCTCTCAGCCTCTGACAAACATCATTTCATACTTTCTCGCAGCCTGATCAACACCATTTCATACTCCCTCGCAGCCTCTGACAAACACCATTTCATACCTTCTCTCAGCCTCTGACAAACACCATTCCATACTTTCTCGCAGCCTGATAAACACCATTTAGTTCCTTCTCTCAGTCTCTGACAAACACCATTTCATACCTTCTCTCAGCCTCTGACAAACACCATTTCATACCTTCTCTAAGCCTCTGACAACACCATTTCATACCTTCTCTCAGCCTCTAACAACACCATTTCATACTTTCTCTCAGCCTCTGACAAACACCATTTCATATCCCCTCACAGCCTCTGACAAACACCATTTCATACCCCTCACAGCCTCTGACAAACACAATTTCATACCTTCTCTCAGCCTCTGACAAACACCATTTCATACCTTCTCTCAGCCTCTGACAAACACCATTTCATACTTTCTCGCAGCCTGATAAACGCCATTTAGTTCCTTCTCTCAGCCTCTGACAAACACCATTTCATACCCCCTCACAGCCTCTGACAAACACCATTTCATACTTTCTCTCAGCCTCTGACAAACACCATTTTATACCCCCTCTCGCAGCCTGATAAACACCATTTCATACCCCCTCACAGCCTCTGACAAACACCATTTCATACCCCCTCACAGCCTCTGACAAACACCATTTCATACCTTCTCGCAGCCTCTGACAAACACCATTTCATACCTTCTCTCAGCCTCTTACAAACACCATTTCATACTTTCTCGCAGCCTGATAAACACCATTTAGTTCCTTCTCTCAGCCTCTGACAAACACCATTTCATACCCCCTCTTAGCCTCTGACAAACACCTTTTCATACCCCCTCACAGACTCTGACAAACACCATTTAGTTCCTTCTCTCAGCCTCTGACAAACACCATTTCATACCCGCTCACAGCCACTGACAAACACCATTTCATACCTTCTCTCAGCCTCTGACAAACACCATTTCATACCTTCTCTCAGCCTCTGACAACACCATTTCATACCTTCTCGCAGCCTGATAAACACCATTTCATACCCCCTCACAGCCTCTGACAAACACCATTTCATACCCCCTCACAGACTCTGACAAACACCATTTAGTTCCTTCTCTCAGCCTCTGACAAACACCATTTCATACCCCCTCACAGCCTCTGACAAACATCATTTCATACCCCTCACAGCCTCTGACAAACACAATTTCATACCTTCTCTCAGCCTCTGACAAACACCATTTCATACCTTCTCTCAGCCTCTGACAAACACCATTTCATACTTTCTCGCAGCTTGATAAACATCAATTAGTTCCTTCTTCCAGCCTCTGACAAACACCATTTCATACCCCCTCACAGCCTCTGACAAACACCATTTCATACCCCCTCTCAGCCTCTGACAAACACCCTTTCATCCCTTCTCTCAGCCTCTGACAAACAGCATTTCATACCCCCTCTCAGCCTCTGACAAACACTATTTCATACTCCCTCACAGCCTCTGACAAACACCATCTCATACCCCCTGTAGCCTATGACAAACACCATTTCATACCCTCTCACAGCCTCTGACAAACACCATTTCATACCCCCTCACAGACTCTGACAAACACCATTTCATTCTTTCTCTCAGCCTCTGACAAACACTATTTCATACTTTCTCACAGCCTCTCATAAATACTATCTCATAACTTCTCGTATCCTCTGACAAACACTGTACCATGTCATCTCTTGCCTTCTGAGAAACACTATTTCCTACCTTCTCTCAGTCTTTGACAAACAATATCTGATACCTACTCGCAGACACTGGCAAACACCGTCCCACATTTTCTCTCAGCCTTTTTGAAATACTGTTCCTTACCTTCTTGCAGCATCTGAGAAAACACATGTTCATACCTTTTCGCAGCCTCTGACAAACACTATTTTATACCTTATCGAAGCCTCTGACAAACACTATTTTGTATACCTTATCGGAGCCTCAGACAAACACTATTGCATACCTTCTTGCAACCTCTGAAAAACACTGTCTCATATCTTCTCTCAGTCTCTCAGAGACACAATTTCATACCTTCTCACAGTCTCTCACAAACGCCGTCACATACATGTATCTTCTCTCCACCCCACAGTCTTTTTTGCTACTGACAAACACTATCCCAAATCTGTATCTTCCTCTGACAAACATCATGAACAACCTTCTATCAGCCTCTGCCAAACAGATCCCAAACCTTCTCTCAGTCTCTGACAAACACTTTACAAAACCTTCTTTCAGTTTCAGTCACTCCTTCGCCAACAAACATTCCTTTCTGTTCAACATCGTGTATCTATCAGCACAGGAAGGGTTCAACTAATGTAATTCAAAACCAAGACGAATTTAAATCGTAAAAGCAAAAGCAGTAATGTCATGTCAAAATAAAATACAAACTGCTTTGGGTGAGGCTACCATTCAAGGAGGCTGGTTTCCAGCATCAAAGTATATGCTCCCACTGACACATCGATCATTCTCTAACTTCCTTAATGAGGCTGCCCACAACAAGCATATCAGTTATCCCGCATCTCCATCGGGAATTCTATGAGTCCATCAAATTCCTGAATCATTCTACCTTCATAGACTTGTTGGTGTAAATTCAGTGAGGCCAAGGGATGGTATTATTTAAATATCCATAAGGTTATATGATACAGGACGAAGTTCTATTTCCGTGCTTAATAAATGCTTTATCCGTTTCTTGGCGTTTATGTGTCTCCGATAAAAAAGAAAGTCTTAAAATCAACAAGGTTGTCGGAAGGTTTGCAAGGAAGTCGGAAGGCATTAAATAGAAACCGTCTTAGAATGATTCTAGATGATTGCCGGTTAATGAGCCCGAATTGTCTTTCTTCCCAATTAATGTCACAATGATGGGATCCTTCATCAGAAGTGTACACACGGAAGTGTCTGGAAAGGCCTATAGCATTACATTTTATGCCATGACATTCACGGGCACGCAGCATCTTGGAAGCATATGTTGAGAGGATATGTTTGTTGCTTGCTCATCTCACAGTGAGGAGTGAGCGAGTGAGTGAGTAAATAAGTGGATGAGTTAGCGGTTTTCGATGGGTAGTTGGGTGAGTGAATGCGTGATCGAGTGAGTGAGTGAATAAGTGGGTGGGTGAGTGAGTGAGCGGTTTTCGATGAATAGTTGGGTGAGTGAATGCGTGATCGAGTGAGTGAGTGAATAAGTGGGTGAGTGAGTGAGCGGTTTTCGATGGATAGTTGAGTGAGAATGCGTGATCGAGTGAGTGAGCGAGCGGTTTTCGATAGGTAGTTGGGTGAATGAATGCGTTATCGAGTGAGTGAGTATGGCGGGTGATGTTTGTGAAAATGAAGAATGGTGAGTGAGTGAGGTAGATTAGAATCTCTTTAACGTTTCTCACAAAACGGTGTCATATTGCTGAGTTTTGCAATAAACAAAGATTTGACCGATATAAACCCTTTTTTCTATGATTGGTCACCAAAATTTAAACAAAAAACAGTAAAGTTTGACTTTGGAGAAACATATGGTTTTCAAGCTCCATTGTGACCCTAACGCCAGATCCTTCCGCATACGATGTACCATGACGGACGTTTTCTCTGCATACTAGAAATTAGGCATACAGCAACTTGAATAGTTATATAAGATTGGCAACCGCCTTGTGTTATGTCATGTGATTGTCATGTACACGAAGCTGGTTCCAATATGGATTCTTGTCAGTGCCGGTCGAGGTCCTATTCGAATGAGACGAGGCGAGTGTATAATGGACACTTTGTCATACGCTCACGAACACCTGGTGACATTGGTATTGCACCATGATGCATTGGTATTGTGGTTTCCTTCTGTTTTATACGGTTTAGTGGACATTATTTAAGAAGACACGAGCCTTGTACATACACAATTCATTCTATCTTTTTTTAAAGCTTCTTCACGAACGTCTCGTGTATAATTTGGAAGTTAAAGAAAAACCAATTACAAGGACAAACGTCACACAATGAACACCCGGTGCTGGCAGTATATGTAAGAACACATCGTTCTTACATGGTGTTCCGGATGTGTGGAATAATAAAAATCATGTATTTCTAATTATTAATTAAGAGGGTTTTAGCAATATTCCAGCAATATTCCGGAAATATTCCAGCAATATTCCGGCAATATTCCAACAATATTCCAGCAATATTCCAACAATATTCCAGCAATATTCCAGCAATATTCCAGCAATATTCCAGCAATATTCCAGCAATATTCCAGCAATATTCCAACAATATTCCAGCAATATTCCAGCAATATTTCAGCAATATTCCAGCAATATTCCAACAATATTCCAGCAATATTCCAGCAATATTTCAGCAATATTCCAGCAATATTCCGGCAATATACCAGCAATATTCCAGCAATATTCCAACCATATTCCAGCAATATTCCAACCATATTCCAGCAATATTCCAGCAATATTCCGACAATGTTCCAGTAATATTCCGGCAAATCGAGGTACAGAAAAAGTGCATCACATATTGTAGAGCAGAGCAAGCCTGATATAGTAACACTCAACCCATGTCATGTCTTTTCAGCTTATGCGTGTAGGATATTGAGAGCATACAATGATATTGATCTGAACTTAGCAGTGCACACCAGAAACAGATATTTCACATTTTCTGTCGATGTTCAGACATAGATTAGACGATTGTGGAAAACAATTATTTTTAGTAACATCAATGATTCAAAACGACTTGCATATTATAAGAATATTCAGTCATTGCTGACTGTTGAATATTATGTTACAAATATCAAATGGGAATTAAGAAGATATATATAAATATATATATATATATATATAGTAATAATTAAATAAGTGGAGTAAGATTGAACACAGTTTTAATAGGCTAGCGCTTTCAACTCGTACCACGTACGAGTCTCATCAGGCCATAACTGAATAACGAACATGAAGTAGTAACATATAGTTGCGTGACGTCATAACATTTAGGAAACTATGACGTCACAATACCAAGGTGACAACAGACAAATAACTTACGCCTTTACATTTAACGTAGGCGCGTATTTATGAATGAAATGTTGCTCTTTTTGAAACAATGTAGGTTCATGATCAAAATTTAGCTTATATAGCGGGAAAACTAAAAAGTTGCCGTTTCCACATGCTTCTAAATGTTCACTGAGTGGAATCGTGCGGTTGTGTGGCTGCTTTATTTGTGAACGGTGAAGATTCATTCTTCTTTTTAATTTAAGTTCTGTCTTTCCGATATACTTTTCATTGCACCAACTACAAACAATCAAGTAAATAACACAAAAATGAGGTAAATGTTCACTCGGTGTACATGTAATATATAATAAAATAATAAAGTCCACGTTAGTCCAGCATCTTCTTTATATCAGTTTCAGACATAGTACTTTCGCTGTCTCATGACAAAGACATATAATATGACGTCATACTTATGATGACGTCATAAATTACAACTGTGACGTCATAATGTATTTACACACTCCAGCGACGACACCTAGTAATTTAACAATTGTAGGGAGACATTTGAATTAAAATATACAGTATTTGTAAAGTAACAGTGTAACATTTACGATTGAAATGACAAATCTATTAATACATTCAATTTGGGTTTCATCAATTGGATAAACATTTGTTCTTTTTCCAGTCTCAGCTGCTTGTTACTTGTATACATTTTATAAAACGGAAAAATGGTATATTTCCCTGAATAAGTGTGTGTGTGTGTGTGTGTGTGTGTGTGTGTGTGTGTGTGTGTGTGTGTGTGTGTGTGTGTGTGTGTGTGTGTGTGTGTGTGTGTGTGTGTGTGTGTGTGTGTGTGTGTGTGTGTGCTGGTACATTCGATAAGAGTCCGAAAATGTATTTCAAGCTTCAAATCTTCTTACCACTTGTTCACTGTGTATACACACCCAATATATAGAAAAAACACAAATCATCATGTATAAATTTATATATTTATTCTGAAAGACATTGTACAATAACATTTATTTACAATTAACAATAACCATTTGAGAGTATAAAGAGAATATTAACAATACAATGCCTTGATCATTTGCAAGTTATATACAGTATTGAAACAGGTCACACTGTTGGATAGGAATCAGTTACGGTAAGTTAAAAATGTTAAAATATATCAAAGATTATTTTATCAGTACACAATGATAATCATAATATACAGATGTAAAATTCCATATGAATATACATTATTGAACGTACAGTGATGTAAGGAAGAAGGTTAACAGTGTATGATGTGACGATTAAATCAGAGTAAAATAGACATAAAGTTACTTTTAATGAAAACAAAAGAATACGATGGACATAATTCTATACATCTAGGTGAGCAGGTTTCACGTAAACTTACTGATGCATTAAGTTAAATTATAATTATTTAAGCAAATTTGGTGTCTAGTTGCTTAAGTCAAACATCCATGTATATAATTGGATCAGTGAGTGAGTTACAATTTAACGTCGCATCGGCATTATTTCAAGCGTATCGCGACAATAACTGGATCAGGAAAACCTGTTAGAACGAGTTCAATATATCTGAACAATATCCAAAGTAACTGTACATTTGTTGAATGAAATGGAGAAAAGAGTGCGTGGGTGAGTTGGGTTTAACGCCGCTTTGAACAGTATTCCAGTTATATCACGGCGTGTCAGTGTTGATTTTGGAGGAAAGCCCGAAGTGATACTGGTCTTAGACGTTTACCACTTCGGTGGTACCCACGAGGACGGGTATGGTGCTGACAAACCTAGATTATAATCACGGCAATTCGGGATTCGAAACCACGATCATATGATTCTGGCGTGCTCAAGGGGCGCAACACTGCACAACGAATTGCAGAAGACTGAGCCACCCGTGCCCACGTAGAAAGGATTGACATATACAGACAGATTATTATAAACCATACTTAAATATAACAAAACAATATGCAGGATTTGTGGACATGGTCAATATGTTCTTAACAAACGTGTGTTTATACAGTGATAGCTATAATTTTTACACGCTACCCGTGAAGATCCGGGGTAGAATAGGTCTTCAGCAACCCAGAGGCGACTATGCTTGTCGTAAGAGGCGACTAACGGGATCGGTGACGTGGTTGATGCATGTCATCGTATCCCAATTGCGTGGATCGATGCTCATGATATCAGTCATTGAATTGTCTGGTCCAGACTCACTTATTTAAAGGCCACCGTCATGTAGCGGGAATATTGCGAGTGCGACGTTAAACAACAAACAAGCATTGATACATGCAGTATAAGTTTTGAAAAGTCAAATGAAGAACAAAAACATTTATTTTAAAACAAAATTAGCAAAATTCGCGTGTTTTACGCGCCACCTATACAGTCTTGAAAATCCTACAGCTCTCCCATCCACCATCCCAATATACTGTGTCATATAATCAATACTTGTTATAACCGATGCCCATGTATGAGACACACAGGCCGTTATGACAACATAAGCTTGTTTTCTCTCTCATAGCATGGACAGAAGCCGACGTTGTACTTAATGGGACTGCTTATTGACATTTGGATGTACACTATTTCCGCGATTAACGTTACAAGGAAAGGTCAATACATTATTACCGTTATTATTCTAAACTACATTGACAAGCGCCATGGTGATAAAGACCCATATCATCTTACCATCACTTAAATACATTGGCAAAGATGAACCAAACAATATTTGTTCTCAATATGGCAAGATCGTTATCAAAGGATTTGGGCCCCTTTTCACACAACGACCTTAGCGTTAAGGTAATGGTAACTGACATAGTTTAACATAGACGTACGGGAGTCGAAGCGCTAGGATTGCTTCGTGAAAAGGACCCAGGTCATGCTATGTTTTAAAGGCTGGTTTAGGCAGAATGTCGCCTCTTTAGATGTGCACGTTTCGATAATTTGAACTTCTGTTAATTGAGTGAGTGAGTATGGTTTTTCGCCGCTTCACACATTGTACCCATGTGGTAACAGAACCCAGGCCTTCGGCGCGACGAGCGACCGCTTTAACCACTAGGCTACCCCACCGACCCTGTTATCTGAAAAAAACCCATTAAAAACGTACTGCTTATCTTAAAGTTCAACCATCGTCCCACATATCTCTCTATTGGGATAAGTGTTGTTTGTTTTTTTGTATAACGCCGCACACAGCAATATTCCAGCTATATGACGGCGGTCTGTAAATAATCGAGTCTGGACCAGACAATCCAGTGACTGACATGATGAGCATCGATCCACGCAATTAGGACACGATGATATGCATCAACCAAATGACGCCCAAGGGATGAGTATAATGACGGTTAATTAAATGGTAATATACGATTTATAGATTGACAGATTACTTTACAGAGAACAGATAAGTAATTGATCATCTGCTGTCTCGAATACTCCAAAGTTCAATCAGTGGAAACATAAATGTGGAAATATATGGTAAATAGCAATGAAAATGATATAAGTCTACAACGCTTGACATTATTCTACATTGATGTCCATGCGCTTCCACATACCTTATTCAACTAATCAACCTACAGCACGAACTCCGCCCCTCCCATCCCACCCCCAAGATACCCTCGGGGAGTCAGGGATATGAATCGGTGGAGAGAGTGTTCGTTCCCATGGCAACATCTATTGGTCTATTCAGCGTGACAATTCCGCGTTAATAGACCAGGCCAAACCGACTGAAGCGGGAAAGTGACCCCAATGTCATCAAATTGAACTAAAAGCGGACATTAGTGTATAAATGAGATTTGGGAGACATGGCATGGTGATTATTCAAACGGAAATAGCTTGCAGAGAAATATTGCTTATGAAGTGAAATATCACAGTCAAATATAGAATGTATCAGAAGGAAATTGGGAACAGCGGTATTTACAAATATGTACAACTGTAAGTGTTTTCGTGATGGCACTCACCGCCAGAATAAAACGATACATCCATGTTCGGGACTTTCCCATTCCAAATGTGTACAAGTGTTGATTGTCACAAGATCAAAAGCTTTGTAATTGTCAATGGCCGTTGATGAATCATTTGCCTTGATAGTTATCGCTCATTATGTCCATGTAGGCACACAGTCCTCTGTAAGTCTGTACCGTGAGATGCTGTGAGGTGAATATTATGGAAACCTGAATGTCATGGCGAAAGTGGCGTTAGCAGGCCTGCAGGGGTTTCCCGTCCAACGTTGG
Source organism: Haliotis rufescens (assembly GCF_023055435.1). Lineage (NCBI taxonomy): Eukaryota > Metazoa > Mollusca > Gastropoda > Lepetellida > Haliotidae > Haliotis > Haliotis rufescens. Next base: position 32,601,819 of record NW_025963802.1, on the reverse strand, counting down.
TGATATTTTCTGCGAGAAGCGGCAATCCTTGGCAGAGTATACGTCAGGCACTTCCTGACCCTGAGACTTATATCCCGAGATCTTGTTATTGTCACTTGCCCTCGAAGCTTCGGGCTTTGTCACAGCAAACGGTCCGTTTCCCGCCCTGGGTGGAGGGATGTCACCGCCTCTGCTCATTTCGTCCTCCGATTCTGTCAGAGTTAATTTGGAGGCAAGACCAGCCCTAAGGCTAGCCATGGTGTTGAAGGAACTGCGTCTGTTAACGTTCGTCTGCTTGCTCATACGAGCAGACGACTTTTTTGACACGTTCCCGCCACTGGGAGCTTCGCCGCCATCTTCGAAAACTTTACTCAGTTTGTGGTGCACGAATGACACGGGACTTTTGCTGGCGCTCCTGGCGCTCCCGAAAGTGAATTTGTTGTTTGGGCTGCTGTTCCTGGATGTTGGAGGGGGAGTTGGTGGCCTACCCTTCCGTCGTCTGTTAAAGAACTCTTCCGGACAAGTGTTCGCCCTGCGGCGTGGTTGGGAGAAACCGGAGAACATCTCTACCTCACTGTTCGTCTTGTCTTCAGGGTCCGAACAGTCTTCAATGGTAATCTCGGGAAGCTTAATTGCCATCTTCCCCTTGCCATCGGATGTCGGGTCTGTGTAAGCTCGAGGCCTCATGTTGTTATCATCCACAGTCAACAGGTTAGAATCTGTTGACGTGCAACCGGAGGAATCTGGTGCTCGGAGCATGCTGATTTTCAGGCCAATCTTCTTTTGCGAGTGGATCTTCTTTACTACGGACTCCAAAGTCCTGAACGACTTCGACTTTTTCTGACTCGGTAATTTCCCTCTGAAATCCTGTGATACACTCCTTCCGCCCAAATCGTTAGACTGACTGGCACGTGTCGAGTTGGCTGTGTTATATACACTCGGCGCTCTCTCAGCAGGAGCGTTGGTCACAACATCAGGCCCAGCCTCCTTTTCTGTGTTTACATCAACGGTGGCTATTGATTGGTCGCCGTGTTTCACAGCATACGTCGATATCGACGCATGTGTTGATATCCCCGAGATTGTTTTGCTCCCGGGGCGCCGTTCACTACCTATCACAACCTCGCTGCCACTCGACGCGCCAACACAACTCCCATTTATCGATTCATCCGCGGGCATGCGCAGACGCTCGTATCCGGCGAGGCGCTGTCTGTACTTCTGCATGGAGTGATCTTGGCTCTGCAACGCAGATTGTTGCTGACGGGACAGATGTTTCTCCAGCGTGTTAAAAAGAATTTGCTCTCGCTGGTTCACATTGCGACATTGTCGTGGCACCAGAGCATCTTGACCTGACTCAAAGCGAAGGTTTTTCCGCTTTGTAAAAGCATTAGCGGAATGATTCTCGATTTCAGTGGCGGAAGTGCCTACGGTTGCGTTCGAGATATTCTCATATACTCTGTTGTTGAGGACTACACGACTGCTGTCGCTCTTTGCGTGGGTAACGATCTGTCCTTTTTCCATGACCTCAGGAATCGGTTTATTTCTGAAAATAAACGAATTAAAATTTAATATTCCTTTAAAACATTCAGAGGGTTATCTTAAAACGGAAATACAGTTTAGTTCAGATCTTATGTGCAATACTCTTTATAGATTTATGCCGACGTTCGTTCTCGACTACAAGCCTGATAGCGTTGAAACATTGTCGAAACACAGTAAAACCTTGTTAATCAGGACGATAAGTTTTCAGCAAAACCGCCCGGATTAACCAGTTTTCAGATTGACGATTATTTGCCCAAAGTAATGTCTCTTTGTATTCATGTAAACGTTTATAAATAATTAATGTAATCGCCCGAAAATTAAGGTTTCCGCACTAACAACAATCGCATTAACGAGGTTTCACGGGGCAGAACAATTTTATTTGTTGGTAAGAATAGCAAAACCTTTCATCTGATTCATCTACATTTTCAGGTACATATATTTTTAATGATTTGTTTTCATTTGGTTTTTTTATTTTTATGTATGGGCGTGCCAATTATCAACTGCATTCCTTGATGGAGGTAATACATAACTTTCATTGCGATTGACGTAATAGACCACCCACACACTAAAATCAAATTTCCCGCATATCCAGAATGAAATATTAATGTTAAATGCAGAAAAAAACATTACACGGAACAAAGACGTATATACAACACAAAAGTGTTCGTTGTTTTTAAGCAATGACAGAAAAAATAGTCTATCTCTAATAAAAACTAAATTCCATATTAAACCCAAAGGCCAATATATGCGCATATAAGATAGCTTCGCGATAAATCGCAAAGAACAATGAAATACGAAGGATTGTTTATTTCACGGTAAAACATTGTTCTATAATGACGTCATTCCCGGAGATTCGATCATGCGCCCGCTACTTGATGATGTCGTAAACAGGACGACGTTATTTTTTAGAGGAACGTGTCTATTGCGTTTTTCCTCAAAAATGTAGCTGGGGCGGTCGGGTAGCCTTGTGGTTAAAGCGCTCGCTCGTCACGCCAAAGACGCCGTGATAGTGCTGGAATATTGTTAAAAGCGGCGTAAAACCATACTCACTCACTCACTCACAATAACCTTAAGTGGGTTCTCAGTCGTGTCCCTCTAAGGAAGTTACCTATCTATGAGTAGCACTTTTGATTTCCTGGGTATGCATTTTTAGGGCATGCATGTCAATGTGTGTCCCCCGCCGTGATATTGCTGGAATATTGCTAAAAGCGGCGTAAAACCAGATGGGTTGGGATGGGCAATACGATCGGTATAACGATATGACAATCGGTATTGGGATAAAAGGTGCAGATAACCACCCCCTACCCCCTTACATAAAATTGACTTGTCCGTCATTGCTGAGGTCTGATTGTAATTGGGGAGTCATCATTATTTAAATTGGTAATTGTTTTCAAATCATGCACAAATTATTGAAATTCTTAAAGAGGTTGTACATAATGTTGATGTCTCATATAAGAAATAAACGACGATTGGGAGTTGTTTATCGTAAATAAAACATTGCAGGAAGAATAAACCACTCGCCGTTTCATCTGTCAGAAAGCCCAAACGTCAACACTTTGATTTATATAAAAGTTGGAATTCGACTCCCTAAGACAATGTTTAACCTAATTTTGTTGTCATCCTCCCCCAGGCGTGATAGTACAGGACTGGCTTAAAGTAGCGTTAGATTTCTTAGTGCACACAGTTCAGGACGTTTCATCTGTCAGGACGCGCAACGTCAACACATAAGTGTGTATGAGATATATATTGAAACCTCACTAATCCAGACTATACCGTTCTCAGTGAAGTCGTCCGGATTAACTTAACGAAACATGGGAATAAAATCTACCTCACATTAGAAAACAGGCGGTAAACTACACCAATTGATGCTGTTCGAACTCTATTCCCTCCTCTCTCTCTCTCTCTCTCTCGCTCTCTCCCTCTCTCTCCCTCCCTCTCTCTCACTCCCTCCCTCCCCCCTCTCTCTCTCACTCCCTCCCTCCCTCTCTCTCTCTCTCTCTCTCTCTCTCTCTCTCTCTCTCTCTCTCTCTCTCTCTCTCTCTCTCTCTCTCTCTCTCTCTCTCTCTCTCTCTCTCTTTCTCCTAAAACCTACTTATTACAGAATATATGACTGACGACGATTAACTGTGTTAAAATGATCGAAACAGACATGTGTCAATAACTATAAAACGTATGTATGGTAAAAAGAACCTAGATGAACACAAAGAAGCACCCTCCCCACTCCCCCACCACACAAACACACACATCCCCCAGAACCACAGACATGAGTGAAGGGGGCAGTGTACGGACAGCATCGTAAACAGTTATTACAACCTGGTCGATTATTGGAAATGTCAGCAAGATGGTGGTGATTGGTATTGACTGGTTTTAATAACAGGTCGAGAATCATCACACGCCTACGAGGTGTTAATTTCATTACTATATATCTATGACATACATGTAGTGATACACTGTCACATGTGTAAAAAGAATCCCTTGTTCAGAATTAATACAAATAGCTTGCAATTTATGGGAGGTTTTAGGCCTGGCTGTTGATGCTCTAGAACCATTTCACGTCGAATAAGTACATTAAGGTTGCTGAAAATTCAATTTAATCATCATTTATTAATAATAAGTGTGGTTGAAACTTGATATTTGGACTTCGATTGAATAGATAATTACACATTAGCCCAGTAATCGTGTATCTATTATCTAGGAGAATTGTCTTGTTATTTCTGGTACACACTGTATCACATTTGTAAACGGTTGGTAGTGGCTAGTCTAGTGGTTAAAGCGTTCACTTGTCAACCTGAAGACCTATGTTCGATTCCCAACAGGGTTTCCTTGAGTAAAGACCATGTTTGGTGTTCCCCGCCGTGATATTGCTGGAACATTCATCAGCGGCTTAAAACAATATCAACTCACTCTTACAGTTATGTATTTGCAATAGCACGAGGGAATGAATATGGTTTTACGCCGCTTTTAGCAATGTCACGGCGAGGGACACCAGAAATGGGCTTCACAAATTGTACCCATATGGGGAATCGAACCCGGGACTTCGGAGTGACCAGCGGATATAAAAACATGAAATATTAGTACTTATTCTATGATGGGGCAAATGGCTATTGTAGATTTATAATACTTGATTGGACGAGTGAATATCGACATCGGCCATTCAAACAGAATATGAAGTCATAATATATTAGTTCAAATTTGATTTTCTTTGACTTAAATAGCTGATTTTAGTAAGTATTTTATATTTTTATTTAGAACAATTACCAAAGTAATGCGATACCCTGGCCTGAAATAGAACCGATAAAAAAAATAGAGAAAAAAACGAGGTTGTACCATACTCCAAATTACCCATTAGTTGCAAACATCTTTTTAATTTCTTTAAATTAGAGGGATTGGTGAGAATAAAAGCCTGGACGACAGAAATCCGATTCTTGTGATGAAAAACATGTCCATTTATTGCGTATAACACGCGTTAAGCGCAACATTAGCGACAGCAAGCGGGTAATGGCATACGTTGTGTACGGGCTAAATCTACATGCTTTTACTCCTTAATCGATCCACCGCGGTTAAGCACGCTCAGTGAGAGGAAACATAGTGGCATTTGATTACTAATATTTCTCTAACCCGGTGGGGGTTTATTTTGTTTTCGCCAGGAAGATCACCCTTTGAAGTGTTTGTTAAATGATTTAAGTTGTCTTTTATGGTTACGAACGAATGTTAAAAGTACAATCACAATGTGCGTCTTTAAGCAGTGCGTCAGTCAGCCTTTTGTTCATAGTAAGTGAGTGAATATGGTTTTCCGCCGCTTTTAGTAATATTCAAGCAATATCACGGCGGAAGACGGGCTTCCCACATTGTACCCATCTGGGCAATCGAACACGAGCCTTTGGCGTGATGAGCGAACGCTTTAACCACTAGGCTACCCAACCGATGTTGAAAACCGCTGTTGGGAACGTGAATATATCTTTTAATCAAAGTGACCGATCTCCTTCAAATTAGACCTGAGTGCTCGCTATCGCAAACAAATATTTGAGGACCTCCCATTACAGGTCACGTCAGAACCACGTTTCGCGAACTTTGACCGACCAATGAAATGAGCATGACAGGAAGTCGACAATGGCCAATCAGAAAGCGGCCTTCCAGAGGTATACGGCACTAGTTTCAAACTGTCGACTTCCATTCCAGACTACGCTTTGAAAAAATTCTCGATTAAGAACTGAACAAAAGAACATTCTGGAATGTCTACTCGATGGCTCATTGCAGTTCTTCCCAAGGGCAATGTAAAGTCTCTCCAGTTTAAATGACCCATTGAAGTGAGAGATGGACGATGATTTTGACGGATTCAATTTTGAAGCCGGCAGCTGTCGTGTTAACCTGTTCGAGGTTGCATGATTATAAAAATCCAAAAATAAAATAAATATCACACGTCAGGAATCGAACCGGGCTTTTCTGTAGACAACCAAAATATGGTGCTCACAAATCTGTCTGTTACGGTAGAATAACCTACGGGTTAAAGTGTTCGCTCTCAACACTGAATTCTCGAGTTCGAGTAGAGAAACTTCAATTTACTCTCAAAAGCTTAAATTGTATCACTAACTGAAAAAATAATGCTTAACATTTACGTGTATAATGTGCGCCCCCCCCCCCCCCCTCCCAACCCACGAACCCACCACACCCACACACCCACACCCATACCAAAGCCCAAACCCCAACCACCTACCCCCACCACCACACCCACACCCACACCTACACCCCGCATGTGTCATGTCTATCCATTCATTACATTAATCAAGAATATGCAAAAAAAGTAGGGAAACTTTCACTAACTGAAAAAAATAGTGCATAACATAGTGTATAATGTGTATAATGTGCACCCCACCCAAAAATATCACCCCTACACCCACACACACACTACCCCAACCCCCAACCCTACACCCCACACCCCACTTCACATGTTTATCCGTCCATAACCTGATGCTAGAATATGCAAAAAAATAGAGAAATCTCCCCCAACCCCCCAAATCTTTGGTTCAAGATTTAAGGTTGAAATGGGCGTGTAAAACCATTCAAAACGACTTAAATCTGTATTCAGAAATTGAGTTGTAGGGAACAAACCTCATTCAAACTTTCTCGATAACAGTTACTTGGCAAATATTAACCCATCCTTCACTGAACAACTGCATTCAACATAGAAAGTCAAAATATAACCCTTTTTTGTCCAAGCACTAAGCATCAGAGAAACAGAACAAACGTCACATAATAATATTTACACTGGATACCAATCTGCGATTTCCTGGCAACGGAGCTTGTGTCGATGGACATAAACACATTCGCTCAAGGTTCAAGAAAAACATTTACACCCTGTTCACGTCACATGTTTTGTTCAAGTTGCATCCAATGAACCAGAGACGGGTTGTACAAGTAACGGTAAACAACACGAGACAACCATAAACAGAGGGAAAGGCGGTGTTTGGCACAGAGTGACGTCAACGAGAAAGCGTGCACATGTGAGAACCAATTGTAAACCACTTGAAGCCTGAAAAGCTAAGCTACGCGAGTTCTTGATTAGTTACTGCGATTTAAAGTGCCCTGTTGGGCACGATAACCAAGTTAATGTCAATTAAGTACTGGCAGGCTCGCAAAGAACTTTATATATTCTGAGACATATTCCGGATGTAGTATTAGTCTGAAATTATTGTCACTGTTGTCACTATTGTAATGAGCTAGTATGGTTTTACGGAGCCTTAAGGAATATCTCAGAAATATCACTCGGGAAACCGTGTTTGGAATCGAACCCGGTCCATCGACGTGACGAACGAACGCTCTATCCACTCGGCTAAGCCCTGTCACTGACGGAACCGATGGTATTTTGAATGCTGTACCTTTTTTTAGCTTTTTGAAAGCACAAAGAATAAATAGGATGTGTGTATGGGAATAAGCCATTTTGACTGTAGAGGGGGCGCAGATGGGACAGTCAACATAGGAGCCGGAATTCGCTGTTTAGAGTTACGTCCCTTAGACCTACCAGAAACCTATGATCGTGGGCGTGAATCTCGGTTCGCAAGTATTATGTTTTTAGGTTGATCAGCAGAATGCGTGTGGTTTCATTGTACTCTAATTTCCCTGCAAGCGTCGTAAAACAACACTGGGATGTATCGAAGTCGGTTATAACGAGGAGATAACAGAGTGATTGAGTTTGATTTACCGCCGCTTTGAACAGAATTTCAGGAACATCACGGCGTGTTTTGACGTTGGAGGAAAGCCTGAAGTCAGGCAGGGCTTAGACAATTATCACTTATGAAACCCTCGAAAACGGGTATAGTGCTGAAACCTAGAAACCTAGAAACATTAGAACCGTCGGTTCCTGCATCGCCTAAGGGAGGCAACTTTGTTCTGCGAATTGCGGAGCCTTAGACCGTTGTGAACCCGTCAAACCCATGATGGTGTGAAAGGGTTAAGCGCACAGTTAGTAAATACATCGTAGAATAACGAGCCAGTTTAATAACGTTAGAAGTTGGTAGTTCATGTTGGTAAACAGTTAAATTGAAACAACCTTGGAAATATGGAGGTTACGCCCTCAAATGAACCCACGATGTTTTTATGTTGGACGACACATGCCCATAATTATAGGACGATTAATGCGATGCGTAATTAGCAGGAATGACAATGATCTGACCAGATGTATGGAACAAATTGCCTCAGTTAATGGAATAAAAGCAACCAAGTCGGAAATCGATAGAAATAAATGATACAAAAATTAGATAATTTACTTGCATTAAATAAACTAGATGACCAGATAGGTTATAAACTAGATAAGCCGTGATAGTGTGTATATTGGAGTGCATGTTTAATTCGTCCCTTCCAAAGGAAGAGATAAAAAAAATTTAAACTTTCAAACTCTAATTCCATGACCCAAGACGAATGCCTAACCTGAATGTACTGTTTTAAAATGCATCTTCTTAGAGGGGGGCACGGGTGGCCCAGTCGTCTAAGGCGTCGCCATTCGCTGTGCAGAGTTGCGTACCTTGGGCACGCCAGAAACCTATGATTGTGGGTTCGAATCCAGGTTCGCCCTGATTATGTTTCTAGGTTTGTCAGCGCCATACCCGTGCTAGTGGGTTTCACCGAAGTGGTAAACGTCTGAGACCTGCATCACTTCGGGCTTTCCTCCCACATTAAGCTGACACGCCGTGATATAACTGGAATACTGTTAAAAGCGGCGTTAAACCCAACTCACTCACTCACTCATCTCCTAAGATATTCAGTATGGGTCACAGACTTGCACACGCTTACTTATTAGATAAAAAACCTTCTGAAAACGTCTATAAACATGTTTATTGACACCTTTCAGTCTTACCTTTTCATTTAGCCTTATCGTGTTAACGTAAATTCTAATTCTTATTTATATGAACACATCTGATAACTTTCATAATATTTTGTAAAACCTTTTAATTCGAAAATATTTATATTTATTTACCGCAATTAAATTGTATTCTGTGACGACAAACAAACATTATTATCGACATCATGTCGCAAACAAGCTTTCGAAAACCCAACCACGACATCGCACTCGAATCACTGGCAACAACTCTGATAGAATATTATTAAATTCCACTGTCATGAAATTAATAGAAATGCGAAATTAATTAATAATTAAATTGAGCCAGAAACGTGTGCAAATGAAGTGTTTGAATTGGTAGCAAACTTCATAACCCATTCACGACAGACAGAAAGCTAGAATGTGGAGTCCATTAGCCATGGCTGGCTCTTGTTAAGCCGTTCACGTCATCATTCTTTCTGATGTGGAACTAGGGACAAATTAATAAGATTTCCTTCATTAGGGCTGAAACAGACTTCAATTAATAAACTAACAGCGACTTCATCCAGTTAATCACAGACATGTAAACATGACAATTGCATTAATGAGTTCAACCAAAGGCCATCGAGATACGTGGGGAGCGTTGTAAATGAAAAGCTGGCTATAATTGTTTACAAAGGGAATATAATTCAACAGAATTACTAAATGCCACTGCAACATCAAACTAACGGTTCACAATGCTTCACAATACCATAAAATAACAGACATAATAACAGACACAATAAGAATATTTAAGAATTATCGTTGCAAAGGGTTATATCATTGTGAGTGAGTATGGTTTTACGCCGCTTTTAGCAATATTCCAGCAATATCACGGCGGGGTATATCATTGTGAAAAAATAGAATGACATTTTGAAGGATAAAGCTCAAATGTTCTAACACAAATAAAAGGTTTCTCGTTCAAAAGCAATTCACACTTTGTTCAAAGGGGATTCACACGTGAATACACATACAATCATCATTGTGGAGTGAGTATGGTTTTACGCCGCGCTGAGCAATATTCCAAGCAAGGTTGGAAATTGACTTTATAGTCAGTTAACACCCTTGCCTCAGGAAGATGGTCTTCAGCAGCCAATGCTTGTTGTGGTATCCTCTGAAGGAAGCGACTAAAAGGATCGGTTGGTCGTTGACGTGGTTGATTGCGTGTCTACGTACCGTGAGTTGTTGCTTATAATATCACTCACCGGGTTGCCTGGTCCATATTTTACAGGCCATTGTCATATACCTGGAATTTTGCTGAGTCCGACGTCAACACAACAACAGTAAACAATAATTAATGAATCCTCCTCAGTTATAATATAATCCAAGCCTAATCATTATCGGTACAATGTAAACTAGCTCTCGAACCACGGATAATTCGACACGGTCTCTGGCCACAGTATCTCGAGATAATGAGGTTTCTTTGTAACTGCAGATAGTAATGTTTAACCAGGTTGAAACGGTCAATACTGGAAAAACATTTTTGTGCCTCCAATTGTACTTAAAACAATAATTGTTCACTGGCTGTTGCTACAAGCATGGTATAGTCACATCCCCGACCTATGATACTTTGTATTGAGTGTAACAAAAAAGCCCATGACAAGGGAAAAAGTCAAATGAAATTTAAACAATAAAGAATCCAAAAACATCACCAGTTCACCACTTGATTTATAAATGAGTGCAATCCTCCCTTGTTGTAATGCCCCTCGTTATAATGCCATGTTTGTCTCAGAACGGATTTCCACAGTCCAAGATTCCCTGGTAATAATGCTCCACTGGTTATAATGCCATGTTTGTCTCAGAACGGATATCCTCAGTCCAAGGTTCCCTGGTAATAATGCTCCACTGGTTTAAATGCCATGTTTGTCTCAGAACGGATTTCCTCAGTCCAAGGTTCCCTGGTTATAATGCCCCTTGTTTTTATGCCATGTTTATCTCAGAACGGATTTCAGCAGTGCAAGGTTCCCTGGTAATAATGCTACCCTGGCAATAATGCTACCCTGGTTAATAATGCTACACTGGTTAAAATGCTATGTTTGTTTCAGAAGGGATTTCCGCAGTCCAAAGTTCCCTGGTAATAATGCTACCCTGGTAATAATACTATCCTGGTAATAATGCTATTCTGGTTATAATGCCACACTGGTTATAATGCCATGTTTGTCTCACAGCGGATTTCCGCAGAGCAAATTTTCCTGGTAATAATGCTACCCTGGTTATAATGCCACACTGGTTATAAAAAAAATGCCATGTTTGTCTCAGAGCGGATTTCCGCAGTTCAAAATTTCCTGGTTACAATGCCAATACCGATGTGTTTTTTTTATTCAGAACAAACGTTCCAGTTCCCAAGTTATAATGCCATTCTTTTGTAAATTTGGACATACAAAATGGTTTATTATGTTCTGGAAAGGAATCTTTCATTGACTGCAACCTTTGGTTCCAATTTGTTGCCATAGAAACCGGAGAAAATAAGTATGTCAAACATACCTAAATAGCAAAAGGCACCAGTTCAAGGTTGAGTTGACATCTGCGCACAGTTTGAAAAAAATATTAAATATTGGACGGACTTTGAGTTTTACCCCAGAAAAAAAAACCGTGACGGACGGACAGCATCGATTCCTCGACCCCCTCTCACATCGAGACGCGGGGAAATCTATGTCTAACAAAACAAAATCCATGCCCCCTCTCAGAATAAAAGTTTGGTTTCACATATAAAGTAGAAAGTAATTAGATCTCAGAAAAAAATGATAATTTATATACATCGTACTTGATTATCATACTACTTTATTTACCATCATGGTGATTACTTGAGCACGATCACCATTTCTCAGTATTGCGCACAATGAAAACACCCCGGTCGGGCAGGATATCGTCTATGTATTTATAGGATCGCTCCTTGTTCGTGTCTACTAACACGGTGCACTGTCACGCAATGGTTTAATCTGTTTCCTTTGATATTTCGCGGGTACGTAGTTTATAAACAATATTGATTAGAATACGTTGAATACAATAGTGCTACTGCACTACCTGTCATTTAGCAGCACGTAAAGTGATGCATATGAACCAGCGGTGGAACGCCACGCATAGACTTCAAACACTATGTTAGGAATCGACCCCGGAACTTCAGCGAGACACGCAAACGATTTAACTGCTGGATTACCCGACACTATGTGCATGTATGTTTTCTATGGGGTAAATACAGTCACAACTAGCACTCCATATCGTGGCTAGAGGTTATCTACATCATATATCGTGGGTTTGGGTTATCTATATCAAATATCGTGGCTAGAGGTTATCTACATCATATATCGTGGGTAGTGGTTACCTACATCATATATCGTGGCTTCATGGTATCTACATCATATATCGTGGGTTGGGTTTATCTACATCCTATATCATGGCTAGATGTTATTTACATCATAAATCGTGGGTAGGGGTTAACTACATCATAAATCGTGGGTAGGGGTTATCTATATCAAATATCGTGGCGAGGGGTTATCCAAATCATATATCGTGGGTAGGGGTTATCTACATCATATATCGTGGGTTTGGCTTATCTGCATCATTGACCATGGCCAGGGGGTATCTACATCATATATCGTGGGTAGTGGTTACCTACATCATATATCGTGGCTTCATGGTATCTACATCATATATCGTGGGTTGGGTTTATCTACATCCTATATCATGGCTAGAAGTTATTTACATCATAAATCGTGGGTAGGGGTTAACTACATCATAAATCGTGGGTAGGGGTTATCTACATCATATATCGTGGCTTGAGGGTATCCACATCATATATCGTGGGTAGGGGTATATTCCCGCACATATATCGTGGGTTGGGTTTATCAACATCCTATATCGTGGCTAGAGGTTATTTACATCATATATCGTGGGTAGGGGTTATCTCCATCATATATCGTGGGTAGGGTTTACCTACATCATATACCGTGGGTAGGGGTTATCTACATCCTATATCGTGACTGGAGGTGACCTACATCATATATCGCAGCTAGAGATGATCTACATCGTGGGTTGGGCTTATCTGCATCATATATCGTGGGTTGAGCTTATCTACATCATATATCGTGGGTAGGGTTATCTACATCCTATATCGTGGGTAGGGATATCTACATCATATATCGTGGCTAGAGGTGATCTACATCGTGGGTTGGGCTTATCTGCATCATATATCGTGGGTTGGGCTTATCTACATCATATATCGTGGGTAGGGTTATCTACATCATATATCGTGGGTAGGGATATCTACATCATATATCGTGGCTTGAGGGTTTATCTACATCATATATCGTGGGTAGGGATATCTACATTATATATCGTGGGTAGGGTTTATCTACATCATATATCGTGGGTAGGGGTTATCTACATCATATATCGTGGGTTTGGCTTATCTGCATCATTGACCATGGCCAGGGGGTATCTACATCATATATCGTGGGTAGTGGTTACCTACATCATATATCGTGGCTTCATGGTATCTACATCATATATCGTGGGTTGGGTTTATCTACATCCTATATCATGGCTAGAAGTTATTTACATCATAAATCGTGGGTAGGGGTTAACTACATCATAAATCGTGGGTAGGGGTTATCTACATCATATATCGTGGCTTGAGGGTATCCACATCATATATCGTGGGTAGGGGTATATTCCCGCACATATATCGTGGGTTGGGTTTATCAACATCCTATATCGTGGCTAGAGGTTATTTACATCATATATCGTGGGTAGGGGTTATCTCCATCATATATCGTGGGTAGGGTTTACCTACATCATATACCGTGGGTAGGGGTTATCTACATCCTATATCGTGACTGGAGGTGACCTACATCATATATCGCAGCTAGAGATGATCTACATCGTGGGTTGGGCTTATCTGCATCATATATCGTGGGTTGGGCTTATCTACATCATATATCGTGGGTAGGGTTATCTACATCCTATATCGTGGGTAGGGATATCTACATCATATATCGTGGCTAGAGGTGATCTACATCGTGGGTTGGGCTTATCTGCATCATATATCGTGGGTTGGGCTTATCTACATCATATATCGTGGGTAGGGTTATCTACATCATATATCGTGGGTAGGGATATCTACATCATATATCGTGGCTTGAGGGTTTATCTACATCATATATCGTGGGTAGGGATATCTACATTATATATCGTGGGTAGGGTTTATCTACATCATATATCGTGGGTAGGGGTTATCTACATCATATATCGTGGGTAGGGGTTATCTACATCATATATCGCGGGTAGGGGTTATCTACATCATATATCGCGGGTAGGGGTTATCTACATCATATATCGTGGGTAGGGTTATCTACATCATATATCGTGGGTAGGGGTTATCTACATCATATATCGCGGGTAGGGGTTATCTACATCATATATCGCGGGTAGGGGTTATCTACATCATATATCGTGGTTTGATGGTATCTACATCATTTATCGTGGCTTGAGGGTATCTACATTATATATCGTGGGTAGGGTTTATCTACATCATATATCGTGGCTAGGGGTTATCGACATCCTATCTCGTGGCTAGACGTGATCTAAATCATATATCGTGGCTAGAGGTGATCTACATCGTGGGTTGGGCTTATCCACATCATATATCGAGGAATGGGCTTATCTACATCATATATCGTGGGTAGGGGTTATCTACATCATATATCGTGGGTATGAGTTATCTACATGGCTGTGGCGGCAAATTGGGTCCTGGGTATTTATCATGATAACATTCAGATATAATACGCTGTATAAAAGATGCTGCATTACAGTAGGATTTTAATTGAAATTGTTCACCTGGAAAAAAACACGGGAACACATAGGGAATTTCATTATTTTTGTCACTTATGAGTCATATTTGGAGATGGCTTTCACGTGTCTATTGCATCTAACCCGTAAGTCTGCAAATTTGTCCAAACACTTCTGTTCGGATGGGCACCGTCTAGATTAACGACCGTGACTGTATCCTAAATATAAATCGTCAACGCCCGATATCTTCTCGCTTTTAAGACTAAAGCTTTGCGATGACAAATTAGAATGATTATTAAAGGCCCAATTTTTCCTCGTTACAAGTGCAACCGGTTTTAAGACACATACGATGACAAATAAGAATCATTATTAAAGGCCCAATATTTCCTTGATAAAAGTGCAACGAATTTTAAGACACATACGAAGACAAATTAGAAACATTATTAAAGGCCCAATATTTCCTAGTTAAAAGTGCACCGAATTTTAAGACACATACGATGACAAATTAGAATCATTATTAAAGGCCCAATATTTCCTTGATAGAAGTGCAACGAATTTTAAGACACATACGATGATAAATTAGAATCATTATTAAAGGCCCAATATTTCCTCGTTAAAAGTGCACCGAATTTTAAGACACATACGATGACAATTTAGAAACATTATTAAAGGCCCAATATTTCCTCGTTGAAAGTGCAACGAACTTTAAGATACCTCAAAAACAAATCTTCTTGCTTTTAAGACACATACGATGACAAATTAGAATCATTATTAAAGGCCCAATATTTCCTTGATAAAAGTGCAACGAATTTTAAGACACACAAGATTACAAATTAGAATCATTATTAAAGGCCCAATATTTCCTTGATAGAAGTGCAACGAATTTTAAGACCCATACGATGATAAATTAGAATCATTATTAAAGGCCCAATATTTCCTCGTTAAAAGTGCACCGA
The DNA here is from genome assembly GCF_023055435.1 of Haliotis rufescens. Taxonomy (NCBI): domain Eukaryota; kingdom Metazoa; phylum Mollusca; class Gastropoda; order Lepetellida; family Haliotidae; genus Haliotis; species Haliotis rufescens. The sequence goes on along the minus strand of NW_025963802.1, from coordinate 32,586,210 downwards.
ATTTTAAGACACATACGATGACAAATTAGAAACATTATGAAAGGCCTATTTTTTCCTCGTTAAAGGTGGAACGAATTTTAAGACACATACGATGACAAATTAGAATCATTATTAAAGGCCTAATATTTCCTCGTTGAAAGTGCAACGAACTTAATTAAGATACCTCAAAAACAAATTAGAAACATCATTAAATTTCAAATATTACCTCGCTAAAAGTACAACTCACAAAGTGAGACATGTTACCAAATACCATCATCCGGGCCAAAACACGCGTCACGTTTCATTCTTATTAACGTGTACATACACAGGGCTTCACATGGAAAGCAAGGCCACGGTGAGGGTGATGTCTTCTGAAAGGTACACGTGCAAGCTCACGAGGTTTGGGAAGCGGCACATGTGCAGGGAGGCGAACTACTCTACTGAAGACAGATTTGTGTACGGTGCCGTAATGAATGACCAGCCCAAAAGGGACAAATCCAAATCAATATTTGATTATAAAACGTCAACGCCAGCTAGAGAATAACCGATTTCCATTGGTCGTAAAAGGCAAACTAGCGATGAAAACAATTACATGAGTGAGTGAATGAGTGAGTATGATTTTACGCCGCTTTTAACAAAATCCCACCAATAGTACGGCGGGGACACAAGAAATGGGCTCCACTCATTGTACCTACGCGGGGATTCGAACTCGGGCCTTCGGCATTACAAACGAACGCTTTAACCACTATGCTACCCCACCATGACATGAAAAGCACTGAAACACCACGGAACCTTGGTATGTTTTTAAATCCATTTAATATATCTCTTTGACCTTTGAGTGTCTAATGCAGAAACAGATGATTGATTGATTTTTTTTTTGTAATTTATATAAATCTGTCACTATTACTTTCAGTGTCATTTCCGTTACCGGTAGAAAGAAAATAAAAAAATGCAAAATTTAATAATATATACTGGCTCTTAGATTTGGAATTGAAATATACGCAAACATGGTTCATAATCTGATTCTTGTTGTGTCACATTCGAAGTGTAACGGCTGCTCCATTTGTGGTTTAAAGACACAAAATTAGGAAGTTTCAAAAGACGACAAAAGCAAAGCAATAGACAGAGTTACCTCCCTTCTCTGATTATCCTTTCTAAAACACACTGTGCGCTTTTGTTTTTAAAACGGGGAAAAAAAGTTGAAAAGAAATTCATGGTCAGGGTGATATATATTCAAGCGGGGGAGTTGGTGGATATAAAAACATTGTATATATATATATATATATATATTAGCGACACGGTAATTTAGGACGGGCGTTAGATGAGAAACAAAATATAGGTCTCAGGAGGTAAGACCAAACAATTTCATTCCAGGGGATTATTGAAGCTTTGGTCGGCAAACCAATTAATCGGATCACAACGGTTTAGCCCATGCAAAGTTGAAAGGAACTGTGGTTAGACTTCCCAGGCAGCAAAACAAACGCAGGCTGGAAAATACGCTAAATCTATAACTCTCAGTTTGACGCAGTTGTTCTGCCTCTTGTAACCACCACATACAGCACCTGCCGTCATTTGACAGTTATTGACATACTGCGACAAATTACCTGATGAAAAACAGGCGTCACGTGGAGTTGCAGGTTCAACCCCCGGTTAAATATTGGTTACGTTGTGACAGGATTTATTGATTACTGCTAACGAATTTACAGATCTCGGATGGTCCATGTTTATTTGGGAAAAGGAATCTTCGCTGCAGAGAGGGCGTTAATATTGTCACAATAAATTGTTCAACGCGATAGGAATAAACCAAGTACATTCACTTGATTTGTTTTTCATCTAAATTATCACAAGATTTCTACGGGTTCAGGTGATGCCATTACCTTCAACAATGAAACGACCAGAGAAAGAACTAATTGTGCTGCACCCAAGACCATATATGGTCTCTGGTTTCACGAAATGATGACGTTAAGATGGTGTGTGACGGTGCGCTTGCTTCAACACAACTATGGTCAAGGATACGGGTGCAGTAATTGTTTGTTATCTCTGTGAGAGCCGTTCCGTCCGAACATGTTTTCATACCATAACAGAGTGAGTGAGTGAGTGAGTTGGATTTAACGCCGCTTTTAACAGTATTCCAGTTACATCACGGCGTGTCAGCTTAATGTGGGAGGAAAGCCCGAAGTGATGCAGGTCTTAGACGTTTACCACTTCGGTGAAACCCACGAGCATGGGTATAGTGCAGACAAACCTAGAAACATAATTGGGGCGAACCGGGATTCGAACCCACAATCATAGGTTTCCGGCGTGCCCAAGGGACGCAACTCTGCACAGCGAATCGCGGCGCCTTAGACGACTGGGCCACCCGTGCCCCCACCATAACAGAGACTGATCATATTTTGTTATTCGTTTCAACACCAACGACGTCAATATCAGACTTGATAAAATGTGGTTTGTTATTGACAACATTGTTTTGGAAGTACAGTAACCTACGTTTATAACGAACACAATTGTAACGAACTGACGGATATAACGATATTTTTTTTGTCCCGACCATTTTCTGTACATTTGCTGTATATTCTTATAACAAACTATGGTTATAACGAACTAAAATCAGTGGTCCCTTTGAGTTTGTTATAACCGTAGTTTATTGTACACTATGTCATGTAATAACGATCTCCGTTTGCGATGTTGTGTTTGTTTTAGTTGTTGTTTAACACCTCACTCAGGAACATTACAGCTTTATGACGGCGGTCTGTAAACGATTTGTCTGGACCAGAGAATCATGAGCATCAATCTACGTAAATGGGATCGATGCCATACATCAACCATATCAACAAACCTGACCCCCGATCCCGTTTGTCGCCTCTTACGACAAGCATAGTCGCCTCTTAAGACAAGCATGGGTTGCCGAAGACATTAATCACTGCTTTATTTGGCCCAGACGCCGATATATAGCTTGAATATTGCGGCGGTAAGAACAATCAAACAAACCAACAGTTAAAATCCGGAAAGAAGACTGTGATGCTTAAACCACTGGTCCGAGTTACCAAAGATGAAGACATGATTTTTTTATGGATAACAACTTATTGTTTGTAACGATGTTTGTAGGCTTACCGAGGTTTGTAAAGTAGCAGTAATCAATAAAACCACAGAAGTAGCCCTAACAATAAAAAAAAAGTTTGTAATTTTTAAATGCCCATGAAAGATTTTATTCACAAGGTATAAAGTTCAAAAGCTGTTACGATGAAATCAAGAATAATGTTTTTCTTCATTTCTTCAAGTGTTCTCGCATAAAACATTTCCACTGTCTGAACGATATATCAGTGAACTAAGTTGTAAAAGTACCTACAAATATTCTGTGTATGTATTTGTCATTATTTGTTTAAATGTCGTCCAAATTGAAATGTTGACGTTTGCGAATGGTGTTGCTGTAAATGTAAATAGTTCCAAATAGAAGACCAAATCACGCTCTGTTTGTGTGTCAGTAATATACAGAAAGTAGACAACACTATATTCCCATTTATTACCATGGCAACCGATCCAAACGTCGTGGCACTTTTTAATTATAGTGATGATTAAAGATTGAAAAGTTTTCTTAAATGAAATGTTTCTGCTCAAGGCATGAACACACGTTAGATCGCCTCACAATGTACCCTGTGCAGTAAAGTACGTTTATAACGAACACGCTTGTAACGAACTGACGGATATAACGAACTGATTTGTATGTCCCGACTATTTGCTATAGTTATATATAGTTATGCTGTATATATGTTTATAACGAACTACGGTTATAACAAACTAAAGTTAGTGGTCCCTTTGAGTTCGTTATAACCGTAGTTTACTGTATTCTGAAAAGAAATGTCGGTTATGATACATCAACTCCTGGTTCGAATTGAGCCGGTAGCTAGTTGTATGTAATTAATGTTCCTGGTCAGGTGACAATATATATAATTAGAAGTAATAGTGTTCTCGACTCTTCTTACAACCTATCTTTACTTGTAAACCAGAGAAGAGAGTACTGGTCTTCATCTCGGTCTCAAATGTCTTGAAGACGACTCCTACATACACAATCACATCTGGCGTGAAGCTCGTTAGTGGCCTATAGGATGGGCAACAACGCAACCAGGAAGAAAACAGCATAACACAACAAGGCACAGTCCATAATAACACAACGAGCCACATCAAAACACAACACAACAAGGCTAAGTACAACACAACTCAACACAACAAGGCACAACTTATTACAACACAAGGTACAGTACAACACAACACAACAAGGTTTGGTACAACATAACAGAACAAGCAGCATCACAGCACAACACAAGGCAGAGTACATCATAACACAACAAGGCACTGTACAACACAACAAGGCACTGTACAACACAACACAAGGTACAGTACAACACAACACAACAAGGTTCGGTACACATAACACAACAAGCAGCATCACAGCACAACACAAGACAGAGTACAACATAACACAACAAGCAGCATCATAGCACAACACAAGGCAGAGTACAACATAACACAACAAGGCACAGTACAACGCAACACAACAAGGCACGTCACAACACAACACAAGGCAGAGTACAACACAACACAAGACAGAGTACAACACAACACAAGACAGAGCACAACAAAAGGTAGAGTTCAACACAACACAACAAGGCTCGGTACAACAAAACACAACAAGCAGCATCACAACACAACACAAGGCAGAGTACAACACAACACAAGACAGAGCACAACATAAGGTACAGTACAACACAACATACCAAGGCTCGGTACAACAAAACACAACGAGGAGCATCACAACACAACACCAGGAAGAGTACAACACAACACAAGGCAGAGTACAACACAATACAACAAAGAACAGTACAACGCAACATAACACGGCACGTCACAACACAACACAAGGCAGAGTACAACATAATACAACAAGGTACAACATAACTAGGCATAACACACCACTCCAAGCAACAACACAACACAACACGGAACAGTACAACACATGGTACAGTTCAACACAACACAAGGCAAAGTACCACATAACACAATACAACAAAGCACATCATAACACAAGGCACATCACAACACAACACAAGGTAAAGTACAACATAACAATACAAGTCACATCATAACACAAGGCACATGAAAACACAACACAAGGCAGAGTACAACAAACAAATAAAAATATGATTGGATGAAACACCCAATATTGAAAATCCGGGTCATACCAATAATTTATCTCAAAAGACAATATTGGATGTGATTTAGGACATCTTCCCGAGGCAGTTTCTGGACTTGTATAGTCAGTTAACTCCCTTGCCCCGTGAAGATGGATTTGGGGTGCCCAAGGTTTGAATGTGCGGTTACTGCGCAACTCAAGCTGTCGTGTGTTGGTTTACTGTAGCGACATGTAGTTGTGACCCTGTAGCCGACGTGAAGCGTTGCAGTCCTCCAGACATACTATCACTGACTACCACAACAAAGCCTCATATGAAACAAGTGAAATTGTTTCATATATAAAGAAGTGAATCAAGTCCATTTTTACGACATTTTAGTTTATGGTAATGGCCAAAATGGTTGTTGGGTAAAAGACATCTTATCTGTGACGTAACAACCCTAACTACTTTTGACATCATACATGGAAAGACGTTCAAAGTTGTAAATTTCGTGAAAATAATTAAACTAGAAGGTTTTTTAAGCCTAGGTTTCTAACCTGACGGATTAAACAAAATATATGTCTATGTATGTGCACGTAAGTGCGTGTTAGTGTTAAAAGTATATGGTCTACGTCGACAAATTGTTTGTTATCTTGGTCGCTACCGCGTGATTGAGTGTACCACAACACCAACATTGACGATGATGGTGATGGTGATAAGGAGGAGGATGACGATGATGATGGCGGTGATGAGGGACAGTGAGAGCTCGCTGCGTGGGGGCAAAAGGGGATGTCGCAAGTGTTACGTATAATGTGAACTTAACAAGACAAGTATTAGGAGATCAGCGACCTGGTTGCTGTGAGCTTGCCGCAGTAATTGTTGTTGTCACCCTGATCAACAGTTATATTTCACAACATATACCGAACACAATACACCAATGCGTAGGCGTGTACAATTAACTAATTGTGAATGTCCTACCCTTGAAGACATGTGCTGTAACAGTTGTTGCCGATGACAATATTGTTAATAGTGATTCATGTTCATAATTTTGGTACCTCTTTTGGAAAGTCATTTTGGGGCAGTGTGGGTAGCCTTGTTGTTAAAGCTTTAGCTCGTCACAAAGCGGAGGTTTGGGTTCGATTCCCAAAATGTATTTCTCTGTGGGTGATGTATGTTTGAATACCATTCATCGTGACCTTACATCACCCCACCCCACCCCATAAAGCATTTGGTTTTATTCCAATAGTTCGCTAGATATAATGGGTTTCTGAAAAAAGTGTGTTGTGAAACTTCGTGTCACCGACTACCCATAGAAACAGGAAAATGGAACAGATTACATGTTTCTGAAAGCTTCCTTAGCTTCTTGGGGGGCACAGGGTGGGCACGGGGGGGGGGGGGGGGGGGGGGGGGCAAAGGTCGGCACAGGGGGGCACAGGGGGCACAGTTGTCCCAGACGTCGCTATGCAGAGCCGTGTCCCTTGCGCATGGCAGATGCAAATTTGCCTACAATCAGATTTGCCCCGTATATGTTTTTGGGTTTGTCAACACTAAATCGCTTGCTCGTGGATTTCACAAAGTCATAAACAATAATAACTTGCGTCACATTGGGCTTTTCTACCACATTAAACTGAAATAGTATGATTAAACCGAAAACATGTTTAATTCAATTCATTCTTTCAAATCCCTTGACAGTGCATTGACGATACTATAAAATCCTGGGCTGCTCATTTTGAAATCGGGGATTCGATTCAAGATTGTAACAAATGTTTTTCGCCTATGTTTACGTCCAAAAAGAGAACAACTTAAATTGTAAACTTGAAAATGTATATTAACTCCACATCTCGATTTAAAAGACGAATTGACCAAGTGCGATTGCACTGAAAATTTGCAAGAACGCCGTATGAGAACAATAAAGAAATTGCCGTATGAGAACCATAAACTGTGAAATAAATTTGAATGAATACCAAGGCATCACTACAAATAGGTTTGAGTTTAAATATAATTGCCATTCCCCCAGAGGTTTAATCAACGCTAGACATTTAATACTTTTATATGCTTGCATTAACATTTCGCTTGCATTATATTGGTGGTAGGTGGGTTGTTGCGTGCGTGCGTGCGTGCGTGCGTGCGTGCGTGCGTGCGTGAGTGAGTATGGTTTTACGCCGCTTTTAGCAATATTCCAGCAATACCACGGCGGGGGACACCACAAATGGTCTTCACACAATGTAACCAAGTCGGGAGTCGAAAAGGGTCTTCGGCGTGACGAGCGAACGCTTTAACCACTAGGCTACCCGACTCCGGGTTGTGAGTGGAGTGGTGGTGGTGTGTGTATGTCTGTGTAAGGCAAATCGTTGCAGACACTTCAATCCACTTTGCAACTTCAAATAATTCTTAAAAAAGCAAGATGGTCCAATCGTATAACAACAGAGGGCGAAGACATATGTGAATGACCCTGCAGATCGTCTTCAGATCAAGAAAATGGCACGATCATTCAAGATTTCTTGCACCCTATTACCAAAAAGTGCTTCTAAATTTGACCGCCTCTGACGGAAATAAGCCCTAACTGTCAAATCCCTCATCAATGCCATGATGGTGGTGATTTTGCTTCCACTCGAGACAATCCTTGCAAGGAGATATCTATAGAGTTACATGATCGTCAATGAGATTCAGTCACAATTGTAATTTGCCTAATGGCTGCTCTATCATGCTAGTCACGGCTCGGGACCGGTCACCTTGATAAACAGCACTTGGAGATTGGGGAAGTGACGTAGAAAATAGGAAGCCAGAACGATGCCACCGTCAGAACTTGTGGCGAAATGACCCAATGTATCAACAATATTTGGCGGAATTTCAAGAGATCCCGAAAACCACATGGCCAATTTGTTTGGTAGATGAGGCGGCGTACGGCACTGTGTGAGAGCATGTGTTCCTTGGGTTAGGGTGTTTACTATGTATGAGGCGACTGTAACCACTTCATTAACTGCCGTTAGACCCAGGCAATATAGACCCTGATGATATGGAGCCATTTAGACGCTGATGACATTGGGTCATGTAGACCCTGATGACATGGAGCCATATAGCCTTATAGACCCTCTTGACATGGGGCCATATAGACCCTGATGACATAGATCCATAGAGACCCTAATGACATGGAGCCATATAGACTCTGATGACATGGAGCCATATAGACCCTGACATGGGGCCATACAGACCCTGATGACATGGAGTCATGTAGACCTTGATGACATGGAGCCATATAGATCCTGACATGGGGCCATATAGACCCTGATGACATGGAGTCATGTAGACCTTGATGACATGGTGCCATAGAGACCCTGATGACATGGAGCAATATAGACCCTGACATGGAGCCATATAGACCCTGACATGGAGCCATATAGACCCTGACATGAGGCAATAGAGACCCTGATGACATGGAGCCATATACACCCTGATGACATGGGGCCATATAGACCCTGATGGCATGGCGCCATACAAGCCCTGATATATAACAGAATGCTATAATAGTGTAATTCAACCAGATATCACGGGCCGGGTATTGATGGAATCCATGACATAAAATACTTCCACAAAACACCTCCTATTTCTATACCAGCCACCACAGTCCGGGCATCTTACACTGGCTCCGGCTCTGTGTAACGGCGACGTACAGTTCATGTCAAATTCAACATAAACACCTAACCTCTTTGAAATGTACATCTGGGTGCTGATGTGTATTTAGAATAAAGTATATCTCCGTCAGCGTAAACCCTGTAATGTGAAATTGATTACACATTGCTAGCCAGTTCAACAAGTCTAGCCAGCTCTAGTCAGCTCTAGCCAGCTCTATTCCACATCCGCATTATGAATATTATTGGGTTTAATTTTAGAGGAGAGAAATGCATTGTACAATAAAATATATAGTAGACTATCTGACAGTCTACGCGCTAGCCATACAATCTGTTTATGGTTCAAAATGAACGGCATGTCGATACCGCGGTACACGGCGTGGTATTGGCAGTTTACGTCCTCTTTGTGGAAGCAGCATCCTCGCTTAGCCAGAGTATATTCTATTCTATTATAATATATCCGCTACCATAACTTGAGTGGTCGTACCCCTTTTGTCAGATACACTAGTTGTCAGATATCCGAATTGCTAGACAATGGAGTAGCGATGGCTTGTCGAAATCATATAAGATTCACATGTTGTGGTAATAGACCAGTCCAAAAAGATTTATCCTCTGTGTGATTAAGATCAAATAAATAAAGTTTGAAGTTTGAAGTTTGAAGTTAATTTAAATGTATTTTACTGAATTACTAAAGAAGTGATGCATGTTTTAGACTTTACCCCCTTTGGTTAAAAGCACGAGCAAGAGTATTGTTCCTAAACCCTAGATCGGTGATTCGAACTACGATCATAGGTGTCTGGTACGCCTAAGGGACGTAACTCTGTACGGCAAATTGTGGTACATAAGACAACTGGCCGGGTTGCCCGTGTCCCCTATAACAGGTCAAGGTACACTGACCTGCCAACTAGTGACTAGCAATGACATAACATCAAACATTCTTGACACATTACGGGATGTGATTGTCAAATTAAATAATATTAATATTCAGTATTGTAGAATATTATCCCATTTATTCAATAAAATTAATATTTATGTGTCCATTTTTCTGTCCGCATGTAGTTGTGGCAGGTACCACCGGTGGGGCAGGATACGCTCACCTTTTTACGAACTCCTGATATCATCATTATTTGATAATGATTCATAAATATGCTCATGATAAAATCGGAACCGCGCAATGGACTTTTAGAAGAGATTTCTTATGAATATGGAAATGGTTTTGTCGCTTTTATTTGATAAATTCCTAAAATTAGAGGACGCTTCCTTGGGTTATTTCCTCTTTTTGAAAGTTTTCACTGCTAAATTGTGACATTTATCCCTTGGGTAGTGAACGGTTTCCTTGAAGAGTAATATCATAAAAGGGTTAATAGACCCTCGTGAGGAGATGCTAGAAGTCCATATTTAGTTCTACATGTAAATCAAAAATAAGACAAATAAACACTGCATTGTAAGTATTGAAAAATTATATGTTAGGCGATATATTTATTATAAATGAGCTTTGGAAGCTAAAGAGCTGATACTTACTGTGATAATGCAAACTGAGTTGAAATGGGGTTTAACGTCGCTAGAGATTATTGCTTTTATATACCCAAGGGTGTGTGTGTGTGTGTGTGTGTGTGTGTGTGTGTGTGTGTGTGTGTGTGTGTGTGTGTGTGTGTGTGTGTGTGTGTGTGTGTGTGTGTGTGTGTTTAACATGGATACCCCTACTCAAACACAGTTTATAAGTGGCATTACTCTGTTCGCATGATTTGCAAATCCTAAGATGGTCAATCCGGAGTGATTTTGTTTGATTTTTGCTACATCTCTAGCGATGTTACAAATGTTACAATCGTAATGCGTGTAGTTTACCACGCATTTCAGTTGGACAAACATGACCTATATCAGTTGTCTTATTATAAGACTTTATTAATAATGCAGATGAAACGTGTATTTGAATTTCAATCCCTATTCATCATCAATGCTTAATGAAATATCCCTTATCATTTCCTATATTAGGTAGAGCCCGGTTCAGGTTTCAGTTGAAGTGCAAGATATCTCCTGGCTGTAAATGTCAATTTGAAGTGTCAATTCCCCGAGAAGAATGGGTATCTTGCCTTTAAGGCTGCTTGGCATGACTTGGTGGCACTTGATCCTGTGAACAGCGTACAGGACGAAAATCGGGTTAAGTTAAGCAACGTTTGTTGCGGAAAGTAGGTGCATGGGTGACCACGTTCTACAGCTTGACTTCTGAGAGTTTCCTGCTCCATACTGAAGCACATTTATCGCATGTCTCCTAGTGACTTTGTTCGAAATATGAATAAATACCGGGTAGTATGTACTGTAAATCTTCTAGCGCCTCACAGACTGCTTGGGTTGTATACTCCCCATGGAGATGAGAACGAAAATTGAGTGCTAAGTGACTGGGATGGATCCAGCATTTCACATATTGTTTTCACAGCTGGTAACATTTGCTTCCATTTTGACAAACTGTCCTGAACCTCTAAATAGTTCAGCCATATGATAGCCCAGTTCATTTGGTCGCCTCTTACGACCAGCATATCCCCACGGGGTCTGAAGCTTTGAAGCTAGTGATGTGGCTCTGTCCATGGTGACCACTTTAATTACAAATGACCCATGGATCAAGGAAATTGAACGAAGGTTGTCCTTAGGTTTGTCGTGTGGGATAGTGGTTTACATACAAAGTTGAAATATCAAATGTGTTGACAGATTTTAACTTGATTTAAAACTCCAAGCCACATGGTATAAATTCCACTTTTCTCAAATACGTTCTGTGAATATAAATAGTCCGTCCTTGATTGTATTGAGGATTTTGGTTAATCTTTGAGGCAGTGGTTTGGTTGTACATTTGCTGGACACTGCAATGTATCTCTCTTTGTGCGGATTGTATATGTGTCTTTGGAATCCAATACCAAAGAGGAACAACTAATGTGTTTGCTCGATTGTTTTCTATCAACAGAACCACTCCTTTATCGCATTGCAGGAGGACGGTGGTGCGACGTCAGGCAACACTCACTTACTTTTGTATGCTAACTGTGTGAATGACGGGTACTACCGATATAACAAGACGTCCCTTATCGCGAACACCTAGTGTCATCACTGATTTTCAGCTTTCCGTCCATATACTTTTCACCACTATTTTGCCTTTTACAACCAATGGAATCTGTTTCGTCGGATAATCTCTGGCTGGTGGCGACATTTTATGTTTAGCTATTGATTTGGATTTGTCCCTTTTGGGCTGGTCATCCATTACGGCACCGTAAACAAATCTGTCTTCAGTAGAGTAGACAGCCTCACAGCACATGTGCCGCTTCCCAAACCTCGTGAGCTTGCACGTGTACCTTTCAGAAGACATCACCCTCACCGTGGCCTTGCTTTCCATGTGAAGCCCTGTGTATGTACACGTTAATAAGAATGAAACGTGACGCGTGTTTTGGCCCGGATGCTTATATTGGGAAATATAACTTTCTTTGTCAGTTGCACTTTAAACGAAAAAATGCCGTGCATTTAATGATGTATCTAATTTATCATCGTATGTGTCTTGTAATTAGTTGCACTTTTAACGAGGAAATATGGGACCTTAATAATATTCCAATTTGTCATCGTCTGTATCTTAAAATTCGTTCCACTTTCAACGAGATAGTATTGGGCTTTTCATGTTATTTTATTTTTCATTTGTCAGCATATGTATCTAAGTGCATTTAACGTGTACACACTCACGTGCCTCTAAATAGAGACATACTCAGCATGGCGGATTAATAGTGCGCCAGATAACAAAACGGTTCTTGTTTCTCAAAATAGTTCTTCCCATAAATTTTGTGTCAATCGTCAGTAGGGCAGTGAACATTTCGATTGTCAACTGCTTTGTGTTCAAAGATAATTCCATATTTAGGTCACGTGATACTGAAGGCCTTCCAGCCATTTGATATAGCTCGATGGCTTCCCTTAATACCGAATGAAGGTCAGACTTCCAAACCATTTAAACCTTTACATCACTTTGATTAATGAATCACGTGAAAGTTAAAAACCACAACCCCCAACTCACCAGGACGTGAGATAGATGATATCAATGATAGCCACATGGGGCTATATCCCATTGCATGAATGTCCCAATGCTTGAATAATTTGGTGACTAGTCAAGTTATAAATCTTTTTCAATATACTTTTCATTTTTCGAATTCTCATACTGAGGAAATCCGTCAATATTATTTACATTTCTTTAGTCTACCCTGGGGGGTTGTAAGCCTGGCTGTGGTTTAATCAGATATGTCGATGCCCTAGATCGGACTCCGTGGACGCCGAAAGGAACGCGAGATCATTAGATAATGTCTCCCCTACGGTTACAACCCGAATAATACAGCAGAACTCTGAAGAATGTCATTAGGCCAGTTATTCTTGTTTCTCGTGACATTTATAAAAGAATCTCTTGCGAAACTGACGCACTATGAAAATAGCATCGCATGTGAAACAAGACGGAATGGGGTACAAAGACAAAATTTGAGTTGGAAAAGTAGGCTAAAAAATAACAATAAAAATTAGTGCCGAGTCGGGTCAAGACAAATAAGGAATTGTTTGACCATCCTTACAGGCGATTTCTTCAAATATAAATAAGTGTACCGTTTTTCTGTCAACACGTGCTTGTAAAGCTAAGGAAGATAAATATTCTGGTTACTAAAATATACCAAAAGACAAAATCCCTTCACTCTTCGACGACATACATCATTTTCGACATTTTCCGAGTGCTTGGTCTTGTGAAAGCGGACGCAGGTGATATTGTATATTTCAGCTATTTGGTCTTTCGTATTTAAATTTCGAGCAAATTAGTTTCATTGGTAGGTCAGACATCTATATCCCGATAAATATATTACTGCGTTCATGCGTGCAACGGAAGAGTCTATTTCCACTGAAAAGGGGACTGCACTAGAGCGTCACGCGTAGACTGGCCCACGAGCAACCGTTCCATACCTGCTGCACGTATAATACAGATCCATAAGTCGCGATTTTTCTTAACGGGGCCCTTAAGTCTCGTTCTGCCTTACTTCCGGTTCCGAGATCCCGGTGACAAGCTTTCTCTTGAACTAGCTCCACTATCTGAATGCGCAATTAGTTATGCGCCCAACATAAATATTGATATATCTTTGTCTTGAGGTGTGACAGTGGTTTAAGGGCTGCGTGGTGTGTCATGTAAAGTCAGTCACAAGGGGACGATGGGGTAGTCTAGTGGGTAAGGCGTTCGCCGAAGAACCAGTTTCGAATCCCCACATTGGTACAATGTGTGAAGACAATTTCCTGTGTCCCTCGCAGTGATTTTGCTTGGATATTGTCAAAAGCGGCGTGACGCTATAATCACCCACTCACTTTTTTCACAAACAAACCATTTACCCCCACATCAGGTCTAACAGCTCCACTACGTGTTCATAACCACTCTATGGTTGTTTCGCGGCATTGTGCGTGACTGTGCATATACAAGAATGACCATTTGCCCCTTTAATGACTTCAGAGATGTGCAACCCTTTCTATTGACCGTTCTCTGGGCTCCACACTCACCGCAATGATCTGTGCACATTCACTGCACAGATTGTTAACGACAGACAACAGAGGTTCAGATTATATTAAGAATTGTAAACAAAACGATTCGGAACCATATTTTCGTTTCGTGCATGAAATCCCCGGATGCAATACTGCCTTCATTGTTAGGAAACCGGACACCAAGCAGGATTTGCTTCAAGAAAGACAACGCCATAAATTGGTAAGGGAAACATATATGAGTGAATATTGTTTCTTGACGCAGTTGCCAATATTCCATTTAGGTCACGGCGGCCAGTAACTAGGCGAGTCTTGACCAGACAGGGGGCACGGGTGGCCCAGTCGTCTAAGGCGCTGCGATTCGCTCTGTAGAGTTGCGTCCCTGGGACACGACAGAAACCTATGATTCTGGGTTCGAATCCCGGTTCGCCCCGATTATGTTTCTAGGTTTGTCAGCACCATACCCGTGCTCGTGGGTTTCACCGAAGTGGTAAACGTCTGAGACCTGCATCACTTCGGGCTTTTCTCCCACATTAAGCTGACACGCCGTGATATAACTGGAATACTGTTAAAAGCGGCGTTAAACCCAACTCACTCACTCACTTGGCCAGACAGACATGACGTTGTGAGCATGGACAGTCACAGAAGTCACCTGAAACCATGGTGACATGTTTCATTATTTGTCGAAAAGTGTATATTCGTTGGTTTTTAAAATACCCAGTAGACTGGACCCAAGGAGTAACAATATATTGAATACCCAAAGAAAACAATCAATACCCAATGATTTGTTGTTTGTTGTTTAATGCCGCACTCAGCAATATGCCAGCTGTTGACGGCGATTCTGGACCAGAGAATCGAGTGATTGACTTCATGAGCATCGATCTACGCAACAATAAGGAGTGAGGATGATAACATGTGAGTAAATACTAAATGGCTTTACTGTATTTGGAGCCCTGTTTATAAGATTACAGGCAAATGATACATTGCCCCGGTCAGCCTCTGTGGTTTAGTCACTGTGGAAAGGGCGTCTGTCAGGGGAGCAGAAGGTCCGGGGTTCGATCCCCGGCCACGTCATACCGAAAGACATTAAAAGATGGTACTTGTTGTTTCCCTGTCTGGCGCTGGACTGGTCGGCTCGGAGCCAACATTCTGTGTCTGAGTGGGGGATTCATGTTAAACAGCGGTGGTATCTCAGGGGGCTGGCAGTAAAACACCAGCATTAGTCCGGACAAGTACAAGCAGCCACACACACGCATGCACGTCGCTATGTAAATGCAATAAACTCCATTTCACCTCACCTCGCCACAGCCGCGCTTAGTTATCCGGCTGATTTAAATGTGAATGGTCTTTATAAGAATACCGCCACTGATTATCTGTATCCAACGTTGGAATGCGGGGGAGTATATTTCTAATTAGCATACTCCTACTTGTGACATTGTGGAATTTTTACACTTTCCTTTATATATCCAAATATCAAGTTCTTTGCAATTAAATTAGACCAGGTAGATAGGTGGTTCAGTTTCGTGTGGGGAATCTTTTATTCCTCTACGATACCACTGTCAGAAGATCTGATGACACATTTGGATGTGTACAATGTCGTCAATACTCACGAAAGTATTTCACCATGAGTTTCATATTGACTTCAATAATTATAAAGATTTATCATAGATAAATAAAAACTGGCTTCCACGGGATACATGAAAGGTCACTTGACTTAGATCAAGCGCTATCTTCTTGAAGATAAACAAATCAAGCCATTTCAAGGAAACCCTTTCTGTTTGACACTGATAGACGTGCGGCTTTCATATTCAGAGAGAAGATTTCCATTGCAAGAACAGGCATGTACTACGTGTGTTGTAACACGATAGTGCTTAAACACGTGAACAGTTAACCTACAAGTCTTATTACACAAGGCGACGAAACAATTAGTACATGTACTGCACGTCAATACTTCGCGTGTATTTAGCGTGTAACTGGTGTGTAACATCATGGGGTTGGACCAAGGTTGTTAGACTGCACGTCAATACTTCGTGTGTAGTGTTCTGCTGGTGTGTAACACCTTATTAAGAAAGACACAGAATGTTATGCTTAATTAAATATCAGATTCACGCCCGCACTCATTCGATACCAATGACCTCATCGAAATGCATTTCCATACGATCGGATTCCTCCTCAAAGGGAACACGCGAGTTCTAGAACAGATTGGTGGGAGTTCAGAGCTTACACTTCAAGTCAATAAATAATAGCTCTTTCGACATATCAATCCCCCGAAAACGAACAGCATCACTTTCGTTGTGATGGTGCTTAAAACGAAATGAATTCCAAATACAACATATATAAAGTCAGTTTAAAATCCGTCTTGGGTGTGTTGGTACTAAGCTCTTTATCGAACATCAAAACTGAACAACAGCCTTTGGACTGTTGTTATATTCCCATCTATGCTGCCCAGTGTGTACGGTATATAGAGGATATTTGGTGTGTCGAGTGAAATATCATGTTTCTCTTATCGAGTGGCGGGGGAAAGGAGATATTTTCACGTGAAAATATCTCCTTTCTCCCATCATTCGAAGAGAGAAACGTGATATTTCACTCGACACATCAAATATCCTATTTATTTTATATGCGTAAAGGGGTAGTTGTCTACCGGATTTTCTTTTTCATTACAAATGTAATACCTTAAAACACGCTGTGACGTTTCATCATTCCTTGTAATTGGGACTTAAAAAAGTAGTTCCGAGTTTGCAAAAAAAAAGTAAATATTTGAGGTCACTTAATTACTTTATGATACATTTGGCTAGGATTATATACAAACTCGACTTTAAAACATATTCTTGAAATCAAAGAGACCGGTGTTGGAAGCGAAGGAATACGCGCTGATCTTGTCACAAACATGGCGCTTTACGAAACGTCTCGATTGGCGAGTTAAATGAGTTTACAGTTTCTAACGCATCATTTTCAAGAAAATAACAAACAGCAAGAAGCGATATTATGTCCATTAATGGCCATCTGTCATTATAGTGAAATATCAAGTGTTATGTTCACTGTAATGTTCTCAATTTCAGAAAACTCACACTGAAGTATATAATAAATGGAATTACATTATAATGCTATGCAGACCATTGTGACATCATCATCATCAAACACTCAAATAACATCACTAATGTCTCTGGCACTGAAACCTGTATTTTTTTAATGATTTTGGATGATAAATAGAATCTCTATATCCTACAACAACCGCAACTGTACACACCCAAAAAATCTTTATTTCTGTATAAATTACACCAAAGACAATAAATAGATCCCCCTCCCCATGGTGTCTATATCGACGCCTTTGTATGTTGTTTAACGCCGCACGATTGTGATTGTCTTCAAATCAACATGATACATAACTTCTGCTAAGCAAAAAATATCCTGTCTTCAAATCTGCCGTCTTTTTACACGAACTATTTGCGGCGGGATATGGCGTGACGCGGTTTACAGTGAATCCATACCAGAACCCCGTTGCTGCCTGGGGTCGGGGTATTATGTAGTTAACGGACTAGACAGAGCCAGGCCATTCCTATGGCGCAAGGTACCACCCCCGTGATCAGAACGCATGACCGCGATACAATCTCTGCAACCTACGAGTATTTAAAAAATCTAAATTGGTTCGGGCGGTCAAGCTTTGTTACTACGCGTTTCCGTATCCAAACGACGTAGAACGATGCTCATCTTATCAACCACTGGTTTGGCTAGTCCAGATTTTTACACTTTCCTTTATATATCCAAATATCAAGTTCTTTGCAATTAAATTAGACCAGGTAGATAGGTGGTTCAGTTTCGTGTGGGGAATCTTTTATTCCTCTACGATACCACTGTCAGAAGATCTGATGACACATTTGGATGTGTACAATGTCGTCAATACTCACGAAAGTATTTCACCATGAGTTTCATATTGACTTCAATAATTATAAAGATTTATCATAGATAAATAAAAACTGGCTTCCACGGGATACATGAAAGGTCACTTGACTTAGATCAAGCGCTATCTTCTTGAAGATAAACAAATCAAGCCATTTCAAGGAAACCCTTTCTGTTTGACACTGATAGACGTGCGGCTTTCATATTCAGAGAGAAGATTTCCATTGCAAGAACAGGCATGTACTACGTGTGTTGTAACACGATAGTGCTTAAACACGTGAACAGTTAACCTACAAGTCTTATTACACAAGGCGACGAAACAATTAGTACATGTACTGCACGTCAATACTTCGCGTGTATTTAGCGTGTAACTGGTGTGTAACATCATGGGGTTGGACCAAGGTTGTTAGACTGCACGTCAATACTTCGTGTGTAGTGTTCTGCTGGTGTGTAACACCTTATTAAGAAAGACACAGAATGTTATGCTTAATTAAATATCAGATTCACGCCCGCACTCATTCGATACCAATGACCTCATCGAAATGCATTTCCATACGATCGGATTCCTCCTCAAAGGGAACACGCGAGTTCTAGAACAGATTGGTGGGAGTTCAGAGCTTACACTTCAAGTCAATAAATAATAGCTCTTATCGACATATCAATCCCCCGAAAACGAACAGCATCACTTTCGTTGTGATGGTGCTTAAAACGAAATGAATTCCAAATACAACATATATAAAGTCAGTTTAAAATCCGTCTTGGGTGTGTTGGTACTAAGCTCTTTATCGAACATCAAAACTGAACAACAGCCTTTGGACTGTTGTTATATTCCCATCTATGCTGCCCAGTGTGTACGGTATATAGAGGATATTTGGTGTGTCGAGTGAAATATCATGTTTCTCTTATCGAGTGGCGGGGGAAAGGAGATATTTTCACGTGAAAATATCTCCTTTCTCCCATCATTCGAAGAGAGAAACGTGATATTTCACTCGACACATCAAATATCCTATTTATTTTATATGCGTAAAGGGGTAGTTGTCTACCGGATTTTCTTTTTCATTACAAATGTAATACCTTAAAACACGCTGTGACGTTTCATCATTCCTTGTAATTGGGACTTAAAAAAGTAGTTCCGAGTTTGCAAAAAAAAAGTAAATATTTGAGGTCACTTAATTACTTTATGATACATTTGGCTAGGATTATATACAAACTCGACTTTAAAACATATTCTTGAAATCAAAGAGACCGGTGTTGGAAGCGAAGGAATACGCGCTGATCTTGTCACAAACATGGCGCTTTACGAAACGTCTCGATTGGCGAGTTAAATGAGTTTACAGTTTCTAACGCATCATTTTCAAGAAAATAACAAACAGCAAGAAGCGATATTATGTCCATTAATGGCCATCTGTCATTATAGTGAAATATCAAGTGTTATGTTCACTGTAATGTTCTCAATTTCAGAAAACTCACACTGAAGTATATAATAAATGGAATTACATTATAATGCTATGCAGACCATTGTGACATCATCATCATCAAACACTCAAATAACATCACTAATGTCTCTGGCACTGAAACCTGTATTTTTTTAATGATTTTGGATGATAAATAGAATCTCTATATCCTACAACAACCGCAACTGTACACACCCAAAAAATCTTTATTTCTGTATAAATTACACCAAAGACAATAAATAGATCCCCCTCCCCATGGTGTCTATATCGACGCCTTTGTATGTTGTTTAACGCCGCACTTAGCAATATCCCAGCTACTTGATGGCGGCAAGAAGGAGCTCGATATCTATAACTGTACAAACAATATCACCAAAAGACACATACGCAAATGGAAGTAGTTACGTTTTTCTCATTTTATTATATTTTCTCAATGAGAGCTATCCGTGACGTATGCTTATATAAATGTTTAGATATTTTTTCAAAAAGTATAACGGGTGATAAGCATATGTAATTTGATTGGACTGTTTAAGACGTAGCGAATCGTCTCATTAACGTTGGTTTCTGACTATCTGAGCATCGGCAACTTCGATGTTGTATCAGTGGCAAAACGTGTATCAGCCTGATTGACTGCGGGCTCGTCGGTGGGGGGGGGCGGGGGGGGGGGGGGGGGGGGGGGGGGGTATTTGAGTAACCAAGCATGCGGTACAAGGGAGAGCACTCGTGTGATGATTTTACTGCATGCAAGCCTTCAGCGACAAAACTCGAGCACAGTGATGTTCGCGTTAACAAGAAACAATTTATAAGCATCATTTATCCTGACTCCCTATTTATATAATCGGCTCTTGTTTCTTAGTTTTTAAAACAGATTTGACTAGGAATCAGAAAAGACGAAAAGACCACGTTAACTCTTGAGCAACGTGGTCTTTTCGATACTTCGTTATCAATAAATCAACAGCAAACAACTTATCGATTGGGGTTTCTTTACTGGTGTCAATCTGCACATGCGTCAGTTCGTTTTCCGGATTTAGTACAGATCAAGGGCAGTTAACTCTAACAACAATGAAGGCATTCGGTGACTTGTGAGCCTGTCCATTCTGTGTACTTCTCTGCAGAGAGTCTCGTCATCGCATCATTCAGAACCCGGAACAGAATATTTTATGAAAAATATACATTTCTGATTTTTTCAACTATGATCTCCATGCTGCTATTTGTCAAAGTAACGTGAAGATCCAGGTTAGAAATTGATCTTCGGCAACCCATGTTTGTCCTAAGCGGCGACTAACGGAATCTGGTGGTCAGGCTCACTGACTTTGTTGATGCAGGTAATCGTATCCCAATGACCAGCGTCATATAGCTGGGATATTGTTGAAACAATATTGTGTTAAACAACGAACGAACAATCAATATGAATCAAAAGAAAACAAAAACCACACAACTTTGCTTTTTTATAAGATGCTATTTTTCTTGCATGTTTTATGTACGAAAAAATACATTCATTCATATCTATCTATCTCTCTATTACAACATTTTTAGTAGATTTCTGCAATGTAAAACCAACAACAGACCCCTCTCCAGATACCGTTTTTGTGTTAACAAAAAACATGCAGATATCTATTGTACTTAAAGGTGATAACTTAACTATGTAATTGGTGATGAAGGAGATATTTCCTCTCGTAATGTCACTCCACTTGACTCGACTCACTGTAACAAGACCTCGGCCATCACTGCAGGAATCCATACTGGAACTTGTTTCTTGCACGTGACCGTCACATGACATTAGTTTCGTGCACGTGACTATCACATGACATAACACAAGCGGTCGTGAACTCAATATTACATCTCGGCGTGGTTCAGTTTGTGATTGTCTTCAAATCAACATGATACATAACTTCTGCTAAGCAAAAAATATCCTGTCTTCAAATCTGCCGTCTTGTTACACGAACTATTTGCGGCGGGATATGGCGTGACGCGGTTTACAGTGAATCCATACCAGAGCCGCGTTGTTGCCTGGGGTCGGGGTATTATGTAGTTAACGGACTAGACAGAGCCAGGCCATTCCTATGGCGCACGGTACCACCCCCGTGATCAAAACGCATGACCGCGATACAATCTCTGCAACCTACGAGTATGTAAAAAGTCTAAATTGGTTTGGGCGGTCAAGCTTTGTTACTACGCGTTTCCGTATCCAAACGACGTAGAACGATGCTCATCTTATCAACCACTGGTTTGGCTAGTCCAGATTTGAATATTTACAGTGCGTCGTGATATTCCTGGAATGTGCCAATATACCTTCAGCGTAAAACAACCAACAAACAGACAACCAAACCAGGATCAACAGATCAGTCCTGATTCAATAAGCTACCTGCACCTGCATGTTTATTATACGCTAGAAGGTTCGGGCACGCATCCATTGCTAGGTGACTAGATACCAATTTGAATAAAGCTGCATGTTTAATGACCTGTGTGTCAGTGTGGTGAACGGAAGCCCTAGTAGCCAGAGCCCCGTGACGATCCGGGGTAGAATAGGTCTTCAGCAACCCATGCTTGCCGTAAGGGGCGACAATGCTTGTGAGAGGCGACAAACGGGTTAGGTGAGGTGAAAAGGGTTTTAACGTATCGTCCAAGATTATTGCACTTATATAGCGACGTGCATGTACGTGTGTGTGTTTGTGCTTGTACTAGTCCGATACCGATTTATAGTGCTAGCTCACTGAGATACCATGCCGCAGTTTAACATGAATACCCCACTCAGACACAGTATACTGACTCCGAGCCGACCAGTCCGTGTTTTAGTCCCTTAATGCCGAGCGCCAGACAGGGTAACAACAAGTACCATCTTTCAACGTCTTTTGGTATGACGCGGTCGGGGATCGAACCCCCGAAACCGGGCGGACGCTCTACCACTAGACCACGGAGGCGGTCGGCGACAAACGGGATCGGGTGGTCAGGCTCGGTGAGGTGTGGTGAAATTGGGTTTAACGTCGCGTCCAAGATTATTGCACTTATATAGCGACGTGCCTGCACGTGTGTGTGTGTGGCTGCTTGTACTAGACCGGACTGATGCCGATTTATAGTGCTAGCCCCCTGAGATACCATGCCGCAGTTTAACATGAATACCCCACTCAGACACAGTATACTGACTCCGTGCCGACCAGTCCTTACAGAAGCCAGAGGGTCAGATTCACCAATCCAACAAGTTTCACTTCCCGCACAGAACAGCATGATACCAAGTATATAGTCTCCTGTAAACACTGCGTGAGTGAGTGAGTTGGGTTTAACGCCGCTTTTAACATTATTCCAGTTATATCACGGCGTGTCAGCTTAATGTGGGAGGAAAGCCTGAAGTGATGCAGGTCTCTGACGTTTTACCACTTCGGTGAAACACACGAGCACGGGTATGGTGCTGACAAACCTAGAAACATAATCGGGGCGAACCGGGATTCGAACCCAGAATCATAGGTTTCTGGCGTGCCCAAGGGACGCAACTCTGCACAGCGAATCGCTGTAAACACTGGGACCACTCCATATCAACATAAGGTATCCATGTTGTTTGTAAACACCTACTCACGTGCCCCGGCGAAAAAAGTCCCACTTCCGTCTATCTAATTTGCATACCTATGTCATTGGGGTATGACATACATGTTTTTATGTCATAAGCTTATGTGATGGATAAATGTTTTAGTTAAATGATAATAAAATTTATCCCCCAGAAACCTATGCTGGCCGCAAAAGGTGATAAAAGGGATCTGTAGTCGGTGACTTTGTGAGTAGTATGGATGGTTGCTCATAATATCAATCACTGGTTTTGTCTTGTCCAAATTGGATAATATACGTACTGCCTCCAGATGGCAGCGGTAACACTAATATTTGGAGTCCACTTGTCCTTATAGCAAAACCCTTCAAAATAGCAAATTTCTGCCAGTCTTTATGATACCCTAACTAGTGGGCAGTTTTGCAAGGACAACAGGACTAGTGCCAATATTTAATACTGGATAGCTAGAATATTGCTAAGTGCGGCGTTAAACAACAAACATAAATCGTGGATATCTTGACGTCACATGCATTATATCCACAGACTCTATTCAAGTCTATCTCAGCATGGCATAATTACACCCAAGTACACTACATATACCTAATATCGATTAAAACATCTCTAAATGTAGACATCGTTATTTCATGCGGTGATTATCCCCGTGCTCAAGAAAGCATAGGGACTAGAAAATTGATAGCCGTCGTTCCCTGGTAATATTTAAGACGCGTTACACTAACGAAGGTCGCATTGGAACATAAATCAAGGTACTTCTCTGTCTACAAGGAGATTATAGATTTTATAAGGCTCTCTGAAACTGTAAGATAAGACTTCTAGTTCTCCAAGACACATGGTCCTGCTACTTGGTATTCCCTATCCGAGATTTATCAGCCAATAATTGTTCAAGGCAAATATTTGGTTCTCCCTGTGATTACTGCGTGGTAGGGCTGAAGCGGAAATCATTACCTTTCAAGAACGAGTAAGAGCCGAATATGATTCTGTTATTTGCTGAGTGAATATGATTTGGATATCTTGCCATAAACTCATATCGACTATTTGATAAGAGAGTTGGGAATGAATGGTTTGTGTGTTTCTTTTCTTAGTCAGTGATGTCTGCTTGGTAAAGCACAGTTATGGAATGGGTTCTTGTTATATTGGTGGCTAATGTTGAAAGTTAAAACTGCGTTAATATGGACCTTGTAATTCCCTAATGTTATACCGTACAAACTGGGCAGTTATAGGTAAAAGAATATAAGTAGTCATGTGACAGTAGTTCAGGTTCGATGTTCGATAAAGACCTCAGTTCCAACATACCCAAGATGGATTTCGAACTGACTTTATATTTCTTGCATTTTGAAATCATCACGTTAAAAGGGCTATCGCGACGATAGTGATGCTGTTCGTATTCAGGGGACAGATATAACGATAATTATTTGTTGGCTTCCCTGAACCCCCTCATCTGTTCTAGAACTCGTTTGTTCTTCTTAATGAAATATTCGGATCAACCGATTTATGAAAATGCCTTTCAATGATGTCATTGGTATCTAATGAGTGATGGGGAAATTTAATATTTCATGTATCATGGCCATGTTTTTATGAATATGATGTTCCACACCAGCTACTACACACGAAGCATTGACGTGCAGTCTAATGGCCTTGGTTGTACAGCCGTCATACAACCATTCTAACCCCATGATGTTAACACCAGCTGAATGCTAATACACACGAAGAATTAGCGTGCAGTCTAACAACGTTGGTTGTACAGACGTCATACAACCATTCTAACCCCATGATGTTAACACCAGCTGAATGCTAATACACACGAAGAATTAGCGTGCAGTCTAACAACGTTGGTTGTACAGCCGTCATACAACCATTCTAACCCCATGATGTTAACAACAGCTGAATGCTAATACACACGAAGAATTAGCGTGCAGTCTAACAACGTTGGTTGTACAGACGTCATACAACCATTCTAACCCCATGATGTTAACACCAGCTGAATGCTAATACACACGAAGAATTAGCGTGCAGTCTAACAACGTTGGTTGTACAGACGTCATACAACCATTCTAACCCCATGATGTTAAACACCAGCTTAATGCTAATACACACGAAGAATTGAGTGCAGTCTAACAACGTTGGTTGTACAGACGTCATACAACCATTCTAACCCCATGATGTTAACACCAGCTGAATGCTAATACACACGAAGAATTAGCGTGCAGTCTAACAACGTTGGTTGTACAGACGTCATACAACCATTCTAACCCCATGATGTTAACACCAGCTGAATGCTAATACACACGAAGAATTAGCGTGCAGTCTAACAACGTTGGTTGTACAGACGTCATACAACCATTCTAACCCCATGATGTTAACACCAGCTGAATGCTAATACACACGAAGAATTAGCGTGCAGTCTAACAACGTTGGTTGTACAGACGTCATACAACCATTCTAACCCCATGATGTTAACACCAGCTGAATGCTAATACACACGAAGAATTAGCGTGCAGTCTAACAACGTTGGTTGTACAGACGTCATACAACCATTCTAACCCCATGATGTTAACACCAGCTGAATGCTAATACACACGAAGAATTAGCGTGCAGTCTAACAACGTTGGTTGTACAGACGTCATACAACCATTCTAACCCCATGATGTTAAACACCAGCTTAATGCTAATACACACGAAGAATTGAGTGCAGTCTAACAACGTTGGTTGTACAGACGTCATACAACCATTCTAACCCCATGATGTTAAACACCAGCTTAATGCTAATACACACGAAGAATTGAGTGCAGTCTAACAACGTTGGTTGTACAGACGTCATACAACCATTCTCGAGGACAGCGCTGTTGTCTGTTCTTACAATGGACATCTAGCCTCAGTAAAGATAAGATTTATGGATGAAAAACTTCTTTAAATTATTACAATTAAGAACGACGTTTCGGTGTAGGTTCTAACACAGTTATAAAGCAAGTGACGGTGTTAGAAGCTACACCGAAACGTCGCTCTTAAATGTTATAAAGACGTTGTTCATCAAAAAATCGCATCCTTACTTAGTACTCCAACTTCTAAATGCCTATCAAAGAAGAAATCTCCTAGTCTCGTTTATGTGTCATAAAGGGTTTCCTTCAAATGGCTTAATTTGTTTCATAAACATCGAAACTTCGTGATCGCGGTCGAATCAATATTTCGTGTAACAGCGAGTGAGTACAGTTTTGCGCTGCTGTTAACAACTTTCCATCAATATCACAATCTCATTAAAATCAAAACTTAGTTCTCGCTACCGCTAAACAAGATCTGAGGACATCCAATTGCGGGTCACGTCAGAACGACCTTTCGCGAATTTTGACCGACCAATGAAATGACTGACAAGAAATCGACATTAGCCAATCAGAAGGCAGCTTTCTCGAACTTTAACGACACTAGTTACAAACTGGCGACAACGCTTCGAAACATATTTTGACGTATTCTCGATTAAAAAAATTAAAACTGATAAGAAGAACATTCTGGAATGGTTTACAGATGGCCTAGATTGTATGGATATAATCATAAAACCCGTAACTGTCGTTCGGAATACCCCATGTTTAATATTTCGTGGTTGCATGATTAGAAAACAAATTCCGACTGTCACTTTCATGATCTGGTAAGCGACGCTCTGATTGGTTGGATGAAAGGTCGTTCTGACGTGACCCTTAATGGGATGTCCTAAGATCTTTGTTCAGCTATAGCGAGAACTAAGATCTGATTTTAATGAGATTGTCAATATCACGGCGGGGCCCAGCAATATGCCTCACACGTCGTACCCACGTGGAGAAAGGAATCTGGGTCTTCGGTGTGACGAGCGAACCCTTTTACCACTCGTCTACCCCAGCGCCCCAGGTGCCCAGTGATCACAAGAACCTACATGACACGTTTGCGATGTTCGTCATAACCTATAGAACAATCTTTCGCTGGACATTAGACATGAATTGATTTAGCAGGATGGCCATGTACATCTGACGTGCTAATTGTTTGTGTTTTTATGGCCAGTACATTTCAGTGAAACAGTAACTTACATTTTTAGTATAATACAGTACACTACGGTTATAACGAACACGCTTATAACGAACTGACGGATATAACGAACTTACTTTTTGGTCCCGACTACTTGCTGTAGTCATGCTGTATATGTACTTATAACGAACTACGGTTATAACGAACTAAAATTAGTAGTCCCTTTGAGTTCGTTATAACCGTAGTTTACTGTACCATAAAACAGGTGATGTGAGGTGCAACGGAGTTTAACGTCGCCTTCAAGAATATTGCACTTAAATAGTGACGTGTTAGTGTGGTGCGCGTGTGTTTATGTGTGTGGCTGCTTGTACTAGTCCGGATTAATGACGGGTTTAGAGATTATATACTCATATGCACTCCGAGGTTTAACGTGAATACCCCACTCAGACACAGTTGACTGACTCCGAGCCGACCGGTCCTTGTTTTAGCACCTTAATGCCAAGCGCCAGACAGGGTAACGAAAATTACCATCGTCTTTTGGTATGACGCTGTCAGGGAATCGAACCCCCGACCTTCACTTCTCCGGACAGACGCTCTTTCCACTACACCACGGACGCTGTACTATGACACGGACGATTAACGAGGACGAAGAGATTCCAGACCAACTAATTACCATAAGACATTTGAAGCCGCAGTGTGGATTAATAAGGTTCTGTCAGAGTATCCAGATACCGTTACGGCATAGATTATCATACTAATGTAAATTGGGATAATGTCCACATCTTCCTAAACGGCACCTATGCGCGGCGAAATGTTAACGCATCTTACCTTAGAATCAGTCAGAATGTCCGTGGTTCTAGAACACAGTCTACAGATCTTCATCCAAGGCGAGCCTATCGACGTCTTTCCTTCATCCCAAGATCCACAATGCAATAACTGGTAATTACTGGACTGACACACTCCAGCAGATGAAGTAGACGAAACGCTTCAGCAGAAAGAGAAGGCGCATAGGTCTTTGACTGCAAGAAGCACTACCTGAAATAAGACCATTTACTCATTTGATCAAACTCGGCGTTTTATCGGTGTGTCCTCCTATGGGTGCAGGAATAGATTAAGGAGAAACTTATTTAGCCTTGTTAGCACTGCGATAAACAGTCAATGACCCAATACGGCCTCCATCGTCGTCATCACTACCTTCCCGTCTGACGCTGATTAATGAACGTTATCGGAGTGCTGAAGGCGTTTATCAAACAGGCCATTAAGTGAAATTGTGGCACGTTTTGTTTCGGCGCCTTGACGACTGAAAACGGTTTCTGTGTTTCGAAGTGATAAAACGTGTACAACAAATCGTCGTTACCTGTGGCAAGAATTTATAACTGTCCATTTCCGTGATAGTGTTGTAACTCGTTACTATCACCAACTCTAGATCTGTATTGTCTGGATAAACGAGGTTCCACGTAACGTATGGAGTTGGTAGTTGTGTTTATTGAGCTTGCGTCTTCTGTCAGTGAAGAAAATATGAAAACAATAGTGTAAAAATCAATATTTGATTAAATATTGATTGATGAAAATCCCCAGGGTTTTATGGGCATCGATTATGGCAGACATTTGTGCTGTGACAGGCTTGATCTTATATCAACATGTTTACGACATCCCATTAATTGTTCTGTGTTGCTGTTAGGGAAGGCGTAACATGCACTCTTCATAGCCCAAGATAAAGTACAAATTATTCTAAACAAATGTCAGTATGTTTATATAGCAACCGCTATTCATGTTTAGGGCTGGTAAAAGTGAGTAAGAACACAGAGTGGGGGATACATATTATTTTCATGATGTGCTCCCCCGTAAGCTACTAAATTATTAATAACAGTACACAAAGGACATTATTTTTTCGCGATCTGTTAGAAGCTAAACAGCAACCCATGCTTGTCGAAGGAGGCGTCCATGCATGCCGTAAAAGGCGACAATGCTTGTTGTAAAAGGCGACTAACGGGATCAGGCGGTCAGGCTCGCTGACTTTGTTGATGCATGTCATCGTATCCCAAATGCGTGGATCGATGCTCATGATGCTAATCACTGGATTTTCTAGTCCAGAATATTGCTGAGTGCGGCGTTAAACAACAAACAAACAAGTTCATATTTCAGGTGTCTGAAAAAGGACTAATGCCGATTTATGGTGCTAGCTCATTGAGATACCATGCCGCAGTTCAACATGAATACCCCACGTAGACACAGTATACTGACTCCAAGCCGACCAGTCCTTGTTTTAGCCCCTTAATGCCGAGCGCCAGGCAGGGTAACAACAAGTACCATCTTTTAAAGTATTTTGGTATGACGCAGCCGGGGATCGAACCCCGGACCTTCCCCTCTCCGAGCGAACGCTCTACCAAAAGAGCACGGAGACGGTCTAATCCCGATGTAGTCGCTCTTGCAATGAGCAGGAGACTCAACTCCGCATTACCTGTGTGAGAGAGAAGTAAGACACACACCCATCATCCCACGAACTCCTCTTAGAGATATTCCTGTCCGATAATTGTTTTTAATTACATTTAACGATAAGCAAGCCCAAAGACTTTCATTATAGTGTCCTCAAAAACAAGTAGTTAGAGTCAATTTAGAAGAAGCATGTTTGATCAATCGAGGAATTTAATCTGGAAAATGAAAATATAATGGTTACCTGTGTCAAGAAAATGATTAATGACCTAATTTTCCTTATTATTCTAGACAACACACCTTAAGTACCTCCGTTGAGCATAATTAACTGGGTCAGTAATGCCAGTCTACATACATATCTTTACAAATTGTGTTTTAATTTATTGCCATGTTTACCACGTTTGAAATGGCTACTTTATATGCGCGCGCACACGCGCACGCGCACACAGCAGACACAGACACACACAAAAGGGTATACACTTTATTCGCCGCACGAACGCGGGTCTTTGTATCCTCGTACCTTGATAGAGCGAATCGTCAGTCACACACCACTGATCATTTGTTTAGTTCACCCCTTTCTGTTTTTTACGTTAGAGTCTTATATATATAATTCAGCAGGCATGTGTGATATTCAAATGAGCAATATTGTTTCCGATTTAAAACGTTCAGGTTAAAATTATTATAGTGTTGTTTGAGTGTTGCATTGCATTGGTGTTGTATTACGACTGTGTTGTGTTGTTTGTTGTTATTGTATTGCACAAGTATTGTATGAACATTCTGTTGTACATTCTTTTTAGCATTTTTTTGTATTATTGTTCTGCATTGTATTATTTTGTATTATCTTGTACTGCATTGTATCAGTAGTGTGTTGTATTATGTTGTAATGGATTGTTGTACCACATTATATTAGTGTTATGTTGTACTAAATTTTATTGTATTAGTTTTATTGTTTGGTATTGTAGTGTAGTATTGCTTTGTTTTATCTTGTACTTCATTGTATCGATCAGTAGTGTGTTGTATTATAAGCTGTATTGTGTTGTTGTACCACATTATATTAGTGTTGTATTACATTTTATTGTATTAGTATCGTTCTGTACTGTACTCTGTACTTCCTTGTATTATCTTGTACTGCATTGTATCAGTATTGTTGCATTACATTGTATTGTTGAACCACATTGTATTAGTGTTGTGTTGTACATTTTATTGTACTGGTATTATTGTTCAGTATTGTTGTGTAGTATTGCTTTCTATTATCTTGTACTGCATTGTACCAGTATTGTGTTGTATCTAATTGTATTGTATTGTACCACATTGTTTTGGCATTTTATTGTATAGTATTGTGGTACTACATTGCATTGTATTTGTATAGTAATGTATTTGTCATGTGGTGTTATGTTGTAACATATACTGATGGAAGTGAATAAGGGAACAAATAGTTTTAGACACAGTGAAAGGATACGATATCATGGGTTTCCTGCCTTGTCTACCATATACACATTGGAAACAATGCACACAGCTCATCTCAACATTTGATTATGACATGTGTTGAATTTGTATGCTCGCTATTTCAAATGTACTGACAGTAAAGCTTATTTCTCTATATTGTTCCCTTATTCATTTCCAATAGTATATGTTCTATTGTATATTACATTGTAGTTTATTTCTATTGTTTGCATTCTAATGTACAGTAAACTACGGTTATAACGAACACGCTTATAGCGAACTGACGGATATAACAAACTTACTTTTTGGTCTCGACTACATGCTGTAGTCATGCTGTATATGTACTTATAACAAACTACGGTTAAATCGAACTAAATTTAGTAGTACCTTTGAGTTCGTTATAACCGTAGTTTACTGTATTAGTTTTTTCTTCTATTGTATCATATATAGAGGATCTTATATTAGTGTTCATGTCATACTTTGTTTACGACACACACGAGTGTCTTAATACTGAAATTTAGGCATGAGTGTCGTAACCATAGAATGACATAAACACAAATATAATATTCTATGTCAGAGACAAATTTTAGTGTTTACCTTTAAGGACAGAAAGTCGCAACAGCAGCGGAACCACAATTTGTTGAATGACGTCAACAATCTTCAGCTATGACCTTGTTTCTAGTGTGACGTCATTCCAACCTCACGTCACAATAAGATTCACATGACGTCAACAATGCCGTCCGGATTACGGAAACAATACACTGTTGTTTCATGAAGTGATATGACCCTAGGGCACATATGATTTTAATGAACCCCAATATGTTTGCCCTCGTAGATAATAATTGTATTTAATGTATTGTACTGTAATGTATTATATGTGTATTTATTGTTTGGTATTGCCTTGTATAACAATCCCTGGAATTGTAACAATGGTATGGTAGCTTAGAGAGTATATTGCGAATATCAAAGATCCAGGGTAGAATAGGTCTTCAGCAACTCATGCTTGCCTTAGGCAACTATGCTTGTCATCGTATCTCAATTGTATGGATCGATGCTCATCATATCAATCACTGGATTGTCTGTCCATACTTGATTATTTACAGACCTCCATCATATAGCTGGAATATTGCTGAGTGCGGTGTAAACGACAAACAAACAAATGCAAATATCAATAGTCAATGAAGCCATAGATCATCTCAGTGAAAACAATGACCAATCCTGTCAAGCAATTTATTCAACAACAACTCCACTAGCAACACATTCTATTCAACTAAATTTCGCACCAAATTTAAGCAAGGAAGCCAGCAGCATTTTAAATGCCAACATCTACGCCTATACCTTTTATGGAACCTTGATGTAAAGGACAACCATTTCCACAGAAATTCTGAAGAGATGAATTCAGGAACAGCTATCAATACTAAACAGCCTATGAACCAAGATTTGTCCTAACTAATCCCATTACCCAACATATAAGTATCTGGCAATGTGACATGACTAAAATGGGTTCAAATCAACACCAAATGCAACCAGCACCTGCACAGAAGCTGATTTTGGTTCATGCAAAATTGTTCTGAGGAGGTTGTTCAAAACACTTACAATTTGCACTGATATTGTTTGGGGTGTGATTTTGGTCGGTGATATCAAATCAGTCCTAGTTATCACAAAGAACCATCTTTTCTGGAGGGAAGATTTTAGTCCATCGATGAAAATGGACTTCTAGTTCCTTGGGAACATATTATTAGGGATCATATTAACTTATTGGATCTAAATTTTCATAAAAAAAGAAAATTACTTTTGATAGTACTTCTTAAGCTGTTTGTTACGGGACCATGCAATAGCTCTGATGTTCAACATCATGAAACATGGAGAGAAATACTGTGGAAACGATTGCCCACAACTAAACTCTGTTACCAACTGCACTGTCGTGAAACTACTGAAAGACGTTCAGGTTAGACATAGGCGTGAAACTACCACTACAGACATTGTGTTGACATACACTTATGATATGAATTTCATATAAAAATAGCAATCATGAGCTCACAATAACAAGACAAGGAAGTATTAGGGGGCATGTTTTAAATAGAAGTCATTGACAAAGATTGATAAATCTTTTAAAGCAAGGTTGAAAACGGCTTTGTGTAAGGTCTATATGTATCATACTCAAAAGAAGTCAATGACAGCTACAGTCACCATAGCATGACAGACAGTCTGTCATGCAGCCCATGCAAGTCTATAATGTTTGGCAGGTCTAGATTACTGCAGTATCAGTCTCTGGGCTCCTTTTTATTATATTTTATAACTATAATTTAACAACAGTTTTTTCTGTAAAATATGTTCATTTCCGAGAGTAGATGTTAGTTACATGACAGATTAACTGTAATAATATGTAAGAATCGGTTGGTCATTGTCTTCTTTTAAGTAGTATAATATGACAAGGGTGAGAAATTTTATGAATTTTGAAAATTCTCAATTGTTCTAACATCATCCCCTGATAACACAAATTGTTTCAAATGTGCTAAATAAATCAGCACATTGTTGCAAGCTGATAATTATCAACAGAGGTATTTCAAAGGTTTATCTTTTTTCGCAAATATGACAATTTCATACAACCCCCTAAGTTGCTATGTACAAAAGAAATCGATTTCGTTATAGTAAATACAACAATATTTCCATCAAACTAGGTTCGTTCCACAAACCTTGAACTCCCTTTCACCTTAAAACATGCACATTTCAAGAAAAAGTACTTTTCAAAAACATGGCTGCCTTCATTTTTGTGCATTCCAAAGGTACATCATTTTCTTTGTAAATATTTGAACAAGGGCTAATGAAACCTGCTGAAAAAGATTAGTCATCAGCTGGAGAAATGAAACTCAGTTGTATTGGAGCTGACCATTCAATATTTAGGTGTTGGGAGCGTGGGACTTTCATTTGAGACATAGTTTTTTCAGAAAGTGCTTCAAAAACATACAATTTTTACTCTGAAAAGGGGAGTCAAAGAATTTTGGGATCCACATCATATCATATGTGATGCACCAGGAGAAAAGAGACCTTATGTGAGCAAGGACACAATTGTGCTGTGACGTGATAAAGAAAGATGTTTGACATCAACTTACTTCAGTAAATATCGCCATGTGTGTGGACTGGACAAAAATATTGATCTTCCTCTTGTTTGGTTGTAATGTACTAACATTATTTCGAAACATTTCAGCAAATATGTCTACTTTCAATTAATCAGACATTATATCTAAAAACTGCAATCATTACATAAACAGTTATATGTCTGAAAATGGGACTTTGCAAAAATGAGTCCAAATGTTTGATACCATGAATCTCTGTAATAAATATGAATTGAAGCTTATGAATTGTATTTTTGTGGTCCAAAGAAACTAGTTTTAAAATATAGTAAGAAGTCAAAAAGTTATTTTTCACCTAAAGGTCCCTTATCTCATGGTGGGTCACATATTTCAAAATATCCTACATGTGAAGGGAACATATTCAATTTGGGTAATAACAAATTTTATTCTTTTCCACTATTTTTGGAATCAGATTATTATTTTCTTAAATCCCAGCTAACCCTCCCACTCAAAATATCAATTAGTCAGACCCTCACAAAAACATACATTACATATCTCCAATTACAAAAAGTAAATGATAATTTCAATTCTTTCTGAAGTGCTTCTCAAAAACTAGAGAAAGGCCACATTAAAAATGTCTTGTTTCTCAATATAAGATTTTAGAATATATAACTTTCCATGCTCCATCAGAATTTACCAGGTGAACAACAGCGCCTTCGTATGTATTATTTTTCATAAAGGCTGAGTTAATAATACAATGTTTTGATGTGATCTGTTAGAACAAGAATAGTTTCTCCAATGTAGTGCTGTTCTGAGTATTTAAATTTCCAAAATGGTTGAAAACATGTCAAATTCTAAATTTCTAAAATTTCATATAATCATAGCTTGAATTGTATTGCCAAAATATTTCTACAATTATTTTTTTTATATCATGCTCTTTATTAAAATCCACCCACATTTTCAAACAGTGTTGAGAAACAAGACATCTAGTAAAAATGGCCAAATGAAGTCATTTATCACTGTCCATAATTTCTCACAAGAACCCTTCAAAGAAATCCAGAAACATTCATTAAGCCCACTTCGCCAAACATGATTTTCATTTCAAATCAAATATGAAACAAATCAAATTTGATTATTCTGATAACGACAAAGACCTTAACCCATACTCCCAACTGTTCCTTGTTCAAAGTCATGTCCAGCTGTTAGGACATCAAGGGCTCTTTTTCCTTGACAACAAATCTTTACAAGTCAATCAACATCAAACGATAAAAAAGGTAAATTTGTCAAAAAATCCTGAAATATTAAAATGAGGTTGAGGTCATGATTCACTTATCTCAAAGCTGTCTTTTATACAAAAAGAACCATACTCCCTCTCGAGCAACACCCAAAACTCAGTGTTGCAAAAAGATCTGAAAAGTCATATTATGTACACCTTCAATGTTCATATATTAAGTTGTGATAGATGCTAATATTATGAGACAACATATATATTACATGAACATGTTATGGTACTTGGAAACAATCATGGCTGAAACATTTGTTGATACTTGGGAACAATCATGATTGAAGCATTTTATGACACATGAGAACTTGGATTAAACATGTTAAAGCATCATATGACACATGGAAGCAATCATGATTGAAGCATTTAAAAATACATGTAACAATTATGATTGAAGCATTTATGACACGGTAACAATCAAGATTGAAGCATTTTATGACACATGGTAACAATCATGATTGAAGTATTTATGACACATGGCAACAATCATGATTGAAGCATTTTATGAGATGGTAACAATCATGATTGAAGCATTTTATGACATGGTAACAATCATGATTGAAGCATTTTTTGACAGATGGTAACAATCATGATTGAAGTATTTATAACACATGGTCACAATCATGATAGAAGTATTTATGACACATGGTAACAATCATGATTGAAGCATTTTTTGACACATGTAACAATCTTGATTGAAGTATTTCATGATGATTGCTAACAATCATGAGTGAAGTATTTTTATGATGCATGGTAGCACTCATTATTGAAGCATTTTATGACACATGGTAACAATCATGATTGATGAATTCCACAGCAGAAATTTAAACCACCATCTTCGTTGTTGCCATATTGAAAAACAGGATCATGATGCTAATTTCGACACAAACAATACACATGTAACACACACAACAGGTTAATACCAATGGAAAGAATGTATTCCTCAAGACACTTACAGAAAATGTGTTATAATTAAAAATTGATCATGATGTTGAAGCATATTTTAAATGACAATGATCAACAAGTAAATACATTTCAATGATGGTTATTCAAAAGTATGCTGAGCAAACTAGCTGGGGCGACTTGACACATATCCTGTGCATATACTGAGGGCAACAAATAAGGGAACATGCCTTGACACACTTTGAGTTTCTGCACTGGGACCCTGAAGGTTGAAAGAAGGTAGATCTCCATGTCAAACAAAGGTTTACACTGAATGTAACTCTTTGCAACTTGAAAACTTGTGACAATATATTAGTTAGATGTGGGTTGTGATCCGTGAACACAACTTGCCACACATTGCCAACACAACTTACTTATGAAACACCAGCGCTAGCTGCTAGGTAGGTAACTGATGCTGAATTTCACCCCAATCCGTTTGCCTTAAAGGCATTTTGTACTGATTATATTTCCCATGTATTGTAAATGTGAAATGAAAAATAGAACTCTTGGATTAAATACATGAAGCCTTCCGCTCTTGTCTACACTACAGACAATAATATCAAGAAATCTATTGCATTCCTGGGTACCATCATAGCATAAAGAAACAAAACCAAGTATGAATCTTGCATGAGTCTACATTTGTTATCAATACAATACAAAATCAGATCTACTATTCTTATTCAATACCGCTTAGTATGACGATCTGACAACCCTTCATACAAGATCACATCTGTTGAACTTCCTAATCAGCCAATAAGCGTGGATACTTTTTAATTTTACGTACAAACGTGCAAGGCCTTCTGAGCAGCACATCTATTTCTGTATGTTCAAAACGAATGTTAATGGGCAGTTCTGAGTGGAGAATATAATGACAAAAATTAACACTCTCACATTAGTCTGAATGCCAGTGCATTCACACCCAAAAAGGAGGAAACATTTCTGTTTTGTGTTAGTTACTCTTTCCAGGCTAAAAAAAGTCAAAATCGTGGACAGGAACTGCGATATAAGAATATTGTAAAGCCAAATCTTGTTAGAAAGCTGACATCTCATTGGCTGAAAAGCACATGCATCATTTAATTTGATTGGGTTGTCAAAATCCGCTCAGGGTTACACTTTTCGAACATTGCAAACATGCACTGAATGAAGTTAGTTCAATCTAAGCTAGCAGTCAAAGGGAAATAACTCTAGTGGCTACAACTCAACTAACACTATTGTTTTAGTAGAGAAGCAAAATATTAAATAATCTTGTAATTATTAAAACCTATGATGCAACATCTAGTCTGGCACTATATTGTCTTTAATAACATTTACAGAAATGAATGAATAGGAAATATTACATGAAGATAACATAGTCGTAACACCCAGTCAAGGGACCAGTCATTGTATTGCACCAGGTAATCTTTACATCATACCTTGATTCTATAAGGCTGCCAGTATTTGTGATCATGAATGTTACATGATTATCATGTATACATTAACAATAAAAGTAGATGTCAAAATCAACTTACTCTGTGACAATGGGGGAATAAGTACTTTTAAAGTCTATTTCACAATCAGTGTCTTCAGATACAGTTCAGTATTAAACTCTAAGCATCAAGTACATAGAGACAGTACAATGTGTAAATGAATATAGTGTTGTGCCAGTCACATCATTCTATGAGAAAAGTTGCAATGTGAGTTTCCCTCTATTTATTCTGCTGATTTATTTTGTCCTGAGTACATGTTCTCAAAATAAAGTTACAAAATTAAGATTTCAACAAATTCTAACATATTGAGACAATTCCTGACATCTATACAAAATATGTTCTTTATACATCTCTTGTTTAAAAGGGACCGGTTTGATAGCTATATATGAGACAGCTACACGATAAATACAAAAGAACAATGAAGAACGAAGTGGTTTTTTCACACGATATAACATTGTTCTATCATGACGTCATTTCTGATGATTTCATGACGTCGTATATTGAACTACGTTATTTTTTAGAGGGGAGTGTCTAGTGAGTTGTTCCCCAAAGATGTAGCTAGGCAACGCAGATAAACATGATGGCCGAAAAATTGCATCCAAAAGCAGGAGAGACATGACAATCCTTAATGGGGATAAGGTACATAAAATCGACTTGAGGATTGTACGAATATTTCGTGAAATATCCACCTGTGCATAAAATGGACTTGTTCGACATTGCCATGGTCGGATTCTATTGAGGGAGTCATCATTTTTTAAATACTGTTAAATATTCATAAAATTGTACATTTTATCATCATCCTAAAAGAGGCTGTACATAATGTTGATATCTTATATAAGAAATAAACGACTTGTGATCATTGTTTATCGTACAATTGTGCCCTTCATGGTCTATTCTCCCTGCAGTGTTTTATTGTACAATAAACAACTCCCACTCGTCGTTTATTTCTTAAATAAAATGCAGAGAATTCTCATTCATCTTGCACAGACATATTTATGTGCAATTCCGAAGTGTCTGTTTCAGTGTAACCATCCGAAATACAAAAACTGTTAAGTAGCAAATCAAACCAAATATATTCAATAAACCATTGTATTTTGTAAACAGACTTATTCCCACCACTAAAACACATAAATGACATAGCTCCCTCACATTGAAATGTACAGTGAACTACCAACCACCCTTGCTGAATTAGAATGTTGTCTTGTAATTGAGTTATCACACCTTCAACAACAAAGCCAAAAACTCCATATCATCATTCTGATTAATACAAAGTCAAGACACTGAAATATACAACTACATGTAGTGTCGATGACGTACACTGTCTAACGCTGTGATATCGACGTGAAATATACGACATGAAATGTACAACTGAAATGCACATGGTTTATTATGGCGTCCCATGAAATGAAACTCTGTAAGTAGAAAATGCAGATATTATGAAGTTTGAGCAATTGATGGTTTCAGCATATTTTTGGCATACCATTTCAAAAAATCTATTTTGGCATCATTATGAATTTCATCTAGGATTCTCTCATCCTGTGCATAATGGCAAAATCAATCAAAACCAGTTGTTGATAATGACACGTTTATCAGCAAAATGAGTCATTGCATGGTTAGACACTCAGCGTCTGTAACAACATATCACTTCAGCATCTCCACATGCATCTTCGTGAGGAAAGGGAGTTAACAGACTATAAAAGTCCAGTTTCCACCCTTGCCGAACTAGGCTGGATTTTTGTGGCTTTATCGTAGCACCACCAGTGGTTATTACAAGTTATGTCCCTTCTATACATCTCCTACTGACCAATCAGATTCCACCTCGCATATCACTTGCATTTGCTTCAAACAAAATGGCGGCGTACAGTGAAGACGATATGAACCATAATCAAAATCTATATTGTAATAAAATGGGTATTAAATCGCGAAAGGCATTAAACTACAAGTGCACCTTGATTAAAACATGAAAAGATTAGGAAAATATGTGTTGATGCCGAGTTGGCGGTACACATACCTTGCAAATCCTGAAATCAACCTAACTCTGCATGAAAGTTTACGAACCGGATGTCGATTACACGATTTTGATTGGACTATGCATTGACTCGTTAGTCCAGCCAAAACATAACTCCATAATACCAGTCAAGTTCTGCAAGGGTGGAAACTGGACTTTTAAAGTCAGTTATCTCCCTTGCCTCAGGAAGATGCTCCACATGGAATAACCTGTATGTTCCATTAAGTATCTAATACTTACATATACATGATTAAGACGTCACAGCATTACTTTATCATGGTTGTGACAGTTTTTGATAGCACCATCAAAATCTGTGCAATGTAAGCATCTGCACAAGTTGGATGTTGGTCAAAGCTTAACAATCTCTTTTCCTATCTCTCAAGTGTAATTTCCACATGTCGGTCTATTTTCCACATTGCAGTACATAACAAGGGCTGGTAACCATGGTAACACAGAATTTCATTCTGTGTACCACATCAAAGGAAAAAGCAATTTCGTGACATCATCCCATTCGTATTGCTCTAACTAAAAAATATTTAAAAAAACTAAAATAAATAAAATTACAAGTAAAAATGAAAGGTATGAATTATACATTCGGCTTAAAAAAATAAAAGAATTGGTTCTCAGGCAATGACTCATGAAAATAAAGAGTACATGTTTAGTTTGGGGGGGTCTTTTTTTGCTTTTTCAAACTAGTATTTAATGAAATAAAAAGTTGTGAGCCATCAACCTGGGAAAGGGCCTCCCTACATAAACAAACATACAAACTCCTATTACCGCCATGACCATAACACAAGATGCGCAGTAAAGCAGTGCACATGTAAAGGGAAGTAACTGCATGCTAAATTGGAATGCATTATTTTTAAGTATGAGGATTTTTTTCATTGAAAGGAAATAAAAATGAAACATGTGGCAGACTTTATGATGATGCAGCAGTGCCTGAGAACCAAGACTAATTTTTGGGGGGGCCTTAGAAATTACTGTTTAGATCTCGGTTAAATATTGACCTCAGTTTATAATATCAGCTAACAGGTACATTCATCGCGTTTCTACATAACATTGGAGTTGCATCCAGCAAATCCATATATTGCAATATACAAGCCACATGTCCAGCAGTGGTAAAAGAAACACTGAAATACACAACAACACATCAATCATCATCAATAGCGGCACATAGTACCAATCCTTTCACACAGACCATAGATCGCAGTCTATCTTAAGGACTAAGAAATGAATGTGATCAGGAAGGAGAATTATTGTGCGAGTGTATACTGCTCAACA
Organism: Haliotis rufescens; assembly: GCF_023055435.1. Taxonomy (NCBI): domain Eukaryota; kingdom Metazoa; phylum Mollusca; class Gastropoda; order Lepetellida; family Haliotidae; genus Haliotis; species Haliotis rufescens. The sequence continues at coordinate 32,545,097 of NW_025963802.1, read as the reverse complement.
CTACAGCTTTCAATTTTCAAAAACAGCTTTTCTAATTCTTGATTTTTGTAATAGATTTCCAGTGACTTGCAAAATATTCATCATACCTTCTGCCCTATATATCTCTAAGACTGTATATCACTGACTGGAAACAACTGCGAACTAGTGATGTCAAGAATATTTGGCTTGAGAAAACAAAATAAGAAACAGACATCCACTGAGAGCCATCTCTAGAAATGGTTGGTTAGTTGGTTTGTTGTTTAATGCCGCACTCCCAGCTATTCCAGCTATATGATGGCGGTCTGTAAATAATCAAGTCTGGACCAGACAATCCAGTGATTGACATCATAAGCATCGATCCATGCAATTGGGATCGATGACATGCATCAACCAAGTCAGCGAGCTATACCACCCGATCCCATTAGTCGCCTCTTACGACAACAATAGTTGCCTTTTACAGCATGGGTTGCTGAAGACCTATTCTACCCCGGATCTTCTGTAGAAATGGTCATTATTAATCCGCCTCAATTATCCAGTGTATCGTATCTCCATGTTATTGTAACATATACCATGTACCCATTCATCACGTTTGTATGCGACATCAAACCTCCATCTCCCCAATTACAAACACAGATTTCTCTCACAAACTTGAGTAACCAACCAATATGCCTCTTCTAAACGCAAGTTTAGCAAAGATCTACAAGTGATTCCTTGATAGATACTACTCCAAAAAAGTTAAAGAAGACCTGATTATTTCAAATCACTATAGTTAATCAAAAGAAGTTAACGAACACCTGATTATTTCATATGAATATAGTTCATTTACTATAGTGCTATGAAAGAATTGGGTGTTCTTTAACTTCTTTGATTAGTATATGTAGCCGGACCAAAGACCGTCATAACTAGTTTTGCATAATGCCTAAGTCACATTTGCCGCGACGGCCGTGGGGTCTAAAATATCTACGGCCAAAAGCAATTATAGGGCCACCGCAGCATTCCCACGGTCACATACTGTAGCAGTCACATATGTTAGGGTTCAATTTGTGGAGACAGAAAACCTGCGGCTGCCGTACGGCCTTTAAAGTGATGATGCACAGCTGCCTCAGTGCGTCCCTGCGGAGGCCATAAGTTTTGGACGAATACCAAGGCAGACGCAAGGTAGCCGCATGGTTGCTGCAAGGTGGCCGCAGGCAAACGCAAGGCCACCTTCGTCCTTCATATGGTCGCCGTGGAACCACTCTACAGCATGGCAATGGCATGTCTGATTGCTACGGCAAACCTAGAAACTAAAAAGTTATAACTCCACGCTATAATCCCATGGCGACCCTTACGGCCTGTAAAAGATAGGCATACGCCCTAGGGCGACCGTGAGACCACCGCAGATCCTCTGTGGCCCCAACAGGTATCTCCCGATTTCGGGGGCTACGGCTGCCATATCCTAGCCGTTGAGCAAATGTGACTGAGGCATAAAAGTTGTTTCTATGAGAAGCGAGATTGGGGCAGTGAGCTCCTGTAACCACAAGGTGTTTCTAGGTGTACGTGAGACGGAAAACAAGAGGGCAGGTTGACCGGTAGTGATACTGTTGCTTGTTTCAATGATGATAGAACAGTGGAGTTTGATTTGGTTGTGAATGGGTCCTGGATATTCATAAATAGAGAATGGAGATGAGGTACTTTGGATATTGAAAGATGTATTTAAGTTTGTATTTATAAGTGATGTTCATTGCCGCCCCACTATGTATAAGACAATCAGACATGTCCATCAAAGTACTAAACTATACAAAAAAATGAATCAACAGGAAACGTTTTCTTTTTTTCTAAATAAATGAGGTGATCTTAATGCACAAGAACCTTGAGTGATAATTACAATGGAATATGATCTCGTTGTTTATCAAATGCAAAAGCATCAAATAATACAGTTTTACACAACTAGTTCTCTATTGGAAAATTCATTGAGCAAGAATTTTTCAATGCTGAACATGTTTTCAATCTTCTATGGGACCAACCATGATATTTTTAAGGGAGAATTGAGAAGGGTGAGAATATGTTTGGGATCACTGCTTCAAGACTGATTTTGTTTTTCTGAAAAAGGATCAGAATACATGTTTTTAGTGATGTGAACAAGCATACCCAGTGAACAACAAGTTAAGTTTACCCAGTGAACAAGTTTACCCAGTTAACAACAAGCGTACCCAATGAATAATTTCCTGTCCTTTTTGAAAAGCCAGAGGCCAAATTATTTTTCAGCAAATTCTGGAACAAATTATATTTTTGGAAAAAAACAACAACCCTGCCCTCACTGCTGAATATCAAATGGTCAGTCTGCAATATCATTAAAATCGGATCTTAGTTCTCGCTACTGCTGGGATCACCCCATTATGGGTCACGTCAGACCGACCTTGTGCTATCTTTGATTGAAAATAGAATGACTGACAAGAAATTGACATTAGCCAATCAGAAGGCAGCTTTCTTGTGCTTTACAACACTAATTTCAAATTGACGACTACACTTCGAAACATATTTTGACAAATCCTCGACTACAAATTTGAAACCTGAACGAAAGAACATTCTGGAATGGCTAATAGATGGTCTAGATTGTATGGATTCAGGAATTTAGCCCATAACTATCTTTCGGAATACCCCGTGTTAAAGTTTTCGAGGTTGCATGATTAGAAATCACATTCCAACTGTCACTTTCATGATCTGGTAGGCGACGCTCTGATTGGTCGGATAATAGGTCGTTCTGGCGTGACCACTAATGGGATGTCCCCTGATCTTTGTTTAGCGGTAGTGAGAACTAAGATCTGATTTTCATGAGATTGGGTCAGTCTGATTCTCTATATTTAATTCCGTCACTGTCTAAGAATATGACATGCTGATCTGTAGTCCAACCAAACTTGTTTCCACACAGTTTGGCAAATCAATTCTGGGAGAAAAAAATTCTAAAATGATAAACACATCTGACAGAGTGAGTGAGTTGGGTTTAACGCCACTTTTAACAGTATTCCAGTTATATCGCGGCGTGTCAGCTTAATGTGGGAGGAAAGGCCGAAGTGATGCAGGTCTCAGACGTTTACCACTTCGGTGAAACCCACGAGCAGGGGTATGGTGCTGACAAACCTAGAAACATAATCAGGGCGAACTGGGATTCGTACCCACAATCATAGCTTTCTGGCATGCCCAGGGGACGCAACTCTGCACAGCTAATCGCGGCGCCTCAGACAACTTGGCCACCCGTGCCCCCACATCTGACAGATGAGTAGTGGGATCAGATAGCGCTGTCAGAAAGAATCTGTTTCTATGTTGAAGCTAATGAAGACTTTGGGTCAAATAAATAGACAATAATAACAAGCTTAAACATTTTGAAAGCACATAGGATTAAACAGCTACACGTATATCACAAGCAAATGAATGCATAAATTCCTGCGAAGCTTTCAAGACTGATCACTGTGGGATGTAGCTCTTGTAGTTCTTCATCTTCTTTATCTGTTTCTTTATCTCAGTGATATAGTCTGATGGCTGGACCACAAATGATATCTCAAGGCCAACGGCATTCAGTCTGTGCTCAATCTGAAACAAGGATATCACAGTGAGGTTCAATCTGAAACAAGGATATCACAGTGAGGTTCAGTCTGAAATGAGGATATCACAATGAGGTTCAATCTGAAACAAGGATATCACAGTGAGGTTCAATCTGAAACAAAGATATCAAAATGAGGTTCAATCTGAAATGAGGATATCACAGTGAGGTTCAATCTGAAATAAGGATATCACAGTGATGTTCAATCTGAAACGAGGATATCACAATGAGGTACAATCTGAAACAAGGATATCACAGTTAGGTTCAATCTGAAATAAGGATATCACAGTGATGTTCAATCTGAAACAAGGATATCACAGTGAGGTTCAATATGAAACAAAGATATCAAAATGAGGTTCAATCTGAAATAAGGATATCACAGTGAGGTTCAATCTGAAATAAGGATATCACAGTGAGGTTCAATCTGAAACGAGGATATCACAATGAGGTACAATCTGAAAGAAGGATATCACAGTGAGGTTCAATCTGAAATAAGGATATCACAGTGATGTTCAATCTGAAACGAGGATATCACAGTGATGTTCAATCTGAAACAAAGATATCACAGTGAGGTTCAATCTGAAACAAAGATATCACAGTGATGTTCAATCTGAAACAAAGATATCACAGTAATGTTGAATCTGAAACGAGGATATCACAATGAGGTACAATCTGAAACAAGGATATCACAGTGAGGTACAATCTGAAATAAGGATATCACAGTGATGTTCAATCTGAAACAAAGATATCACAGTGATGTTCAATCTGAAACAAGGATATCACAGTGAGGTTCATTTTGAAACAAGGATATCACAATGATGTTCAATCTGAAACAAAGATATCACAGTGATGTTCAATCTGAAACAAGGATATCACAGTGAGGTTCAATCTGAAACAAAGATATCAAAGTGAGGTTCAATCTGAAACAAAGATATCACAGTGATGTTCAATCTGAAACGAGGATATCACAGTGAGGTTCAATCTGAAACGAGGATATCACAGTGAGTTTTCAATTTGAAACAAAGATATCACAAGATTTCAATCTTAAACAAGGATATCACAATGAGGTACAATCTGAAACAAGGATATCACAATGAGGTACAATCTGAAACAAGGATATCACAGTGAGGTTCAATCTGAAACGAGGATATCACAGTGAGTTTTCAATTTGAAACAAAGATATCACAAGATTTCAATCTTAAACAAGGATATCACAATGAGGTACAATCTGAAACAAGGATATCACAATGAGGTACAATCTGAAACAAGGATATCACAATGAGGTACAATCTGAAACAAGGATATCACAATGAGGTACAATCTGAAACAAGGATATCACAGTGAGGTTCAATCTGAAACGAGGATATCACAGTGAGTTTTCAATTTGAAACAAAGATATCACAAGATTTCAATCTTAAACAAGGATATCACAGCAAGGTTTCAAACTGAAACAAGGACATCACAAGGTTTTAATTTGAAACAAGGATATCTAAACAAAGTTGCACTCTGAAACAAGTATATTAGTGAAAGGTTACGTTCTAAAACAAGGATATCACAGTGAGGTTTCAATTTGAAAGATGGATATACAACAAGGTTTAAATCTGAAACAAGGATATCACAAGATTTCAATCTGAAACAAGGATATCACAATGAGAGGACACACTCTGAATCATCTACATTAAAGAATACGAAATAGTTATTCTGGTCAAAACATCAGTGTGTATTCAATTTCCATTCTCAGCTCCCTGGGGACCATACAACAGTAACACACCTCAAGATCCTTGAAATAGAGGCTGACAGGTCTGCTGTTGATCTCGGTGATGTACCAGGAACAGAGGTGACCTGGGTTCAGCACACACTCCCCCTTGGACAGTAGGCCATGTTTTGCTGCCAGACCATTTGGGTCAACATACAGAATCTGAAACACAAACACCAAAATTAACAACTGAAAATCCTTTTCTAAAACTGTTTTCAAATTTCATCTTGGATACATGATGCAGTCAGATACATCACATCTGTATTCTGCAAGTTTCTGATATTTGGGCAGACTATGGGAACTTGCATCTTGGGGGACACAGGTGGCCAGTCTAAGGCGCTGCAATTTGCTGTGCAGAGTTGCATCCTTTGGGCACCTATGAAACCTATGATTGTGGATTCAAATCTTGGTTTGAATCCCCGTGATGTTTCGAGGGTTGTTAGCCCCATACCAATGGCCGTGGGTTATACCAAAGTGGTTAACGCCTGAGACCTCCCACATTATGTGATCCAGCCATGATATAACTGGAATACTGTCCAAAGTGGTGTTATAACCTAACTCACTCACTCATAGAAGGAACTGCATACTAGTGAGTGAGTGAGTGAGTGAGTGAGTTGGGTTTAACGCCGCTTTTAACAGTATTCCGGTTATATCGCAACTTGTCAGCTTAATGTGGGAGGAAAGCCTGAAGTGATGCTGGTCTCTTCGGTGAAATCCACAAGCATGGGTATGGTGCTGACAAACCTAGAAACATAATCAGGGCGAACCGAGATTCGAACACACAATTCTGGCATGCCCAAGGGACGTAACTCTGCACAGCGAATCGCGGCGCCTTAGATGACTGGGCCACCCATGCCCCCTGCATACTAGTGAAATTGCATACTGTGAACTTTACATGATGTCATAGAGGTATCTCCACACAAAAATTGAGTCATTTGAGCAAACTGTTTGGCTCTGACGAGTCAGAAATCAGCAGGTGTCTGACACCTTTGGAAAAATGGACAAACATAAGGAACGTGTATTGATCAAACATTTCCAGAAAAAGGGCTTTTAAAAAAATATGATAACAACACTAGGAAAGGATGCCCCATCCTATGCCACACAAAGAATGTGGGCCTCATAGTTTAAGCGTGGCAGGGAGAGCCTTGAATATGGCCCCCTTCCTAGAAGGCCTGAGACGTCAGCAGCATCAGAAATGATCATAAGAAAACGCATTATCATGATGACGGACCAGCGAATGACTGAGCGTCAAATTGCTAGTTCAGTAGGCATTTCCCAGGAGAGAGTACATAACATTATCCAAGACACTTCGGCAATGAAGAAAGTGTCAGCATGTTGCGTTCCAAAGTTTCTGACACGAAGGAATTGAACTGGAATACTGTTTAAAGCAACAATGCCATCATGAAATCCATATTTCGGAGGCATTGCATCCCTCATGCATACCAACCAGGATTCTTTTGCTATTGATTTGAATCCTAGATTCATTTCCAGTCAGATACAGTCAAAATAATGAACTCTAAAATTCCCATGTTTTCAGAAATTCCCATGTTTTCAGAAATTCCCATGTTTCCTGCAAAAAAAAGTTCCCTTCATACCTCGCCCGTTCCTCCTTCTCTTCTGATGCCAAGACTCTGGCCCTCCGCTGACCTCCTGATCTCGAAAACTCTGGCATTGGGGATGCGGCGGACCACGACCTCCATCTGTTTCGATGCATGCTTCAAGGTCTTCATGGCCATATGGGCGTTTTCCACAGGTTGGCTGTTGATGCTCAGTATCTCGTCACCAACATGGAACTTGCTGTGGAGGCGCGGGAAGTCCTTCCAATTCCAGCCTCCAATCCTAAAACCATTTCCCAGAACCATTTAAAAGAAATATTTTTGTTAAAATTCTTATTTTGAACCATGGTAATCATGTTAAGGTTTTGGGGATATTCACTAAATGGAACAAAGAAATTCAAGGATTCTCACTGAAATATCACTGAACCATAAGTAACAGTGAGTGAGTGAGGTTTTACGCCTCTTTTGCAATATTCCAGCAATATCACGGTGGGGGACACCAGTAGCGGGCTTCACACATTGTACCCATGTCAGCAATCGAACCCGGGTCTTCGGCGTGACGAGCGAACGCTTTAACCACTAGGCTACCCAACCGCCCTCCATAAGTACCAGACACTGATGACAATGGTTGTTTGTGAAACTGGTATGCATGTCCTGCTCTACTGGCAGAACCCATATCAAAATAATAAAAAGCAACAAAATCCACATTAGAAATCTCTGCTAATAATTTAATAATGTTTGATGACACATAACAAAATGTCTAGGGAATCGGAAGTGTTTTAAAGCAGACAGCAAAATGTGTCACATTGTAACTACTCACCATTCCTCACTGATGAGTCCCTTAACAAGACTTTGTGGATTGAGAAAAAACACATAAATTTACCACCAAACTTTCCTGTGGACATCCACCAGTACAATCCCTTGACAGGACCTTGTCAATATATGGATCACGAAATATAACTCACCAAACCTTCTTGTTGATATCCACCAAGGCAATCCCCTGACAAGACTTTGGAGTAAGCTCCAGAGCAACACCAGCAGAAAACATCTCCCCTTGAAGAATGTCTATCTGATTGTGTTTCAGTGATATCACAGTATGAGCACTCTGTCCCCTCGCCATCCTCATCCTTATTGACAACTGGCGATCTGGCCTCCGGACAACAGCATCATCGATGTCTTGTGGTGTTGGTGGTGGATGATCCGAAAATGTCCCATCCCCACTCAAGTTAGGAGGAGATGTTATTGGTCGTTGGATTCGAAAGCTCTGACTTCTTCTTGCCGGGAGGGGTGGAGGAATGTCTGATGTGCTCGCTGCCCTGCCTCCCCGGGAATCCCGTCTTGGTGGAATTGGGGGAACATCCTGGCTTGAAGGTCCTGTGTAAGACTGGGTCATGTGGCTAAAGACTGGAGATGGAACTCTGGGCATTGGGCGGTCCTGGATGTGTTTGACCATGGTGTCATCAGTGGACTCGGAACACCATGAGGGCAAAGAGTCAAATCTTGGTGGCAATGGTGGGATGCAGGCTGTGCCATTGCTCACTAGGTCTTTTGCTGCAGGAGCTCGTTGGGAAGGGGGAACTGAGCATATGGGTGGAGGGACATCTGATTCAAAAGTCTCCCAGTTCTTAAACAATTTTGTGCTTCCATGATCAACACTTTTAGAATGGGGAACATGTGTGCGTCTCCTTGGTATTGGTTTATTACTTGGAGCAACACACCTGGGAAGAGGATCAACACTTTTTAAAGAAGTTTCAGCAGGTGATGTGAATGTTTCAGAAAACTCCGGTTCTTCAGCACCAGGGAAAGCACTATAGAGATTTTCAGATCGTTGGTTTGTATTTGAGACAAGATCAGAATTACGAGCACCACCACCTCTTAATCCTGAATCTTGAGCAGCAGCTGCAGAAAATGCATCCCCTCCCGAATGTCGACAACCAGAGTCATTGCTACAAGAGGCTTCCTTAGGTAAGTCCACAACAAGCTTTTCCTTTGATATACCATCTGAGAGTGAACCCTGATTTTTGATATGTGATAAAACGGTGGTCTTTTGATTTGGAGGTGACACATTTTTGTAGACATCCATTCCATTTTGTCCAACTTCCCCAAATTTTGAATCTTTCACAAGCCAGTTTGTAAGTTCTGAATACCCATCATCCAAATCATCTATACATTTGCCCTCACTGCCAAAACTATTGGTATTGTTATTTGAATCCTCCACAGTCTTAGGTTGATTTTGAATGTTTGCCACAGCCATCTTGTCCGATTTAACCACAACTGACCTCCCCAAAGAATCTCCTTTCTTTTCTTTCAATGTAATCCGATGCTTTTGGAAGAATTCCCTGCCAACGAAGTCCCCGGAATAGTCAGATGTGTCTTCTTCACTAGCAAGACTAGCATTGCTAACTTTACGAATGAGTTCGTCAGTAAAGTCTCTCTCTGTCTTTTCTTTTTCCGTTTCTTCCACCTGTTGCATTGCTCTAACTGTCCCGAAAATGTCTTCGTCAGGTACAGAATAGTTTGCTGTTGCCCCTTCCTCTTCTTTTGAATCCTCCTCCTGCTCATCTTTGTTTGCATGTCCAATCTTGTTGACCACAGCCGGACAGAACGAGTAAACATGCTCATGATCTTCTTTCTGAAAGAATAGGGAGAGTATGTCAGAGTGCTGTTTTCATGAAAAGTGTGAACGGAACCTACTAAATTAGTGGACCTAGCTATGCCATGAACACACAATGCTATTTACAAAGTAGTCGCAATGTAACAGATGTTCTATTTGGGATAGGGGCACGGGTGGCCCAATCGTCTAAGGCGCCGCGATTCGCTGTACAGAGTTGCGTCCCTTGGGCACGCCAGAAACCTATGATTGTGGGTTCGAATCCTGGTTCGCCCCAATTATGTTTCTAGGTTTGTCAGCACCATACCCCTGCTCGTTGGTTTCACCGAAGTGGTAAACGTCTGAGACCTGCATCACTTCGGGCTTTCCTCCCACATTAAGCTGACACGCCGTGATATAACTGGAGTACTGTTAAAAACGGCGTTAAACACAACTCACTCACTCACTCACTCTATTTGGGATAACACTTTCTCAGCAAAGTACAGATTCTCGTACTTTTTGGGGTTGAATCCCATCCGGGATTCGAACCCACACTGCCAGAGTGAGGCACCTAATCGTCAGCACACATATGTTCACAAAACACTCAAAGACATAAACCAGCTTTATAGGAAAGGGACAAGAAATTTTACTTGTGCATTTGTACATATTTCGTTTGATCGTTGTTCGTTTGTTGTCAAACGCAGCACTATATTAATAATGCAACAGAAGTCAACAGAAGTAAATAATGGAGACAGGACCAGACAAACCAGTGATTGACATTATGAGGGAAGTCCCAGTCTTCAACACAAAATGGCCATGAAAATGGGACATGTTTTAATTAGAAAGCATTAAATATTGGTAACTGTAATTGAAAAATATGTTTTATTTCTTTATAACATCACACTCGTCAATATTCCAGCAATAGGACGCAATATGCGGTCTGCATATAAATCAAGTCTGGACCAGACAAACCAGTGATTGGAGTAATGATCCAAGTCGTCAGAGTAAGACCACCATCTGACCACCCGACCATTTTGTCACTTAGACCAGGGCCTATATATGAGACATATTGTTACCTGGAATCCCAATGGGGTATTTATAGCCATAAACAAGTATGATCCTGATGGGGTATTTATAGCCATAAACAAGTATGATCCTGATGGGGTATTTATAGCCATAAACAAGTATGATCCTATGGGGTATGTGTAGCCATAAACAAGTATGATCCTATGGGGTATTTATAGCTATAAACGAGTATGATCCTGATGGGGTATTTATAGCTATAAACAAGTATGATCCTGATGGGGTATTTATGGCTATAAACAAGTATGATCCTGATGGGGTATTTATGGCTATAAACAAGTACAAGATAAACATTGTGATGAACAAATGACACTATGATGGGATTATAAGTGAATGAATGCATGTTGTTTTGTGCCATCAGTAGCCAGCTATATTATGGTGGCCTGTAAAAAATTAAGTCTTGGTCAGTCAAACCAGAGGCTGACTGTTTGAGGAAGAATTCACGCCGTTGGGGCTAGCAACTCACATTCATCCAAGTCACACAGATTAACTGGTGGATGACAAGCATGGTAGTATACAAGACACATGTGGTGATGGGTCCTATTCTGCACGGAAATCCCTACGGAGACTATAAGGGTAATCAAATCTATCATACATGTATTACAGCATTAATAAGAGAAGATACCATACCCTCAGAATTCCAAGTCGTTGTAGTGTACTTTCCAGACAGTCACACCACGATATCATCATCTCCCTGCAACAGAGATAGAAAATTAGCTTCCTTGTTTAGATCTGCTGCAGATTACAAACATCCCCGCAAATAGCCTTCTTGTTTAGATCTGATGCAGATTACAAACATCCCCACAAATAGCCTTCTTGTTTAGATCTGATGCAGATTACAAACATCCCCACAAGTAGCCTTCTTGTTTAGATCTGATGCAGATTACAAACATCCCCACAAATAGCCTTCTTGTTTAGATCTGATGCAGATTACAAACATCCCCACAAATAGCCTTCTTGTTTAGATCTGATGCAGATTACAAACATCCCCACAAATAGCCTTCTTGTTTAGATCTGATGCAGATTACAAACATCCCCACAAATAGCCTTCTTGTTTAGATCTGATGCAGATTACAAACATCCCCACAAATCATTGCAAATAGCTTTCTTGTTTAGATCTGCTGCAGATTACAAACATCCCCACAAGTAGCCTTCTTGTTTAGATCTGATGCAGATTACAAACATCCCCACAAATAGCCTTCTTGCTTAGATCTGATGTAGCTAGATTACAAACATCCCCACAAATAGCCTTCTTGTTTAGATCTGATGCTGATTACAAACATCCCCACAAATAGCCTTCTTGTTTAGATCTGATGCAGATTACAAACATCCCCACAAATAGGCCTCTTGTTGAGATCTGATGCAGATTACAAATATCCCTACAAATAGCCTTCTTGTTTAGATCTGATGCAGATTACAAACATCCCCACAAATAGCCTACTTGTTTAGATTTGATGCAGATTACAAACATCCCCACAAATAGCCTTCTTGTTTAGATCTGATGCAGATTACAAACATCCCCACATCAAAGGATAGCAAATTTGTTTCCATGGACACCATGAATACTGAAAAGAAATGTCTGAACAGCAAATGTTATAGGATGCAACATTCAGGTTTTCTGTAGTTCAGGAGAAAGCTTAAGAAGAACTTGAATGATCATTAATGGATGGGTGAATGGATGATGATGCCCTACCACTAGACTACAGAGGCGGTCATAGATGGAAGGAAGGATAGTCGGATAAATTGATGGACGGATGGATGCATGAACAAATTACCCATGACCCTGATGGTGATGACAATATCAGCCGAAAACAAGGAAATATAATGTTTCTTTATAAATGTTAAGGATGTGATATGATAAAAGAGTCTTATTCAAAGGCAAACAATATTTTTTTTAAACATACATCATAACATCATAGGGACATTATTTCTAGGACAGGAAGTAAGGAAAATACTGACAATCTCGACCATGATCATGTGACCTGAGAACACTAATCAGGATGAGATAATCGAAATCATGATAACGTGTAACAATTAAACTCTACCATGATGTGACCAGGGAAGATCACTACATGTTCCAGACTGCAGCTACACTATTGTTCAAAACAAATGTCCTGACAATCATGACCAGGGCACATATTTCATCACAACAAAACATACTACAAAAATGTGACATACCGTATTCGACATAATAAGCGCCCAAGGCGCTCTCAAAACTAGAAATAGGGGGCTCTTATTAGAATACTATTTTGGAGAAAAACAACAGAGTTGAAAGATCGTAAATTGCGTGGTTCATTCTGACAGCCTGAATTGTTTACATACGACAGATATATTTTTCCAGAATTTAATTTCACATAATTAAAGATGCATACAACACACGTATTATACACACGAATAAATAAGTCTTGTGTATACTGATCAATCTGAAGGGGTGCTAATTGGGATTGTTCACTAGCCAATATATTAGCAAATATTGCTGTGGGCGCTTATTAGAGCGGGGCGCTTATTACGTTGAATACGGTATGTTATTATGAGAAGTGGCAGAAACTTTCACTGACAACCACTGTTTGTTTGTTTGTTTAATGCCGCACTCTGCAACATTCAAGCAATGTGACAGCCGCCTGTCAATAATCAAGTTTGGACAATTCACTGATTAATATTATCAGTCCCTTAATGATAAATCCTGTGGCGGTATGATGACACGCAGTTGTTTTTTTTAACAGAAGTCATTGCATCTGACAACCTGATCCGTTGTCGCCTCTAGTCATGGATTGTCAGAGGTCAGTTTGTTCATCTTTGTTTGTTTGTTGTTTAACGCCACACTCAGAGAAATATTCCAGCTATATGATAGCGGCCTGTAAATAATCAGACAATCCAGTGATTGACATCATGAGCATCGATCTACACAATTGGGATACGATGACATGCATCACCCAAGTCAGTGAGCCTGCGACCCAATCCCGTAAGTCGCTTTGTACACGATACTTGTCTTGTGTGTTATTGAATTGTTTCTGTATAATTACCTGGAGGTTGTAGCTATAATTACCTGGAGGTTGTAGCTATAATTACCTGGAGGTTGTAGCTATAATTACCTGGAGGTTGTAGCTATAATTACCAGGAGGTTGTAGCTATAATTACCTGGAGGTTGTAGCTATAATTACCTGGAGGTTGTAGCTATAATTACCTGGAGGTTGTAGCTATAATTACCAGGAGGTTGTAGCTATAATTACCTGGAGGTTGTAGCTATAATTACCAGGAGGTTGTAGCTATAATTACCTGGAGGTTGTAGCTATAATTACCTGGAGGTTGTTGCTATAATTACCTGGAGGTTGTAGCAAGTTCAATGACCCTGTCACCAAGTATGATGTTGAAAGTGTGAATCCGAGCATTGCGCAGAAAGGTGAAGGTCACTTGCTTACAGGTTGAGAGGTCAAATGTGTTGATTGGTTCCGCAGAGAAAACATCAGTCTCCTTATCATAATATTCCAAGATCGGCTTTCCCTGCCGCACAAGAAAAACAAACCACTTGTTGGGGTCAATTTTCTGTGAATAGAAAAATGTAAAACATACAAGCACACAACATACGTAATCCCCTAAATGTTCATGTAGTTTTTGTACAATAATCAGAGTCTTAAACATGATAAATTCCTGGGTTTGTCAAAGTCATGACACAAGCAGTACCACAAGTTGCCCCAGGTCATGGTAAAATGAATGAAAGTGGAAATGGAAACGGATTGAAATATGTTGTCAGATGGGACTGGGTCCCAGAAACATTTTAGACTTTTTGGATCTTCAGGATTACTTTTCATGAATTATCTTTGTTCCTCATGAAATTACAATTTTGATGTCAATCCCAAATTTGAAATAAGTCAAACGGACATCCCATGAGTTATATATTACCGTAAGTGTGGTCACTATTTATCAGGCCGCGATATAACTGGAATACTGTTAAAAGCGGCGTTAAACCCAACTCACTCACTCACTCACTATTTATCAGAACAATCTCAGTAAAACCAGATCTTATATGCTCGCTTCTGCTTCACAAAGATCTTCAATAATAGACTGGGATCCGTTTCCCAAAAGGTTTTAGCGCTATGACTATCATAAGTCAATGTTAAACTATGGGAGTGATGATCATCTTAGTGCAAAGATCGCTTTGTGGAACAGGGCTGAGGGCCCTGATTATAACAACTGAACATATTCTTTGGGAGACTTACATCAAGCAGGTTGGAGAGTCCCCTCTCTGACGAGAAGGCCTTCCGTAGATATCCCTGTTTGATCACGTTATCCATCTTGTCATACACCTGAAATTGACCAAAATTGGGTAAGTGAAGATGTTACGCATTGAATAATATAAGAAGGTTAAACCTTTCAGCCAAATACTTTATGATGATTTCACATGTACATTTTAGCAGATCCTAAAGCTGTTGGGTCAGTTGAACGGTTGTGATTTTACGCCTCTTTTAGCAATACTCCAGCAATATCACCACGGGGGGGGATACCAGAAAATGGGCTTCACTCATTGTACCCATCGTCATGACAGGGCGGTTGGGTAGCTTAGTGGTTAAAGTGTTCACTCGTCATGTCGAAGACCAGGGTTCGATTCCCCACATGGGTACAATGTGTGAAGCCCATTTTCTGGTATCCCCCCATTGTGATATTGCTGGAATATTGCTAAAAGCGGCATAAAACTGAACTCACTCACTCACTCACCCCTCGACATGACAAGCGAACGTGTTGACCATGAGGCAGTGGGCTAATGACTCCACCACCCACGATTGGTCAGCTGAAGCAATACGAAACAATATGTACATCAGACCCGTGAAGATTCCGAGGTAGAATAGGTCTTCAGCAACCCATGCTTGCCGTAAAAGGTGACTATGCTTGTCGTAAGAGGCGACTAACAGGATTGATGCTCATGATATCAATCACTGGATTGTCTGGTCAAGACTCGATTATTTACAGACCGCCGTCATATAGCTGGAATATTGCTGAGTGCGGCGTTAAACAACAAACCAACCAACCAACAACCAACCAAACATCACTCCTCACCTATGAAGTACATCAGAACAGCTCTTGAATGTGATAGTTTTCTAAGTGATAATCTCAGTGGGTTATTCTTTCTTCAACGACACAATGACACAATGACTAAACTGAGTCCATGTACACGTATGAATGGCGAATGTAACTACCTGAGTGAAACAGGAAAAAGACTCTGATTTGATAGCTGACTCACATATCAAACTGTGTGGTAAACGTCATTGAAGTATAATCGGGATAACACATCATGTTCAGTCCTTCCTTCATTCATGTATTGATACAGATAATTTTTCACGATTATCATTAATTACCTGAGCAAATCAAGGCATGGTATCAACAGGTATAATATATACATGGAAAGTGAAACTGTTATCGACATGCCGTGAACCTGGTGAATGGCCTCACCTACATGACATGTCGCCTGTCAACAGTGAAATGTACATAAAACTTAAAATCTTACCACAACCCTAAAAAACCCTACAACCTTAATACCCTACAACCCTAATACCTAGGGATGTCAAGATTCAACCATCTCCCAATACGATACGACCATCTCCTGATAAGATAAATATCCTGATACCATGTCAACAGCACATTGCGTATCATGTTATTTCATTTGAGGCAGTTTCATGACATTAGTTACATTTCATAGGGCATAATCATGTTAAAAATGCTTAAAATAGACTTGCCCAAATAAAGTTGCCAGAACAATACGCAATTCAAATGCACCTTTGTCACTGTATTTCAGTGAATGTCATGCTGTTCTAAATGTGTGAAACGATACAAGATTAAAATATGAATCGATACAGATGAGGGTGTATCCCCTATAGTAAAGACTAACAATATTTGCGATGCACCGATGTACTGGTGAATCGTGACCATTCCTTCCGATACTCCGTTCTACAAGACTGAATACCCCAATGTGAAAGTAACTGTGTTTCATTAAACACATCATTTTACATTTTGAATTATTGCATTATGAAGAATCATGTATCATTACTTCAGAACTTCATCTTGAACTTAGTTTATGTTGAGACATAATCTGGCTGCAGAGTGTATTGCCATTTCAGGGTATAATTACACAAAACAGAAAACTTTGTTATCGTGTACTGCAGTAAAACTGTGTTTAATCTGTCGCGTCCAAGATTATTGCACTTATATAGCGACATGCATGTACGTGTGTGTGTTTGTGTGGCTGCTTGTACTAGTGCGGACTGATGCCAATTTATAGTGCTAGCACACTGAGATACCATGCCGCAGTTTAACATGAATACCCCACTCAGACACAGTATACTGACTCAGAGCCGACCAGTCCTTGTTTAAGCCCCTTAATGCCGAGCGCCAGACAGGGTAACAACAAGTACCATCTTTTAACGTCTTTTGGTATGACGCGGCCGGGGATCGAACTCCTGACCTTCCGCTCTCCGGGCGGATGCTCTACCACTAGACCACGGAGGCGGTCTTTTAATTTATGACCCTAATTAGGAATTTTATGGGACGATCATTCCGTTATCGCATGGCAGCCCATGGCAATACTCCCTAATTAAATCTGGCTAAATCAGGCTTAAATCTAATTAAAGGACAGGTAACGTTCGATAAATGAATAGATTTTAAAAATATTTCTGCTGTAATAATGTTGCCTTTAAATACTCTTTTGGACATGAATATCTGACTTGCACAAATCTACATGTATATGTCCTTGCATGTAGTATTTTGATAAAAACCACTGTGACAGGTGTTATTATCAGTTGATATATGTGCTTGGGTAAACTGCAGATATGAGCATCTTCCCAACGCAAGGGAGTTAACTGATTGTAAAAGTCCAGTTACCACCCTTGCCGAACTAGGCTGGAATAATGTAGTTATTAAAGGCCTCAGTCTAACAAGTCTATGCAAAGTCCAATCAAAACTGCATAACGAAATCAACATCCGGTTCGTAAACAACATGGATTTCAACATGCAGTTTCGGTCGACTGCAGGATTTTACAAAGGACGTCGACAGGGGTGTCGACAGATATTGTTCAAATATTTTCATGTTTTTATTTAAGATGCTCACGTGATTTGATGCACTTCACGAGGCAAGACACATTTTGTCACAATATATATCTTGATCATCGATCAGATTGTCTTGACTGGGCGTCACCATTTTGTTTGAACCAAATGCAAGCGACCTATTGGTCAATAGGAGCGTCACAGAAAGGACATAACTCGTAATAACCACCGTTGGCGATACGATCGAGCTCTGAAATTCCAGCCTGGTTCGGCAACAGTGGAAACTGGATTTTTAGTCAGTAAACTCCCTTGACTCAGGAAGATGACAACTGAGAGACTTCCTAATCAGTGACCACACAGCTGATAAAAACATGAAGTTCATTACTCCCACACACTTGTATTAGATACAAATACTTCAATTTCCTTGTTATTTAAATATAAAACCAAACATGAGCTATACATTCTTCCGTGTGTGTATCATATGCTGAGTGACATTATGATATATCAATAGAACTTGTACAATCAAACACGTTTTACACATACTATATAGGGTATTTAAATCAGACAAATGGCCAATAACACAGATTAGGCCAGACATTTATTTTATTTTTCATTTCACAGGCCCACCACCCCTACTGAAGAGTCAAGAAATAGATTCAAAAAAAAAATAAAAAAAATAATAATTCACTCGGCTGTCTGCTCCAGACTCAATCATTAACAGACAGCCATCATATAGCTGGAATGTTACATATCACTGACATTTCTCTTCTGATAAGGGGGCACGGGTGGCCCAGTCGTCTAAAGCGCCGCGATTCGCTGTGCAGAGTTGTGTCCCTTGGGCACGCCAGAAACCTATGATTGTGGGTTCGAATCCCGGTTCGCCCCAATTATGTTTCTAGGTTTGTCAGCACCATACCCCTGCTCGTGGGTTTCACCGAAGTGGTAAACGTCTGAGACCTGCATCACTTCGGGCTTTCCTCCCACATTAAGCAGACACGCCGTGATAAAACTGGAATACTGTTAAAAGTGGCGTTAAACCCAACTCACTCACTCACTCTATTCTGATAAGAAAGATACTCAAAGGTCTGAGTGTCAATGGTTGGTTTTCTTGAATCTAACACTTAAAAAGTGCAATGATACGGTTATGAACTACGGTTATTAAGAACTAACATTAGTGGTGGCTTTGAGTTCCTTATAACCATAGTTTACTGAACAGTTTTTTTTAAATGTGCCACAAATCACCAGCCTTGGCCCCCAATGCCTTGAATCTTACACTACTGAGGTGAGGTGAAACATCCTGTTCAAGCTTACTGCATCCCCTTAATGCTAAGCAAGGACCATCTTTTACATCTTTTGGTATGACGGAGCAGGGGATTGACGAACCGACCTTCTGCTCTCTGGGCAGACACTCTAACGGCTAGAAAACAGATAGAAAGACTGTGTGGTGTTTCTAGCCATCTATAAGTATCTATTACCTGGACATTGAAATCAAAATCACCTCTTACTAAAGTTTACTGTCTGCATGGACTGAATCTCCCAAATCATAAGATAGATAGATAGAAATTCATTTCTATTTCAACCGACCTTGTGTGGAAAAGCTGGAATAAATCCACGAAACATTAAATTAAAGAAGCGAGGCCTAAATGTCTTGTACTACCCTATTCGACTTTATAAGCGATATTTGCTTATATATTGGCTCGTGAACAATCCCAATTAGCACCCCTTTCGATTGATCAATGTACAAAAGACTTATTTATTCGCATATAATACGCACTCATGTGTTATATGCACCCTTAATTATGGGCAATTAAATTCTGGGAAAATATATCTGTCATATATAAACATTTCAGGCTGTCAGCATAAACCACGAAATTTATCTTTCAACTCACCAAAATAAATTTCTAATAAGAGCCCGCTATTTCTAATTTTGAGAGCGCCCTGGGCGCTTATTACGTCGAATATGGTAGTTTGTAATCATTGTACTGTATGCATTGTCCTCAGTGCATCCACGTTTCCCACATCTTGACTTTCCCTCTTCACACATTTGGTCACTGTAAATAACCACATAGAATTGTGATTCAGGACTGGGTTAAGAACTTGAAACCAGGGTCAAACAGGAAAAAGTACACTGTGTGTGTGTCACCATGATCTGTCAGTGTCATGTGGGGGAACATGGACAATTCATTAGATGTGAAGCCCTCCCTTGTACATTGTATACTGCTATGGAAGTTGGTAGGTCAAATTGTACATTGTACTGCAGGGTGCGATTTCCCAATGACACAGGGCACTGGTGCTGGTTAAAAGAATGCACTGATTGCACTCGGTTAAATATTTTACCAACAGGCAAATATATTGTACACAAGATTCATGTTTAGTAAACAAGGGCTGCAATGAATACACTATTAGGCAAATACAATTCGTATCATGATAATAGGGTAACGAATACGAATATAATGTAATGAATACGAATATTTATTCAGGAATACAATAACAAGTCAGCAGTTGATGTATTTTTCATGATATTCGGTGAAACAATAACAAAATAAATTATTTGACAAGGTTTGTAAATTATTAATTTAATATACATTTATACACTGCACTTATCCAGGTACTAGTATCTGCTCAAATGCGACGATGACCATGAAGTGACTCAAATACTGTCAAATTAAATATGAACGTGTTGTCTTTGAAGAAATCTATGCATATAATATGATCTTATGGATATTTTAAGGGTCAGTGTATGTGAATGCATGTTCATAAATAATCGAGTCTAGTGACCACGAGTAACGAATTCAATTCAAGAATGGATACAGTTCGATTCACCAAATATGTGAGTGAATCGTAACAGCCCAATTGTTTACATCTTGTTTACGTATACTACAGATCGGTAATCCTGGCTCTCAGTACAACACGTCAGCCAATCAAATCCCTCTTTGTCATTTATTTACATACATATTAATTCTTGTAAGAAAAGGGGCAGTCAGGTAGCCTAGTGGTTAAAGCGTTGGCTCGTCACGCCGAAGACCTGGGTTCGATTCCCGACATGGGTACAATGTGTGAGGCCCATTTCTGGTGTCCCCCGCAGGGATATTGCTGGAATATTGCTAAAAGCGGCGTTAAACCATACTCACTCACTCACTCACTCTTGTAAGAAAAACGGAATATAACGACCAATCAAATCAAATAAAAGGAAAAAAAGGAAAGCGGAATATAGTCAGGTAAATTCCAAGGGTACAGAACAAAATGGTAGTCTGCATGTGATGACAGTTAACGTCCTCGTGACATGAGACAGGAAATTACACAGTTGTAGAGCTTTAGTTGGAAAGAAAACAGTCAAAACTGTCTTGCTTCTTCCATTAAAAGAATAGTGAAATCAGACATTGACAAATGTCAACGAAAATATAGTCGCACTTATTACTCAATTCTTTTATAAGGATTGACTGTTATTATTGATTAATCTACTGGGATACACTATTACAACTCTTTTCAGTCTTTTGACTCATACTGCAATCAACTGATTGCAAATGGAAGACATTAATCAATGACATCACAAATATCTGGGTCCATATGTTTGTTTGTTTTGTAGTTTCACACCGCACTCAGCAATATTCCAGCCTTATGACAGCGGTCTGTAAATAATCAAGTCTGGACCAGACAATCCAGTGATTGACATCATGAGCATCGATCTACGCAATTGGGATATGATGACATGCATTAACTAAGTCAGCGAGCCTGACCACCCGATCCTGTTAGTCGCCTCTTACGACAAGCATTGTCACTTTGTATGGCAAGCATGGGTTACTGAAGACCTATTCTACCCCGGTTGGGTAGCCTAGTGGTTAAAGTGTTTGCTCGTCATGCCGATGACCAGTGTTCGATTCCTGACATGGGTACAATGTGTGAAGCCCTTTTCTGGTGTCCCACGCCATGATATTGCTTAAAGTGGCGTAAAACCATACTCACTCACTCACTCTTTCTTTGTTAATACTGGACCATTCCATTCCTCTCATGTCTATTGATCATTATTGGAATGTGGTTTTGGGTGACACTATCGAAGGTCATGTATTTATGACTATAAGTTAAAGATACCTATCTAATCACATAACTTTTATCTGTATTAAATATTTAATATTTACTATAATATAGTCCATTCATGATAATCAACATAATTGTCATTCCTAATTTGGACGAGCACACGGTGACAGTGGTAATCCGTGTAAGTCTAAATCTGCAAGATCGCCAACAAAATCATTCTTTGGACAATACAAACAGTTGCTGAAAATACTGACAGTCATTTGTCAATGCATAATCTATTTGAAATTCAATATTTGTTTCCCCGTAAAGATCTGGGTTAGAATAGAATAAGCTTGCTGTACAAGCCAACTATGGTTGTTGTAAGAGGCGACTTATGGGATCGGGTGGTCAGGCTGGCTGACTTGGTTGATGAATGTTACGTTTCACTGACATTTCTATTCCAGTAAGAAAGAGACTAAAAGTCCTGAATATCAATGGTCGGTTTTCTTCAATTTAACATTAAAAACATGCAATGATACATCTCTAATGTTTGGGAAATCACATGAAATGTGCCACTCATCACAAGCCTCAGCACCTCATTCCTTGATACTTAAACATGTATTACTGAGGTGAATTTTAACATCTTGTTCCCCTTAATGCCAAGCACTAGACAGGGTAACAACAAGTACCATCTCTTAATGTCTTTTGGTATGACAGAGCAGGGTCTTGAAGCACCGAGCTTCTGCTCTCTGGGCAGACGCTCTACCGGCTAGAAAACAGATAGAATGACTGTGTGGTGTTTCTATCCATCTCTAACTATCTATCAACTGAATAATGAAATCAAAATCCACCTCTTATTAAAGTTTATTGTCTGCATGGACTTAATACATTCCCAAATCATGAGTCAAGGATGCAGTCTTTAACCCTACAATTGATAAATCTGGCTGACTTTCCACATCAACCTTGACCTGTTTTCAACTACTTGATAAAAATTCCATCTATATATCTATACACATTATCATCCAAAACCAATACATTGCCAGGGCTACCACAGGTCATGTGACCTTTGATATCAATTGTTTAGGGTTGAAAGCGCCAACATTCGCAATTTCTGGTGAAGATATCCTCCGTAGACCAATACGTACTGTCACACTCATGTGACCTTTGACCCACACCATAATGACTGATTCTACTTGAGATGTAAATTTAACCTGTCCAGAGCGATGTAAAGAGTTCTTATTAATTCTTTGACTATTTGTCTTTTAAATCACAGGCTATGTTTGTTTGTTTGTTGTTTAACACCGCACTCAGCAACATTCAAGCAGTGGTCTGTAAATATTCCAGCTATATGAAGGCGGTCTGTAAATAATCAAGTCTAGACCAGACAATCTTGTGATTGACATCATGAGCATCCATCCACGCAACTGGGATACAATGACATGCATCAACAAAGTCAGCGAGCCTGACCGGCCGATCCTGTTAAACGCCTTTTACGACAAGCATGGTCACCTTTTACAGCAAGCATGGGTTGCTGAAGTCCAAATCTAATCCAGATCTCACAGATGTGTTGAATTGTGACAAGGATATGTAAAAGTGAAACAAGGATGAGGAAACATAAATATGACTCCTATCACTCATTCATCTACCACATGTCAATGCAGCAGGACACGGAGTGTTCCCACAGAAGAAATCCTCTTATAAATCTTAGTGACGTCATCCTTTTGTTCTAAAGGTTGCTGGGGGCACGGGTGGCCCAGTCGTCTAAGGCGCCACGATTCGCTGTGCAGAGTTGTGTCCCTTGGGCACGCCAGAAACCTATGATTGTGGGTTCGAATCCCGGTTCGCCCCGATTATGTTTCTAGGTTTGTCAGCACCATAACCCTGCTCGTGGGTTTCACCGAAGTGGTAAACGTCTGAGACCTGCATCACTTCAGGCTTTCCTCCCACATTAAGCTGACACGCCGTGATATAGCTGGAATACTGTTAAAAGCGGCGTTAAACCCAACTCACTCACTCACTCACTCTAAAGGTTGCTAGAATCCATGCCCAGACTGGTCATCATCATAGATGTATAGACATCATTTTAATATGCATCTCATGTTGATTTTTGACTGGGTAAATCAAACCTCGGTAACCCCACATATCATGTTTAGTATTGTAACCCACACTTTTCCCACTGAGCTTACGTGGTAGGTGTTCAATCTAACATGCCACTGACTTCAGTTTTCTGCATGCTGCACATGGTCTTTCTTTCATCCGCTATCATCGAAGTCATTTTAGTGAGTGAGTGAGTATGGTTTTACGCCGATTTTAGCAATATTCCAGCATTATCATGGCAGGGGGACACCAGAAATAGGCTTCACACATTGTACCCATGTCGGGAATCGAACCCGGGTCTTCGGCGTGACAAGCAAATGCTTTAACCACTAGGCCACCCGACCACTCCTAAGTTAGTTAACACACTCCTCCCTGGATTGGTTGAAAATGTAAATATTTGAGCATTCAAGAGTATGTCAAGATTAGTGCTGTCACTATCCGCCTACCTCATCCATCGATACACACTGCGATACCCTAGGCTGTTTTTGCGTAAACAAGATCTTACTTCATACACAAATTCAACATAAAAATAATAATAATGGTGTATGTAAAAATTTGCTTTATATATATTACATTTTCATTATTTTATCAATGATTTAACTTCTATTCAAACCCTTTTCTGACCTAGGCACATGTTATATCAGTTTTCATCTGTGGTCGACATTCAATTGGAGGGGGCCTAAAGGAAAAAGATAGATGACCAGGAAGTGTAATTCTGTCTCAAATAAATACGAAACAGAGACAGTCT
Organism: Haliotis rufescens; assembly: GCF_023055435.1. Classification (NCBI taxonomy): domain Eukaryota; kingdom Metazoa; phylum Mollusca; class Gastropoda; order Lepetellida; family Haliotidae; genus Haliotis; species Haliotis rufescens. The sequence goes on along the minus strand of NW_025963802.1, from coordinate 32,520,662 downwards.
CGTGAAAGCTGAGTGTATATTATCAGAACCCACTCAGTGCAAGTATCATATTCCAGGCAACTCAACCTTCTCTGTCAGACCGGACCTCCTCCTAGGAAAACATTTTTAGGCAACAATAAATTAGTTATTAGATTTTTAACTCAAACTCAAAAAATGCAAAACAAGAGGCACCTTATTTTTTCATAGACACCACTCAAAGAAGTTAAAGAACACCAATTTTTGAATTGGCTATACTTCAGGACTGGTGACTTAGGTACTGCCAGAGACAGCCTTCCAATTGTGGGTGTGGCTGAAAATACTGACAGTCATTTGTCAATGCATTATCCATTTGTAATTCATTATTTGTTTACCTGTAAAGATCTGGGTTAGAATAGAATAAACTTGCTGTAAAAGGTGACTATGCTTGTCGTAAGAGGCGACTTACGGGATCGGGTGGTCAGGCTCGCTGACTTGGTTGATGAATGTTACATATCACTGACATTTCTATTCCAGTAAGAAAGAGACTAAAAGTCCTGAATATCAATGGTCGGTTTTCTTCAATTTAACATTAAAAACATGCAATGATACATCTGTAATTTAAAGAGGCACTTTATTTTTTCATACACACCTCTCAAAGAAGTTAAAGAACACTGATTTTTTAATTGGCTATACTGTCAGGTGAGGTGAGGTGAAATGGTGTTGAACGTCGCGCCCAAGATTATTGCACTTATATAGCGACGTGCTTGCACGTGTATGTGTGTGTGTGGCTGCTTGTACTAGTGCGGACTGATGCCGATTTATAGTGCAAGCACACTGAGATACCATGCCGCAGTTTAACATGAATACCCCACTCAGACACAGTATACTGACTCAGAGCCGACCAGTCCTTGTTTTAGCCCCTTAATGCCAAGTGCCAGACAGGGTAACAACAAGTACCATCTTTTAACGTCTTTTGGTATGAAGCGGCTGGGGATCGAAACCCGGACCTTCCGCTCTCCGGGCGGACACTCTACCCTTAGACCACGGAGGCGGTCTTATACTGTCAGGGCTGGTTACTCTGGTATTGCAAGACACAGCCTTCCAACTGTGGGTGTTCCTTAACTTGTCTTGAGTAGCTGCATGTTCTGCTCCAAATTCCATTTAGCATGGTTAAATCTACAGGTAACCTAGCTTTACATTGAAAACACAGTATGTTTATTTCCTAATCTGTTGTGTGCTTTTTCTGGACATTTTGCTTATTTTGTATCCATAATTGTTAACGCAAAATGTCTTTGGTTGGCCTTATGGTACTCTAGCTATCTCTAGAGGAAATGTCATTTTTGTCATCAGTGGGATCCCAGTTACATCCCACACAATGTTATATGAAACAAATTGGTTTTTTGTGTGTTTTTTTGTTGTTTAACGCCACACTCAGCAATATTCCAGATATATAACGACGGTCTGTAAATAATCAAGTCTGGATCAGACAATACAGTGATTGACATCATGAGCATCGATCCATGCAATTGGGATACAATGACATGCATCAACCAAGTCAGCAAGCCTGACCACCTGATCCCGTTAGTCGCATCTTATGACATGCAAAGTCGCCTTTTACGGCAAGCACGGGTTGGTTGAAACAAATTAACTTTCATACACTTAATAAATAAAGAATTAATGTTCTATCCTTTAGTTTTGTTCATTTCCAATATTTAAAGTATTCAAACATATACAATGGCTAAATCTGTTGATATTTTTAAGCATATTTATCACATACATACTTCAGAATTAACACTGCCCAACAACAAGAAATGGATGATTACCATATTGACACTATGATGATATGGCTGAGAAAAACTGAGCTAACTACAGTGGCAAATTTGAGTACATGGACAGTAAGATAGATGTTTAGATGAATATATTGTGTGTAATGGACAGATGGACACACATTAAATCTATGATCGATGGCCAAATAGAGTTACGTGCCCTTTGAATAACTTCCAAGCTCCCAATGGAACGCACTTAGACACAGTGAGATATCGGTGGGACTCGGGAAGGGATAAAGGCTGGGTTTTTGCTGTGCAGTGAAATATAAATTACATTTTGAGTCATGTAATGTATTCTTACTACAGAGTGAGATATCGGTGGGACTCGGGAAGGGATAAAGGCTGGGTTTTTGCTGTGCAGTGAAATATTAATTACATTTTGAGTCATGTAATGTATTCTTGTTACTTCTTACTTTCCTTACCTACCTGTTCATGACACCCGTTCAAGTCTCACCCGTTTAAGTCTTACTCGTTGATGGAACACCTGGTCTTGGTTCACCTGCTCACGAACCACCTGTTCATGTCTCACCTGTTCATGACTCACCTATTCATGTCTCACCTGTTCATGTCTCACTGTTCACCTATTCATGTCTCACCTGTTCATGTATCACTGTTCACCTATTCATGTCTCACCTGTTCATGTCTCACTGTTCACCTGTTCATGTGTCACCTGTTCATGTCTCACCTGTTCATGTCTCACTGTTCACCTATTCATGTCTCACCTATTCATGTCTCACCTATTCATGTCTCACTGTTCACCTGTTCATGTGTCACCTGTTCATGACTCACCTATTCATGTCTCACCTGTTCATGACTCACCTATTCAGTTTCATCTGTTCATGTGTCACCTGTTCATCTCTCATCTGTTCATGTGTCACCTGTTCATGTGTTCATGTGTCACCTGTTCATGTCTCATCTGATCATGTGTCACCTGTTCATCTCTCATGTGTTCATGTGTCACCTGTTCATCTCTCATCTGTTCATGTGTCACCTGTTCATGTCTCACCTGTTCATGTCTCACCTGTTCACCAATTCATGTCTCATCTGGTCATGTGTCAACTGTTCATCTCTCATCTGTTCATGTGTCACCTGTTCATGTCTCATCTGTTCATGTTTCACCTGTTCATGTCTCATCTGTTCATGTTTCACCTGTTCACCTATTCATGTCTCATCTGTTTATGTGTCACCTGTTCATGTGTTCATGTGTCACCTGTTCATGTCTCATCTGATCATGTGTCACCTGTTCATCTCTCATGTGTTCATGTGTCACCTGTTCATCTCTCATCTGTTCATGTGTCACCTGTTCATGTCTCACCTGTTCATGTGTCACCTGTTCATATCTCATCTGTTCATGTGTCACCTGTTCATGTGTCACCTGTTCATGTCTCACCTGTTCTCTATTCATGTCTCATCTGTTTGTGTGTCACTTGTTTATGTCTCATCTGTTCATGTCTCATCTGTTTATGTGTCACCTGTTTATGTCTCATCTGTTCACCTATTAATGTCTCATCTGGTTATGTGTCATCTGTTCATGTGTCATCTGTTCACCTATTCATGTCTCACCTGTTCTCCTATTCATGTCTCATCTGTTCATGTGTCACTTGTTCGTGTCTCATCTGTTCATGTCTCACCTGTTCATCTATTCATGTCTCGTCTGTTCATGTGTCACCTGTTTATGTCTCATCTGTTCACCTATTCATGTCTCATCTGTTCATGTCTCATCTGTTCATGTGTCACCTGTTCACCTATTCATGTCTCATCTGTTCATTTGTCACCTGTTCATGTCTCATCTGTTCATGTGTCACCTGTTTATGTCTCACCTGTTCACCTGTTCAAGTCTCATCTGTTCATATGTCACCTATTCATGTCTCATCTGTTCATGTGTCACTTGTTTATGTCTCATCTGTTCATGTGTCACCTGTCCATGTCTCACCTGTTCACCTATTCATATCTCATCTGTTCATGTGTCACCTGTTTATGTCTCACCTGTTCACCTATTCATGTCTCATCTGTTCATGTGTCACCTGTCCATGTCTCACCTGTTCACCTATTCATGTCTCATCTGTTCATGTGTCACCTGTTCATGTCTCATCTGTTCATGTGTCACCTGTTCACCTATTCATGTCTCATCTGTTCATATCTCATCTGTTTAAGTGTCACCTGTTCACCTGTTCATGACTCACCTGTTCATGTCTCGCCTGTTTACAAACCACCTGTTCATGTTTCACCTGTTCATCTATTCAAGTCTCACCTGTTCACCTGTTCATGTCTCACCTGTTCATCTATTCATGTCTCATCTGTTCACCTGTTCATGTCTCATCTGTTCACCTGTTCATGTCTCACCTGGTCACCTGTTCATGCCTCAATTATTCATGTCTTACCTCTTCACATCTCACCTGTTCATGTCTCATCTGTTCACCTGTTCATGCCTCACCTGTTCACCTGTTCATGACTCACCTATTCACGTCTCACCTATTCATGCCTCATCTGTTCACCTGCTCATGTCTCACTTGTTCATGGCTTACCTATTCACGTCTAAACTATTCACATCTCACCTGTACATGTCTCATCTGTTCATGTCTCACATGTTCACCTTTTCATTACTCACCTATTCACATCTCACCTGTTCATGTCTCATCTGTTAACCCGTTCATGTCTCACCTGTTCATGACTCACCTTTTCCTGTCTCAACTGTTCACATCTCACCTGTTCACCTGTTTATGACTCACCTATTCATGTCTCACCTGTTCATGTCTCACCTGTTCATGTCTCATCTGTTCATGGCTCGCCTGTATAATGTTCGACTGAGTCCCCACCTCACATCCTCGTAACACATGTGCCATTTCTGCCCTTGTCGGTAGTGATAGGCCCGTATTCATTTCAGATTATTTCGTCAGTTTCACCAAGCACTACTAATCTCACTCTCGTGAAATTCTCAAAACACAACATCTTGTTATCGTTTTCATGATAGAAAACAACAGCAACATTCTCAGGAAAGTAAAAAGATTAATCATCCATTGTCAATTTCATCTCTTCCACATGACATGTGTTGTACATTTCAGACAGCTGTTTCAAGAGGCTGTCACACCGTATGTGAGACAAGGGCAGTCGAGGAGCACCAGATGGAACATAAACACACCACCCTTGACATTAAGTCCAATAACTATCCAATGAACAAGCGTCAATATCACTCAAATTGCGAGAACATATTTCAAGCTCCTAACTTTCCCACAACGACATTTGCATTCCTGGTACGATGATGTGAATCAAAGCCATATGACTCAAGCATGCTAATTGAGAAAATTACCGAAAACTACCTTTGACGACAATTATCAAAACAAGCCTACACGTTAATAACATGATCACTATAATGATTCATACAGATTGTATGCATAAATTAGTATGAAGGTTCGCTGTGGCGGAGTGTACGATGACACACTGTGAAGGGTACTGCTGTTCCTGATCAATCAGGACCTGGTCGGCCACAAGTTGACATTATATCTTCATGAATGAAATAAGTGGACTGTGTCACGTATCCATGTGCGATGTTAATGGAGATAGGATTGACTTATGGTGAGAGTGTTTGTTTGTTTGTTGTTTAATGCCGCACTCAGCTATATTCAATCTATGTGACATCGGTTTGTAAATAACCGAGTCTGGACCACACAATCCAGTGATTGACATCTTGAGCATCGATCTACATAATTGGGATACGATGACATGCATCAACCAAGTTAGTCGCCTCTTTCGACAAGCATAATCGCCCCTTACCACAAGTAAGGGTTACGTAAAGTTGCATACCTAAAGTTAGACACAGGATGTGTCTCCAACATGATAAATATTCTGTTTAATCCTTTAATCTAGTTAATCCCACAATCAACGCCCAACTGTTGAAACCAGTAACAATCTGTGATATCTCAAATTGTAAAATGTTTTATTTTGCTGATGTTAGTTCTGAAAATAGTTTTGCTTTCATTTAAACACCTTTCATTTACACGTATCCATGTGTGATGTTAATGAAGACAGGATTGACTTATGGTGGGAGTGTTTGTTTGTTTGTTGCATAACTCCGCACTCAGCAATATTCCAGCTATATGACGCCAAAGTAGACATAATTTGTGGATATCAACTTCTGTAATTACTGTAAAGCCGACGTTACGGTATAGATCCTTATACTGTTGTCAAGCAAGGCTTGCTTGACAACGGTATAAGGATCTATACCAAAACGTCGCCTATACGGTAATTAAAGAAGTTATTATCCACAAACCATCCATCAACTTCTAAGTAATTCCTATCAAACAATTTGATTTATATGATGGCGGTCGGTAAATAATCGACATCATGAGCATCGATCTACGTAATTGGGATAGATGACATACATCAACCAAGTCAGCAAGTCTGACCACCCGATGCTGTTAGTCGCCTCTTATGACAAGCACAGTCGCCCCTTACAGCAAGTATGGGTTACGTAAAATTACATACGTTAAGTTAGACACAGGATGTGTCCCCAACATGATAAATCTCCCATTTAATCCTTTATCTAGTTAATCCCAACTGTTGAAACCATTAATAACCTGTAATATCTCAAATTGTAAAATGCTGTACTTACCTGATGATAGTTGTGAAAATAGTTTAGCTTTAATTTAAACACCTGAAAACAATTAAATTTGTCAGCAAGAAATTGCTGATTTGTATGGCTCAATAACCTGATTACAGAATGTGCAGAAAGTAGAGAAACTTCAGTTTTCTTTCAAAATCTTATATTTTATCACCAACTGATATATTTTTATAGTGCATAACATTGACATGTATTATGTGCACCCCCCAATTCTCTGGTTCAAGTTTTGGGGTTGAAAAGGGGGTGTTAAAACCATACTCAACGACTTAAATCTGTTTTCAGAGATCAAGCGGAAGTGGACAAAACTAGTTCAACATTGATTAAACTTTCTCAATAATAGCCACTTTGCAAATATTTATCTCTTCCTCTCTTCTGTAAAGACTGTAATATATACAAGGAAATATGGACTGTCATGTAAATTTTCAGTCTTTGTAGGGACGTATTTAAAGATTACTTACAGATTGGTCCAGAAGGGTGTTTAAGACAGCCAACCATCAGTAAATAGGGAAGATTAGGAAACACAGCTAAACAATGTCTCTCTCTATTCACACCAGTCATGTCAAATGGACATAAACAATGAGTATATATCTCACCACAACAACAATCACGAGAAATAGCCATAAACAATGTCACAGTTTAAATCTGTCCACAACAATCACGATCTCACACACATGAAATGACCCAGTTGACTTCGACATGTAGACTATATATAGATACAGTCTGGGGGGGGGGTAGCGGCGATGAATTGGTCATGTGACTAAACTGAGCACCACATTGACCTGTAGCCACCAAGATGATCTGTAACCACCAAGATGACCTGTAACCAGGACAATTGAGCAACTCAATGGTGGAACCTTACCTTGGTGTGAGTTAGCTTGACAGTGGTGCTAGATGAGCCGACAAGCTGTCAATCAAGTTGTCCATAGCTGTCAGTCCCCTTGTTTCCCCTAGGTCATACTGGGGCTGAAACAGATGCATGGTGTCAGTAGCACTGTTATTGTTAAGGTGTCAGTGATTGATGCTACTAATGTCCACCCCAAAAAGTAGTTTTGTTTCCATGGTTACGCATAAGACCACATTTTTAAAATTTTGTTTCACTGATTTATTCCAGCTTTTCCACAAAAGATCAGTGGAAATAAAACTAAAATTTAACAGCATTGGCAATCATTTATTTATTTATTGACATGAAATTCATTCTGCTGTGGTGTTAAAACTGCAGGTGGCCTCTTGAATCACCAATAGTGATGTAGACATGGAATTTATACATGACACGTTTTATTGTATAAGAGAGTCTATATTTCTAGTGGTAGACATAACAAAATTAGATATTTTATGTTTAATCTTTTTCTGGACTTTTCAGTAGGAGAGGTGGGCCCGTGATACAAATAATAAAACAAATGAGGCCCTGGGTCTCATGCAAAAACAATGCACTGATCCGCAATATCATTCCCACTACACACAATGTCAAGGCAATTCATTTTGTACACCTGAGATCTTAGGTTGGAGTGGAGGAAAAAATAATAAAATAAAACATATTTTAATAATTATTTGTGGCGAGAAGCAAGATTTTTTTGTATGTGCCTTAATAAAAATAAGTCCATTTTTAAAGTGTCAAATTCCATACACCAAGTGGTTGTTCATAGCACTACATGATGGAAAAGATAAAAAATATAATTCAAAATACATACTAATCTATACAGTTCTGTGATGTAATTTAGACTTCAAAGATTGTAGGAAAGGTGTGTAATGGATACGAGTCACTGTAAGAAGGCAGGCAAATACATTTCTTTGTTTTAAAATGTATCTGTAACCCGTGAAGATCCGAAGAAACTATTTTCACAACTATCATTAGGAAATTACAACATTTTACAATTTGAGATATCACAGGTTTTTACTGGTTTCCACAGTTGGGCGTTGATTGTGGGATTAACTAGATTAAAGGATTAAACAGGATATTTATCATGTTGGGGACACATCCTGTGTCTAACTTTATGTATGTAACTTTATGTATGTAACTATACCTAACCCATGCTTGCTGTAAGGTGGGAATATGCTTATCGTAAGAGGCAACTAACGGGATCGGGTGGTCAGACTTGCTGACTTGGTTGATGCATGTCATCTATCCCAATTGCGTGGATCGATGCTCATAATATCAATCAATGGCTTGTCTGGCCCAGACTCGATTATTTACAGACCGCCGTCATATAGCTGGAATATTGCTGAGTGCAGTGTTAAACACCAAACAAACAAACAATAATTGTATCTGTTGACCTTCATCTGATTCAATTTCTAAGAGTGAGTGAGTGATTGAGCTTTATGTGGGAGGAAAGCCCCAAGTGATGCAGGTCTTAGACTTTTACCACTTCGGTGAAACCCACGAGCACGGGTATGGTGCTGACAACCCTAGAAACATAATCATGGCTATTTCTAAGAAATAAACTGAGGAAACTGCGAAGGAAGGTTTGCTTACCAGACCTAATGGTTGCAACTTGGAGAGACTTGAGGCAGTTGAGTGAGTGAAAAGAAATGTGTGAGACTGAGGATCACAGACCACAGATTCACACATTCCAACACCAGCACACAATGACATAATCAAGGAGACAGTTCAAAGTCTAACCACTTACCTTCTCAATATTCCAATCATTTACCATAACCATGGCAACCAATAATTCTTGCATCAAGAAGTAAGAGGCTCCCTTCAGTTCTAAGACATGTAAAACATGGAGGTACGGAGGCTGGAGAGCCAGCGTGCAGGAGACTGATGGACAGAGGGGCTGTTACATATCTACATCCATGCACTCCGTAACAGCAGGGGAACATATAAGATTGCAGAGATGGAGAAACCATTCCGAGGAGGAGATATTTTAAGAAAGTATTTGGGTAGAAACTACCAGACGTGATAGAGATTGACGATGGTGTAATGGTAGTTAAGTATCTAATGTTGAACACCTTAAGCTATTCCGCGTCAGTGAACTCAAGCTTTAGAAGCAATAGGCTGGTGTCTGCATCAGTGATGTTTATCATAGAGTGATGGTTTGTCAAGATACTTGTGATGTCTTTGATCTATCCCCAATACAAAAAACATCATGACAATACTCATGGTAATAATAATAATAATAATAATAATAATAACAATAATAATAATAATACCCTTTGAGTATGTCTGCTTAGCGAAGAGACATTGTGACCAAGTGACACATTTTGCAATGCATTGTAGAGTGCATGTCATTTCATTTTTTTTATAGAATAGCACAGGCATATATGCATAGAAAACAACACAAAAGGACAATTTTGAAAAGTCCTTCACCAAGTTCAAAATATTGACCTTCGTGTAATTTAAGAAGATCATATTTCAACACTCCATAGAGGGATTTACCTATGTCTATCTTATCCATGAATTCAGGCGACTCAGTAATACATGTTCGGGGCCCATGGCCATGGGGGGCCTAGTTTGATTTAGGCCATGCATTTTTTATTTTTTGTTTCACAGGCCCGCCCCCAACTGAAAAGCAGCCAGGCAAAAAAATAAATTAAACATAAAACATATTTATTTTTATTATGTTTCCCGCTAGAAAAAAGGCCCTCATATATAATAAAAGATGTTGTATATAAATTCCATGTCTACATCAGCGTTATTCAAGAAGCTAGCTGCAGTTTTAACTTGACCGAATGACAAACAAACAAACAAATAAATTATTGACATAGCTTTTTATTTTTATTTTGACCGAACGTGTGTGGAAAAGCTGGAATAAATCCGTGAAACAAAAAATTAAAAAAGTGTGGCCTTAGTTATGATTCAAACAGCCATACCTGTTTTGTTCATCAACAAACACCCAATGCTTTTGTCCTTCACCATGAAGATATTTCACAATACAGACAGGGTTTTACTTGATGCAAAATATTACATCCTATAAGCGTACAAATTGAGAGTGGGTGCAAAAAAACTAACATGTCACATGTATATATTATTAAACCAACATTCTATTCTGTAAGAAATACACGACGAAAAATTCATAACGTAAATGGTTAGGTTTTCTTCAACCAATGAAATCTGCATCTATAATTGGCTTAAGGCTTTCGAGCATGTGGGATAACATGACATCAGTACGTTAGGGCTGGGACGAGTCCACATTTACTACCCGGGTACCTGACACCCTATTACCCGGCCCTACCCGGATACGCGCTATAGGTCTCAAGAGTTGGGTACAAAATGTCCGAATGGTAATTGTTTTACCGCTGCCCTGGCAAAAACTATTTAGATACATGTCCCCCATTGTCCCCCATTGTCCCCAGGTGGACTAGAAATAAGACACAGGTAAATCTGGTATACCTTTTTCATGGCGTCACGTAACATGCCTACCTCTGTATGCTCCATCTACCAAATTTAAATCCTTATTGTGTGCTTTGAATATCATGGGTAGACTTAGCTCTGGTGTGTGGGAGACTCAATGGTAAGCTGAATAATGTCAGGTCACGCACTTAGGTCCCCAATCTCCTGAAGGCAACAACAAGGATGTGTTGAGATGTATCCTGTAGCCTTGTCAATAAGATGGTGTGCGTTTGTATCAAATAACCATCCTCAAACATCCTCAATCATCCAGGGTATCTTATTATTATTATTATTATTATTATTATTATCATAAATATGCAGGGCCCTATTCAACAAAGCAATCTAAGTGCTAAGACGATAGTATTGTGATTGAGTATGGTTTTATGCCGCTTTTAGCAATATTCACGCAATATCATGGCAGGGGGACACCAGAAATAGGCTTCACACACTGTACCCATGTCGGGAATCGAACCTGGGTCTTCGGCATGACGAGCGAACGCTTTTACCACTAGGCTACCCGACCACCCCCTAAGACGATAGTAACTCCCATATTTTAACATAAACTTACGACAAGCATGCTAAGATCGCTTTGTGGAATGAGCCCTGGCACCCATTCCACAAAGCGATCTTAGCGCTAAGGTGATCATAACTCCACATAGGCATACGATAGTCATAGCGCTAAGATCGCTTTGATCCATCAAAGCTTAAATTTGGAGTTATGCCGAGCACAGAATCTATAAGGAAACAAAAGAATTTTATCATTTGCACATTTTCGTTTGGTGAATTCGTGATGTATATACTACATGTGCTAAGGCACAAAAAGAAACTTCACATATCATGGAATACGTACATTTCTTTTGGTGCCTTTAGTGATATACACAGGACACACAAAAAGAAACTGCACATATATGATCGAATATGCATCATGCACATTACCTTTTGTTGCCCTTAGTATACAACCAATCAATATGATCCTTACGAACAAGAGTTCAGCATTGATCCACATTCAAAATTGTTGCTTCGTATGTGCAAGCCCTCAAAATCTTAATAGAAGCAAAAGACTGTTACACACAGAATTTTCAGCCGGAAAAGATATTTTCCTGCGTATCAAGATGCGGAGACGGAAGTCCATATGTTATCAGGCATTCCCAGTTGTATTTGAGACATTCACAAGCAACTCAACATGCTCAAGTGCTTGTTACATCACTGACTGTTTGACCGGCGGATACTTCCAACATTGTTTCATTCAAACAGGACTCAAATTGAAGCTATGGTTGCAAATCTGGGCAGGGTGAATATCATAAAATGTGTGTGTGTTGTGTGTGTTGTGTGTGTGTCTGTCTGTGTGTCTGTCTGGACTAATGGCAGTTTGACAGAATATCATCATAAAATGTGTGTGTGTTGTGTGTGTGTGTGTCTGTCTGTGTGTCTGTCTGGACTTATGCCAGTTTGACAGAATATCATCCTAAAATGTGTGTGTGTGTGTGTGTGTGTGTGTGTGTGTGTGTGTGTGTGTGTGTGTGTGTCTGTGACTGTGTGTCTCTGTCTGTCTGTCTGTCTGCACTTATGCCAGTTTGACAGTCCTAGCCCACTGAGATAACATGCCACAGTTTATACCCTACATGGATACCCTACTCAGACACAGCATACTGAGTCCAAGCCAACCAGAGCTTGTTTTAGCCCCTTAAAGCCAAACAAAAAGTACCATCTATTAACGGACAGGGTTTGAACCACTGATCTCCTCTCTCCGGGTTGATGCTCTACCACGTCTCCATGGAAATGGTGGGAAATGTAGAATCATGCACACCAGCTGATGGCTGGTAACATTTTCAAAAGAAATCAGAAAAGTCACTGTTTGTCTGGTTTGTCACCTTAGCGTGGCAAGTTTTCCTTCACTAATTTTTTTTCGGTTGTCTTGTTGTGATCAAACAATATGTATCAAGTGTATACTGGGGGATTTTAGAGAAAAGACAAGACAACCCCATAACCAGCATTCAGGTTCTTCCAGACAAATTGGGACTATGCAGGTTAGCCCTATATGGGTGAGAAGCATTCTCCAAAGCCCCGTGCCTTAAGCATGTTAAATACCATATGCCAGTAAAAGTGGGTGGGTGGGTGGGTCACTGACAGACTGACAGAGAAAAGTCAACCACTTTTATGAGTACAGTATTCCATGTAATAAGCGCCCATGGCGATATTTGCTAATATAATATATTGGCTTAGTGAACAATCCCAGTTAGCACCCCTTCCGATTGATCAATGTACACAAGACTTATTTATTTGTGTATAATACGTACTTGTGAGTTACATGAACCCTTAATTATGGGCAATTAAATTCTTGAAAATATACTTGTCGTGAATGATATATGCACATACTTTTCTTTGTATCATTTCAGCCTGTCAGCATAAACTATGAAATTTAAACTTTTTCAACTTTTTCTCACCAAAATGATATTCTAATAAGAACCCCCTATTTCTAATTTTGAGAGCACCCTGGGCGCTTATTACGTCGAATACGGTATTTCAGTTGTATCATGGCCATGTGCTGCAGGTCTCAGATGTTTACTACATTGTGAAATCCACAAGCATGTGTATGGTGCTCTCAAACCAAGAAACATGACTGCCAAGAATCAGGATCTGAACCCACAACCATAGGTTTCTGGCATGCCCAAGAGATGCAACTATGCACAGGAAATAGCAGTGCCTTAGATGACTGGGCCACCTGCGCTCCCTAATAACCCAAATGGATGGGGCGTTGATTATACTATTACTATGTTATTATGTAGGGTTATTTTCTGTATTGATACAAGATGATACACTAAAAGAAATTACTTACTACTCGAGAAATGACACCCAGCATTTTCGTCAGTCAAATTTCACGAAATGTATTGTAATTAGGGTTTCAAGTTCACTACTAACAATAGACGCTACGAAAATATGTCAACCATGACACCCAGCATTTTCGTCAGTCAAATTTCACGAAATGTATTGTAATTAGGGTTTCAAGTTCACTACTTAAATTAGCTGCTACGAAAATATGTCAACCATGTCAACACCTAGCTTTTACCTTTTGAAACTGCACAGATCCACACTGTTGGGAACGATGGCATGCAATCAACTAATCAACTGGTCCTAGATTATTCTGCGTTAAAATTACCAAAAGCCTTTGGTTAAAAATATATAATTCTGCGGTTAAGCAACCATTTCTGAAAAACAATTTTTTTAAAAACTTGAACCCAAATCCAAAACTAAATAATTTCCGAAACTGTCATTATTTACAGTTATCATTGGATCAGATACACAATTATGCAAGCAAATAAACATAGTGTCACCAATATTTATTTTCGGTTAGATGTCATCAAGGTTCAAGTAGTCATAATACCACAAGAGCATTTAAACAATGTTAAATGTGAGAATTATTTCTTTCAAATTTTGTTTTATTGCAGGATTCATATTTTGTATGCTTTAATAACTGTGATATGATCTTAAATGTTTTTGCATCATTTGGGCAAAACACGAAAGGATATGCTTGAATGATAATAATGAAAATAAGGGCAATTTTCTGCAATTCTGCTGCGAGATACATTTTCTGCAAGTCTTTCCGTTATCACGGAATCGCAGAATTCGTCTGGAACTGATCGACCAACTCACCAAGCCTGACCACCAGATCCATTAACTTGCCTCCTATATAATGACCACCATAAGTTGCTGAGAGATCCGGGGAGAATAGGTCTTCAGCAACCCATGCCTGCCATGAAAGGCGACTATGCTTGTTGTAAGTGGCGACTAACGGGATCAGGGGGTCAAGCTCGCCGATTTGGTTGAAGCATGTCATCATATCCCAAATGGTTATGCTTATATGATGGGTGTCTGTAAATAATCAAGTCTGGACCAGATAATCCAGTGATTGATAACATGAGCATCGTGAGCATTTGGTTGGTTGGTTTGATATTGATATTGAGTGCGGCGTTAAACAACAAACCAACCAACCAAATGCTTAGATCGATGCTCATGATATCAATCACTGGATTGTCTGGTCCAGACTTGATTATTTACAGACCCCTGTCATATAACTTGAATATTGCTGAGTGCCGTGTTTACAACAAACAAACAAACATAAGTTGCAGGAGGCCTTAGTCAATTCTGACCTAGAATCCCACAGGAACATACAGTAATCTGTGATTACAGATAATTGGGCTGGCACGAGTCCAAATTTACTACCCGGGTACCCACCCCTATTACCCAGGTACCCACTGTAGGTCTCAGGAGATGTCTCAAAATGTTCGATTGTGAACATTTTTAGCATAGGCCTGTCAAAACGTATTAAGATACATGTATTAAACAATCTGGTCATTCATACACTGAAGTTGAATTAAGTTACATGTTTATTGAACCATATGAAAAATCAGAAGGAATGGGTGCATAGTCAGAAAGAAATGCAAACATTGTAGTGTAACCATAGAGTTCCAGATCATTTTTGTCATTAAACAATATATCACGTGACTAATTAACCACGGGTCCGGGTAGTCCTGTGGGTACCCAGGTCGTCCTGTGGGTACCTGGGTCCTACTCAGTACCCACCCGACCCGGGTACCCGAAATACCTGTCCCAGATAAACAATTTTTCTTTTTCAGAAAAAGTAACTCTTGCTCATTTCCATTTCATATGAACTTCCTCGTTGTAAATGTTTCACTAGAAATAAGGAAAACAAAAAACTTCCTCATAAATAATTACCTGAATATCTATGGTAATCATAACATAAGGCCACAACAATGTACTCAGCCATGTAGTCAGAATACAGTACAATCTCATAAAAAAAATTCTATTTTTTTTAAATGACTGTGCAACATAATTTTTTTTATTAAGCTGTTAAGACTGAAATGCTTGGATATTTATATACCTTGACATGTAAACGGCTCATACATCCACAAAACAAAAGCAATTATTGTCAGACAAGTCATGTCTTGATTTTAGAGATATGAGGATTTTTCCTTCGGCTAAACAATACAAAAAGTTACTGAGAGGGGGTTTTCTAAACAAAATCTCATTGAGACGCGACTGAGATGTAGACTAACGACGGGGACACTGGACAGACTTATGCGTATATCGCTTTGTGGACCAAAATTGACAGATTTTGACCCAACACCGACAATGCGACGCTGGAAGGCTGGACGAAACCGACAGCTTTACAGTAGAAACCGCTCCATAGCTAATTTAGTCAAACCAACATCACGATAGGTTGAAATTGTATATATTAGATCTGTGTCATTGAATTGTTAATAAATTGAATGTATATCATGTATATATGTTATGAAAGAGGCACTTGAGTTTATTTTTTTATTCATGCATGAACATTCAACAATAGATATGAGGTGGGCGTGGCCAAATGCAAATGTCCGATTGGCAAAAAAATATTTCCGGATCCCTGTAAGAGAGTTTATGTTTGTTTGTTTGTTGTTTACCCACACTCAGCAATTTCCAACTATAATGATAGTAGTCTGTAAATAATCTAGTCTGAACCAGACAATCCAGTGATTGACCCACTTTATTGGACCCATTGTATTACCTTTTATATTTTACACCAAACATTTTGTGTTCAAAATATAATCTTTTGATTATTCACTGATTTTGTGTTGCCATTTACTGATTTCATAAATTAGTTCTGTATGTACCTACTGTAATAACACTTACCGTATTCGACGTAATAAGCACCCAGGATGCTCTCAAAATTAGAAATAGGGGGCTCTTATTAGAATATAATTTGTGTTGAAAGATCCTTAATTTCGTAGTTTATGCTTACAGCCTGAAATGATACAAAAGAAAAGTCTGTGCGTATTATACATGACACGAGTGCAAATAAATAAGTCTTGTGTACATTGATCAATCTGACGGATGCTAATTGGGATTGTTTACTAGCCAATATATTAGCAAATATCGCTGTGGGTGCTTATTAGAGCGGGGCGCTTATTACATCGATTACGGTAGTCACAAAAACCTCAATGTGTGAAATATAGAATACTAAACGAGCTCCCGTGTAATACCAATTTTATGAAACGAGTGAATAGTTGTGGTATCTGACGAGGGAAAGCGAGTCAGATACCACAACTATTCACGAGTTTCATAAAATTGGTTTTACACGGGAGCGAGTTTAGTATTTTGTTTATTACTTGCAATTTATAACGTTTTTTGAATTATACTGTTGAGTATGAATAGGCTGACACCTACATGATCCACGACATAGTCCAATTGAGTTTAACAGAATAATACTTCAAACCCGTCAAAAGTTGAAACATATGAATTTCATACCATACAACGGGTCTACCTTTAGAATTCACAAAGTTATCGTAGGGCTAAGACTTTCGCATCTCACATACTTTAACTTAGACCAACGACTGTCGTTGCGCTACAATACGATCGCCTTGTGGAACGGGCCTTGCACCTGGCAGTTTTCAATAACGTCACAATACCCGATGACGTAATTTGTGGAATTTTGATGCAAGATCCATCGGCGAAACAATGCCATGTGACGTCAGCCTAGCAACAAGGTTGCTGGGGTCATCGAGTGTGCATAAGCTCCTCTCAGTGATCTATCAACTCCACACGCAATGTCGTTGAATAAGCCAAGAGATGTTGAGAGCTTTCAATATTTGTTCGTGAAACGTGTTCCGAGAGTACATAAGCACGCGTTTTGGTATTACACAATGTGTAATAAAGCTGTATGTTTATTAAACGGGTGATCTCTTCACGGGCAAGTAATAATATGGCTTTGTCAATATCACGTGTACATTATTCCTAAGTAATGTTTCAATCTTAGACATGTTAGAAGGCAAAGCATCACAACAAAGGTTATGGTTATGGTTATGAAGTGTTATGGTTTTTAGTAGGATTGGATTTCTAACATGTATAAAATGCATGGTGCTCTGTTATGTTCTAACTAGGTTAGCATAGATAGGGATGTCATTGTATTTTAGAAATATACAATGGATTGGAATTGTTTATAGTACAATAAAACACTGCAGGGACAATAATGATGAGGGGTATAGCCCCAAGTGGTTTATTCCCTCTGCAGTGTTTTATTGTATGATAAACAATAACCACGAGTCGTTTATTTCTTACATGATATGTCAACATTATATACAGCCTCTTTAAGGGTCTTTACAAAATGAACAAGCTTTAAAAATATTTACCCGTATTTTAATAAAAAGTCCATCATACAAACAGGGGGGATTAAGTTAGGTATTTCCCGGATATTCTCACAATTTTCACGTAGATTTTCTGTACCTTTTCACCCAAAACCGATTGTCAAATCTCTCCCACTTTTGGATGCGATCATTCGGCCATTGCATTTATCTGCGTTGTCAAGCTACTACGTCCATGGGAAACAACTCACTTGACACTTCCCTTTCAAAAACGGCGTCGTCCAATTACGACGTCATTAACTTGCATGAGCATGTTCGAATCTCCAGAAATGACATCATAATAGAACAATGTTCTATCGTGAAATAATCTATGTTCGTTCTTCATTGTTCTTTGCGATTTATCACATAGATATTTTATACACTAGGATATCTATGACTTCTTAATGTTGATGCTGTAGATGATACAAATTTATGAATCATTTCAATAGCAAATTAAAAATTCACTGCCACAGAAATGATTAAATGTTAAAATGGTTAAGATCACCATGGTTTTGATGGACAATGAGCCTGACGAGAAGGAAGAAAGTTCAATTTTAAACATTTACCATATTCGATGTAATAAGGGCCCTAGCTGCTCTAATAAGCGCCCAGAGCGATATTTGCTAATATATTGGCTAGTGAACAATCCCAATTAGCACCCCTTTCAATTGATCAATGTACACAAGACTTATTTATTTGTGTATAATACGTGTGTTATATGCATCCTTAATTATGGAAAATTAAATTCTGGAAAAATATATCTGTCGTATGTAAACATTTCAGGGTGTCAGCATAAGCCACGAAATTTACGATCTCTCAACTCTGTTGTCTTTCACCAAAATAATATTCTAATAAGAGCCCCCTATTTCTAATTTTAAGAGCGCCCTAGGCACTGATTATGTGGAATACGGTAATGGATTAGCCTAGACCATATTTAGCATCAAATTGATGAATTTCAGGAATTTTTAGGACATTTGTTACCTAAACACACACAGAATAGCTCATGTTATTATTATTAATCAAGTATTGACATAGTAAATTGAACATGGCAGAAATTGGTAACCCACTAAACATGCTAAATATAATAACTAAAACAATATAACCCACCTTCCCTAACCAGTTATAGACAGTGTGATCAAAGTCATGATTGAGAAACTGGAATATTTTTGTACAGGCCTAAAGAAGCTTTCAGCAATATCTGTGTTTTATCACAAAATGGCAGCTTTATCATGATGATTTTTTAGGGCAAATGATCAAAGTGACAGGTCATATGTATTGGCAACTTTGGTTTAGGGACATAGGGATCTATCTAAACCTCAGCAGCTCAGAGGCGATATGCAGCCCTAAGTCTGCAGCAAATGTCAGTAGAAATTCCCACATTTTCCCAGTTCATGTTAATACATATACTGTATTCGACGTAATAAGTGCCAAGGGCATTCTCAAAATTAGAAATAAGGGGCTCTTATTAGAATACAACTTTGGTGAGAAAAAAACAAAAGAGTTGAAAGATCGTAAATTTTGTGGTTTATGCTGACAGCCTGAAATGATACAAAAGAAAAGTCATATTATAAGTGCATATTATACATGACAGATATACTTTCCAGAATTTAATTGCCCATAATTAAGGGTGCTTATAGCACACGAGTGCGTATTATACACCAATAAATAAGTCTTGTGTACTTGGTCAATCGGAAGGGGTGTTAATTGGAATTGTTCACAAGCCAATATATTAGCAAATATCGTCCTGGGCGCTTATTAGAGCAGGATGCTTATTACGTCGGTAACAAAATGTTATGGCTTTGTATCGGTGACTTGTATTTCACTGATAACAGGACTAATGTGGAGGAAGAGGAGTTAATGTCAAGTTGATCTATATTACATTGAATGCAAGGTTAACTTTCAATTCTAAAAATACCTCTGAATTTAAGAAAATAAGAACTTTAACATCTTATAATAAATCCCAATTTTGAACAAAATAATTATTCTTTTACCCCAGTTTGCCTAACTAGGGCATTTAGTTTGGAATGCTAGATAAATCTATGAGATGACCTCAGTGCTGACAGACCAAGGATTATTATCAGGACTTATCTTGGCATTTGAGCTCCAATCAGTGAATCCTGACATTTAAAGGGGACACAACTCCATTTACACTACAGAGCCCATAAAGCCACACTTTTTACCAGCTTTTCTACACATGAAAAATAAAAAATGTGTGGTCAAGCAGTGTTTAAAATTTAGCAAGTCTGGGGTTCTTGTCATTGCCCTAAAGTTAAACAGTAAAGTCCCCAAACATGAACTGTAAACTGATACTTCAACAACATGACTCAACTGACCTATGACCTATGAGATCACATTTCTGCATGCTGCACTCTCCTCATCATGGTCATGAGAACCAAAGCACGCTTAGCGCCCCTTGTACACTTGTCATAGTGAAAGACATCACATGCCCACTGACAATAACAATGCACTGACCTGGTGCTAGAGCAAAACAGTAATCCATGTGTTTGTCTTACGATATATCTCTAACTTTATCCATATATTTCTTTTGCCTTTTGATATCAAATATATCAACACAAGTTGATAAAAGCGGAAAGACTTCGAGGCTTGCCAAGGAGTTTTTCCACTTTTATCAACAAGTTTTGATATTTTTTATATCAAAAGATATGAGGGTGAGATTTTATCTATCATCCAACACCATTCTTCTAACTTTTTCAGTTTGTAGACAGTAATTAATAAAGCACTGTCTTAAGTGTAAAAAGTACTGCTAACAGCTTTAGTAGCAGAGCCATTAGTGAAGTCATTTGATTGTGACGTCATGGTAACTAATGACATCACAATGGCGACTGCAAAGCATTGTGATGCAATTTCATTGCAGAGGTATCTACAGTGTAGCTATCGCTTGATCTCACCCAAGGATATCTCCTGTGAGACAAGTTTTGGATGATAAATGCTTATAACGAACTGACGGGTATAACAAATAGTATTTTGGTCCCGGACATTTGTTGTATATATGCTTATAACGAACTACGGTTATAATGAACTATAATTAGTGGTCCGTTTGAGTTCGTTCTAACCGTAGTTTACTGGATGTGATATATATACTGTACTGTAAAAAGAACCATGGAAACTTAGAAAATTGACAAAGTGGGGTGTTTATTAAAACCAAACACAACAAGTTAAGTTTGTTTTCTGAGATCGAGCAGTTAACATGGCTAAGTGACCACACTTAGTTCAAATGTTGACGAAACTAAACCATGATATATATAATAGTTACAAGGCAATTAAGTACCCCTCTGTCTGCTGTTTTCTGTAAAGAAATCCGTAAAATAAACAAAGATAAGGACGGTTTTGTTGGGGCTGTCTATAAAGATTACTTACAGACTGGTCTAGAAGTTGATCAAAGGGTGCTTATCATTGAGCAGGTGCTTAATATGGTGAATAATAGGCAGAGATAGAAATTAACGCTTGCCCATAGGCCCGAGGCTAGTAGAAATTATCTTGGGCTATCAAAATTATAATTCTACTATCTTGTAGGCTGTAAGTACTTTTACACATGCTGTAAATTATCTATCGTCCTCTCAATTCCCCCTGTCAAATCACTGCGCAAGACATCATGATCATGTAAGCAATTCCAATTTCACACAATCTATATATTGTGAGGGCTTCTTAATATCTTAAGGTATTTATGGTACATTAAACATTGAAATTTTGATAGTCTTCATGTTTTATGAAGGGCTGAGTAATAAAATCCCTATATAACTAGCCCTGTGGGCTTGTTTGTTTTTTATAGTTATTTTCCATTCTTGAAAGGTTACTGGTGACCTTTTCTGTGTTAATGTACATGCTTTTAACATTTTTAATGAAGGTTTTATGATTTGCTCTTGTCACTTTATGGCTTATATTATTGATGATGTGATCAATAAAATTTTAAATTTTAACTCACTCACTCAGACACTCCAACCAAAAATTCAAACTAGTAGTATCTTTCATGTACATGATGTCTAGCAAGTTTTGTCTGACAGGTTTAAAAGATATTTTTAGACCACTGTTAGACCATAGTTAGGCCAGGCGTTTTATATTTTTCAGATTACGGACCCGCCGACTCTAATTTTTTAGAAAAAGTAAAATATAAAAAAATCAGATTTCCACCTCTTTTTTTCCGCCGATAGCCGCAAAGTCAGTTATTTTATTTGTTATCATCAACTTTTAATAAAAAAACATATGAATTTACCGTTGTAAACTAGTAAAGAGATACATAATCGATCTTTGTTGATCTTGAAGCCGAACATGAATAGCCTCTCTTGACAATTGTCCGTGTTGTAAGTGGTAGCATTTTTATTGTTACAAGGGGCTTTATCCTCACAAATGGGGGTCTTTTGAGCACAGAATATGTTCATAAAGTATGCCAGAGGCATTCTGCATTTTAAAAAAAGGCATCTGGCATATTTTTTTTTTAAATTTACCTCCTCCAACCCTGGACTTTGGGCAGAAAAATCCGTAATCCTAAAAATAAAAAGGCCTTACTCACATAATCATTCTCATTGTGTATTGATAGTTTTCTTTGAGTATTCAAAATAGTTTTGGGATTATTAAACCAACAATAACCAATTTTAACATGTTTAAAACTATTCCTTCTTAAAATGCTCTGTTGAGTGACAATTTGAGTATTTTCATCGAAGGAAACTAACAGTTTTAGTCCACCAGTCCTTATAATGATAACAATTATAGAGAAACCCTTAATAAAGGGCAAATTTCTTAGTCCTAATATGATATGTTAACTATTGGGCAGTTTGGCAAGGACTATAGTGCCAATGTCTAACGCTGACTAGTCCTTACAGTAGAGTTCATGTATGTGTGATGCCTCACCATTCCATCAGTAAATAGAAATCTGTAAACAGAGGGACACCAAAGAAATAAAAGCATGCATAGGGACAAGGCTACACTGGTTAGATTTGCAGTGTTGTTAAATTCCTACATGTCTGATCTGATATGTGGGACTGTCAGAAAAGGGGATATGTAGAACTTTATGAGTTGAACATTAAGAGATTAAATTATGAGCTCTTGAAAATGAAATATTTACACAAGGGTTCTTCATGTTCCGTAGAGTTACATACATAATTTCCTTGTTTCATTTAAGTGCTGTTTTAGCCTGGATTTTAAGAAATTTGCTCTTCTTGTGTCGGGAGGTCAGTGTATATTGTGATATTGATGTATTGATATATTTTTTAATGTTGACACTGTATCGGTACAAATTTAAGAATATTGACACTAAAGCAATGATTCACTGTTAAGATCCCCATGTTAAGATTGACATTAAAAAGGCAGAAAGTTCAGTTTTAACATAATTTTATGGAAATCAGCCTTGTTCATATTTAGCTGATTAGTTGCTGCCCGAGATAGGAAATGTCTATCTGCAGACTCAGAATAACTACTTTTATCATTAATTGATATATCGAAATATCATGAAACCTTTTAGATGATATATTGATAGTAAAATTTCCAATCAATGACACATCTATTCATATGAATAGAAGTGTTTTCGTCCTAAATTACCATTGATGTTCAAGGCTTGCACTTGGTTGAACATGTTGAAGACACTAAAATTGACTGTTTTTTCCATACAAAAAATTTTAAGCAACTGGTGCCTCAAGTCTATGCTTAAATGAAACAGATTACTTGCTCCAGGAAAAGTGAACTTTTCACAATCTAAACATCTGATTTACATGCCTATAATAAATGAATGACAAGTTTAATGATTAGGTTAGCTATTCTCAGGATCTTGACAAATGAACATTTTTCAGACAGCCAGTAACTTGAATAAGTATAACTGTATCATTTAATGATCTAACCCACATCAGTCTTCCTAATTAAAGAAGCACAATGTTCCCAGGACTGACAGGAGGCCATTTCCAGTCCGGGTCTTGATATACCGTATTGGAAGTAATAAGCGCCCACGGTGATATTTGCTAATACATTGGCTAGTGAACAATCCCAATTAGCACCCCTTTCAATTGATCAATGTACACAAGACTTATTTATTTGTGTATAATATGCACTCGTGTGTATATGCACCCTTAATTATTGGCAATTAAATTCTGGAAAAACATATCTGTCGTATATAAACATTTCAGGGTGTCAGCATAAACCATGAAATTTACGATCTTTCAACTCTGTTTTTTCACCAAAATAATATTCTGATAAGAGCCCCCTACTTCTAATCTGGAGAGCGCCCTGGGCACTTATTACGTCCAATACGGTTGTATGTTTTGTAATTAGTGTCACATTTGTAAGGGAAACATTTGTGTAGTTAGGTTACTATAACTGGTAGACTCATCTCCACCATAACATTTGGGTGGGTATACAGGATATGAGAAATATGCTGATCCGCAGGACTGACCCTGGTATGAATCATGTTAATATGGCCTTGTGAACAGCCAACTGAACCCGCTGGTCTGGCCACTGGGCACTGCTGGAAAATATGGTTAATCATATGCAATTATGGCATTAAAAAACATGTGAGATTCATCCAAACTGCCAATTCATATTTTCTTGCATATTTTCTGTGGGACCTGTGATTTTTCTGTGATCCTCAAGGGCAACTTGGTAAAAATATGTTTATCAAACCCTGGTTTTGAACTTGTAACTGACCTTCTTCTTACTGCTATGACCGCCAATTGACCCAAACATAAACTCTGCCAACTGGTCCCAGCATAAACTCTCCTTAAGCCCTTAGTCTTTATTAGTTGGTGTCCAGACTTGTTTTCTGAAAACCTTTGTACAGTGGCAGATCATTCAATTTATGTTTTGTTCTTGCGAAAAGATAGAGTTGGTAGGATAAAGAAGTTTCTTTTTCAAAATCTTTATTTTTCAACAGACATGTTTGTAAATATGGTAAAATGTGACATGGATTGCAGGCCTATGGGTATTTGTTATCTATACATATACAGAATAATTAATCTTATTATTAATTGATATATTGTGATCACTGGTGATACTTCTGAGTTGGTATATCGATCAGTTATTTATCTAGACCTGGTCAGATGCCGATACTTGGCCCCAAGATTAAAGAGAATGAGAGTAAAAAGTCCCAATTAATGTAAATATGAACGTTTTCAAAACTCCACTTTTGAACAATATCCTGATTTTTTAACAATTTGTCTGCCAAGGGCACATAGTTTGGAGGGCTAGATAAATCCCTTCTCGATACTAAAATTTCCATCAATGACACACGCTGCTCGACTCATGTGGAGTACTGGTGAAATTATTAATAGTACTCGTTACGGCTACATCTCAAGTTTTGTGGGTTATTTTGGTAAGTGTGATTATCAGACTTGGAGGGGATACAAAAAGCCTATTCTTCATTCTGATTTTTTTCTAGGGGTAAACTAACAAACACTTTTGGATGATGGTCCCATGGTCACACTCTCTGCCCCAAGTGTTTTCCATGTCATATTATCACCCGTGAAGATTCCGGGGTTAGAATAGGTCTTCAGCAACCCACGCTTGTCATAAGAGGCAACTAACGGGACCGGGTGGTCAGGCTAGCTGACTTGGTTGATGCCTGTCATCATATCCCAATTGCATGGATTGATGCTTGTGATGTCAATCACAGGATTGTCTCGTCCAGACTTGATTATTTACAGACTGCTGTCATAAGGCTGGACTATTGCTGAGTGCGGTGGTAAACAACAACAAAAAAAACCAATACATGTTGAACAAGATCTGTCAAGTTGTAGTGTTCAGTGATATATCTCCTTAAGTAACACTAAGCAACTGCAATCGATCAGTAAGTAGAGACATGCAGTGAAATACAGGTACGCAAGCTGAACATGCTGAAAGAGCACGTTGGGTAATTACACACACAGTGTTTTTATAATTGTACATAAGCAGCTCAAAATTAATCAGGTCATGGTGAATTTATTGGCGTAATTGACATTATTAGACATGAAGCTCTCTGGTAGTCTGTCTTACAGACCCTGATACAAATATATATCAAATACAGCCCATGCAAGTCTATAATGTTTGGCAAGTCTAGATCACTGAAGAGAGTCACTGGGCTCCTTTTTATTATATTTTTATTAAGATAACTGAACAACTGTTTTTTTTATGTACGATATGTTCATTTCAGAGACTAGATTTTAGTCTACTTCTCTGGAGGTTTGTTATTTCAAGAATAAATCAGTTTTATCGACATGATTTATGATATATTATCATTTCAAAGGAACACAAGATTCTATTTATCATAAAAAATCATTCATCTAACATATTTAGTTTAAACCGTAAATAACCAGTGTTTGCATTTATGGAAGAATAAACGTAAAAACTCCTGTGCACATTGTGTAAATCCACGATTTATGTGTGTTAATGATTAAGCGAGCAGTCTGTCTTGCTAACTTTATTTATATCATAAGAAATGACTTCAATACTTTTTGCATTTATGGAAATGAAAGCGTAAAAATTACTTTGCACACTGTGTAAATAGACAATGCGTATTTACGCAAAGTCGACACAACGTTTTTTTACATTTGTAACCCTATAAATGCAAAAACATATCGGTGTCTTTTCTCATAAATAATTATGTGAACAGTAATAAATTCACAGACTGCTTATTTGATCACTAACAATAGTGTCCGAAATAACTGCCTGCCTGCCTGTAACTTTTCTGTCGGGCTGCATGAAATTTTCCTCCTGCCGAACAGATCATTTTAAGACTACTTACGTATTCAGTTTTATTTAGATTTATCCTAGTCATCATCTGGTCTGTCCGTCCATCCGTATTCCGCTTCCGGAGCATAACTTGAAAACCGTTAAAGATTTTTCATCCAAACTTGGTACATGCATCAACCAGGGGCTGAAGTGGTGCCTTTTGCTATTGTGGGGGTCAGGGGTAATTGTCATCTTCTGATGACTCTTGTTACACTCAAGTAATGGTTAATGGTTTGCATTATTTCAACCAAATCAAGATGCAAATTTGTCTTATAATTTTTCAATGTTTATAATGTCTGAATGCGGGCAGGTAACTATGAAGATGGGCAGGCAACACTTATGGGTCACCAGCCCTTCTGTCTTGTTGGGTTATAAAATTATTTCAAACACTGATTTACAAACATAAATCTATAGACAACAGTGACATCATTCAGTGAATTAATGCAACACAAGCCCTGACGTTCATACAATTTGGCCCACACTCTCCGAAGGTTCATACTCCAATGAACTCACACAAAGTGAAAGCCAATTCTAAAGTGACGTCATGGTACCCGAGAACGTCACAATGTGGCATGGTATCTCAAAGGGATAGCACTATAAAATCGGCATTAGTCCGGACAAGAACAGAGCTCCAGATAAGCTTTTGGTGTTGTGGGTATTTTACCCATGCATTTTAAAATCACTGCGTATCAGCTATTCTATCTGGGTATTCAAATTTCTGTTACCCACTAGTTTTTACACATGTGGGTATTTAAGTTAAATATTTAAAAACACTATTCATCTAGTCCCTGCAAACTGGTGTTGTGTGGGTTCGAGAGCTTTATAGGACTCAAATATACCACGATACTTCCACAAGAAAGTGTGATGGCAAATGATCATGACGTAACTGTCATCATGGAGTTTGGCAAGGTTGACGGAATGCCCGTTCATAATTTAAAATAAGTTGCTGATTTGCCAATCGAATACGCAGGGTTACTTCACAATATTTTGATGATACGCACAAGTTTTATTTTTGTAGCGTATCTGTAAGGTTTGTTGCGTATTTGATACGCTTGGATATTATTTTCCTGCGTATTTCTGCATTTCTGATGCGTATTTTACGCAGATACGCAGCTTATCTGGGGCTCTGAAGAACATGCAGCCACACACATGTGCATGCAAATCGCTATATAAGTGAGTGAGTGAGTATGGTTTTATGCCGCTTTTAGCAAAATTCCAGCAATATCACGGCGGGGGACACCAGAAATGGGCTTCACACATTGTACCCATGTCGGGAATGAACCCGGGTCTTCGGCGTGATGAGCAAACGCTTTAACCTCTAGGCTACCCGACCACCTCAACAGGGCATGACGTTAGCCCCATTTCACCTCAATATATATGAGGAGCAACCTATCATGTCAAAAACTGCATATGGCATTCAAGGCCATTAGAAAGGAAATGGTCTCATCCATGTGGGAAACATGTGTCAGCTGCTACTCTTTGCCATGCAGAAACTTGTTAAAAAGTACATCTTTTTATATTTGTTGTGAGAAGAAATCACTTGATAATTGCTGACAGCTAACACAACGGTGTCTGTTTATCATTGTTAATTAGAGTTTGGGGCTTAGGACTCAATATTTGAAGAAGAACATGGAGAAGAGAGGATAAAGAAGAGGGTGTTCTTCTCTTTTCAAGAAATCAGTTTGGAGTGTGCGATCGAAGGTCATAATATTTATGCTGGTCATATCAAATAACACAGAATCAAAATAAAGAAAGTCAACAGGTTATTGTCTTACACACACGATCTCATGAATTAACTTCGCCGATAAAACGTACCTTACATCGTCTTGCTTGAGAACGTATTGGTCGTATGCGTCACCCTTCACACGAGAATTGATGTGACATGATCTGATATGTAATATACTTCCTTGTCTGATGTCCACTCAGATAAATTGAGCTCGCGAGTCAGATTTCTATTTCAACCATTTTCAAATTTGTACAAATATCCTTGTGCCTTGAAAAGCATCACATATTTTTTTCGTTGCTACGTTTTCAAATAGGATATGACCACATCCTGGTCTTGTCAAACCACAGTCACGTCTGGTTGAGTGAGCATTGATGTTTCTTTCTATATTATGCTTCTCCTGTCACGACAAAAATTATAAACATGGAGTTACCTCCCTTGTGTGAACGATAACTCTTTCATTTCCGGGAAAATGGTGACTTCATATAGTATGGTCTGTTTCAAATATCTCAACTGCCACGTCCTTTCAGTCCACAGATTTTCAAAGCATTTTTTTTATTGACATTTGCATATGTGATGAGCAATCGTGAATCTGATGTCCAGTCAAAACGTTCCAGCGCCAAAATGGACAAGATTATTTGGTCAAAACGCCACAGTACGTTTTTTCACGCCACGCCAAGTTATACTGTTGAGTAAAATAGTGAAACATAGCGCTATTTAGTCAAAAAACAGATATATTTTTTTATAACTATGACAAAAACACATTGCAACAATGTAATTTTTGTGGCTGGCAATTTCTAAAGCACATTTATTTTTGTCAAGACGTTTCGGGGGACAATATATTTTTTTTCGATAAAATCGACCTACGCAATGGGGTTACGATGACATGCATCAACCAATTGCAAGTCAGCGAACACCCGACCCCGTTAGTCGCCATCTTCCCGAAGCAAGGGATCGAGTAAACTGACTGTAAAAGACCAGTTTCCACTGAATTTTAAAATCAGTTAACTCCCTCTCCTCCGGAAGATGGTCAGTCGCCCGACTGTCGGCCCTCGTTTAAGTGGCAGATCACGAGACAGGATGAGACACGAGTCGGTGAAAGCGAGGTACCTGACGGTTTCGCCAATGTCATCATTAGCTATGGCGAGGGGATTGGGGGATTCCTCTACTGTACAATTTATTGCTTGTCCTACTTCTTTCGGAAATGATATCCTTGTGCATATTGCCTTATTTCAAGGAAACTGCAATATTGTCCGCCGATTGTACACCACACTTGTTGTGACATGCTTTTTTTTAATTGTTGAGTGAGATAATTGTATACGTAAGAGGACAATACACACTTAAACACAGGGACTCGTCCCCTTGTTGTCTGTACAGAGTTGTGTCCCTTAGTCGTGCCAGGATTCGTCATTCGCCAGATTCTCTCTCTCTCTCTCTCTCTCTCTCTCTCTCTCTCTCTCTCTCTCTCTCTCTCTCTCTCTCTCTCTCTCTCTCTCTCATATCACCCACTCACTCTTATATCACCCACTCACTCACCCACTAGCCTATACAGAAACTATGCATACGCATAACCTTTGTTACCACACACCACACACTCGATTATCGTGCTCCATAATATCATGATAAGGATGGAGACATAAAATACTGGATAATCGAGGACATTTGCACTCTATAAATTTACTTGCTGGTATATTCCGCAGGAATAAACATACGGAACTCAAACTTTAGAGCACTCAAAACAAAATCAATGGAAAGATGACGCGTGACGAGGAGAGAGAATACATTCATACGTTACGACAATATTGTAATCATATATCAATGGATCTACACACTTCATTGATATCAGCCAAGGCGGGTTATGTAATTGGGCGTTGCTTTACATTTTGTGTCGAAATGTACTTCCGTATACAGATTTTTCAATTGAATATTGACGTTCAGTTGACAAATTGCATTTAGTTACATTCATAAGTCAGATTTCACAATCGTATTATACCGTGACTGTGCACAATCGACAAGTGTTTGGGTGGAAAAGAATCCAGACGTCTTAAAGACGGTCTCTACCCTACAGTCCGATTTCCCATAAATATTGAATGCAAGTATTTAAAAAAACAACTTGAATCGAATTTCCTAAGCCTCGCCCACGTTTAATTCTTGACTTCAAGCAATTGATATACAGTAAACTACGGTTATAACGAACACGCTTATAACGAACTGACCGATATAACGAACTAACTTGTTAGCCCCGGCCACGTGTTGCATTATATGCTGTATATATGCTTATAACGAACTACGGTTATTACGAATTAAAATGGGTGGTCCCTTTGAGTTCGTTATAACCGTAGTTTACTGTACATGTATACCCATATCTAGAAATGTTATCTGTGTACTGCTCTCACGATGTATGCCAGTTGTCGTTATTGACAGTTATGTCAACTCATGTTGTCGATCTGATCTTGCAGAGGAGGGGGCACGGGTGGCCCAGTCGTCTAAGGCGCCGCGATTCGCTGTGCAGAGTTGCGTCCCTTGGGCACGCCAGAAACCTATGATTGTGGGTTCGAATCCCGGTTCGCCCCGATTATGTTTCTAGGTTTGTCAGCACCATACCCGTGCTCGTGGGTTTCACTGAAGTGGTAAACGTCGAAGACCTGCATCACTTCGGGCTTTCCTCCCACATTAAGCTGACACGCCGCGATATAACTGGAATACTGTTAAAAGCGGCGTTAAACCCAACTCACTCACTCACTCTTGCAGAGGAAGGGGACCATGTCAGACAAGTCCTACGAAGAGGTGTAAAATATTCTCCTTAATAATCATGTAAAGCGCCTTATAATCAATATACATTACACGAAGACAACAAGTGTGTTTTCAGTACAGAGGATGGAATAAAAAGGAGGGGGTATATCACTTTTTGAATTTGAATTTGGTGGGGGTGGGGGTGGGGGTGTGCGTTGTTGTTGTTTGGGTAGGTGACTTCAAAACTTCAAACACACGACTATTTTAACAAATCGAAAGTATGTTGCAAGGGTAGGAACGAGGGGTGTGGTGGGGTTGTGAACAGATGTTTATGTTATGTCTGCCCGACGCTGTTGTCATGCATCTACTTATTACGTTTTATGACTATTGTTAGTATATTGAATTGCATGCATGAGGCAAGTTTGATTGAGCAGGCTTTCACATAACGTTCTCGCGTGTACGTGTGGATTCGAACCCGGACCGCCGGCTTAACGAGGGATCGTAATCACTATGCTCCCAATTAATATACAAAAAGAATGACAAAATATTTATTCATAGTAGATCAGGCCACATGTGCAAGTAATGAGTCAATGTGTTTAAAAGGATATATTAAAGAGAAGAAATAACCAATGAATAAGTAGGAAATCAAATATTTCAAACAAAAATGCACATTCACCTCACACGTATTCACACCCGCATACTGGAGCTGTGTATATGACGCTGTCAACGTGTAAAATGACTGAATTTTTCACTTTGGCAATTTATAAACACCCAAATATTTCAGTCATTTAATAAAAATATTTCCATTCATTTTATTAATATGATTACGAATTCCAAACATGTAACTGAAAATGATAGGATTAAAAGAATACGAAAGTCGGTGTATGTTTAAAAAAATATATTGGGTTCTTATCCTAGCATAATAAGTCGATTGTTCTGTTTTTAAGCCATTTATTACTTTTTTATAACTTTTAGTTCTGACGAAAAATATGTGTAAAATGATTGAAATATTTTGGCGTCTTGTAAATTGCCTCAGCAAAAATTTCGGACATTTTACACACTGACTGTATCATGTACGCTATAGTAAAAGAGGGGGCACGGGTGGCCCAGTCGTCTTAGGCGCCGCGATTGACAGAGTTGCGTCCCTTGGGCACGCCAGAAACCTATGATTGTGGGTTCGAATCCCGGTTCGACCAGATTATGTTTCTAGCTTTGTCAGCACCATACCCGTGCTCGTGGGATTCACCGAACTGGTAAACATATGAGACCTGCATCACTTCGGGCTTTCCTCCCACATTAAGCTGACACGCCGTGATATAACTGTAATACTGTTAAAAGCGGCGTTAAACCCAACTCACTCACTACAGTAAAATAATGACAGAGCGAAGCGCGTATCAGATTACATGTAGTTTCATTATCAGTCTCGTTGGAGCACATAATTACTTTCTTGAACATGATGGGCGTGAGATATTACATTACTAAAGTGATATCGATTTTCCTTTCAATGCAGTGAAGGGTCGATATTTGACCCGATTGAATCTTAAACACGTGTTGGAATTTAACTCAAAGGAGGAAAACGAACTTCGTATACATAACTTCACTTTAACCCAATTGAGTTTATCCCTCAAGATAACTGCAAGATTAAAACTGTATTTTATAACCAGTAATTCTGAATAATGACTATCGTTATTAATTAATACTGTCAGTACCATATTTTGCAAAATGTATTTAAAAACTGCATAGTAAGCATGTTATGTGATACGTCAAAGAAGTGACATATAGTGCAATGATGATGAAATTTGATGTAATACACACCGGTAGGAGTTATGTCCCTTTATATGATAATTTGAGTCAAACACACCAGGTCGGGTTGAAATAGCCTCCCCAGTTCAGCTTGTGCGTTTGTCAGAAGATTGGTGGATAGATTGCTCACAGACAGGTATGTGTAGAATAACATGCACTACTTAGAGCTTTGTTAACGTGTTTTCTTCGAGCAAGAGTGTGTCTAATATTAAATCAAATACTAGCTCTTGCTATCCTGGTAAACTGATGCCTGCTCTACCGGCGATACAAGTGTTGATAAATGTTTAAAGAGGGGTGTATTTATACAATACACATCGAACAATATGCTTGATGTTAGATATGTTCGCGAAAGAATTTGTGTTTGGTTGTCATGTTATTTTTATCAACATATATCAAAGAAGTTGGTTATAGTGCTGTATACACTTTGTGGAAATCCGGCTTAGAATTTGTCTTCATCAACCCATGCTTGTCTCAAGAGGCGACTGACGAGATTGGGTGGTTAGTCTGACTCTGTTGATGCATGTCGTCGTATATCCCTACTGCCTGGTCCAGATTCGATCATGTGGATAATTTACAGACACCATATAGCTGGAATATTGCTAAGTGCAGTGTTAAACAACAAACCAACTTCGTCCA
Source organism: Haliotis rufescens (assembly GCF_023055435.1). Lineage (NCBI taxonomy): Eukaryota > Metazoa > Mollusca > Gastropoda > Lepetellida > Haliotidae > Haliotis > Haliotis rufescens. The sequence continues at coordinate 32,487,151 of NW_025963802.1, read as the reverse complement.
CCAACCGTACCAATGTTTAGCATGCGCATATCCAACCTAAACACGATAGGAATGCTAATACATGTATTATATAGATCATGGTTAGCTATGACAGGACACGTGGTAATATTGGCGTGGCCGATTAAAACACATATATTTGTATCTCTGATACTGTATGTGATACTTAATGTAAACTGGATTGTGATCTTGCTACCATTGAGAAGCATGCATATACTCACTGTTTTCATGAACACTTAATCGTCATGAACCTTACAATGATTCGTGAATGTATAAGTACGTTCATGAAATGTTGTGTTGCTTTTAACTTGTATAAACTTATTTATGCGACTATGGCCCTAAATCCGTAGGGCCTAAAGTATTTACTATACATGGGTTTTAGTATGGTTTTACTCCGCTTTTAGCAATATTTCAGCAATCGTGGCGAGGTCACTAGAAATGGGCTTCACACTTGTGCCTGTGTGAGATTCGATCCAGGGTCTTCAGTGTGACGAGTGAACGCTTAAACCACAAGGCTACCACACCGACCCTTAATATACACGAAGCTGAACGATACAGCATGCAACCATGCAACATGTCTGCGGAGTGTCTGCATTTAGTTTACCCAAGCCTAGTCTATACGCCCCCCCCCCCCCCCCCCCCCAAAAAAAAAAAAAGAAAAAGAAAAAAAGAAATGTTTAAAAGTCTATGTTCCACATATAAAATCAGCGTTAACATATATTTAGTTTTCAAAGATATAAGTCCGGTTTTATTAGCTACAAAACAAATTCATTTACATTGCCACGTTAAACAGTTTAAACATAATATGCAATCGTGTTTATGATAATAAAAATCAAAAATCACTGGAACAGCTGTGGCTGCGTGACTCAAGGTTAGTGTATAAGCTACACATGTTATGCAGTTGTAATATTTGGAAATATTACCCAGAGAGGTAGAATAATTGCGTGTAATGACTTTCCGATATTTGCACGTGTACATTTTAGCGATTATCTATGCGGTTTGGTTAAGTGAAGCAATAATACGTCACAGTGCTACAATGTTGAGATAAAAATACGACATGACGACATCCTTTGTTCATTACGTCACAACTCGATTACATAACGTCATCTGAACAATAGACTACCTTCAGTGAAGTTTCTCTTAAACTTTAGAATGTTGAAGCTGTTAAAAACGCGAGATTCCTGACATTTTAATTTTGTAATATTTCATTGAAACGTTCAATGTCTACATGTATTTACTCCTGTCATCTTGATTTTATTATTATATATGAATTTATATTATACTTTTCTCTGAGAATAAACTGAACTGAACTGTCAAATAGATAATGAGTGAGTTGGGTTACACCACTTTTAACAGTATTCCAGTTATATGACAGCGTGTCAGCTTAATGTGGGAGGAAAGCCCGAAGTGATGCAAGTCTCAGACGTTTACCACTTCGGTGAAACCCACAAGCACGGGTATGGTGCTGACAAACCTAGAAACATAATCGGGTGAACCGGAATTCGAACCCACAATCATAGGTTTCTGGCGTGCCCAAGGGACGCAACTCTGCACAGCGAATCGCGGCGCCTTAGACGACTGGGTCACCCGTGTAACAGGAGTAATAGATAGAATAACCTACTCGAAACTCGAAATTACGGATTATTTTGGTTGGTTTGTTGTTTAACGCCGCACTCAGCAATATTCCAGCTATATGACGGCGGTCTGTAAATAATCGAGTCTGGACCAGACAATCCAGTGATTGATATAATGAGCCTCAATCCACGAATTGGGATCGATGACATGCTTCAACCAAGTCAGCGAGCCTGACCACCCTATCCTGTTAGTCGTCTCTTACGACAAACACAGTCGCCTTTTACGGCAAGCATGGGTTGCTGAAGACCAGATAGCGCATCTTTCCGAAACAAGGGAGTTAAATGAAAAGTCTTGTTTTCGATGAAAATAATCCAATTACTGATTACACAAAATAAATTAATGAAAAACAAAAAAACAGACAAACGTGATGAACAATTATGTTAATGATGGAACTTCACAGGAACAGCTGTGACCATTGTGACACTTGGTTAGTCTTGCAACGTAATGTTGCATTTAGGATTCAGACTTCCCATCAGCCGTAGCTACAAGTTTAACACGGTGAGGATCTACGAATACATATAAAGGTCATTATTGTCATTATTTTAATACCCTCAGCAACAGCCATTTTGGATTTGCAACATCCACCTATCATATTTCACATACAAATTCTGGGACTGAAAATCGTTTTGTGTTTTAATTGTGATGTGCAAAGACATTAAATTTTTTATGAAACTACGTTCGACACTTTATAAAAAAAGATTATATCGAAAAATAGCTCACAACGGAGGTCACTGATTTACCAATAGCATCATCATAATAGTACATAATATAGGATGACGTCACAAACAGACGCATCATCATAATAGTACATAATATAGGATGACGTCACAAACAAACGTTTACAGGTACCGGCGCTCTCATTTTCCGAGCTTATATATAACACATCCATTTATCTTCTTATTATAACAACCGCCTCCGTGGTCTAGTGGTAGAGCGTCCGCCCGGAGAGCGGAAGGTCCAGGGTTCGATCCCCGGCCGCGTCATACCAAAAGACGTTAAAAGATGGTACTTGTTATTACCCTGTCTGGCGCTCGGCATTAAGGAGCTAAAACAAGGACTGGTCGGCTCGGAGTCAGTATACTGTGTCTGAGTGGGGTATTCATGTTAAACTGCGGCATGGTATCGCAGTGGGCTAGCACTATAAATCGGCATCAGTCCCAACTAGTACAACAGCCACACACACGTACATGCACGTGGTTATATAAGTGCAATAATCTTGGACGCGACGTTAACCCAATTTCACCTCACCTCACATCTTATTATAACATATGCATAGTTGATTAGTTGGGGACATTATATAAAGTTATACCACGGTCATAATGCCACCACATTCCTCGATTTTCCGGTTTGTTATAATGGCGATTTATTACACAGAATAATCGAGAATACTGGTGTACCTACCCAACGTAAACCCGGATACAAATGTAACTGTGTGGCGCAATTAAAAAAAAAGTTATCGTTTGTTTGAACTGTGTAGCATATGCATGTTTACTGAACATGACATCATTTGATAAGGCTCCCTCCCGACCTAGCCTGGTTAATGATAAACCAAGAATATATAAACTTGTAGAAACCATGTACCGACTGACCCCGATGCCCGTCCCTCGATCGGTACATGGTCTCTGATACTGGTCCACCAATATCCCAGCTATTTCTAGAAACACTCGTATTAATTGTCAGTACGAAAACCTGCTGACACATGTTGTCTTGTGCATTCATATATGTACTCAGAATATTAATAACTATGAATATAAAACCAAGGGTTAATTTTGCAACAAGTCCAATACACAATCGTTTATATGACCTGAATATTTGGCACGGATGCAAAACATACAAGACGGCCTTCACCCTGGGAAATAGAAAAGGCGCACATTGATTGGTCCTCTCCCACACACCTCCAAGGGCTCGCAACCGTTCGTCATCGGCATAATTCGAACGACGGTCAACAAATTCATTATCAAAGACACAGCTCGTTGATTTCTGTCACTTGCAGTTGATCGACTGCAGATGTAAGTACTTTGGTGTCCATAGCATGCCAGTGCCTCCTATGTGTGTTTTGGGCGATATGCGCATATGTTTTCTGAAGGTGAAAAACACGTTACAATGTAACACGTGTACTGCAGGCCACATATCGTGTACATAACCCATAACGTACATTCTTACACATATAGATTCTACTGGCTACTCGTGCAACAAGATCGCGGTCAGGTTAACTATATATCTTGAAATGTTTATCGTCGGAACTGTTGATTCGAGAACAGGCAATTGTTGTGTATACTGTGTTACGATGACACAAACAGACTCAAAGATCGGAAATATTTCCACCTGTACCCCAAAATAGCCCCCCCCCCCCCCCCCCCCCCCCCCCCGCGCCCCCAAACCTCCCACCCCCTCATCCCATGCCGCTCAATCCTTTTGTATATGTAAAGGGGGGGGGAAGGAGATACGGGCTGCAGACTTCCCCAGAGATCGCCCATGTGGAAGAGTTCTCACCTGCTGTAGGCGATGGCTAGTGCCCAGGGTGTTCTCGGGTCATACTGAACTGGGAGCTGTGTATATTTTTGGAATTGGCCAGGCTCGAACCTCGGGTATGATAGCTGTTATTTTTTTACAGTTTGCACTCAGATTAAATTTTTATTTTGTTTGATCATTGCCTATACCATCTCAAACTATACAGTCAAGCAAACTGTTCATACAGATGACCCTTTTATTCAAGATTGTCCAGATGTATTACATACCTAAATGGTATTGAACATGTGTTATTATGATTGTGAGCAAAGCAGTACCCTTGGAACTGTTCATCATCAAGTAAAAACAATGAATGTTAATCAACATTGAACAATTGAAATGAACAAGTAGTTATAAATATTGTTCAGTCTGAACACATGACACATTGCATGAGATGATTTTATATTTGTGACTCTTTTCCAATTAGAATAGATTTGCTGTGCTATACAATATACATGGCAATTTGCATCTTTGGTTTCCTGTTTCATTTTATGTTTCATTTCCATAGCATGCCAGTGTGTGTTTTGGGCGATATGCGCATATGTTTTCTGAAGGTGAAAAAAACATGTAAGGCCACATATCGTGTTGTTAGATTAACCCATAACGTACATTCTTACACATATACTGGCTACTCGTGCAACAAGATCGCGGTCAGGTGAACTATTCCTGAAATGTTTATTGTCGGCTGATCTGTTAATTCGAGAACAGGCAATTGTTGTGTATACTGTGTTGCGATGCCACAAACAGACTCAAAGATCGGAAATATTTCCACCTGTACTCCCAAACTAGTTCAATTTGTACACATGACACATTGCATGAGATGATTTTATATTTATGACTCTATTCCAATTAGAATAACACTAAAAAGTAAAGGTATCAATTTGCTGTGCTATACAATATTCCTGCTACATGGCAATTTGCAACTTTGGTTTCCTATTTTATTTTATGGGAAATTAAAGGGCATTTGTTTGAATATTTGTGTAATAGGCATCTACGAACATGTTGCTATCTTATCATGAGATTGAGGAATGAGTTGGGGAGACTGGTGGCTTTTTTAAAGTATTTTACACATCATCTAAAATATACTTTTGCATCTACATCATTTGAGAGGGCTAAATTAGGGCTAAATATGTCTTTGTGGGGGTTCTTGGTTAGAACAGGTCCAATCAATGTTTATGTTTGTTGGTAAAAGTTAAAGCATTGATTGGGTAATCAATAGACTAACATTTAGTCTCTGAAATCTTATATTACACAATATCCTTCTTGACTCTAAAAATTAAAAAAAATCCCTATGCTGTGGAATAGAGCTAGCTTGAGCTGGCTAGACTTGCTTTTGTATGCATTTCTAGATTATTATTTTTTCATAAAATAAATATATTCCACGGTCATGGTGCAGGACTAGGTAATCAAGTGTATCATGATATACCGAAATCGTACCAAGAAGGCACGAGACGTTGGTCATTATATCAATCACTGGTTTGTCTGGTAGAAACATTTATTTATTATTTACAGACAGCTATTATGCAGCAGAAATATTCCTGAGTGTGGCATTGCACAAGGAACACACAACATTGAACATAATTATGAACATTAAATATGATTAACATTATAATATGATTAACATTATAATATCTAGATTGTTATTCAGTATTATTAGAACATATCACATGAAAATGTTGCTATAAAATAGTGTCAAAAGAGCATAAAATAAAGGATTTTTCACAAAATACATACGCTCTGCATAGTGTGTCATAGGGGTGGGGTGGGGTGATGTCATCATGACCTTGGACCTATCACTTAATAGTGGTGAAGATCTGGGTTAGAATAGTTCTTCAGCAACCTAAGCATGACGTAAAAGGTGACTATGCTAGTCGGAAAGAGGCGACTTACCTTACGAGATCAGGTTGTCAGGCTCGCTGACTTGGATGCATGTCATCGTATCCAAATTGCATAGATCGATGATCATGATGTCAATCACTGGATTGTCTTGCCCACACTGGATTATTTACACAGCGCCGTCGTATAGCTGGAATATCACTGAGTGTGGTGTTAAACAACAAACAAACTAAAACCGGTCACTCTATACTTGGGAAATGGGATTTTTTACTCGCCAATATCTTAGCAAATGTCGCCGTGGGCGCTTATTAGAGCGGGGCGCTTATTACGTAGTATATGGTAATTGATTTGCAAATTGTAACCCTCTTAAGAATCTAATAATAAAACATGATATTCCTGCCTTTTCCAGTCAGCTTTTGAAAAAGTCATGAAAAACAAATTTGTTTTACCTGGCCTTACTGCCATGACAGATTGTACCACAGAAACAAGTTATGCAATAGATCTTATATCTTATCTGTTTCACACGGCGGTCACGTTGTGCTAGGCTGGCCAGACATGAAGTGAATGTGTGACAGTCTAGCAGGTCACGAGTGTATCTGGGACTTGCAGGAACCACCCCCCCACTCTCTGGAGAGGCGGGGACCAGTTCAAAAGTTTGAAAAAGCTTAATTCCTTTAGTTTGCATCCATGATTATGGAATTTAATATATATGCCCTTCTATTAGAGAGTGCGATTTTAACCACTTTTCTAAACCCTGATTCTAGTACAGTTTTGTTAAAATAGTTTTAAAATGCCCTAGAACTATTTGGCACAGTATTTTGGAGCTGATGTCGCCATTTGAAACTCTCCAGTGTCAAACTTCTGTCATAGTGACAGTTTACAACACCCATTGTCTGAAGAACATTTATTTGCAAAGGCTCATTACCCTAGAGTCATGACATCTATATGCCTTAAAACACTTAATTGCTGTTATTTATAAGATGCTAATCCTAATTGTTAATCCAACATTTTTGTGTACATCGACCGTCTGCCATCCTGCTGATGAATTACTGTTTACATTTATTACTTACTAAATGTCAGGTGACCTTGGCTATATAAGCCTTGGTCCAGAGAGATTGAGAAGAAAAGAAGAAAGAAAGGTCTTACCCTTAGCCTAGCTAGGGTTAGGCTGGGTGCTCCGGGGCACCTAGACAACAACCACTAACACTATGTGCTGACCTGACACATAGTGTCTTCTGTATGTATATATCTACAAAGTAAAACTGTATATACCGCAAGCCATCGTCTCCAAGTTGTCACTTCCTACTGAGAACCATACGTCGGCCCCTTGCATATACGAGTGTGCAAATTATTCTTTAATCGACGTCAGACCGCACGTGTTGTTACTTCACACAGAATTTCTCTTGCTCATCAGAGTAATTTGGGGGCGGTCGGGTAGCCCAGTGGTTAAAGCGTTGGCTCGTCACGCCAAAGACCCGGGTTTGATTCCCGACATGGGTACAATGTGTGAAGCCCATTTCTGGTGTCCCCCGGTGAAATATTGGTGGAATATTGCTAAAAGCGGCGTAAAACCATACTCACTCACTCACTCAGAGTAATTTGTGTGGATGTCTGCGTTTTTAGCCATGTGCTGGTCGAATCAGGCTCAAATAAAAATTTGGTCGTGAATGTGTCGACAGTATATAGATTTTAATGAAATAGATGTAAAATCATCTGCATCACCGAGCATGTAAGTGTTCCATCCATTAATTTCAGGGAATTTACTGTTACAATGTGTGACATCCCCAACACAGTAGAGACCACCTATGATCTTTGATCTCAGGCAGTCACAGACATAATGTATATGACAGTACATAATTAAGTTTGTTTTAATGTAATGGCAAATGTGTGCCAGCTTGTTCCTGAACAGTAACATATATTTTGTGAACTACAACGAATATAAAATTCTTGTAAAATATGTACATAGGAGACATTTGTTATTAATAATCAGCTAATTTTGCCCTGATTTGCACATTTTTCTCCAGGCTCCATAATAACTGTACTGTAATATTGGTTTATATTTTTTTATTTCCTTTTAACTTTTGAAATGCTTCCATAATAATAATTTTATGCAGAGTTCACACAGTGCTTGCTTGAAAAACCCTTGAATTTGATTTTGGCTTGGAAGGACCTGGGCCCACTTGCACAAAGCGATCTTAGCGCTAAGATGATCGTAACTCCCATACTTTAGCATAGGCTTACAATAGTCTTAGTGCTAAGATCATTTTGTGCAAGTGGGCCCTGGACATTTATGCCTTGAAATTACAATAATGTTCCATGAATCTCACTTGTGGGAATTCCAGATAAGGATAGTTCACCTATGCTGGTCGTAATAGGTGGTGACCGTTATACCCTGAAGGCATGGATCATTGCTCATTTATATCAGTCACTGAAATTGTCTGCTCCAGACTCGCTTATTTACAGGCCATCATCATATAGATGGAAATTGTACAAACGTTTCTTGGTATTTTTTAAAATATATTTTGGTTGTCAGAAATATTGCACCTATGTTACGCTGATTATTGACCATGCTTATTGTTTCCCCTGATAAACACAATGTAAAGCAGGATCAACACTGTTGTTGTACCACATGTTCAGCTTTATACATGTTAAGATTGTTACCGTAGTCTGCATCTCCCTCGGCAAGGGAGTTAACTGACCGTAAAAGTCCAGCTTCTACCCTTGCCGAACTAGGCTGGAATCATGGAGTTATAGTTTGGATGGACTAACAAGCCTATGTATAGTCCAATCAAAATCACGTAAAGAAATCGACATCCGGTTCGTAAATTGCTGTGCAAATTTCGGTCCAATCAACTTGCTGGATTTGCTTAACTCCCTTGCCTCGGGAAGATGCATATTCTGTGAAATTGTATTAATCTTAACATGTCTCGTGTCAGATGTGAGTTGCAACTTGTAATGTTTTCAAAAAAAATTATGTTTACTTCCAAATATTAAACCAACCCAAAACAATAGATTTGCAAAAAGGAGATTTTTGTTCGTAGTTGTATCTTATAGTTCTTCTTATCAGGGGGCGGTCGGGTAGCCTAGTGGTAAAGCATTCGCTCGTCACGCCAAAGACCCTGGTTCAGTTCCCGACATGGGTACAACGTGTCAAGCCCATTTCTGGTGTTCCCCGCCGTGATATTGCTGGAATATTGCTAAAACCATACTCACTCACTCACTCTTCTTATCTGTCGATGATGCAATGGTCTGGAAAATAAAACAAACTTTGATATTTTTAATATATTTTGTGATTGTTGCTTTCTTGGCTACTGTCGACAATGTCAGTAACATCCATGACTCATCCCCAAACCAAAAACAACTAAATGAAAAGATAAGTGTAGCTTATGCTTGTCTTGTAGTTGTGATACATACTGCATGCTGAAGAATTTGTTTGAAACACTGAAGTATAAATTCCTCCCTTCCAAAACATTAAAGCTACAAGGGGCGGTAGGGTAGCCTAGTGGTTAAAGTGTTTGCTTGTCTTGCAGAAGACCCGGGTTCGATTCCCGACATGGTACAATGTGTGAAGCCCATTTCTGGTGTCCCCCGCTGTGATATTGCTGGAATATTGCTAAAAGCAGTGTATAACCATACTCACTCACTAGTGCTACAAAGATTACTATTTTTCCAGTTTTGATTTGTTAGGGTCGGCTGAAGTTTATAAATGAATTACAAAAGAGTCTCATCCAATGCTCGTTTTTCAGAAATTAGCCATTTGTTGCAATTTCTGAAACGTCTTCAATAAGACATCCACATTTTCAACCCTACACCGGTCTAGCGGTTAATGGCCATTAGGCATTGTTTGGACAAGATAAGGGTGTATTCTGCTTGTCCAGGCAGTCAACAAGGTCAAGGTCAGACAGTATTAAGCATGAAACTTTCCCCTTCAACTTGATTTAGTAGGAGAGACGAGAATACTTCATGAGTGTCCATGTCAGCTTACAGGCCATTGTTCCCATGACGATCCAGGTCAGAGTTGGTCTTCAGCATCCATTCTGCTTTTATTTAAGAAATAAACGATGAGTGGGAGTTGTTAATCATACATAAAAACACTGCAGGGAGAATACACCATGACGGACGAGGCCCAAGAACAAAAGCATATGTATCAACACCGCTTTTGTTTGTTGTTTGAAGCCGTACTCAGCAATATTCCAGCTATATGACGGCGGTCTGTAAATAATCGAGTCTGGACCATACAATCCAGTGATTGACATCATGAACATTGATCCACACAATTGGGATCGATGACATGCATCAACCAAGTCAGCGAGCCTGACCACCCGATCCTGTGAGTCACCTTTTGCGACAAGCATCATAAGTCGCCTTTTACGGCAAGCATAGGTTGCTGAATACCTAATTTAACCTGGATCTTCACGGGTCTCATCACAGTCGGAGGTTTATGGTGTTCAATCCCCTCTCCCACCTTTTGAAAGTAACAGATGGACCCCCAATAAAACCACAAAAGACATTCTTGTTATTGAAATACTCATGTAGATTAAATCAGTGGGATTTAGATCGTTAATCCGACAGTCTTGCACTGAGACTTAAATGAACACACCTATTTTGCAAGGGACTGCTGAAATCACTCATTAATCAGACTCTTTAATCTGACGATGATCAGTGTACTACTGTGACACGTGAGTACATATTCCCATGTTTTGATGCGAGACGAGATAAACTTGCAAAACAATTAACGAATATATAGTGCCTTTTCACTTTCTAAAAAGGTCAAATGTAACAATTTTTCATATTTGGGATAACAGTCTTTCTAAGTAAAGAACAAATTCTTGTACTTTTTGGGTTGAGGTCATCTGGGATTCGAACCCACGCTCCCAGAGTGAGGCACCTAATCGCCAGCGCACAAGTCTGAATTTAAGCAGTCTAACCCACTCAACCAATGAGGCTTTTGCAAAATGGAAGACTGACAGCTAGTAGACCAGTTTTATGCGTCAGAAGGGTACACAAAAATCAGGTTGTGCTCATGCATGCTTCGTATTTAAGAAATAAACAATGAGTAGGAGTTGTTTGTCATAAACAAAACACGGCAGAGAGAATAAACCATGAGGGGCACAGTGTAATGATGTTCTTTGCGATTTTTCACGTAGCTATCATATATAGTTACATCGAGCACTGACTGCACCAATACATATGATATGACTCATGACATCACAAATTGATTAATATATACAAGATTATCTGTCCCTAGCGAACAGATGTCCTGCTCCAAAGACTTGGTGCTCGGTATATCAATCGTCTACCCATGAGGATCCAGGGTAGAATAGGTCTTCAGCAACCCATGCTTGTCGTAAGAGGCGACTAACGGGATCGGGTGGTCAGGCTCGCTGACTTGGTTGATGCATGTCATATCCCAATTGCATGGACCGATGCTCATGCTATCAATCACTGGACTGTCTGGTCCAGACTCGATTATTTACAGACCGCCGTCATATAGCTGGAATATTGCTGAGTGCAGCGTGAAACAACAAACAAACAAAATATATATAAACAAGTGATTTCATCAGGTGTATAAGTATTAAATATACAAAAAAACAGAGTCCAGATATTCATGCTTGTAAAAACTCCTTTATTCACACAAGATCTTTTGCCGTTCAACGCCTCTTCAGGTTAATGAAAACTTTAACTTACATTGTAGTCCTAGGGGACACACAACAGTAGTATTTGTGGCGTCATAATGCCTATGATGTAACGGTGACAATAGAGTACCTACAATCCTAGAAACTGTAAAATTATGCCCCTAATAGAAGCCAATCTTCCAATATATATAATCTGTGTTTCCTTTCAGTTCAATTATAATACTCAATGTTGGCTGGTTTGGTCACATATCAATCCGTTTAATTCTGATATCAGGGATTGATTTCGCTATATCCAAGCTGCACCAGTGCAGGTAAAACACTGCAATTAAGTGCAGGTAACTTTTATTGCCAGGATACACCAAGTGCAGGTAACATTTCCCACCACAAGTGCGCGGCAGCAGTTACAACGATAGGAACTATTTAGCCAACTAGTCCTTATAATGATATCACATAGCAAAACCCTTAAAAATGGTACATTTCTACTAGTCCTAAATTATGATACTTTAATTATTGGGCATTTAGGCAAGGATGACAGGACGAGTGCCAATTTCTAACGCTGAGTTATATTTGATAAAAGTGGAAAACTGAATTCCTTTAGAACTGGCTGCTAATCAAGCAAAAGTTCTTGAAAATAGTGAAATACACAGTTGGTGTAGAACTAATTCTTCACAACTACCACTAGAACAGTCAGTCATGAGGTGACAGTCACAACAGACAGATACTTTGAAACTTCTTTTAAAGGTTGGATATCAAGATGTCAAAAGCCATATACAGATGTCTCCAAAATAAAATACTGGAGCACATTTTCAAGTTAATTTTCTCTTTGATTTTTTAAAATATTCAAACTTACTGAAAATACAGTGTATCAATTCATGATAAAATGGTGCAGCCAATATTTTGGTGGTGCCACCTGATTAATTGACTTGGTTGCACCTGGTGCAGGTGGTAAAACAGAATGAAATCCCACCCTGGATACGAAGGGGAGTCCGAGTATTTGTTTCAAGGTAACTGGAGACAGTTTGATGACACACTTGATTAATGGATGTTTCACTGTGTGCCTTGTCTTGCTTACATGAAGCACTTGTATAGCATACAACTGTACACGTTCTGTGCCTGCTATAATGAGGTCGGCAAGCAACTAGATATCAAGTTTCACAACAAGCTATTATTCATTAGGATACAAAACTTATTAATACCACTGATGGAGGAAATGTATGTGCTCTCTCAACCATGTCAATAAAGAAGTTTCTTTACGTCATTTGTTTGAAATGTATGTGATAGTGCAGTTTCAAAATTAACAATAGAGGTCACATGGGTCCTTGACATGACCTTGACCTAGATTCAAGTACCATTGCTGAGGGGGGCAGGGGGGTGTTTGCATTGGTGGGGTGGTGGATGCTGTATTGGAGAGTGATTGTGTTGAATACGGTATATTTACAAATTCATTTCTATCAGTATATATGGGACCGCCTCTGTGGTCTAGTGGTAGAGCGTCTGCCTTGAGAGCGGAAGGTTCGGGGTTCGATCCCTGGCCGCGTCATACCAAAAGACGTTAAAAGATGGTATTTGTTGTTACCCTGTCTGGCGCTCGGCATTAAGGGGCGCTAGGACTGGTCGTCTCGGAGTCAGTATACTGTGTCTGAGAGGGGTATTCATGTTAAACTGCGGCATGGTATCTCAGTGGGCTGGCACTATAAATTGGCTTAAGTCCAGACCAGTACAAGCAACCACACACACATAGACACACACATGCAAGTCGCTATATAAGTGCAATAATCTTGAGCACGACGTTAAACCCCATTTCACCTCACCTCACCTATCAGTATAGTCATTAATAGTATCATTTCATACCAAATGCCAGTCATTCTGACATGTTTGTCAAACTGTAGCTCCAGGTGACCACCACTTCCTGTCTTAAATAATGTAGTTTCTATCATTATTCTTTGAGGGATTTTTCTAGTATCCCCTGGCAGGCAAATCGGGGGAAAATGGTTGTTTCGTTCAAATAAGGTTTTTATTCTCTGAAATTCAGAACTGCATTTAATGCAATGATGTAAACCTAAGTACAGAAGCATATTGACATTTAGACCCAGAAATAAGTTATCTTAGTTACAAATATATATCTACAAAATAAAATAATAATATCCAGTGGAGCCCACAGGACTCCTTATTTCAGTAGCCTAGAGCTGAGGCAATCTAGACTTTCCAAATCATTCTAGACTTGAGTTGAACTCCTTTTTTCATTAATTCTCAAGGGTCTAGGAGACAGACCAGCATTTCCCCTCTTTATTGGTCCTGTGATCCCTGAAATACAAGTCGGATTTGGTATCAAACGTCTCAGAATTTTGAGAGCTTTCCAACAAGCCATCATGCACTAAAATCGCTTGATATTAAAGAAATATGTGTTTTTCACTTCTCCAGCAAAAGGACTTCCAAGTCAGCAAATGGAAAAGACATTGTTCTACCTTGTGTGTTTGAGAAACGCACCAATTTTCGTATTTGGAGTAAATGTGCAGGTCTTTTGAAACACTTTGCAATAACCAAATCTTTTCAAATCTTTTGGAAACATTGAAAGGGATACATTGGCTATCCAACTGAGTTAAAATAACCACAATTGTATCGCGCATGCGTGTGCGGTAGCACCCTAACAGAGGCCTCTGACGTCAATTTGGACACCTTCAAACAGTTGTATTTCCCTAACGGCCAATTATAGGTGTGTCGGATTTGGTATCAAACGTCTCAGAATTTTGAGAGCTTTCCAACGAGCCATCATGCACTAAAATCGCTTAATATTTAAGAAATATGTGTTTTTCACCTCTCCAGCAAAAGGACTTCCAAGTCAGCAAATGGAAAAGACATTGTTCTACCTTGTGTGTTTGAGAAACGCACCAATTTTCGTTTTTGGAGTAAATGTGCAGGTCTTTTGAAACACTTTGCAATAACCAAATCTTTTCAAATCTTTTGGAAACATTGAAAGGGATACATTGGCTATCCAACTGAGTTAAATTAACCACAACTGTGTCTTAACCAACCCAAACTTTGCTCTCCGCGTTTTTGCAGAAGATTTTGATGTTATTATATTGCCTTATTAGCTGCGCTTAATAGGCTGAACAGAATTAGACTCATCCTTTGGATAGTGGATAAAAGGGGCAGTTGGGTAGCCTGGTGGTTAAAGTGTTCACTCATCACACCGAAGACCCAGGTTCGATTCCTGACATGGGTACAATGTGTGAAGCCCATTTCTGGTGTCCCCGTGATGTTGTTGGAATACCGCTAAAAGCGGTGTAAAACCTCGCTCACTCACTCACTCACTCACTAGTGGATAAAATCACAGACTGGCTTTAAACAGCGAAATGCTATTATGGTTTTGATCACTTATTCTTTCTTCCACCTTAAATTTTTCAGATGAATTAAATAATTATTTTGTTTCATGTTGTATATCTTGTGATTTCCAGAATACTTCGAAAATCAACTGCAGCTGCTGATATACTCCACACATCGATATGTTGAGCAGGCTTGGACGCCCAGCTTCACAGCTGTCTCAGATGCTTGTCAAGGGGTCAAGGTCGCTCAGCCAGACTGCCCCAGCAATTAACAAGGAGATCAAGATTGGCCCAAAGTCACAAGCTATATTTGAGAAAGAATCGAAATATGGTGCCCATAACTACGGCCCACTTCCTGTTGCCTTCAGCAGAGGAGAAGGTAGGATCTGAGATGAAGGAGTGATTGGGTGGATGGAGGAAGGTAGGATCTGAGATGAAGGAGTTATTGGGTGGATGGAGGGAGGTTGTCTCTGAGCTGAAGGAGTGATTGGGTGGATGGAGGGAGGTTGTCTCTGAGATGAAGGAGTGATTGGGTGGATGGAGGAAGGTAGGATCTGAGATGAAGGAGTGATTGGGTGGATGGAGGAAGGTAGGATCTGAGATGAAGGAGTGATTGGGTGGATGGGGGAAGGTAGGATCTGAGATGAAGGAGTGATTGGGTGGATGGGGGAAGGCAGGATCTGAGATGAAGGAGTGATTGGGTGGATGGAGGAAGGTAGGATCTGAGATGAAGGCGTGATTGGGTGGATGGAGGAAGGTAGGATCTGAGATGAAGGAGTGATTGGGTGGATGGAGGAAGGTAGGATCTGAGATGAAGGCGTGATTGGGTGGATGGAGGAAGGTAGGATCTGAGATGAAGGCGTGATTGGGTGGATGGAGGAAGGTAGGATCTGAGATGAAGGAGTGATTGGGTGGATGGGGGAAGGTAGGATCTGAGATGAAGGAGTGATTGGGTGGATGGAGGAAGGTAGGATCTGAGATGGAGTGATTGGGTGGATGGGGCAAGGCAGGATCTGAGATGGAGTGATTGGGTGGATGGGGGAAGGTAGGATCTGAGATGAAAGAGTGATTGGGTGGATGGGGGAAGGTAGGATCTGATATGAAAGAGTGATTGGGTGGATGGGGGAGGTGGGGAGTGTTGGGGTGGATGGGTAGAATGGTAGGGATGATGAGGGTGGCTGAGTTGTCGGGGGATAGGTGAGGGGGGCCTTAGTTGATGTAAGATGGGTGTGGATGAAGATGGGGATGAGGATGTGGATTTCAGGTAGGTAAGTGTGATGGTAGGCATGACTAAGGGAGTTGGTCCAGGTTGGCTGAGATGGCAAGGATTTCATGAAACTGTTCTGTAAATCAATAATAATGTGAAATTAGTATTTACCTGCCTGTACATGAATTCAGGTGTGTTTGTGTGGGACGTGGAGGGCAACAAGTACTACGACTTCCTGAGTGCATACAGCGCCGTGAACCAGGGCCACTGTCACCCCAGGATCGTCAAGGCCCTCAAGGACCAGGCGGACATCTTGACTCTGTCATCCAGGGCCTTCTACAACGACTGCCTGGGAGAATATGAAGAGTTCATCACCAAACTCTTCAAGTATGATAAAGTCCTCCCCATGAACACAGGTACGAATCATTGATGGTTCAGGGTATTATTTCTATCTCTAGTATTACAAATACCCTGAATCGTTCCACAAAGCGATCTTAGCGTAAGTCGACTGTGGAACGTCTGTGTTAAAGTATGGGAGTTGTCAGTTATGGTAATCAGTGCTGAGATCGCTTTCTGAAATGGGCCCCGAACCATTATGCTGCATTTGACTTATCCATGATCATGGGTTCGACTTTCCATATTCTTCGTAAAAGGCGACTAATGGGATCAGGTTAAGTCAGGCTGACTGACTTGGTTGATGCATGTCATTGTATCCCAAATGCGTGAATCGATGCTCATGATGTCAATCACTGGATTGTCTGGTCCAGACTTGATCACTAACAGACCGCCGTCATATAGCTGGAATATTGCTGAGTGCGGTGTTAAACAACAAACAAACAAAAATCATATTAAGCGCTCCTGTTCTATTAGACTCCCTGTAACCAAACTTCTCTCGCATATGATTTCATGATATAGTTGTTATACTGTTCAAAGCCGCAGTAACACAACTTCATTCAAATGAGATCACTTTAAAATGGGAGGTATTGTATTTCAGTAAGAGACTTGAGTTTAACGAGATCGCATTAAAAGGAGAGGTATTGTATTTGAGCAAGAGACTTGAGTTTAATGGGAGTGCATTAAACTGCCTGCCAGACTCACTTACTCTCCCTGTTTCACAGGCGTGGAAGGCGGGGAGACAGCCTGCAAGCTGGCCCGGAAGTGGGCGTACCTCGTCAAGGGGGTCCCCAACAACCAGGCTAGGATCATCTTCGCGGCAGGCAACTTCTGGGGACGGACCCTTGCTGCTGTCTCCAGCTCCACCGACCCCGACTGCTACAAAGGCTACGGCCCCTACATGCCTGGCCTCTCCATCGTCAACTACGACGATATTTCAGCTCTTGAGGTATGGTTGGAATATGTGTAATTTTTGGAATGGGTGCTATCCGTCCATCCTTCCTTCTTTCCGTGTGTCATGTTTGGTTTCCGGGGCAGGACTCAAAAACCAGGAGAGATATCGTAACCAAACTTGGCACATACAGGTAGATAGGTCTTGTGGTAAACTGGTGCCTTTTGGTAGTTTGGGATTTTTGTAAAATATATTTTTTAAGTTTCCATCCAGTTAGGCCATACATACTTTTTATGTGTTTCTCGCCTCCAACCTAATTAAAAAAAAAATTCTCTAACTGTTTAACTTATTTTATAACATTTTAAGATTTAAAACACTGGTACCAGTCTTTAACTTAAGTTATAACATACAGTAGAACACGGATATAACGAACACAGATAGAGCGAACAAACGGATACAACAAACTGTTACAAAATCCCTGATTTATCTCCTATATATTATCACATAAAATTTACGTTCATAACGAACTCTCTACAGCAAACTTACGTTGTATAGCGAACTGATATCTAATCCAGGACAAGCCGAAATTACACTAATAAGTGACGTGTAGAGTGAACTGACAAAACTCACTCATAGTCAATGACAATTAGCTGTACACAATCAGTGGTGACGATTCAACCTTGTTAAACTTGCTTTTATTATTCTTACCTGTACATGTAATTGGATTAATCTTGTCTTTAAAATACACATTAAACCTATGCAGTTTCAAGAAAACGTGATTTATTTGATCCCTTGTAGTTCCATGTTCTACTGTAGATTGAGTCACTTTGCTTCGGAAACAAGTTTTAATAAACATAGCTGAAGCAAGATGAAGCTGACCCATCCTCCTGAGGCAAGGGAGTTAACTGACTATTAAAATCTAGTTTCCACCCTTGCCGAAGGTGGCTGGAATTCCTTAGCTCGATTGTAGCCCCACCAGTGGTTATTACAAGTTATGTCCCTTCTTAGCCTCTCCTATGGACCAATCAGATTCCATCACTTGCATTTGTTTCAAACAAAATGGTGGTGCCCAGTCAAGACGATCTGATCATAATCAAGATCTATATTGTGATAAAAAAGGTCTTACCTCGCGAAGTGAATCAAATCACGTGAGCACCGTGATTAAAAACATGAAAAGACTTGGAAAATATCTGTTGACAACGAGTTGGCGGTGCACATGCTTTGCAAATCATGCAGTCGACTGAAATCTGCACGACAGTTTACTAACCGGATTTCTATTTCGGTGCTCGGTTTTGATTGGACTATGAATAGACTTGTTAGTCCAGCCAAAATGCAAGTGCATAATACCAGCCTAGTTTGGCAAGGGTGGAAACTGGACTTTAAAAGTCATTTAACTCCCTTGCCTCGGCGACCGCCGCTGTGGTCTAGTGGTAGAGCGTCCGCCCGGAGAGCGGAAGGTCCGGGGTTCGATCCCCGGCCGCGTCATACCAAAAGACGTTAAAAGATGGTTAAAAGTTGTTACCCTGTCTGGCGCTCGGCATTAAGGGGCTAAAACAAGGACTGATCGGCTCGGAGTCAGTATACTGTGTCTGGGGTATTCATGTTAAACTGCGGCATGGTATCTCAGTGAGCTAGCACTACCGGTATAAATCGGCATCAGTCCTTACTAGTAAAAGCAGCCACACACACACACACACACACACACACAAACGTGCATGCACGTCGCTATATAAATGCAATAATCTTGGACACGACGTTAAACCCAATTTCACTTCACCTCACCCCTTGCCTCGGGAAGATGCAGCTGACCTTGGTCTTTTTTGAGTGTGCAATAGTAGTAGTATTTGTTCTTTAACATCGTTGCATAATTTTCCACAGCATGAGGGAAAATTGAGATACAAAAACATTGTAATATTTCACATTGGAATGAAAGTTAAGGGTGGACAGGAGATGGGAAGCTCAGAAAAAAATATAGACAGCCTTAAACTACAATTAACAAAAGAAATAAGCTGTAAAGAGGTTGAATCACACTACACACCAGTTTTGACTTTGCCCCCAGAAAGAGCTGCAGGACCCCAATGTGTGTGCCTACATGATGGAGCCCATCCAGGGGGAGGCGGGCGTGGTCGTGCCCCAGGAGGGGTACCTCAGGAAGGTGCGGGAACTCTGTACAAAGTACAACGTGCTGTGGATAGCCGACGAGGTGCAGACGGGACTGGCCAGGACTGGAAAGTAAGAACAGCATACCTATTTCTCATACTATGTCTGTCTTTGTATTTACAGTTTCTTTACTTCTTCACAAGTTGGTATGATCAAGGGAGATAGTGTGGATATTTTGTTTTGGATTTTGTAAAATTTGCAATCAATGCAACACATTCTATGGTTATTCAACTTCTTTATTACGATCAATGTGACGTTCTGTGTATATGCAACTTTATTGCAATCAATGAGACGGTCTATGGATATACAAGCTCTTTATTACAATCAATGCAATGTTCTATGGATATACAAGTTCTTTATTACAATCAATGAGACGGTCTATGGATATACAAGTTCTTTATTACAATCAATGAGACGGTCTATGGATATACAAGTTCTTTATTTCAATCAATGCAACGGTCTATGGATATACAAGTTCTTTATTTCAATCAATGCAACGGTCTATGGATATACAAGTTCTTTATTACAATCAATGCAACAGTCTATGGATATACAAGTTCTTTATTACAATCAATGCAATGTTCTATGGATATACAAGTTCTTTATTACAATCAATGCAACATTCTATGGATATACAAGTTCTTTATTATAATCAATGCAATGTTCTATGGATATACAAGTTCTTTATTACAATCAATGCAATGTTCTATGGATATACAAGTTCTTTATTATAATCAACGCAACATTCTATGGATATACAAGTTCTTAATTACAATCAATGCAACATTCTATGGATATACAAGTTCTTTATTACAATCAATGCAACATTCTATGGATATACAAGTTCTTTAATACAATCAATGCAATGTTCTATGGATATACAAGTTCTTTATTATAATCAATGCAACATTCTATGGATATACAAGTTCTTTATTATAATCAATGCAACATTCTATGGATATACAAGTTCTTTATTACAATCAATGCAATGTTCTATGGATATACAAGTTCTTTATTACAATCAATGCAACAGTCTATTGATATACAAGGTCTTTATTGCAATCAATGCAGCGTTCTATTGATATACAAGTTCTTTATTGCAATCAATGCAACATACTATGGATATACAAGTTCTTTATTGCAATCAATGAGACATTCTATTAGTGGTGTAACGATACGGCGATACGGTATTGTATCCTGATGCACAGCCCACGATACGATGCATCGATTTGGAAAGCATGTATCGCGATACATACAATATTTTCATAACACAGTTTTACCTACCGTATTTTCTTGAGTATAGTGTGCACTTTTTTTCCAAAAAAACACAGCTGTGTAGAAGGGGTTGCGCATTATACACGAATTAATGAGTTTTGATGTTTTTCCCCCATGGAAAGACATTACCGTGAGCACGTAACACCGGAAATACCATGTCAACAAATCCATACTGAAGTTCGCAAAATATTCATGTAATTACACTGTCTGGCTATAAAAAAAGTGTTCTTTGTATATCTGGACTCGTCTTATCTGGATAACTTATTTCATTAATTTTATTCAAAATTCCTTTTAATATTGTTTTAATTAATTTCGGCGAAATCGTGTGTGAAGCGATCGGAAGATCGCACAACTCACCGTTATTAACAGCAACCACGGTCAGATTACCGCTATTGACGCCTTGAAAGGAATTTTAGTTGACAGAGAATGGATACATATATCATAAATGCCATGCTTTGATTCGTTAAAAGTCAGATTTGTTTTTGTTGGACGATTCTATGTCAACACGTAATTCTCGCGATCACGCAATCACGTGCACGGGAGCCTTGACAGTGACTGGTCAGACTGGTTCCATGTAAAAAATAATACCCGGCAATAGCGGTCAGCTGCTTCGCTTAGGCTTATTATTATTTTAAATATGTTTAGTAAAAGCTGCATCTAAATTAACAATATATTGGAATATATTATTCCTGATAAAAAAATAGTTTCAGATACAACTTTTGCCGATCCTTGCATTAAAATACTGTAAAGTTATATAATTGGGTGTGTCTTGACCGAATCATCGGTAGATTCCAAGAAAACGTGTGTACATGTACAGCTGATTGCTGTGTTCGCTGAAGGTGTACGGTGTAATTTTTTTCTGCACATAATGTTCAAATTTCTTTCTTTCCAAAATATTGAATCCGCTAGAGGGGCGTGCGCATTATACATTGGTGCGCACCATACTCAAGAAAATACTTGAAATACATGGGCGGATACAGCTTTTTTTAAAAGGGGGGTGCACAATTAAGATCTATTTATTGTCTTTGGTGGTAATTTATACAGAAATAAAGATTTTTTTCGAAATAAAAAGGGGGGTGGGGTGCGCCCATGAAATAGGTTTAACAGTTTCAAAGCCAGTTTGTTGTTTCAGTAAATCATACTGTATTGCTGACAATTTGCTATAACAGTAAATAAACACCTTATATCTTCTTCAACTGTACTTGTCACATCTTTTAGAAAGCAGAAAGACATCAATTTGGCTTAGCTTGTACCAGTAAACACTGTATCGTGATACGTATTGTATCGCGACCCCTGTATTGAGATACGTATCGTATCGCGACCCTCCCGTATCATTACACCTCTACATTCTATCGAAATACAAGGTCTTTATTGCAATCAATGAGACGTTCTATAGATACACAAGTTCTTTATTATAATCAATGCAATGTTCTATGGATATACAAGTTCTTTATTGCAATCAATGAGACAGCTATTGATATACAAGGTCTGAAACAATATATCTGCATATGAAACAGTAAATGGCCATTAAAACTAAGAACATAGTAAATTACCATTTCATATGTCTCCATTCCATCTTAATCTACATACATATTGCATTCACACATGTAATTAGATGATATTTAAGCAATGATTTATAGTTAAATTTGACAATACGTTTAGTTTACATTTAGCTAAATTATTTAACACTTAGGTTTCAAATGTATGTGAAAAACTGATTCGGCAAACTGAGCTGAAACGGAAGAAAAGTTGACTTACATAATAAGATGCTGAAAAAGGCAGACAAAGCAAGATGCTTGTGCTGTTGGTGACTATAGGTCATCAGAGTGAAAGTGGCTTTTGTTAAGTTAGTAGTTATGTAAGTACTGGAGTTAATTTAATTGTTTTTTATACTGCTCAAGTATGTTTGCTTGTTGGTTGTTTAACACCACACTCAGCTTATAAGTTATAAGACAGGGGTGTGTAACTAATCAAGTCTGGATAGGACAATCCAGTGATTGATATCATGAGCATCTATCTACACAATGATGACATGCATCAACAAAGGCAGTGAGCCTGACCACCCAATCCCGTTAGTTGCCTCTTATGACAAGCATAGTCTCCTGTTAAGGCAAGCATGGGCTGCTGAAGACCTATTCTACCCCAGATCATCACGGATCTACTGATCAAGTCATCTAGCTTGAGACAGAAACAGGCTGTAACAGAAACAAGGCAATATAAGACTTTACTAAAATATTTACAAAATAGCAATAAAATCAACTCGGCTACTTATTACTCACGGAAGTCAAATGAGCCAATTCCGTGCAAGAATTTTGTGCAAACCTAGCATTGCCTGAATTTGAATCACTGTTTAGAGCAAATGGTGCTGGCAAGGCTGTAGCACATATTGAGAAATACCCGGTAAGTGTCGTTAGTACAATCAGGCTGGATTCCCTCTCGCTGAAACAAGGCCATGATTTTTGGTATAAAATAGTGACGACACAGCAAAGTGTATATGTATGATTATGGAGCATTGACAATTAATTTCTGACACTGCCAACTTTTCTGTGTTTCAGGCGTCTCGCTGTCGACCACGAGAATGTCCGCCCTGACATTGTCATCCTGGGAAAGGCCCTCTCAGGAGGTGTGTTACCGGTAAGATAACATGTGTTTTGGCAAAATTAGGAATAATTTTAAACATGGATGATATTATTTCTTCATGATACAGGTGAACTACAAAGCTTTTGTCTCTGTTTTTATCCCCTGGTTTGAAAAAATGTGTCCGTCTGTCCTCTGTCCATTTTCTGTTTCCAGAGAAGAACTAAACCATTGAATATTTCTGGATGAAACTTGCTATACAGATCAGTCTAGTGGTGAACTGTTGCCTTGTGATGATTTTGGATCTATTTCTTAAAATTTGTTATGTTTTGTTATGTTTTCATAACCAAATAACTGATAACGACAAGTGGGATTGTACTCAAAATGTAAGAAGTGCTTGTTTTTGGAGCATAACTCTAAAACCGTTGAATATTTCTGGATAAAACTTGCTATACAGATCAGTCTAGTGGTGAACTGGTGCCTTGTGATGATTTGGGATGTTGGAAAATACTGAACAGCATTATCATCTTTTTCACAGAACTGAAGGGTTTGGATGTCAATGAACCAAAATTAGAGTATAAGTAGCCAAACTCCTCATTTCTGAATAGCACCAGATTGGGGGGATATGTCATCTCCTTACTCTTGTTGTATTTTGTATAAGTATAATGTTGTTTTTTCTGCAGGTGTCGGCTATCCTTGCTGATGATGAGGTGATGCTGACAATCAAACCAGGGGAGCATGGCTCAACATTCGGCGGCAACCCCCTCGCATGTAAAGTTGCAATTGCAGCATTACAGGTAATTGTGTACCTTTATCGTTACCATGGTTACCTGATGTGTTATTCAACTCCTGCTACAAGAAGAGTGTTGTGATTCCGAGGCAGAACAGTCGATCCCTCTTTGCCATAATCAATTCCTTGCCTCACTACCAAACACCCAGTCCCACATTCATTTAATGTCACCAAAATGCAGGTAAATTAAGAAAATTGGTATGCGAGTCCCCTTCTTCCTTTTCATGAAATACACCATATACTGTCCTTTCAAAAATTGATGCTTCATGTGCTAGTAGTTAATGATGGTTGGGTGATGAAGATGGTGGTAGGATGATGATTGGGTGATAATGATAGAGTGATGGTATGATGATGATGATGATGATGATGATGATGATGATGTTAGGGTGATGGTATGATGATGACAATGATAGTATGATGATGATGATAGGGTGATGATAAAATGATGAGGGTGATGATATGATGATGACGATGATAGTATAATGATGATAATGTTAGGGTGATGGTATGATGATGACGACGATGGTAATAAGATGATAATGTTAGGGTGATGGTATGATGATGATGACGACGATGATGATGATGATGATGACTATATTTCTGTCTGCAGGTTCTGGAGGAGGAGAAGCTGGCTGACAATGCTGAGAAGCTGGGGAAGATCCTGAGATCAGAGCTGGGCAAACTGCCCAAAGATGTCGTCAGCATCGTCAGAGGGAAGGGTCTACTGAATGCAATTGTTATCAACAAGAGTAAGTCTTCCACAGATCAGTTTCATGTCAGCAGGCACACTGCGTTATCTAGAGTTGTGGCCTGCTCCTGGAACTTGTTAGTAAATTCAGCAGGGTTTTATTACACATCATCAGAGTAATAGAAAGCAATGGGGATTCAGGTAGAAAATAGGTCTTCAGCAACCCTTGCTTGCAGTTTAAGATCACTATGCTTGTCGTAAGAGGTGACTAACGAGATCGGGTGGTGAGACTCGCTGACTTGGTTGATGCATGTCATCGTATCCAAATTGCGTAGATCGATTTTCATGATGCCAATCACTGGATTGTCTGGTCCAGACTTGATTATTTACAGACCGCCATCATGTAGCTGGAATATTGCTAAGGATAAACTACCAACCAAACAAACAAGCATATAAAACTGCTGAGATTAAATGTTTTCATGTTTGACATGTTCTTGTCAGAATGTTTTTGGTTGAGTTTGTTTGTTTGTTTGTTTGTTTGTTTGTTGTTTAACTCCACACTCAGCAATAATCCACCTATACAATGGTGGCCTGTAAATAATTGAGTCTGATCGAAAATATGAGCATCGTCAGGGTACAGTGACCATGCTCACAAGCCAGAATCCTCATGGGGGGCCACATCAGAAGGACTAAATCAGTACAACAACAACAACAATAATAATAGGCAGGCATTTATGTTGCGCATATTTCCACACGACACAGGGGCATGCTCAGAGCGCTATTATTACCCTGGTCACTGGATCAGTGTGCACTCAAGAATCATTCTCAGCTCCCTGGAAAGTATACAACCCAAGCTGCCTGTTTGGTGCTTGGAGCTCTTTGGTGCTATGGGGTTAACAACCACAATGTGTGAAAACCATTCTTGGTGTTCCCCCACTGTAATTTTTTAAGGAATAGAGAAGTGTCAAACCATACTCAATCAGAACTAATGAAAGAATTTTTCTTAATTTTTTTTCTATGTTTTCTTCCAGAATGGGATGCTTGGAATGTATGCGTGAAGCTTCGTGATAACGGACTCCTGGCCAAGCCCACGCATGGCGACATCATCCGTTTTGCTCCGCCACTGACGATCACAGAATCCCAGTTGCATGAGTGCATTGAAATCATCAACAAAACAGTCCTGTCATTCAAATAAACAGCTGATCAGTCAGTTTCAGCATGTATATTACATTGTTGATATAACTCAATTCAAATTTCAGACAGCTGACACAACTGCTGCTTTTAGGAAGCTGTTGTGTTGACATTGCAGGTAGGGAAGTGTTTGATGTTTGGATGCAGTTTTAATGGTGTTTTCTTTCGCTTTTTGGGGCTCTGCGATTTGCTGTGCAGAGTTGCGTCTCTTGGGCACCCCAAAAACCTATGATTGTGGGTTCGAATCCCGTTTCGCTCCGATTATGTTTCTTGGTTTGTCAGCACTATACCTGTGATCGTTATTTACAGTGTGGTAAACGTCTGAGACCTGCATTACTTCGGGCTTTCCTCCCACATTAAGCTGACATGCCGTGATATAACTTGAATGCTATTAAAAGCAGCGTTAAACCCAACTCAATCACTCACTTTAGCTTTTGCTATATTTACAGAAAATATCAATATGCATGAATATGGCCAACTACTATTAGAACATTAATATGAATTGCTAACTTGAAAGATATATCAAGAACCTCAAATTCAAATGTAGATATTGTAAGTAGATGATTTGTAATTGAAATATCCTGACAACCGTTCTGCAATGAACACATTCACGTTTACAATAAATTACAAGTTGAATTTAATTTGGAAAATATTTTGATGAAGATATAAGTAGAGGTAATCATGCAAGAGTGTTTGGGGATGGTAAATATCCTGTATTAGGAATAAACAATGTATTTAGCGAGCCTTGGCAGAGGTCTACAAGCACAGATATGGAAACTGAACCCGCTTAGCTAGTGTTCTTGCACAACTGTTTCGCAATTTATATCTCCAAAGCTGCCAAAAGTTGTAAAATGCCTTAGCTATGTCACAGTTGGACACTGATTTTCAATATTTCAGACTATTCTTTTGATAATGACAGCAATTATCCCAGTAGTTTCCCCGATTCCCGATGGTTAATTCTTACTCGATCGCCGAATGACACGGGCGACGCCATGTTTCTTATAAACTCTGAAAGTAGTCCCTACTTGACCTTTGATATTTGCATCTCTATCAGTGTATGATCCCAAGGGAAATAGTTTTTATCCGTTGGCTTTATCCTGCCGAGAAACCTACCCATTATTGGATAAATATCATGTGAAAAAATCGGATTCAGGTTCCATTCCCGATTCTCAAGCAGGGTTGTTTACTGTGAATTTGAGGAGTGTTTGTTAAAGGCAACAGTGTAAAAGTGTTGGGAGTGTTAAAAGAGTGTTTATAGGTGATAAAATGTGTTTCTAATAGGGGAGTGACGCTTGAGTTTATTTGTGAAATCTATGTTTTATACTTGAGTGACTTGATAAATTAGTAATAACTAGTGTTTGATCTTTTTGTCAGTTTATATATAAAGCATGCTTTCATTCCAGTTGAGACAGCTGTTTATTGACAGGACTCCTTGTAATAGAAGACTTCAGATCACTCATATCAGTAGGACAAAGTTGTTATGTAAGCTTAATTTGCTTTGGCTTGACCAAAGACACTCCATTACAGGAATCTTTATCTTCACTATTTCGCCAGGCTTTTTTTATTTTTAGGATTATGGATAAGGGATTAGGGAAAAAGAAAAGAAAAAAAAGACAGAAGCATTTTTTTTAATCCAGAATGCCTCTGGCATACTTTATGAACACATTCTGTGCTCAAAAGACCACCATTTGTGACAATAAAGCCCCTTGTAACAATAAAAATTCTACCACTTACAACACGGACAATTGTCAAGGGAGGCTATTCATTTTCGGCTTTGAGATCAACAAAGATGGATTATGTATCTCTTTACTAGTTTTCAATGGTAAATTCAGCGGCTATCGGTGGGGAAAAAAAGTGGAAATCTGATTTTTGGATTTGTTACATTTTCTCAAAAATTAGAGTCGGCGGGTCTGTAATCCGAAAAATATAAAATGCCTGGCCTAAGACAATGTGTATATCATCCATGCATATCATATAAGGCCATGAAGAGTTTATTTTTGCTTAATTATTATTTGTTGTTTATCACAAAGTGCTTCAGCTTTCTGAATAGTGTACTTACAACCCTGTATTATTATTAACTTTTATCAACTAAAGGGTAAAACACGCTCTCGTGGGACAGGGTCGAATGTGTACTTTTAAAAACGTGAAGGACCGCCGGATTCTTTCATGTTATTAAACTATAGCAATATGAAGGAATGTGGTTGTCCTTCCTGATATCACATCCAGATATATATTGTTCACATAACTTTATGATTAAACTTTGGAAGTTTGGATTCTTTTCCAAGTTAACAAATAATTATTTTATTTGGGTAAAAATGTGTTTCAAGACTGAAAGACTGTTCTAGAACCAATAAGGAATTTTCTATTTTTGAACATTAAATTGTTCGTTCTGTGAAATGACTGGAAGGTCAAAGTTTAGTTTATTCAAACGTGGACTCCAACTTTGTGTCTCCACTCTCTTCAGTTGTGTTTTTTTCAGCATGTATCGTGCCATTTTTTAAGTAATTGGTGTTGATTTATTATGACCTATTTTCCATGTATTCTCTTGTTAATGTATATTTCCCTTCAGACCAAGGGATCAGAACAATTGTTTTTCTGGTTTTTGCAGATGAAGCTGCCTTAAATTTTGCAAAATTAAAGAACATTGACAAATATGTAGACATAATTTTTTTAGGGCACAATCCTAAATTTTTCTTTTTGCATCTTGGCATGCTGACAAGAAAATATGTAAAACTAGAAAAAATAAATAAATCGATCTTACCTCATGTTTAATATATTGTGTGGGATAGCTCTTGATCTATCACTGTTTTGAATCTCCAACATTTGCAAACAGTATTGACAGTTTTATTCACGTTGTTTTGAAATATTTATATTTCAAAGGATAGCCAAAGTTTGTTATTGTTTTCATTGCCTACCATGGACATGTTTTTTTCTTCATACTAATATACCAGGGATTATTTTGGGGTTGGTAATTGGTTTTAAATGGGGAGTTTTTTTGTTTTTTGACAACATTGAGTAATCTCTATTGACAGCGTTTGAAGAAAACTGATGAAACACATTTCTTGAGAACAAGTTGTTTTACTTGAGAATAAAATCTCCATCCTATATGGAGTATTGATCCAGCATTGGTGTTTTTGTCTACCATCATCAGTTTCCATCAGTATCATTTTGCCAATGTACCTTATGTATAGACAAATAACATCATAACATAATAATAGTTGTATTTTAGTTGTTAATTATCTTTTCTTATTGATACTAGTCACTTTGGCCTCATGCATTTAGTGCTGCAATTGGGGCTGGCTATCAATGTTTGGTTTTTTATGGTTGTCCAAATATTTGAAAATCTATTCAAAATATTATCAACGATAATAACTTAGATTTACGCTCCCCATTTCTTTGAAGGAGAATTTAGAATCCAGTGGAAGAATCCATTTGTTTTACTATGTTGATCTATCACATTCATTAGCTTACTTGAGGTTACCATATCAGAAGAAATCCACAATGGATAATTTGGATGGTCAACATCATATGATTTACATATTTACAATATGTATCATTTCAAAATGAATAAATTCCACATATCATTTTCAGCATGCGTTTGGTTTTTTAATGATCTTCCAGACGGAACTGCCTCTGAGCGTCTTCCTGGAGAGTGGAGGGTTTGTGGTACATGTTACTATCACACCTAAAGACTGTTAACCAGTATAGCATTCACCTTTATCCTCAATGGTCACACTGTATATCTTTTCGTCTAAACAATCATCTATCTATTGTCATGTCCGGAAAGAGATGTTCAATGTTTCATCACCCTGCTTATGTTGTGTTGTTAACCACTTGCTAACCGTTTGAAGCAAATCGGCGAGATCAGCTGATCAGCTGATCAATCGGGGAGATCAGCTGATCAATCGGCGAGATCAGCTGATCATTCCAGGTCGCGTTGTTGAAGTTTTGCAGTCAGTACTGAAAGTGATGTGTACTCCAATCATACTCCGATAACTTAGTTCCGCATTAGTAATGACAAGTTTCATTGGAAAGTACACAATTTTAATGTAGAGGAAATGGAACACACACAGGGTCCAAAGACAAGTCAAATACCGTGTATAACCGCCCCTGGATGCTATTCATGCCACACAACGCCTTCTCATGGACACTATCAGTCTCTGGATAACAGTTTGTGGTATCCTACGCAACTCATGTTGCAGGTTGATGTACAAGTCCCACAAGTGCCCCATGGGTGATAGATTGGGAGATAATGCTGGCCATGGGACAACAGGTAGGTTATTCTGTGCTAGGAAGTCCGCGGAGCTGTATATTCAATGGAGTCCTGTTGGAAAGTGGTGAGGTGAAATGGGGTTTAACGTCGCGTCCAAGATTATTGCACTTATATAGCGACGTGCATGTGCGTGTGTGTGTGTGTGTGTGTGTGGCTGCTTGTACTAGTCCGGACTGATGCCGATTTATAGTGCTAGCAAACTGAGATACCATGCCGCAGTTTAACCATCTTCCCAAGGCAAGAGAGTTAACCGACTTTAAAAGTACAGTTTCCACCCTTGCCGAACAAGGCTGTAATTCCTGGCCTCGATCGCAGCGCCACCTTTGGCTATTACGAGCTATATCCTTTCTATGCCTCTCCTATGGACCAATCAGATTCCACCTCTCGTATCACTTGCATTTCTTCAAACAAAATGGCGACGCCCAGTCAAGACGATCTGATCAATGATAAAAAAATATATTGTGATAAAATGAGTCTTACATCACGAAGTGCATCAAATCACGTGAGCACCTTGATTAAAGACATGAAAGGATTTAGATAATATCGGTTGACAACGAGTTGGTGGTACACATGTTTTGCAAATCTTTCAATCGAACGAAATCTGCATGATAGTTTACGAACAGGATTTCGATTTCGTTGCTCGATTTTGATTTTGTTGCTCGACTATGCATAGACTCGTTAGGCTAGCCAAAATCTACCTCCATAATACCACCCTAGTTCGGCAAGGGTGGGAACTGGGCTTTAAAAGTCTGTTAACTCACTAGCCTCGGGAAGATGCAGTTTAACATGAATACCCCAATCAGACACAGTATACTGACTCCGAGCCGGCCATTCCTTGTTTTAGCCCTATAATGACGAGCGCCAGAAATGGTAACAACAAGTACTATCTTTTAATGTCTGTTGGTATGACGCGGGGATCGAACCCCGCCACCACATCGATCAGTCTGCACAACACAATCATAACGTTCACCATGGCGACGCCATACCCGTCGGCGTTGACATCTGGATTTGTCAGAGACCATTGTCTGTACCCCAGCGACCATTTCCAAAAAATAATGTTAGAACATACGAATATCCAACCTCCATTACATTATAGCCATAACTTCCCATTTTGGCAACAATCACACCAAAATAATCTTTAGATTTTTCAACAGACGTCCTCTTCACTGCCAATTATCCCAATAGTTTTGAGGTAAACACTATCCCTTGTCAAACTGCATCTGCGCATGCGCAAGGCGGGAAAACATCACTTCTTTCCTGTGTGTGTTGCTACCGTCATCGGGAGTCTGCTTGTGTGTGGAATTGATCAAGCGATCGGAGACCCTCACCCGAGATGTAGTACGTGCACGTGCACGCCAAGATCAGGATGCTTAGCAAAGGAAACATTTGACAAGCTCTATAAAGCCCTAAATTGTCCAAGTCTAAATCCAAGATGAAGACTAGATCATCGGACAAAATGGCTACATCGTTTTCTCCCCAAACCCAATCTAAATCTAATGTGGAAAAGTGTTCTCTCAGATAAACTGACTTCCTCAGAGAAACACACGGGCACTCTAGTGGTGATGTATAAAGAGAACCTGTTGTTTTTGCTTTTGGGGGAAAATCACTGTCACGGCTTCAGAAACCTGCAACAGTGACTCCGATTGAACACCCCAAACGGCTTTTGAGATGACCCCCATATACGGTGCACATGCTTGTTCATTACCTGGCTGTTCCATGAGCGACTGGTCCTCCCTGGTATGGGATGGCGAAAATGTCAACAATATGATGATCGTTTGTTAAACAATTTTTTTATTCGGGTGCCCAAAATTATGAGACAAACCATCAGAGTTGGTCTGTCCAATTCATGTCGCTGTGCACATTTTGGTTTTGTTGCAATTATTAGATTTTGAGTTAGTGAGCAATTCATCGGTCTCAAATGGAATCAAACGGACTGCAGTCCGTTTGACTCCAAATGAGAACGATGAATTGCAAAATTCTCGGTATTCTACTGGCTCCATTGTCACACCCTACTCGATCATAACACCTGTAAAAGTGGTAAGATTAATAGTTCGGTGCTGCAAATTCAGACATAACCCATAGCTACATGTATCATTACACATGTGGAATTTCAACCAAATATGATAACCCTAAGTGGTTTAGGGGAAATCTTTAATGAACACCCCTCGTCGGTTGGACTGTTGCTGGCCGTAGTACATCTCGTGACTAATAACTTGGCTCTATCTCGTCAACGACTGTGGCCACACAACGCCTCCATCAGGTTTCTACTATTACCCGACCAAGGGATTCCTTTACGAGTTGTCCAACGTCTCGTAATTTGAACGATGTGTTCGATCGTCCAACGTCACCCTTGACGATGCCCCATACCAGCTCGATTGGATTCAGGTCGCAGTGATAAGGTGGCAGTCGTAAGACAGCGTGACCCTGACCCTTGATGTAACTGTCAACTTTATACACGGGGTCAGGTTTCATAGTTTTGATGATTTCATAGAGCTGTGGTTTCGTCGCTCGAGAAGGAAAGGTAATGTTCCTCCGTTGCAGCCAAGTAACCATGTCTCCTTTACGGTTATTAGTGGTTGGAGTCTTGCTTTCTTGATCCTGCACACTATGATACGGTGCATTGTCCATGACAATGAGAGACTTGGTAGGCAAAGCAGGGACTAATTTATCTTTCACCCACTCCAGAAATACATTGCCGTTCATTTCTGTGTGGTAGTCCCTGTTGTCTTTGGCCTTGGCTCTAAAGACGAGGTCACAGTCTGGGAGAAAACCCTGACTAGCAGAACCAGCATGGAGAACTATGAGTCTTTTACCCTTTCCTATTAGTAACTTTCTACCAGACTCCTTACAGTCACCACTGGGTACCCACTGACTGCTGGATGTGTGTGACGCATTTACCCATGTCTCATCTAAGAAGACGGGCTCATATCCTTCTTCACGTTTCTGCTTGACGGTACGAAGGTAACGATTTCGGAGACGAACAATGTCAGACCGTTCACACAACACAGCCCTATTTTCTCCAGTTATCTTTTTATATATGTAGACCGCCTCCGTCGTCAAGTGGTAGGGCGTCCGCCCGGAGAGCGGAAGGTCCGGGGTTCGATCCCAGGCCGTGTCATACCAAAGTGCAATAATCTTGGACGCGACGTTAAACCCCATTTCACCTCACCTCACCTTTTGTATTTGTAACCAAATGTATGCAACAGCTGCCATAGTTTGTACTTTGTAAGACGTAAATCATGGTCAGTTTCAAGGTGTTTCTTCAAATTTCTTAGGGACAGGTACTTATTTTCTGAGTGCAGTTTAACAATTGCACGTCTGACTTGATTCCTCTGAAAACTGTCTAATATATCAACCTTGCGTGGTTTTGACATGTTCCCTACCTCCTTGGCCTGACCATTTGTATCTCGTCGACTAACAACATTTTTAAGTTTCTGAGGGGACATACCAAGAGCTTTTGAAGTTCGTTTCAAGAATTTATTTATTGCATATAAAGGCTTTGCTCTTTCTGCTTCACTTCTAAAGAAATCATACACATTCAACATCAACTGTTTAACATCTGCTGAGTAGCGCATCTTGTCATTGAATGAACACGGTCACTGTACACAGGTGCAGACCGTGCTTGCGCTGTTTCTTCCACGGTTGGTCCCCCCTACGTGTCATGTACACATTTCTATACAAAATTACATGATAGTTTCTTAAAGAACTTCATCCGTCATGGGTCTTAAATTGAACAAAATTCAGATTTTGTTGGGTACAGGGTATTCATGGTCAAATACCGTATTGATGTTTCATACACTTTTCTGGATTTTCTGAATTCATCGTTCTCATTTGGAGTCAAACGGACTGTAGTGGAGGGGATAATGATACTCCACAACTGCTCTGCCTCCGTGAGAGTACAGTTGTGTAGTCCCACCCTCCCGTTCATCACACACATATTGCAGTCGTTAAGAAAGTTCAGTAACATGTATCCAGCTGCATTCGCACATTCTACCAACCTATTTCTGGGTTTTACATTATTTGCAACTATAAATTCTGAATCTTCCCCGATTCGTGCATGGAAGTTTCCAGCTAAAACCGATTCTACACAAATTCTGATATTCAAATATATGTTCAATCAGTGTATCAAATACAACTTACATGATCTCTTTGAGCAAATAAGAGGAAGGGAGGCCACCCCAAAGCATTCCTAACTGTAGGCCACTCCGCTGCATTCCTAACTGTAGGTTGGTTGTCCGTTAATAATCGAGTCCGGACCAGACAATCCTGTGATTAATACCTTGAGCATCAATCCACGCAATAGGGATCGATGACATGCATCAACCAAGTCAGCGATCCTGACCTCCCGATCCCGTTAGTCGCCTCTTATGACAAGCATAGTCGCCTTTTACAGCAAGCATGGGTTGCTGAAGACCTACTCTACCCAGGATCTTCACGGGTCCCTTACTGTAGGCCACACCTAAGCATTCCTAACTGTAGGCAACTGCTAAGCACTCCTAACTGTCGGCCGCTCATAAGCATCTCTTACTGTTGTCCATTCCTAACTGTGGGCCACACCTAAGCATTCCTAATTGTTTGCCACTCCTTAGCATTCTTTGTTATATTGATTTTGGCAAGTGTTCGATGATGCATTTACACGATCGTTAGTGAAAAATAGCAATAAATTGTATAGCGCCCGTGTGTGTGAATTCACAGGTGCGAGTCGAAGTGTATTGTCAAAGTATATGTTATAACAACAATCAGCCAATAACAACGCTTACTTAAAGCCATAAAATAAAAAAGTAATTCAAAACTTTTAATCGATTTATTAATGTTTCGGGTTTGTGAACGCCTGTCTTTACACATTTCACAGAGTAACCATGTTTTCCATTTAAAAGAAACATGAATTTCCTTCGTATTCAGTTGCCGTGTAAGCAGAAATAATCGAGTTGTTCATTGTGTGAAATTTGTGTAGCAAATATGTTTGTAGACAGAGTGAATGTAACCATTACAAATCCATTTAAGTGTGGTTCATTCAAACAGTTCACTTTTTCGTAAAAAGTGTTTTTTATTAGAACCTGTCATATGTGAACGTTTGAGATCATCACGGTCGAATATATGTTCTATGGACATGTTGATGCTGAATAAGGATTTCCTGGTGGTAACCTATTGTTTCAGCGTTTTAAGGTTTGAGTTCGAGAACTGTATCAGGTAACTACAATACGTGTGATCAATACACACGTGTGTGAGATAACGATTCAGACACATAGAAACTCCAAGGAACAAAATATCATTTCCGAATTTAAATCTAGAAGATTGACGGAGTTGGAGCTACTGGAAGCAGACAAGGGCAGGTAATATGCACGTGTATCTAACCTTTTTGAGACAAATGCCTTTGAAGAATCAAGTAAGATTTGACATAAATTGAACAATCCTGATTGTATTCTTTCAATGCGACGTTTCAATATAGGTGTTTGTTTGTTTGTTGGTTGGTTTGTTGTTTAACGCCGCACTCAGCAATATTCCAGCTATATGATGGCGGTTATTAAATAATCTAGTCTGGACAAGACAATGCAGTGATTGATATCATGAGCACCGATCCACGCAATTGAGATCGATGACATGCATCAACCAAGTCAGCGAGCCTGACCACCCGATCCCGTTAGTCGCCTTTTACGACAAGCATAGTCACCTTTTACGGCAAGATTGGGTTGCTGAAAACCTATTCTACCCCGGAATCTTCACGGGTCTATAGGTGTTTGTACCTTGATCAGGTTTTTTTAACTTGGTTGATTAAGGTACTATCGTCGCCACTTGAAATAGAATCACGAAGTATTGCGATTATTAATGAACGTAGATATATGCATGTGTTCTGGTATTTTATACAAATGAAACAAGTCATTCGAACATGGAATAATCCTTAAAGTAATGATACAAATTGCAGCTTACTGATACAAATTGCAGCTTTTCAAGATATATCTATCTGTAGCAGCGTGTTCAGTGTACCAGCACAAACTGAAAGAAAAAAATGTTTGCACACGTGTGAGATTCACACACTGCTAATTCTATCTGCTCATAGTCAGGTGGCAACCGCCCCTTCCCCGGATGGTAACCACGTGATCAAAAGTCAATGATCCCGTTTATCGCAAACAAAATGGATATTTCTTGAAAAAGCGCACTTTGCAAGTTTTGTCATTACTGTAATTAATACTCCCTATCACCGGCATGGTAGCTTTTCACTTCAAAAGTATAAGAACACATAACGCTTCCTTCAACTGACCCATGAAGATCCGAGTTAGAATTGGTCTTCAGCAACCCATGCTTGTTGCAAGAGGCGACCATTTGGATCGGGTGGTCAGACTGGCCAACTTTGTTTCTGCATGTCTTCGTATTCCAATCGATTCTCATGGCGTCAGTCATTGGATTGTCTGGTCCAGACTCGATAAAAAAACTTTGTTGTGGAGCCCTGGGTGGTTACAGAAATATTTTCAAATTGAAATTCAGAAGACCATTAAGGTTTAAATCAACAAAAATCATGCTGTTGAAGTAGTTGCCACAACAGCATAAAACACATACGTTAGTTGTGGTTTTAATTCGGATTCCAGGAGATAATATGCCTATGTGGTTTACATGGTCAGTAAAACAGTTTCCTGCACACCTGAGTGATGAGTGGGTAATAATTTATGCCGCTTCTGATCAATCTTCGATTCACCCGGATATTCCCTATTATGATAAATATCCCCTTGTCGGCGGAGGACGGATGTCTGGTGGTTCTGGCACTGAATACAGAATAGCGTTCCTTTGCCTAATTTGTACACCGCTTCGACCCTTACTTCGCCTCGACGGGTGGTAGGAAGGGCCTGGTCCTATCATTCGGCTGCTCATTCCAAGCACTGTACATAAATATTGTGTTGCACACATTTGTCAAAATGCTGAAATGATTTGTTTTGTCTAGGCCAAATGATGTTTTGCTTGAATCTCAAATGTATTGCTTCAATTTCGCCCAGAAGGCGGTGGCTCCCTGGGCCAATCTGG
Source organism: Haliotis rufescens (assembly GCF_023055435.1). NCBI lineage: Eukaryota > Metazoa > Mollusca > Gastropoda > Lepetellida > Haliotidae > Haliotis > Haliotis rufescens. The sequence goes on along the minus strand of NW_025963802.1, from coordinate 32,449,756 downwards.
TGAAAAAAATACTTTGAGTATACCATCCGGGTATCCTTGGTGCTGCAAGTCGGAAATCCACTAAGTCTTGTTATTATCCCTGGTCACGAAGTGGAAGGCGGATATAGGAATGGGTGCCGTCCGTCCGTCCGTCCGTCCGTCCATCCTTCCGTGCGTCCGTCACAATCGTTTCCGGAGCATATCTTGAAAACCGTACCATATTTCTTCACCAAACGTGGCACATAGATAGGTCTAGTGGTGAACAGGTGCCTTTTGATAGTTTGGGATTTTTAAAGAAATTATTTTTCGAGTTTCCATGGCAACGACTTTGATTTAGGCTGAAAAGGGCGGTAGTTCTGGAGCAGATCTTGAAAACCGTACCAATTTCTAGGGGGGGGGGGGGGGGGGGGGGGTGGGGGGGTGGGTGGTGAGCTCGGATGCTGGAACTTACAACACTTAACATGGATTATGAGAAGCCCCTCAAAAGACACATGTCCACCTGACACTGATCATGATGAAAACGAAATTAGACCGTCCAAATCCATTGACTACTGGCCACGTTTCCTGGTTATGGAGACTCGAGACAGGACTCCTCTCAAATGGAACCCGTTTGCAATTTCTAAGGGTTTTCAAGGCATAGCAGGCAAGGTAAAAAACATCAAAAGATTGCGATCAGACGCTATCCTAATAGAATGTAACAGGAAACCGCAATCTGCTGACCTCTTGTCAACAGATATGTTTGTTAGAGTCCCTGTTTCGTCTCTGCTCACAGAACACTGAACACCAACAAAGGTAGTGTGGGAGACAGAGATCGGCTGAGATTGATATTGTTTTCGAAATGAGAAATCAAGGAGTCATCAATGACAAAAAGTTCACAACCCGCAAGAACAACGAAACTCAACCAACCAACACTTACCTCTTTATTTTTCCTTCTCCGACTGCTCCAAAGTCCTAGAAGGCAGATAACTTACTTCCCAGGCCCCTTGCGATGTTTCAATGCCAAAAATACGGCCATGGTGTTAATACTTCCACATTGTACATTACATGTGCTAACTGCGGTGAGAATACACATGTAACAGAAGATTGTAACAAAACTTTAAAATGTGATTCATGCAATCACTCGTCTTTCTCTAATGAAAGAACAAATGGAGATCCACAAAATTAAATTCACCTGAAATATCAGTCTAGCTGATGCCAAAATACTTGTAGTACAAAATGAACCAGACATGGGTTAACCCTGATCATCCTGACGCTTTCGCAACTGAACAGTCCACCCAGACTGCAGAGCTACTTACTACTACACCGATGCAATCTTATACTCACTCACAGTCATCTACTATATCTCAGGAACAATCACTATCTCAGTTAGCCCCCAAATCTCAATCTCAAACAAATGTGAAACAAGTTGTTACAAGCAATGTCAAACCTGAAATAGGATCATTCAATCAAATATCAGAGTGGCAGATCCCAAAATGATCGAAGAACCAGATCCAACTGTAAACAAGTTTGAGTCCCTCGAGGACATTGAAAACACCCAACATTGTGCTCGAAGCTTGTCGTCCTCAAAGTAAGTACGGGGTAGATCTCCAGTCAATCCACCAAAGAGATAGTGTCTGTTGATAGTATTGTACAGAGCTACTGGAGTGAAAACTAATGTCAATGAATTACATCTATCAGTTCAGGATTTTAAGCAATCAGCATTCCAGGAAACCAGAGAGATATTTGATCTTACGTCAGTTCAATGCATATCCCTGGGAGATAGGGGCACTGGAGGGTCTTCAATAATTGTGAGGCCATAGCCCTGTCACACTTAAAACTAATCTCCAAGCCTTTTCAGTTCGACTTACCTTGAACGTTACTTTTACTCTATGCTCAATGTTCCGCCTCTTTACTCTATGTTCCGCCTTCATCAACTCTTCAACTGTCTGATCCTCAAGCTGTCTATGATCAACTCTCCAAACCCTTTCTCCCCATGAGTGATCTAAATAGCCACTCTGGGGTGGTACAAACACTTACACTGAAGGTAAAATATATGAGGATTTTATACCCTTAATAATGACCTATGTATATTTAATGATGACTCAATCACTTATCTGTATCTTGAAACCTGGAACCTACTTTTCTCTAGATTTGTCTCTTACTGATTCTAACCTACTTTGGGAATTTACATGGTCAGTCCACAATGACCATTATGAAAGTGGCCATTTCCCAATTATCATTATGGTGAAGATCGAAATGAAGTGTTTTCCATTCATGAGCTGCATATTGCCTTAGCGCAAGCTCATGATACTGCTACAGGTGCTGATAATATCCACTATCACTTACTTAAACATTTACCTAATTACTGTTTAGAAACATTATTAAATATATATGATCATATCTGGACAACAAGTAATATTCATCATGTCGGAATGCTGTCATACTTCCAATACCAAAACCTGGCCGTGATCCTACTGATCCTTCTAATTATAGGCCCATATCACTAACTAGCTGTGTTCACAAGATCATGGAAAGAATGGTCAATAACAGTCTAACATGGTACAAATAATCTTATAACAAAATTAATATTCAATGTGGTTTTCGGGACAATAGAAGTACTGGTGACCATTTGGTTAGATTGGAGACATTTGTGAAGAATGCTATAATAAATAAACGACATGCTGCATCGATATTTTTCGATTTAGAAAAAACCCGTACGATACGACCTGGAAACATGGAATTTTAAAATATCTTCACCAAATGGGATTGAGAGGTCCTGAATGGACAACTTGTTGAAGTCACACAAGGGTATAACTATTTAGGTTTGTTTTTTAGCAGCAGGCTTTCATGGACGCAAGCTTTAAGCAACATAGCAGTTCAAGCTAAAATGGTACTAATCAACCTATTAAAAAAGCATTAATTGTTTAGACCCTTTTTCTCCAAAATTTCTTTTCAGATTGTTTGATCACAAGATATCACCTATGTTACTGTGTGTGTCAGAAATATGGGCATTTCATAAAATGGAAGAAGTTGATAAAGTTCACTTATATGTGTGTAAATGGATATTGAATGTTAAACAATGTACATCAAGTAGGTCTGCATTGGGTGAATGTGGCAGATTCCCTCTACATATCAATGCAATAATGAGAGCTTTTAAATATTGGCTACGTTTAATGTGTATGCCAGGTACCCGCTTACCTAAAAAGTGTTATGAAATGATGTATTTGTACGATAGTCAAGGAAAGAAGAATTGGGTTACTAATATTAGAACAACGTTATATTCTCTCGGATTCGGTCATGTTTGGTTATCACAATCACCCGGTAATATACAGGTATTTACTTCGATCTTATTTCAACGTTTGAAAGATAGATTTCAACAAATATGGCATAGAAGTTCACGTAATAGTTCTAAAATGTCCTTCTATTTTCATCTTTCAATTAATGTTGAAGTGTGAAGAATATTTGTATTGCGTAACCGTGTTTTAAATTCTGGTCATGCATGTCAAGGATCAGATGCAGTGTACACTGGCTGGAAAAAAGCTACTGGTAGAAAACTTAACATTCCTGGTAAAGAAAGGTTTTGCACACTACGTCAATTTGGCCTGACAGAAGACGAGTTTCATTTCCTGCTAGTGTGCCCTGTATATACTAACCTGCGCCATCTCTATATTCCTTCAAAATATTATCTACACCCAAATGTCCATAAGTTTAATATTCTTTTATCTACAACTAACACAAAGCTTATTATGAATATAGCTAAATATCTGTATCACAGTAAAGAAGAAAGAATACGTATTTAGGGCTCCGAGAAAGCGAGAAAGGCTTAGGAATCAATAAGATTATCGAGATCCTTGACGTGAAGAGCTGAGGGAGCAGGTATGTATAATGAACAAAACTCAAAAGATATGTGTTCCAAGGGAACAGGGGGCCATCTTTACGATAGTTAAATCATTTTGCCCCAATGACACCTTGACTTCTGAGTTCAGACACAATTTCCTCAACTTATTCGTCAGCGACACAGCGATCTCTATCCCGGAAAAGACTTTTTGAGAAATTAAGTGTTTTGTGTACAGAACAGGTAATTGGAATGTTATCTGATTTGTTTAACTAATTTTGTTCAACTCACCAGCTTTACCTTGTAGATCTTGTTTCCAAAAGAAATGGCGAATATGATGAAAGAGTGTGGTCACCCTTTGCTTCAAGAAAAAGAAACCGAGGCCAAGAATCCCTTTCAGAATATAATAACTTTGTCACAGTTTTATCATCAGAAGTATCAAGTTCACAATCTGATTCTCATAGTTGCCGATTTGTTGTTTTGGGATGTTGTTTACCAATGGTTGTATTGCTTTTGTTCTGCAAACCTGCTCCCTGCCCACCATGGAGTGCCAACACCAAAGGAATATAGGAATGTTATACTGTAGTAGATGCAGAGGATCCGCCAGATTATCCTATGAGCCACCGCCTTCGGGGTATACATTACATTGTTTTCTTAAAATAAGTGTTCAAACTTATAGTTTAAATTGAATATCTGGTTTTGCAGCAGTAACTGGAAAGGTATCTAATATCCAGACAAAATCCCCCCTCCCTTTCTTTCTCTCTCTCTCCCCCCACCCCCTTGGTTTTGGTTTGTTGTTTATTGCCGCACTCAGCAATATTCCAGCTATATGACGGCGGTCTGTAAATAATCGAGTCTTGACCAGACAATCCAGTGATTAGTATCATGAGCACCGATCAACGCAATTGGGATACAATGACATGCATCAACCAAGTCAGCGAGCCTGACCACCCGATCCCGTTAGTCGCCTTTTACGACAAGCATAGTCACCTTTTACGGCAAAACATGGGTTGCTGAAGACCTATTTTACCTTGGAATCTTCACGGGTCCCCCCCTTCTTGGGATGGAAGAAAGTATTCTATGATTAATATTGCTTCTGTTTACCTTTCCTACAGGCGCGCAGAAAAGTTTTCTCTCCACATTTTTGTCAATTTGTCTTCGCCAGGATGAAATCGATGCAGTGTCTACTGCTTGTCTGGCTGCAGCTGGTAATAGATCATGGTAAGTAGTTTCCACATCTAGCAAAAGCTTTACCTTATGTTGACAATGAAGAGGGATAAGTAAGTAACAATGATATTTTCTCCTGGCATAAGTGGAACGCAAATATTTTTTAGCAAATGTTGAAGGCTGGTGGTATCTGAAGGGTTATATTAGTATGGGGCTCATAATAGCGGTAGGTTAGTGATATATCATGATGACGATAGTGGGAGGAAAGTGGTATCTCAAGTAAACAAAAAAACTGAAGGTAAGTGGTAATTGCAGATTACAACAGAGGTTAGAGTAGTGGTGTCTTAAGTGGATGGGAAGTGGTATATCAAGTTTGCAATAGTGAAGAGCGCATTGTAGCTTCAGCTATCAACAGTTGCAAATCAGCGGAAAGCAAAACCAGGAGCACTAGCGGATAATCATATGGCAATAGTTGAAAGCAAGGGGTACTATAAGATTATATAATGTGGCCATGATTTAACTTTAGCTTCAGGAATATGGATGATCTGATATCATTCAATAATTGTCATATAGCGAATTCCCTCACACTGATTTACCCAATCAAGGAGAGACCAGTGAAACAGATCTGTTTCATATTTATATCTGTGCATAAAGCTGAGTGACAACAAACTAAAGACTGTGATGACTTTCCAATTGTCATTTATGTCAAGCAAATCGAGCAGCTTTTGGTGTCCACATTTTCACAACGTTTTAGGTACAATTGAGCATGCTCATTCTATAAGGATTTCGAAAAGCCTCACACAACACTTGCTGAAATGTTGTTTGGTCCGTGTTACAGTATTCTAGGCCTTAGTAAGGGTTTCATATGGATGTAGGATAAGTTCACCTCTTTGCGTGCATCACACTGTGGACACAGAATTCTTATAATGAGGGAAATGTATACTCAACCAAATTAAAAACTTCACAATCCTAAAATTTTGACCAGTTATCATTGTCGGCCCTTATTGTGTATTTAAACAGTAATGGCCATGGTCTTCAGAAAACACCCGTTTTTGTGCAGGTGAATTTTATCAAAATCATGTGCACAGCATTATAGTGGCAAAAGTGGTTTTTCACGTGCAACTGGTCACGTGGCCATAATAACGCACGTGTTTTCAGCCATACTTGTTAGCAGTCATTAATAAAAAAAGAAGAACACAAGAAAACAAAAGTCTTTACGGACATTTGTCATGCCACGCCTTCCAAATGTGCAACGTGAACGTGCCATCGGCATGTTGCATACGGGAACATCCGTAGCTGAAGTCGCAAGGACGATGGGTTGTAGTCCACGGACTGTTTATGATTTACAGACGCGTCTACAGCAAACGGGTACCACCGCTGATCGCCCTCGGCCAGGTCGACAACGTGTGACGTCACCTGCAGAGGATCGTCAGATTGTCTTACGTCAATTACGGAATTGGAATCAAGTCGTTTTCAGTGATGAATCCCGATTTAATCTTCGATTTGCTGATGGTAGGGCGAGGGTGTGGAGGCGCCGTCATGAACGTTACGCCCAGTGTTGTGTAAGTTGACAGATTTCGAGGCGGAAGTGTCATGGTGTGGGGTGCTTTCTGTGGCAATGCACGCTCCAGGCTTCTAGTCATCCGCGACCAGGTGCTGACACCAGAACTTCTGCCTTTTATGGCAGCACATGGACCCGGTTTGATCTTCCAACACGACAATGCCAGACCCCACACAGCAATTTTGACAAGGAATGTCCTTCCGAATGCGGGAGTCAACGTCATGGACTGGCCGTCAAGGTCTCCCGACCTCAATCCCATCGAACACGTCTGGGCTGCTCTTGGCAGAAGTCTGCGTACTCTCCAGAACCAACCACAGAATTTGCAAGATTTTGGCACCATTTTGCAGCAACAATGGCGTCTTCCTTCCCAATCATGTGTTTACAAGCATCACAAGGTCCATGCGGAGGCGTTGTGTGGCAGTTGTCAACGCACATGGTGGCCATACACGCTACTGAACTTGTGTGCCATCAGATTCTCGTGCTTTGGATTTAAGCTGTTGATGTTATTACCGAATACCGTAGGTGCTTGGAACAAATTATGGTTATCACCGTTAATTAAAATCCTTCTTTGCACATTAATGATTCAAAATTATCTTCTCTGATACATATGTCCGTTGTATATTATATATGGGATTACTTTTAAAAATGTGAAGTCTTTAATTTGACTCAGTATATTTTCATCTAGCTTTTATTAACATGAATGTAATACTATCCGCAGGGAATATTGCATCAACTCATTCGACAGTTGCAGTAAAGTATACCAGGTATGGCACAACTAAAACTTGGAACGAAGCTCGTTCAGTATGTGAGTCACATGGCCAGCAGATGCTGAAGTTGGACACTGAGGACAAGTATGATAACTTCATTGCCTGGAAAAACACCTGGACAAAGGAGTTGTAAGTATTTAAGGGACAATGCCCCATTGCCTTTAGCCCATTATCGGCCGACTGTCTCGTTGTCTAGTGTACTGTTATGATCGGTCGTCAAAAGAAAATCGCGTTGAAATATGAAGATCAGAAATACAAGGGTTTGGGGGTCAAAACCTAAAACAACACAGTCGAAACATTGCACTTGGGTCTTGCAACTCTTTGTTGGGCGTGGGAAGGGGGTCATTCATGATTCGAACACTTCAGAGAAAGGTTGTCGAGTCGCTCTGAGCTATTAGTTTTGTTGATTTTCACTATCCACAGTAACTCGTAGCTTTCTACTCTTGCTTAGTAGAGTGCAGTGTTTGTGATCAGATCAAACAACAACGAGATCAGCGCCAAAGGGCTATTGATATGCTTCAAACTGACCTTACTAAGCGAGAGTTTGCCAATATGTTCAATATGTCTCAATCTGTGATTTGCAGACTTTGGAAGAGGTTTCTGCAGACACAAAATGTTAATGATCGGCCCCACACAGGCCTCCCCAGATCAATAACACTCCCCAAGTCCATAATTGATTAATGAGAAAGCATGCAGGCTTTAAGAAATCGAGCCTAAACGGCCAATCAAATCTCTGTTCACTTGCGCCAGGCCTCCAGAGTCCAAGTTACTGACGATTAAGAATCACATGCATGAAGCTAATCCGCATGCTTAGCGACCACTGTTACACCACCGTTAACAAATCCGACACATTCTAGCCAGACGCCAATGATGTTTGGGATGTAGAAACTTGGGGAATCGTCGTTTGTCTCATGTAAAGTTTTCAGATTCACTTTGGACTTTCTGAATAGGCGTGGATGTGTGTGGAGTCGACGTAAGGCAACATGACAGATTTGGGGGTGGTAATAAAATGGGGCGGGATCACTATGACTGCTAGAATGCCATTGCATGGAAGGGTCACCGGACAGTACTTCCAAGGAAGTTGTGTGGTTTGCGCGACATCCGGGTCTATGTTTTGTCTTTAAAACGTTTACACTCGTGCCTACCGACGTATCGTAACTGACTAGCTCCAGTAGCAAAACATCACCAGAATGCATTGGTCAGCCATAATTCCTGACATTTGCCCCCAGTCTGGGATATGATCGGAAGTCAAAGGCCTCCTGCTACGTTAGCTGAACTGGGCCAGGCGCTGAAAGAGGAGTTGATAGGACGAAAATGCTATTAACTTTTTCATTGCGAAATTGATTCGGACCCTGTCACGCTGTATGGAATGTTTTACCCAAATAATCAGGGCATGACGCATTATTTACCAAGTCATCATTGATTTTTTTGAAAAACCACACCATTTCAATACACTGCCAATCAAGTTCTTCCTTTTCTTCAGTAAACGTCTGAGGACTGCATCACTTTGGGTTTTCCTTACACATTACTTTACATTACACATGTTATTGTATAACTCAAATACTATTCAAAGCCGCTTAAAACCCAACTCACTCACTCCTTTTTCTTATCCATCATTACCATCACTCGATATCTCTTTGTATTTCTATAAGCATCTTTTTTGCGAGAGTATAAGTGCATAAATCTTGAAAAGTACATAAAAACCCTATTTCACCTCACCTCACAATTTTCAACCTAGGTCTAGACGTTGTGATTAGTGCCGTGTGTAAAGCATTAAATCTCACTTAGAAGATAGCCAAAGAAGAGTTTAAAAGACTTGGTTTAAATTTGCCAAGGCTAGCCCCACTTGAATCAAAGTGAGTTTGTGAATTATTTTACACAGTAAGTACATGTAGGAAAATAATAGTATCAAAAGCAGACAGACCAGTGTAACGTTTCCTTATCATTCCTTCAATAGGACAATGCATTGTCTAGTCCCGATTCGATTCTTAACAGACCTCCGTCATACTGCTGGAATAGACACGTTAGGGGAAACATTAGGCACTTTCCATCCCCATGGATAAACAGGAATTGACATAATCTCTTCCAAATACCATCGCGAACGCACGCCATGCACGCAGATGTTTGAGGTGAATTCAAGATTCAAGATTCAAGATTCTTTATTCAGTATTTTTGGCCATGTGGCCTAGTGTACAATTACAATTACAATAATTGCAGCGTCACGTGATGTCAGGAAAATAAATACAAGTAGTCTTATTTCACATTAAATACATGATTTAAGTATGAGGCCAAAGCCTTTACAATGTTGATATTTTTGGAGTTGAGTAGATTACATAAACTGTGATTATCATGATGGACATTGGATAACCAAGGCAAATACAGAAGACAGAAGAATATTTTGAACATATAAACAAAACATGAAATTCATCCTCTAATTGCCTCCCTGTACAGTGGGTACATAGATATAAACTCAAGTCTTCATTTGTATGTTTTGACTTTCGTAGCATGTTAATCTTAAAACCGTGTAGCGATATTCTGAATTTACAATATGCTCTCCTGAGTGATTTATTCGTGAGATTACTGATGTAAAATTCTGGCTGTAAAAGTGATTTCAAATTTGCATAATGTGACAGATATTTTGATGAAGAAATAGAGTCATGCCACTCTTGAGAATACATATCACTCAGCCTTTGTTTTATTTTGAGCAAAAAGAGATTTTCATCGCCAATATGTTGAGAGATCCATACAAATGAAAAGCCTGAAGAAAACAAAATATCTTACATCAGACACCCAGGTGTGTTTATCATTATCATCTAACTGTTTAAGTAGATTGTAACATTGTTTTGGATATCGACATTGATTCATACGTAGCAATCTCAACCAGTATTTAAGTACCCTTATTTTGCTAAACACGAACATATTTAATCGTCCAGTTTCACCAAGAATAGCTTTATTAGAGGCATATTTTCCGATACAAAGATAATTTTCAAAATAGGACGTATGTACTTTTTCTATACATTCATATTTTATTTTGCCCCCCAGATTTCAGCCCCATAAAGTAATATAGGAGCAATCTTACAATCAAACATTGTACAAGCTGTTTCGAATGTTATATAGCTATTTCTTTTGAAAACATGATAAATGGCACTAGTGGCTTTAGAAGCCTGTGATGCTAGGCTTTTACAGGCCATTGACCAGATTAGCCTTGAGGAGAAAAATACTCCAAGATACTTGTAGTAAGTGACAAGTTTTACATTTACAGAACCATAGAACCATTTTTCATTTTTTCGTATAATGCCACCGTTTCGGAAAACAATTGTTTTTGTTTTATCAAGATTCACACTTAGGCCCCAGGTAATGCAAAATTTTCTTAATATATCTAATTGTCTTTGTAGACCAATAACTGTATATGAGAACATAGTCACATCGTCGGCAAAAAGTAGTAGCATAATATCTTCAATACTTTCTGAAACAAACACACCATGACAGCACGTTTTATAAATGTCAGTTACAAGCTCATTAATAAAGAAGATAAACAGAAGCGGGCTTAAGATACAGCCTTGTCTTACACCGGAGCTAGTTGTAAACAAATCTGTTCTGCCTTTGTCTGTTTTTACACAAGCCTTTACAGCAGAATACATACTAGCTAAGATATTATACAACTTGCCATGGCAACCTTTTTGTAAGAGCATATATACTAATTTTTTCCTTTCCACAAAGTCAAAGTCTTTCTTGAAATCAATGAAAGCACAATAAAATCGCCCCCCTCGCTTTGATAAATATTTAGTACAAAGAGCCTGAAGTGTGAAAATGTTGTCTGTTACTGAATAGTTGGATCTGAATCCAGCTTGTGCTTCATGTATTAAATCGTTTATATCCATCCATGATCGTAGTCTTTTTTCAAGTATTGACGTGAATAATTTCCCAGTTGCATTTAGCAGGGATATTCCTCTATAATTGTTGGGGTCAGAGGTAACACCAGATTTATGTATAGGTATTATAAGTCCAATGTTCCATGCTTCAGTGAATATACCGGTATCTAATATTTTATTAAATAAAGGTCTCAAGTATTAAATAAGAATTGTTTCTGAAAGTTTAAAAAATTCTGGAGGGATTCCATCTTCACCAGGAGATTTCCCGAGTTTTAATCTTTTTAACGCTTCAGCTACTTCTTCATCAGTAATAATATCTGATAACAACTCATCTGTAATGGGTAAGCTATCACAATTATCGCAAGAGTGACTGTCAATGAATTCATTTATAAGTACATTAAAATCTTCATTCACTTCTGTTTTGTTAGAGTTTAACAAATCTTTAAAATATAACTGAAGAGCATCAGGAGATATTGCACATTTAGAGTGTTTGCTACATAAAACCCGTTTAAGGGTGTTCCAAAATGTTTTACAATTACCATGTTTTGCAGCATCTTTCAAATCTTCAACTATTTTACCATCAAATTGTTTCTTTTTCTGACCACAGCATATTTTGAATTTTCTTTTGGCTGCAACATATTTTTGCAAATTTTCATTACATTTGAACTGCTTAAATAAATTAAGATACCTATATTTTTCCTTTTTCAATTGAGTACATTCATGGTCAAACTAAATTGGTTGATTTCTGGATTTATTGTTGAATAGTGTACAAAAACCTCCAGAAGAACAAGCAATGTGGCTCAGTATATCTCCCAAAGTCTTGACTGCAGTATATTACATCTGTTTGTAAAGCTGTGTAAAATTCTTCAAATACATCAGTAGACTGTAGTAATTGTTTATATTTCAGAGCATGTTGATCGGTTAATTTATATCTAGGAATGGGTGATACTGTTGTTATATGGTCAGTATTAGTATCACATTATCAAACATGTGAGATATAGTACAGATCAGAGGCATGTGGTCTGATTCTGTTCTTGAACACACTTTGAGATCTACTAGTTTGGGTGAGGTGAAATTGGGTTTAACGTCGCGTCCAAGATTATTGCACTTATATAGCGACGTGCATGCACGTGTATGTGTGTGTGTGGCTGCTTGTACTAGTCCGGACTGATGCCGATTTATAGTGCTAGCTCACTGAGATACCATGCCGCAGTTTAACATGAATACCCCACTCAGACACAGTATACTGACTCCGAGCCGACCAGTCCTTGTTTTAGCCCCTTAATGCCGACCGCCAGACAGGGTAACAACAAGTACAATCTTTTAACGTCTTTTTGTATGACGCGGCCCGGGATCGAACCCTGGACCTTCCGCTCTCCGGGCGGACGCTCTACCACTAGACCACGGAGGCGGTCTACTAGTTTGGGGAATATGTCTGTTGACACAAGGAAATAGTCTACAACACTTGTGCCTAGATGCGAGACAAACGTGTAATTGCTTGTAATGTCAGACTTCATTCTACCATTAACAATATGAATACCAAATAACTTGCATAATTCAAGTAGACAGATTCCATAAGCATTTACATCTTTATCACAAACATCCCTTGAACGGTTAAATGAGTCGCTAGTATAATCTTCAGGAAGAGGGAGGTAATTTGTACTGTCATCTCGAATAAAATCCTCTCCATGTCCTACTCTCGCATTGAAGTCCCCACATAATATGTATTTACACTCATCACCATAATCATAATTTATATGTAATAATTGTTTGAGGTGACTTTACATTACAGAACTGATGTGTGGACTGGGCTGCACCTGCAAGCAATGGACGCCCATCCATCAGAAGTCAACTTGCAATGGCATGACTGTGACCCGATCGGCAAATGGGCTCCCTGGGACGACAAGGAACCAAACTATTTAAACGTTGACAAATGTGTACGATTTCGTGTACAAAACAACCTTCTTCGCACGCGTAGCTGTGAAATGAGCCTTCAGGTTGTTTGCGAAGAGTTGACAGGTGAGTGAGGGAATCTTTTACAGCTTTTATAGTATGGGGCACAATGACGTCCTGTAAGATGTGAGGGTGAAGGGGCAACCTATCTAAGAAATCCTGGATAATTGTTTTTCATTAGCTACTCGCCTACATTCCACTTAAACGTTACCATCCTTTCTGTACGATCAATTTCAGCACACAAAATCTCACCCTTGTGGTGTGTTATACTTTTAAAGAATACTTTTCATTAAGTGATTTGAATTGCTAAAAAAGATTTACCTGTTTAACGGATCAGTTGTTCATCTAGTGAGTGAGAATGGTTTTGCACCGCTTTTAGCAATATTCCAGCCTTAGGTTTGTCAGCACTATATCCATTATTCTGGGCTTCACCCAAGTTGTAAAGTCTATGACACCTCCATCTGCATTCCTCCCACATCAAGCTGGCATGCCAAGATACAACTGAAATACTGCTAAAAGAATTGTTAAATATAACTCATTTTTGTCCATATTTGTATTTCGAGTTTGTAAAATCAATATAAATTTAATCGTTTCTACACAAATAGCAAAGTAAAAGCATTAACGTAGTTCTGACCAATCATTCCTTGTTGATGAGTGCACTGATGTGTTATCACATTTCTCTATCCGTGGCTTGTATTGAACTATCTTGATTTGTTGATTTGTCGGCCCTGCTAATCACCATAAGACTATGCATAATCGTATCTCAGCGGCATGTGTGGATGGAGAAGCCGGTTTCGATTTGATCAACAGAATACTGAGGAGTACAGCTGGTGTCCGTGAACACATTGCCCTCCACGTGATACTCTGCCAAAAACGTTTCATGCAAAGTCAATACTTCATGGGTTTGTATGCATTACGTTCCTCCATCACCAGTGAATAAATAGGGGTGTCAGCTACTGAATTGTGAACGAGGGAATGAACTCAGGGAGTGTATAGTCACAGAAATCAAATGAATCCCACTCATTGCATGGCCTTTGTGGGAACCCTGTTTGATATAGAAGTCATGCAAAGAGTAGATGTCCGTAAGGCTATGACACATTGCACAATGGATATTACCAATGTATTCCGAGGGTTCATTGGTCAGAGCACTCGCCATGGCATCATTCTTTCGATAGAAAGAGGGACTACACCCCCAAAACGGCCATATGTATTGTCCGTAGAGGGATCTAGTGTATACAGATCCGTGATATATTGACTATGAGTTTCTTGATGTACTCGCAACTCATTTCCTCCCAATAAGTCTTGTTGTAAACTATATATGTATCCTATTCTGAATGTTTTTACTTCATTTAGATGCATGTACATTAGAGGAATTCAGAAACATGACCATGGAAAAACTCACCCTTGTCCCCTTCAGTGGCGACCTCGATGAATGTAAGCATGCATGTCACAATTACTCCATCGGAGACCAACAGTGCGTCGCCCTAGTCCACGACAATCACATCATTGAGAATTGCAAACTTGTGACTGGAACACGTGTGTACGTCCTTAACGAACCACCTATGGAACCATCAACTTCAGCGTCTGTTTTTGTAAAGCGGTGCATCGAAGGTATTGTGTAATATGGTACAAAACAGAATGATATATACACTGATACTTGACAATGTCGAGTTACTTATAGCAGGGCTTTCTAGAAAAAGAGGTGTCATTGTGTTATGTCATTGTGTAAGTGGACAGATGTTTTGCTTTAGCGGCAACTATAAGGACACTTCAAATGACTTATTTTTAGGGTTTAATGCTTTGCTTTGCATAGCCAACGATTCTCTGTCTGGACCTTCTTTGCAAATAAATAATAAAATAATGATTAAGTAGAATAAATAGGTTATTGGTTGTTTTACATAAGATGCAAGTGTGAACGCATTTATTTTTCTTTTCTTACTTAATTTTCATTTCAAATTGAGAAGATTTTTTAATAGTTTCATATGTTTTAGAAGTCATTATGGTAGATTACGCATTATCAGTTAAAATATACTGAACCAAATTAAAAACTTCACAATCCTAAAATTTTAACATTTTGACCAGTTATCATTGTTGGCCCTTATTGTGTATTTAAACAGTAATGGCCACGTATAGTCTTCAGATAACACACGTTTTTGTGCAGGTGAATCTATCAAAATCATGTGCACAGCACTATAGTGGCAAAAGTGGTTTTTCACGTGCAACTGGTCACGTGGCCATAATAACGCACGTGTTTTCAGCCATACTTGTTAGCAGTCATTAACAAAAAAAGAAAAACACAAGAAAATAAAAGTCTTTACGGCCATTTGTCATGCCACGCCTTTCAAATGTGCAACGTGAACGTGCCATTGGCATGTTGCATACGGGAACGTCCGTAGCTGAAGTCGCAAGGACGATGGGTTGTAGTCGCAAGGACGACTGGTTGTAGTCGACGGACTGTTTAGGATTTACAGACGCGTCTACAGCAAACGGGTACCACCGCTGATCGTCCTCGGCCAGGTCGACCACGTGTGACGTCACATGCAGAGGATCGTCAGATTGTCTTACGTCACCTCCGTGACCGATTTTTGACGGCTACATCAACCAGAAATGAACTGTTTAGGGGTAGACTGAGTGCGGAAACTGTTCGTAACTGCTCACCTTCAAGCACGACGGCCATACTGCGGGCCGATTCTGACTCAATTACACAGACGTCAACGTAATTGTGGGCACAGCGACACTTACGATGGACCATTTTGCAGCAACAATGGCGTCGTCTTCCCAATCTTGTGTTCCAAAGCATCACAAGGTCCATGCGGAGGCGTTGTGTGGCAGTTGTCACCGCACATGGTGGCCATACACGCTACTGAACTTGTGTGCCATCAGATTCTCGTGCTTGGGACTTATGATTTAAACTGTTGACGTTATTACCGAATACTGTAGGTGCTTGGAACAAATTATGGTTACCACCGTTAATTAAAATCCTTCTTTGGACATTAATGATTCAAAATTACCTTCTCTGATACATTTGTCCGTTGTATATCATATATGGGATTACTTTTTAAAATGTGAAGATTTTAATTTGACTCAGTATATATTCACATACAATTTTCTTACTTAGTATGATCTAATTTAGTTCATTTTCCGTTTGTAGTAGCAGTTACTTTGGATTAAAGTCAACTGTTTTTCAGGTGACTACAAATCATCTGGTCCATCGGTATCAGGCAATTCAGACACTGACCCGATAACAGTCTGCCCTTCAACCTCTAGATCTGCGATGCCAGTTTCCTCGCCTCTTTGGATGCCGATTTCAAGCTCACATGTACAAACTCTGATGGCTTTCCCAGGCCTTTCAAGATCAATTATATTTTCGTCAAAGAAATCATTTGAACGTTTTCCGCAATTCACATCCAATTTACTTGGGCCTTCGGCGACATATGCCTTGACTTCTTCAGAAACACCATTAAATACTCAGTACCCAGACAATAACAACTCTAATTCCGTTGTTGTGAAGTCTACTTCAGTAGGTTCAACTGTCACAGCACGGGCCAATCCTTCAGTGGTATATGCCTTGACTTCTTCAGGAACACCATTAAATACTCAGTACCCAGACAATAACAACTCTAATTCCGTTGTTGTGAAGTCTACTTCAGTGGGTTCAACTGTCACAGCAGGGGCCAATCCTTCAGTGGTATATGCCTTGACTTCTTCAGGAACACCATTAAATACTCAGTACCCAGACAATAACAACTCTAATTCCGTTGTTGTGAAGACTACTTCAGTGGGTTCAACTGTCACAGCAGGGGCCAATCCTTCAGTGGTATATGCTTTGACTTCTTTGGAAACACCCACACCATTGATTACTGATTACCAAGACAGTATCAACTCCAATCCATTGGTCGTAGAATCGTCTTCAATTAGTCCATCTTCTAAAGCAGGTGACATGTACAACGTCGTGCCTTACACTGCAACAGTTTTGACTACCCATCCTACTCTGTCGTCATTTGAAGGCACAATTGTCACAGCCACACCCGTCAGCAGCCATGTTCTGGAACAGTCAAATACACGTGTTACTTGCCAATACAGCAATGGTGTTTCAAGCACAGCTTCAGGAGGAGGTAATGTCTGATTTTGGACGTACAGATGAACGCTAAAGGGCTTATTTAGTCCACCCTATCTGCAATATTTAGCAAATGAGGAAACCTTTTCAAATCATCATAAAGATTCACATGTATATTCCGTTGAATGAGAACTGATTTCAACTGCTGCTTGTTTGGGACTAGCAGCAAATGCATAGGCAATGCTAAACTGATTTTATACTGTTTTCAAGAAGAGTCAAGTTGAGCGTAGACCATAGCTTTTTCGATGTAATAGGACAGTTTTGTTCTAGTCATACTAATGTATTGGGTCATGTCTGAAGTCCACAACTTGCAAGTGTATGAAAGAACAAAGGCTAGTTGTCAGCTATATCAATATTTCAGTGTTTTGACATTTCCAGGGGAACAAATAGGGCTCTTATCCCACCGTGTCCTTTCCAGATGAGAAGCAACTCAGACTGTCAACCAATTTACAGCTATAAGTGTATTTTTATGATTTTGCGACACTTTAAGTTATATTCCAGCAATATCACAGGAGAGGACACGAGAAAGGGGCTTCACATTATATACCCATGTGGAATAGACGTGTTTTCGGTGTGATGAGTGAACGTTTTTCCCCCACTCTGCCCCTCAGAGCATATGATATTTGTGTGTTGAATGTATATAAAACTTACATATAATTCCAATTCCATTTTGGTCATAATGGAGGAAGTAAGAATCGTGCTTTTCTGAAGTTGTTAGAAACATGTCTTTTGTCTCTTATTTTTTCAGGTGAAAGTATCTCAAGCAAGTGTGAGTGTTTGTGGATGACCCCGTATCATCTGATGTCGATGGTTTTCAACTCTGTCGATAATCACCTGGACCGGAAGAACCTCTCCTCCTACAAAAGGTCCAAGACATCGGCCAAGGATGATCGTGTTTCAGCTAAGGCTATCGGGAGTTCAGGGATTGTCATCATTATGGTCGTCACTGCACTCATCATGTGTATGGATGTGGACAGGATGATACGAACCTCGGGACGATCTCGGAAGCAGTTGTCGATTGGTTAATCATCATGAATGTTTACACTTTGTTGATCAGAATGGAGTGGTCAGTGAGTGAGTTGAAATTGAAAGGCACATTGTCAGTACTTCAGCCATATCGTGAGTAGAACATTTCAAAAGAGCTACAATATAAAAACCTGTCGACGATGGACAGTACAATAACTAGAATATCACAAAGTTTATCAAAAACTAGTATTATCAAGCCTTTGTTGAAAATGTCTAACCTGGATTCCAGTTTCGTATCAAATTTAACATTCATCTAACCAATTCTGGAAAATGCAGTCAAACAGACTAATGGAGCATTTAGTTGTGACACCACACAAAATATCCTAAACATACATACTCATACAGAACCAAAATATATGCATGCAAAAATAAATGAAACATATTCATTAACAATATACACAAATAATATGAATAATTACATGTAATTTAATACCAAATCATGGTACTTCGGGATAATATTGTATGAAATGTTGTTTACATTTCTACTGTAAAAATCCTTTTATTGTAACATGCATGCAAAACACCATGACTTACACATATATTAAGATGAATAGCAGCCCTGCTTACATTAAAACAACATAAGCTAAACATAATGCATTAACAACATAAAAAATGTAAGATATCAAATTCACTTTAATCACATTGTTATTCATAATTATTGTCCCTTACAATTGGCAAGACCAGTGTATGGAGGTATGCATATATATGTATGTTTATGTATATAATATGTACATATATATGTGAAGGCATTTTTTAATATGTATATTGGCGATATATATATATGATGTATAGATACACACAAAAACGAAACAATACAGGCAAAAATAACTATTTTACTATCCGATAATAGGTTATCGTAGTGCAAAAAGTTGTTTTTTCCTGTCATCCCAAATTAATAATTCTAACTATAACTCCCTTGAAATAATAAAAATAAAAATTTACTTTCGACAAATTTTCGCCCAAAAATAAGCTCTTAAATAATATTTACAGTTAAAAAATAAACATATAATCAAAAATAATTTATTGAATAATGTCAAGTCAAACTGGTATTGAATAATACAGTAATCCTCACTCACTGTAAACACTGTCACAACAAATTAGTTCTTGACAAAACTGCCCTGACAAAGGTAAGCTGACCTAGATCTGAGACCGCCCCGTGCGGCGGACTACCTGGGCGAGACGCACGTGCCGTACCTTTTCCTCTCGATCTGCATTCGTGCGGATCTGATCACTCCACTCTCACTGATCCTGCACTTAACTATAACAACTATGCCGCCTGTTTCCCAGTGTCCAATAGAAATGTCAAAGACTCTTGAAAAACACCAACTCCGCACTTGTGAGTAAATGTATTTTTTGTGTCCTATCTGTTTCTTACTTTCCTGTTCTGTTATTCCTTTCTACAGAATATACCGTGTACATAACATACTCTTATCTATCGAGTTCACATGCAAAATTATGAAATTGCAAGATCAGATAATGGTTGACAATATAAAAATAATCAGCACAAACTGCCAAGGCCTGAACATCAACAAAAAACGTATAGATGTTTTTCAAAATTTGAAAAAGCAAAAAGCAAATATATATTGCCTGCAGGACACCCATTTCACTAAGAACATAGAAAATATAATTAAACAAGAATGGGGATCAAAACATTGTATATTTAGTTGTTATAAAAGTAACGCCCGAGGGGCAGCTATCATGTTTGAAGAAAACTTTGAATTTAGAATATTAAAAGAAGTCCATGATAATGAATTTGGTAACTTTCTTGCTCTTAAAATGCAATTAAGAGAAAAAAACATTTACTTTAATCAACCTGTACGGTCCAAATACCGACACACCAGCATTCTTTGAGTCGGATCACTGTTCCATCTGTGGAGATTGGAATTTTATCCAAAACCAAGATATTGATTTGTATAACTATATAAACGTAAACAACCCAAAATTAACCCAAAAAATATTAGATTTCATAGATGAACCATCCTTTTTTACCCTTGGAGAGATATGAACCAAGACGAGAGACGATATACGTGGAGACAAACCAAACCCATAAAACAAGCCAGATTAGATAACTTATTGTTGTCAAGAGACCTTGAAAAATCCGTAGAAAAAGTTGGTATAGACCCTGCTTACAGATCAGATCAGATCAGATCACTCTATACATTTGATCTCGTTAAAACTTAATAGTATCGAGAGAGGAAGAGGCTATTGGAAGTTTAATAATTCCCTACTAAACGACAAAACTTTTGTTGAAAAAACTAAAGAAGCAATTAAAAATACAATAGAACAATATAAAACAGGTGTCGACGAACAAGGCAATGACATATTTAATATAGACGAACCAACTTTTTTTCGAAACACTAATGTTGATGATAAGAGGTCAAACTATAAAATACTCCTCAGAAAGGAAACGAAAGCGAGAACAGAAAGAAAACGAATTCCAAAAACATATCGAAGCATTGCAAATCAATCTAGACACCTCAAAGGATATAGAAATTAAAAACGAAATTCTAAAGAAACTTAATGAGGCAAACACTGAACTGGAAGAAAGAAATAACATAAAAACAGAAGGAATAATCCTGCGATCTCGGGCAGAATGGAGAGAAATGGGGGAAAAGCCAACAGAATACTTCTTATCCTTAGAAAAAAACCTATCTGAATAAGGCAATAGCTAAACAAGAAACAAAGAATGGACATACCATAACTGAAACAAAAGATATCATCAACGAAACCAACAGATATTATGAACAGTTGTACACGAAACAGACATGTAGAAACGTAGACCTAGATGATATGTTTAAAGATCTTAATATTCCAAAACGAAGCACACCACAACAATTAGGCCTCCAAGGTCAGTTACAATATGAGGAAGTTTTAACATCTTTGAAAAATATGAAAAATGAAAAAAGTCCGGGTCCTGATGGATTAACCGTAGAATTCTACAATTTTTTCTGGCTAGATCTGCATAAATATCTGATACGATCATTGAATCTAGGTTTCAAAACAGGAGAATTATCAGTTAGTCAAAAGCAGGGTTTAATTACATGCATACCAAAAAAAGATAAACCAAAGCAGCACTTAAAAAAATTGGAGACCAATTTCGCTATTAAATGTTTCCTATAAGATAGCATCAGCAACAATAGCAAATAGAATAAAAAAGTTCTGCCAACAATAATTAACGAAGATCAAAGAGCTTTTATGTCAAAACGATACATTGGAGAATGCACTAGATTAATTTATGATATTATGGACTTTACTGAATGCATGGCAATCCCAGGGTTGTTGTTACTTATAGACTTTAAAAAGGCGTTCGATTCAGTAGGCTGGGTTTTCATCCAAGAAGCTTTGACTTTTTTTAAATTTTGGACCTTCAGTTAAGCACTGGATAACAACATTCTATCACGATATAAAATCTAGTGTTTGAGTTTTAATGTAACAAGAGGATGTAGACAGGGTGACCAGTTATCTCCTTATATATTCTTGTTATGCGCAGAACTTTTGGCAATAATGCTACGCACTAATAAAAATATAAATGGAATTAAGATCGATGAGACAGATTATCTAATTTCCCAATTCGCAGACGACACATCTCTCGTATTAGATGGTCCTGAAAATTGTCTCCAAAACACCATGACAACTCAACACGCAAGTGTTGTGGATTGGCTCACAAAGCTTCTCTGATAAAACTATGTGCAAAATTTGAAACTTAGATTAGTCAAGACATTTTTTTACTCTTCTCGGTATTAATTTTACTCACAATTTGGCAGAAACGGTAGAAAGGAAATTACAAAGACAAACTAAAAAGTTTAAAAATCATCATGAACTCTTGGTTAGCAGGTGGCCTTTACATGACGAAAAAGATTGGCAAACGATTAATAACAGATATAATGTGTTCTCAAAACAAAAATGGTTCCAATACAGTATTATTCATAGAATTATACCAACAAACGAGTTACTGTACAAAATGGGATATAAAGATTCATTTCTTTGCAAATTTTGTAAACGAGAAAAACAAAATGTAGTGCACATGTTCTTTGAGTGCAAAATTGTAAAACATATCTGGAACAACCTTACAAAATGGATCAAAGACAAAACTGGAATAGAACTCGAATTTTCAAAATTGACAATTTTATTAGGATATCAACAAAAACGAAATGATGTTTTCAATCATATTCTAACAGTAACAAAGCAAAACATATTCAAATAAAAAATTTCCGACTTCATACCAAATTTCCCACACATCAAACAAGAAATAACCGATTCATATTACATCGACAGCAATATCGTATTCACAATGTAAATACACACAGTTCATGACATTTTGGTCTCTCTGTCACCACCTATTCGTTTAAAACCACGAACTTGCACAATCCAGCAATATGACACTGGAATAGTTTTTGTTTGTTATCATCTATAGATGTACTTTGTAACTTGTATGTATTTAAGATTGCATGTGAACTATATTCTGTAAACATATTGTTTGTGTACTCCATACAGAAATAAAATAATTAAAAAAAAATTAGTTGTAACCAACTTCATGTATAAATACTAGTCAGTCCAGAGAACTGCTCATTGAACAGAAAAACCATTGAACTGTTCTGAATGATATCATCATAGCTGTTGACAATGACAATGTTTCTCTGTTGGTATTGCTCAACCTTTCTTCGGCATTCGACAGTGATGATCACCAGACGCTCCTGGGACGTTTACAGTCTGCCTTCAGACTTCATGGTACAGCTCTGTTAAGTTTCTTCTCATGTCTGACAAGCAGGAATGAGTGTGTGATGATAGGGAACGCCCAGTCTAAATTTAACGAGTTAACTTGTGGAGTCCCTTAGGGGTATGTTTTGAGCCGGTCTTGTTTTACTCTGTATACATGTCCACTAGGAGACGTTATCAATCAGCACAGTATCCTCCATCATTTTTACTGATGATTTACAGTTGATAAACAGTTTTTCCCTCGACGAGTCACCACTGCAAGCTGCTGTTAGGAACATGGAAACTTCTATATCTGATGTTAAGCTTTGGATGCCTTGTAACAAGTTGCAGATAAATGTCATCGGACCATCATCCAGACTTCACAAGCTTAACACCAAATATCTTTCCGTCAGCAAACCAGACATTCCATTTTTACCTGTAGTCAGAAACTTGGGAGTTCAACTTGATTCCAGCCTGTCTATGACATATGTTAACTACTTATGTCGTAGTTGCTACTACCATTTGAGGAACATCAGAATCATACGTCATCTTCTGACAGAGGATGCCACAGCACTACTAGTGCTATCACTAGTCTTATCCAGACCAGACTATTGAAACAGTCTGCTGGTAGGAGTGAGTGAGTGAGTGAGCGAGTTACGATTTATAGTTACATCGGCAGTATTTCAGCCATACCGTGACTACAACAATTTAGACATTAAAACGAAAAAAATGTTTAATCTTTCTAGAAAACCTCTCAGCAAAGGACAGTCAAATAACTAGAATATCACAGGCATATTTAAAACTAGTATGGAGCCATAAAACGAAATATTTATCACTTGTGATTTATCCCTCATCACAAGGGATAAAAAATAGAGGATCTTCACCTTTCAATAAATATTCATGTGTATACCTGCTGTGGTCAATACGACATCGTCCTATAATGACCTCATCAAATCAAATGGAATCGTTAAAAACCTTAGAGAGGCTATTTATATTCATACTAAACAATTTAACAGACAAAATACTGCCTTATCCTGGTTATAACGATCGGACAGGGTAGAGCCCACACGATCTGGTTGAAGGATCAGTATAATCACGTCCTGGTTTAGGTAATGGAACAAATATAGCATCATGCCATGAGGAAGGAAACTTACACGATATCCACATTTCATAAAAAATTAGCAAACTGGTTCCTATACATGGGTCTGGTAAATGCTTCAGGAGTTGACGATGTATATTATCAGTAGCAGTATCATGGTCTTGTCCAAGAGCAGTATGCAGCTCATGGATGGAAAATATTTCATTATAATCTTCTCCATTACCAGGATTATAATTAACAGGTTCTTTTCTTGCAGCTTTTGATATTTTTGGAATTTAGGTACGTAGCTCGACGAGGAAGAATGTTAAGCAAGAGTCTCACCAAGATTAGTGAAAATTTCTGTGGTATCTGTTGATAATTCATCCCTATTTTTGAGATGAAGGGTACTGGACTTAGAGGCCTTACCTTTAATATTCTGAATCATGTTCCATACTTTAGACACGAGTGTACGTGAAGTTATTTTTGAAACATAATTTAGCCAAGATTGGCGTTTATTTTGTTTAAATGAACGCCTGGCTCGAGCATTTATTGGAGGGCGACAGAAATGGTTTTCAGCTTGTTTTCAGTCATTGTTAAACCATGCTTTATGGATGTGTGGATTTGCTGAGTACTTTGGAATACATTCTTCAGCTATTTTGTACAGTTAATCAAAGACGCCTTTTATTGAATCAGGAACATTAATAAAACGATCAAAATTTAATTTGCTCGTTCAGAGTAGTTTGAACAAAGGCCAGTTAGCTTTAGTGAAGTTTCATCTTGATGATGGAGGAACATCAGTTTGAGTTATTGTTTGAAGAATAGTCGAAATATGGTCACTTCCACAGAGGTCGTCGTGGACTGACCGTTCAAATTTATTTAGCAGATCTTAGTTTGTAAGTGATAAATATGTGCATGTACCAGGATGTAAATATGCTTTAGAGTTATCATTTAAAGGACATAAATCGTTGTTAGAAATGAAATCTTCTAATATCTTCCTTTTACTGTTTGTATCAGCACGACCCCAAAGTGGATTATGCCCTTTTAAATCGCCAATAAAGAGACAGGGCTTGGGGAGCTGGTCACAAAGCGCATATAAATCAGTTAGTTAAGAGTAGAAGATGGAGGTACATAAAGTGCGCTTAATGTTAAAACTATGTTTAGAGTTAAACGGACAGCAACAGCTCGAAGTGCTGTAATAAGTGGAACAGGATTATGTATAGCACCCTGTCTCACCAATACTGAAGATCCTCTAGTAGCCCAAGGCTATATGAATATGTATATGAATTATATATCTTTAAAATAAGTTTCTTGTACACAAAATGCTGACGGCTTAAAATCTTGTACAAGTAACTGTAAATTCTTAAAATTATTGTTAAGTCCTCTGCTATTCCACTGAATAATATAATTGGAGATCTTAAGTGAGAGGGAAGTCCACTCCAACGATCTGGGAATGAGGGACTGACCTCCATCGCTTGAAGCTCAAATATACTGAACCGCAAAAGAAACGCCACCATGGATAGATATATGAGAAACCTTATTTGTCCAAACACTGCAAACATACTTTGAGACATATTAAAAAGATGAAACTTGGCAACACTGATCATCAAGGGCGAAATTAAAGTGTCAAATGTTCTTAAAGTGAAACACAACATTAGTCTCTGAGAAAGTGGCATCACAAGTCCGTATCTCGTGTGTCCGCCATGTTCAATGATGACTGCCGTGCAACATCGATACATGGAATGGATGAGGCGGTTGATGAAGGCCATAGGCGCTTGAGCCCACACTCTGAGGAATGCCTGACGCAGTTCAGCTGCAAGTGTTGGCCTTGGTCGGACGTCATTCAGCCGTTTTTGAATGTCGTCCGACAGGTGCTCAATGGGATTTAAATCGGGACTGGGTGCAGACCACTGCATGGGTCTGATGCCATTCTGCTGGAGGTAGTCTCTTATTGCCCTCGCAGTGTGGGCACGGGCGTTATCATGCTGAAACTCGTGGTTACGGCGACGTGCCAAATGAGGTATGGCGAGTGGTCTCAAGACTTGGTCTTGCACAGAGGGTCGGCCCTGTGGCCTTCCAGAACATTGGTCCAGGGAGAGGCAATGGTGTCACAGCAGCTCGGTACATTGATCAATTCCACCCCACACCATGATGCTCGGACCACCCCACGAGTCTCTCTCAGCAACACAAGCATCCAAATAACGTTCCCCACGGCGTCGCCAGACTCTCGCTCTGCCATCTGCTGTTGAGATACAGTAACGGCACTCGTCTGAGAAGAGGACTTTTCTCCACTGCTGGTGGCGACAATGCTGGTGCTGTGTTGCCCACTGAAGACGGTCCCGGCGATGACGTGGTGTCAGAATGGGTCCTCGGTGTTGCCTGTGACAGTGGAGGTGTCTGCTCATCAATCGTCGACGCACGGTGTCCGCACTAATGAGTCCGCAGCAGTAACAAAGCGATCTTGAAGATCTGACGTCGGGTGGGTACCCTTGTCCTTCCACTACGTGGTCGGTCATCTGTGGTGTTGGTGGTTTGGTATCGTTGCTGGAGCCTGTATATGGTCCTTACGTGGACTTGAAATGCATTGGCTACTTGCCGGGCGGTTTGTCTAGCTTGCAATCATCCAAGGGCTTGGTGTCGCTGATTTCTTGTCAATCTTGGCATGTGGTAGCAATTCAATAACGAATGAATGTCATCCGATCTGGGTGGATTTTTATAGGGCAAGAAATGTGGGAACGCATGTGCATTTCAATTTGCATGTGCATCGGGTTACCATGGCCGTTGCCGTGGTGCGTTCGGTTTTATTGTCATCTGCTTTGTTTTTTTATCATCAAATTTCATTTTTCCGGACAAATTAATGTAAAATTTTAGAAACTTTGACAAAGATTACCAAGATATTAAAATGACAACTTTTCATGCAATATTACTTGGGGTGATGTTTCTTTTGCGGTTCAGTATAGATTATGAACCTCTACTGTGGTGGCAACCAGAGAAGGCAACTCAAAGTGCTAGAAAGACCTTATCTTTATTTACTTCTTTATTCCTATTTGAGCCATATGGGCTTTGCCCTGAATGTTTTTGGTGTCTCTTACAATGTCTGGTTCTGATGATGGGGGTACTATTTGCTTGGGATTGCAGAATCTGAGGTAGTGACGATGTCAGATTTTCTGTCTGGGTAGCAGATGTTAATTTCGAATTTTGAGATATCTGTACTTTGCGAACCCAAGAGATGAAAGTTTGGCAGGAAGTAGAGGCTGAAGTGATTTTGTCAACTGCAGCTGAATATGTTTTATTTGAGGGGGATTGAGATTGAATTTGTACAATTGTTTTCGCATCTAAGAAAGATTTTGTGTATGTTTTTTTCCTAAGATTTGTGATTCACAAATAAACATAGGACAGGATTTGTACGAGGTCAAATGCTCCCCGGCGCAGTAAGCACATTTGGTCTCATTTGTGCAGTCTGAATTCTCCTATACTCTGAGTTCCACTACAACGGATAGCACCTTACCTTCAGTTGCGAGAGCAAGTTTTGGCCTCGTGTCCAAACTTTGGAATTCAGAGTGGATTTCGAAAATAAACCTCCACTCCGATGTCGAAGTAACTGGCTTTGATAGACTTTGGAATATTGGCAAGACAAAACGTAAAAAGATAGACATGGGTTTGGATATTGTTTCCATCTTCTGATTTTCTACTAAACCGCTCAACAGCAGGACCACTTTAGGATTCCAGCCTCGCAAAGATGCTTCTGGTCCGATATCCTCCTCTAACCAGGGATGCGTCCTGCAGTCTCCATAGCTGTGGCATTGCGATGACGTAGATGGAACGGTCGAACGTAGTGATCCTGTGCAGGGTGGCAACTCTTGGTCGGCCGGTTCTCGGACGGTCTGTAGTGGAATTGAACTGTGTGTATCGGTCACAAAGGCGGCAAATGGTGCTGTGGTGGACGTTGAAGTGGCGTGCAACAGAAGACTGCGATTCCCCTCTTTGGATACGTCCTATGGCGATGTTCCGATCGGCAGCGCTGAGTCTCTGCATTTTCGAACTTGACGATTGAATGACAAATTATTGGCTTATGCTTGCCTTTTTATAGCCTCTACCACGAGTTACGAATGCCATAACTTGCCAGTGCATTTTGCTTTACTGTTTTCCTCCATGACATTTTTGAACGAGTGTGAAAACAATGCCGTTTACGACATTGCAAATCGACAATGGCTGCGTTTTGGCGCACGCTTGTCGAATACCAGGCCACCAACATTTTCCAATAACATACATCGGACATAAATCGGATATTTTGTGTAGTGAGGTTCAATTAACTACATACTTCCTGTGCGTTTCTTTTTTTTAAGAGTGTATGTTACATGCTAGTTTTGAATCTACATCTGAGATAATCTAGTTATTTTCTGACAGGTTTTATAGTTGCCTTTTATGGCAAGCATGGGTTGCAGAAGACCTGTTCCCCCCCGGAACTTCACGGGTGCAAGATTATCATGACACGGCCAGAGTTAAACCAGACTCGCTCACTTGTATGTTCCCGTGCATATCCTGGTGGTGTACCTTAGGCTATGCCTTGACAAAACGGGCATCCTGGTAGATCTGCAAACATATTATGACGTTCAGTTGTTTTGATAGAGGAGTCTTTATTGTAACAATCGTCCACTGGAGAAGGGTAACAATCAGCCAGTCAGCGGATTATAGCGAAACATCACTTTTAGAGAAGTCGATCATCATCCCAAGGGGGCGCGGGGTCGTCCAGTCTTCTAAGGCGCCGCAATTCCTTATGCACATTTGTGTCCCTTATGCACTTTGGAACCTATGATCGTGGGTTCGAATCCCGTTTTGCACCGATTGTTTCGAGGCTTGTCATCACCATACCGTGTTCGCGGGTTACACCAAAGTGGTAAACGTCTGAGATTGAAATCGCTTCTAGCTTTCCTCTCAAACTAAGCTGACACGGATTGGTGGGAGGGGAACGCCAAACGTGACGCAGGTTTTTGATCATTTTTCTGAAACCTTTGTGCTCGGATACGATGCTCGCCAAGGATCATTACGAGAGTGAATCTGATGCATAGGTCGACTGCATATAGTTCTGATCGGGTCTCGAAAAAAAGCCCATGAAACGAACTATTATATACAACTATCCCTTAAGTTTTTAGACTTTGTAGATTAATCACGATGCATGTAGCTTGCGAAGCCCGATGGGTAGTTATAGATTAATGCTCTATCTTGTAATGCGTGTTGAATAAATTTCGACATCGGATGATTCGCAAACAACGTGCAATGTGCTTTTGTTATTTTACTGTATATTTTTGTAGAATTCCAAATGTTCTTTCAGTGGTCATGCCTTTATGACGCGTACACATATATACTTCCTCGTTCACCTTCGTACACATGTTGAACATAATAACAGTTAAACAACGACATACAAAATATTTTCAGCGTTTCTAATACAGCCTACATTATTTGTTAAAGCTAAATTGTTCCGCCATAATTATAATATAATATCCGCTTTTGTTTGTCAATACCAATACCCGTGCACATGGTTTTCACTCAAGTCACTGTTCTTACTGATATACCTTTCAAATCCAACACACTCTTGTGGCATCAAGGTCTTAAATTTAGCTTTAAAGCCTTTTAACTATTTGTTAACAAATCAATTGTTAACACAGATGCTCTCAAACGTGCATTGAGCAGCAGGCCACTGAGTATTTCTCAACATAATCAATGTAAATGGTCTAGACAATACGACAGAGATTATTGACACGACGTGAAATGATCATATTTGAGTCTGCAAAACACGCATGACAGGAAAAAAAAACCGCAATCCAATCCATCCATCGTTCACAATTCCACAGTAACCATTCCACTTCAAAGGTCACGTATGTTTGTCAAAATCATAATATTTGGTTACTGACGATCTCTTCTTTATTTTTCTTTGTCCGTTTATAGTCAAATCTTTTAAATGCTCTTATATTTGGTTTAAAATGAAACAGTGATATACTAGTTGCAATACTGTCAATTGTTGATATATTTTTACTATTTTATTATTCATGTATAACTTCTTGTAGTCAATATATGGCTGAAATACTGCCGATGTGACCTTGAAGTATAACTTACTCAATACATCATAATAATTGCAGATAGTGTCAGTTGAATGATAAACATGTACAAGTACATGTATATAATAGTAGAAATAAGCACAAAAAGGGCAAAGGAACGAACGTCTGAGTGTTGTTTAACGCCGCACTCAGCAATATTCCAGCTGTATCACGGCGGTCTAGACAAGAGGCCCATATGGCCTGTATTGCTCACCTGGATATTTACGCAATCATGACAAAATATACATTTGCATTGTACCTGTATATAATACTGCAAATATTTCGTAATTTTGACTCTGTCGGCATTTAAAAGGGGTGAATGGCAAATCTGACAGCATGAACGTGTATTTCTCCAAATGTAGTAGCTAAAGATCTGAACAGTTTCCATGTTATGATCCAGGATCTAAGTTTCCAGAGGCAATGCTGGACCCTAGGGCGAATCCTATTGGCATAAATGTATTACTCTCTTCATAACAAATAAATGTATTCAATGTATCTGTTCATCATAAGCTTTAAATATCCACTACTTACCTGTTTTTATCACCAAAGGGGCGTTATTTGCACGAGCGATGACCGCAAACCCTAAAAATGGAGCACATTACTAAATATTCTCACCTAATTGTAATTAACTCGATTTATTATGATATGGTACATACAGCCTTACATCAGATTTTAAGTTTATAGCATTTACTCAATTCTGCAAGACATCATAAAACACACTTTGTTTTACAAAACTAACGCTTTTTAACATGTTTATATATTTCAGGTCTGGTGAGTCCTTTGCAGTGTAGCAGATCAGTACTTTAAAGACGTTATGTGGTTTTGGTTTTCTGTATAGAAACTATTAGTCATCTTTACCTGGTGTTGGGTTCCTTCTCTAATACAATCATGCCAAGACGTCAGGCTCTAGTACAACGCCAGCCCCTAAACAATCCAAACCAACTAGCACCAATTGGGAGTTGTGTGTGCTTTGTCAAGATGAGGATGCAGAACCTTTGCAATGTCCAGCCAGAAGTACCAAGGCATCCATTGGTGGCGGTTACAGTTCATTGGCAAATCGGGGGGCACGGGTGGCCCAGTCGTCTAAGGCGCCGCGATTCGCTGTGCAGAGTTGAGTCCCTTTGGCACGCCAGAAACCTATAATTGTGGGTTCGAAACCCGGTTTGCCCCGATTATGTTTCTACGTTTGTCAGCACCATACCCGTGCTCGTGGGTTTCACCGAAGTGGTAAACGTCCGATACCTGCATCACTTCGGGCTTTCCTCACATATTTAGCTCACACGCCGTGATATAACTGGATAAATGTTAAAGGCGGCGTTAAACCCAACTCACTCACTCATTGGCAAATCACATAATGCAATTTCAACAACTGGGTTCAATGCCAATCGATATTAACATTGAACGACTTGTTGATGGTGATGGCATCGAGGCAACATTTACAACACAGGCTGCTCGCTGGCACAAATCATGTCGCCTGAAGTTTAACCAAACAAAGCTCGATCGATTACCAAAGAAATCCAGTGAAACAAGCAAGGCGGGTACTTCAGCAACTATGAAAAGACGCTCATCTCATGATAAGATTGATCTAAAAGAGCCAATATGTTTCCTTTGCGATAAGCCAGCAGGCTCTAGAGGTCTCCATGAGGTTCCAACGTAATGAACTTCATAAATTGAGAACTGAGAACCCAGACTCCCGATTTTACTATAAGGGTAATAAACTTAGAGGTTCCAAAAGACGGTGAGGATGATTCTTTTGGTGTCGATAAGCACCCACAGAGGGTACTGAGATCTAGTTCCCGACCCCTTCGTGGACAGAGAGGATCTAGGGGATCTAGGGTATCAGGAAGGGGCCTTTGATCATACTAGCGGTGTGGCCAGGGCTGTGATAGAAAGACTAATCCCAGTCAATTACGAGATAACGATGCTCTGTCAGTGAGGATAACTATGTCAGTTGCATATTTTGGAACATTGCTGGTGTTTCGGAGAAATTTTCAGATAATGATTTTCTTGATCATGTAAAATCTTTGGATATAATTGGTTTAACTGAAACCTGGATATATAACTTAGAATTATGCAATGTATTTAGAGATTTTGATGTATTTACTAAAACAGCTGATAAACTTGCTAAGTTTGGCAGGCTCTCTGGTGGTATTGCAGTTTTGGTAAGAAGAGATTTGAGTAAATATATCATTTGGACAAACGTATTAGACAATGCAATTTATATATTGTTTGATAAAGACATATTTGATTTAAACTCATGACATACTCCACGCGTGCGTGTATGTACACACCCAGAGGGCTCACCCTGGTATGCCAAGGTCTGTACACAATGTAAAAATGGTATTGATTTGTTGCGTGAAACACTGTGTGATATTTTATCTAACCATCAATGTAAATAATTGTTACTAGGTGGTGATTTTAATTCTAGAACTGGTATAAAACCTGACTATGTAGCAGACGACATAACTGAACACACCGAGGGAGATACATCATGGGATTTTAGGTTTGACTCTTTCAACAAAGAGCGATTTTCTTTAGATAAGTGTATAAATACCTTCGATAAAAGTCTACTAGATCTTTGCTCAGTCTTAGATATTCACTTTTTAAATGGAAGATGTGGAAAAGACACAAATATTGGAGACTTTACATACATTGGAGCAAAAGGTACAAGTGTAATTGATTATATAATTGCTTCGCCTCGCTTATTTGATTATATAGTTGATTTTGAAATTCAGTCTGGAACCGAATCTGACCACCTACGTACCCCTTTGCATTAAGTTAAGGAGTTGTAATAGAACCCGAACTTCACCTAATAATAGCGCAAGCGCAAATAATTTTGTTTGGTTAATAAATTTGTTTGGGATGATAATATGTTAAACACATTCAGAGAGAATTTACTTACAGACGATATGCAAAAGCTTCTAGATAAATGTGTCGATTTTGTATTTTCTGATATAAACAAAAGTGTTAATGCTATTGCAGATGCTCTTTGTGTAGCCGCTAGTGATATGAATCGAAAAGTAAGTCGAGTTAGAGAAAGGGTGAAAAGAAATCCATGGTTTGATAACGAGTGTGAAATGCTTAAAAAAGAAAGATGTAAATATTTAAATAGATTTAGAAATTGCAAAAATGAAAGTAACCTAAAAGAATATCATGCCGCTAGAAACAAATATACTGCCATCTGTAAATATAAACAAAATAAATATTTAATGGAGAGGAAACAAAGGTTAGAGAAAAATATAAATAATTCAAAACTGTCAGAATTAAAAAGCATGAATAAAAAACACGAATAACATAAGTATTGATGACTGGTATTGTCATTTCAATTTGTTTTATGACATGTCACATCAGAATGAGAAAGCGTCATTTTAAGAACGTAATGATAATGTAAATGAGGATGATAACAACCACGAAACTGATAAAATTGTAGCTGATATCCTTGATTCCCCAAATACCAGAGAAGAAATTTTAGAAAGCATCCGACAACTTAACTGCAATAAATCATCTGGCATTGATAATTTAATGCCTGAATTTTTTAAACATTCAGCAGACCTGTTAGTACCATACCTTGAACTAATGTCATTTAATGTCATTTTAGAAAAAGGAACCTTTCCGAATTCATGGTCGGTGGGAATAACTGTACCTCTCCATAAGAGCGGGGATATAAACAACGCTGATATTTATAGGGGTATAACTCTTTTGAGCATTTTTAGCAAGTTATTTACTTTTATTATTAATAAAAGATGAATGTATTGGGCTAGTACAATAAACAAAATTGATGAGTCACAAGCTGGATTCAGAGGATATAGTACCGTGGACAACATATTTATATTACATTGTTTAATACAAAGATACCTTAATAATAAGGGTGGAAAGTTTTATGTAGTTTTTGTAGATTTTTCTAAAGCATTTGACTCTGTGCAAAGAAATAAACTTTGGAATCTTTTTAAGACTCATGGATTAAGTTCTAAAATGAATAAATTGTTATGTAGCATTTATGAAAATATAAAAGTCTGTGTTAGAAATAACCAAGTTATTTCTCCTACATTTTCAAGTCATTTAGGGGTACGAACAATAATTGTTCTTATGGAATTCAACTACACCCAGAAGGAATACAATTGTTTTTACTTTTGTTTGCAGACGATATTGCACTTTTTACAAGTACTATTAAAGGGTGATGAATGGAAATTGAATGTAAATAGAAATAAAACAAAAACTGTTGTGTTTAAAAACGGAGGTAATTTATCAAAATATGCAAAATGGTACTATAAAGGTAACCAATTGGAGATAACAAGTTTTTTTATAAATATTTAGGAGTGTGTTTTACTTACCGTCTTTCATGTAAGCCAAGCATCCTTACAAGCTCAAAGGGTTTTCATTGGTATACAACGAAATGCATGTGGTCTAAACTTTGATTAAAATACACTTTTCAAAATTGTTGATGTAAAAATAAGTCCAAATTTATTGTATGGTGCAGAGATTTGGGGACTCTCAAAAGTAGATGCTGTAGAAAAGATTCACTTGTATGCATGTAAGAAATATTTAGGTGTAAAAGTTAATACACCCGGGGTTATGGTTTATGGTGATTGTGGTCGCTATCCACTGTATATTTTTGCATACATTAAAGTTATCAAATATTGGTTAAGAATTTTAAATATGACTTTGTATAGATATCCAAAAAAGTGTTATAATATCTTATTGTTGTTTGATTCAAATGGTAAAAGAAACTGGGCAACTGGTGTTAGAGAACTCCTATTTGAATCTGGTTTTGGTAATGTTTCGTATGATCAACGGGTCAATAATACTGCTGAGTTTATCAAGTCACTGAAACAAAGACTAAAAGATATTTATTTACAATCATGGAATGTTTCAACTTTTTAAATCTTACATTTATAGAGAATGCTATCTCGTTGATATTACCATACCAAAATATAGAAAAGCATTGTCACGGTTTCGTTGCATGTCGCATGATCTACATATTGAAACAGGCAGATATATAAATACGCCACGAGAACAAAGAAAATGTAACATGTGTAACTTAAATGAAATAGAAGACGAGTATCACTTCCTTATCAGATGTCCATTATATACTCTTCAAAAAAAGAAACTTGACATAGATGTAAAACCACTTTTTGCCAAATATCTAAAATAATTACATTAAATGAGAACCAAATAAGTCAAAAAGAAAGATGATGTGTCTATAATTAGCGAAAGCACATAAACGTAGCGTTTGGGGATCAATTTTACAGCTTCATCCAAACGCAACCGCCTGTAAAAAAACTTGCAGCACAGGATCCTGCATTTAGGCACGAGGGCCCCCGGCTGAATGGGTATAAAAATCTACATCAACGGCTGTTCATACAGTCCTTATAACGGCAGTAGAGGCGGTGACAGAATGCCAAGACTTAATGCAGCTCAACGGAACAACGACATTGGGAGATTGCAAGCTGGAGCAACTCAGCAAGAAGTGGCCAGGCACTTTGGCGTATCCAGACAGACAAGCTCCGCACTGTGGACCCGATACAACAACACCAACAGAGTTGACGACAGACCAAGGTCAGGAAGACCAAGGGTGACAACCCAAGCACAAGATCGATACATCCGGCTGCGACACCTCCGAGACCGCACTACCACAGCCACGTCTACAACAACACAGATCCCTGGGGTACGCAGAATATCAGATCAAACGGTACGCAACTGACTGAGGGAGGCTGGACTTTTTGCACGAAGACCTGTTCGACGTCATGTATTGACCCCACGTCATCTGGCAGACCGTCTGCTTAGGTGCCAACAGAGGGTTAGATGGGCACGTGCAAGGTGGAGAAATGTACTGTTTACTGACGAGTCTTGTTTCCTACTCAAACGTGCTGATGGGCACGCACATGTCTACAGACGTCGGGGTGAACGTTACGCCCCCAACTGTGTGCAGCAGGTTGTACCATTTGGCGGCGGGAGTGTCATGGTTAAGGGCCGGAATTCATCACGGTGGTAGGACGCCTCTCGTGCATGTGGCAGGTGCATTGACAGGTGTGCGTTACAGAGACTTGATCCTAAAGCCTTACGTTCTTCCTCACGTCAACGTTCATGGCGGACAGTTCCAGCAGGACAACGCTCGACCGCATATTGCACGTGTTTGTCAGGACTTCTTACAGCACAACAACATCCAGACATTACCTTGGCCAGCCCGGTCACCAGATTTGTCCCCGATTGAGCATCTGTGGGACGAGTTGGATCGACGCGTTCGCAGAAGGAATCCACCGCCCCAAACACTTTCGGCGCTTCTTGATGCACTTCAGCATGAATGGAAGCACATCCAACAACGTGTTATTGGCAACTTGATTGCATCTTTGGGTCGTCGGTGTCAAGCGGTGATTGATGCACGTGGTGGGCACAACCGATACTGACATTTTCTGTACCCCTGTGCCATTAACTGTATCGTGTACGTGTGTCTCTAGGTGACACGATTAATGTTTTGAACATTGTGTACATTGATCTTCAAACAGTGTTTCAATTATGGTTTCTGTGTCCTATTTTGAAACAATCGCATTATATTACATTTTGAAAGTCAGTGTCAAGTTTCTTTTTTTAAAGAGTAAATTTAGAACTAAGAATAAAATACTTTCCAAAATACTACTACAGTGAACCAAACCATTTATAAGTTTATTAAAATGTGAGAGAACAGAGGTTGTAAAGAATTTATCGATGTTTATTTACCATGCTTTTGCCCATAGAAATAAAATTGTTAACTGTTAATTAAATACTATCTATGCCAGAATAAAATGAGCATATTTATGGTTGTCATGATGTATATATGTGGGAGATAATTTACTTCAATTTGATGTTCTATTGTAATGATAAATTATGTTGAATTGTATTATGTACTAAAGGCCTGTGGCCTCTTGAGTACGAAATAAAGTTTGATTGATTGAAGCTTCTACGTGTGACATTGATTCGAGGGTTCGGAGATGTGCAATTGAACTCGAAGACACTGCCCTATTGACCAAGGTCGCACCAAGTACCACCTAAATTGTCTCGCTTATCTGTACAACAAAGCAAGAAGTGCTGAGAATGCATCTGCTGAAGAGGATCCCGAAGCTCGTCTCCATGGAATTGCTTTTGCTGAGTTAGTGAGGTGAGGTGAGGTGAAATTGGGTTTAACGTCGCGTCAAAGATTATTGCACTTATATAGCGACGTGCATGCACGTGTATGTGTGTGTGTGGCTGCTTGTACTAGTCCGGACTGATGCCGATTTATAGTGCTAGCTCACTGAGATACCATGCCGCAGTTTAACATGAATACCCCACTCAGACACAGTATACTGACTCCGAGCCGACCAGTCCTTGTTTTAGCCCCTTAATGCCCAGCGCCAGACAGGGTAACAACAAGTACAATCTTTTAACATCTTTTTGTATGACGCGGCCAGGGATCGAACCCTGGACCTTCCGCTCTCCGGGCGGACGCTCTACCACAAGACCAAGGAGGCGATGCTGAGTTAGTGACCTATATGGAGGACTTTCGTTTAGAAGAAAGTGTTGCCCCAGCCTTTCAGCTATCACATCTAGCACACTTGTACAAGGTCCGCTTGGAACAGTCGGGTGCTTCTAATGTTGAGGGCAGAATTCACACAAGACTGGAACTCCAGCTCCTATCCGTGTTCCCCGATCTGAGAGCGCATCCACAAGGACGGGGCATACTTCTCATGTTTGATGACGACGTGAGCTGTGCTTTTAGGAAAGCATGCGATTATGATAGTGAGTCAATGCATTTGGCACGAGCTGCACAAATCGTACGAAGAGAAGTGTTTGACAAAAAAGTCTCGTTTGTTGGATCATTCAAGCAAGGATCCGAGAAGGATGCTGTACCGCAATCCTTACTGGCGCTTGTGAACATGAAACAAGATGGTCCAAATATTAAGCACCAAAATGAGATGGTCACCGCAGCCAGCACAACTTCAGCTCTCTCCATATCACAACTCCTGATGTTCAATAGTGTTAAAGATACACGAGGTCCTGATCCCTCTGGTACAGTTCGTCACAACCGTGACCGAAAAACACCACTCCCCATCTTCATTGCTCTGTAGATCCATTCTGTCACACGCTCAAGAAAATGTGTTTCTTACGATCGATTCATACTCCAGTTACTGACATCTGACATAGCGAATGGAGTTTGTCAACGATTTCAGACGGATGACGTGGTGTGTCCATTGACTTTTCACAATAGGGGATGTTGATAATATTGACTACAATCCTAGTGTTGCAACAGCAAAGGATTCATTTCACGGCACTAGTATCTCACTTATGCAGCATCCTTCCCATGATTTTGCAGGAATTGAACGTGATGTATTGGTCATCAACACATCTTCATCCAGTAAGGTTATTACTCCTCTACGCCGCGATATAACTGGAATACTGTTAAAAGCGGCGTTAAACCCAACTCACTCACTCACTCATACTATTACTCCTCTGCCGTCTAAATACATAATTGTACCACCAGCTCTTTGATGATGCTGCGGTGGTCCAAATGCTCAATCCTTGAACAGCTAAGACTTTTGAATACTATGCAGACACGGTATTTACACATTACATTTTATCTCAGGTGGAGACATCTGATCGAGTCGACATT
Source organism: Haliotis rufescens (assembly GCF_023055435.1). Lineage (NCBI taxonomy): Eukaryota > Metazoa > Mollusca > Gastropoda > Lepetellida > Haliotidae > Haliotis > Haliotis rufescens. Next base: position 32,411,012 of record NW_025963802.1, on the reverse strand, counting down.
GTCTGGCATGTATACATCCCAGAGTTGGTTGGTTGGTTTGTTGTTTAACGACGCACTCCAGCTATATGACGGCGGTCTGTAAAATAATCGAGTCTGGACCAGACAATCCAGTGAATGACATAATGAGCATCGATCCACGTAATTGGGATGGAAGACATGTATCAACCAAGTCAGCGAGCCTGATCAATCGATCCCGTTAGTCGCCTTTTACGACAAGCAAAGGCGTCTTTTACGGCAAGTATGGGTTGCTGAAGACCTATTCTAACCCGGAAGCTTCACGTTTGAAAGGCACAACTAGAGAAAAGAGAGGCAAGGGCGTCAGAAGACGGGTTGTTCCTACCACAGTAATACCCCAAAACTGGAAAGACTTTCTTCGTGTGGATGAGAACAAAACCAAATTGTTCAAGTTCTTGTCCCAGCAAGTAACAAGCATCACATTTGCGGAAGGTAAAACCATATACGCAACTGATGGGAGAGATGTGTTGTGTTATGCTTTCAGGCTGACGTTGATTTGACTAAGCTTGCCCCTTGCTCCCATGCGGAAGCAGACACACGCCTCCTCCAACATGTAGCAGATGCTGTACACAAGTGGTGTAGGAAAGCATATGTGCGCACTGTAGACACTGATGTTGTTGTGTAGGCGATTGCCATGTTGAACCAAATCAATCGTGATGAGTTGTGGGTGGCATTTGGAACTGGATCCCGATTCCGGTATATACCTATCCATGAACTAGCTGCTTCCCTTGATTCCTGTATATCTACCACCCTCCATGTCTTTCACGCATTCACAGGATGCGACACTGTCTCTTCGTTCGGTGGGAGAGGCAAAAAGACAGCCTGGGACACAGCCACAAGTTTCCACCAGGTTACCGAGGCATTTCAAGACCTATTACTTATGCAAGGTGACATCATTGATCCGACGATGTCCATACTTGAACGTTTTGTAGTGTTGCTCCATGATCGCACAAGTGATGCCACGGAGGTCAATGATGCCATGAAACAACCTTTTACGAAAAAGTCCAGAAGTCTGGAGAACCTACCACCAACGAAGGCAGCACTTCAGCAACACATCAGACGGGCCACTTACCAATCCAACGTCTGGAACCAGGCCTTAAACCCCGATCCGGATCTTCCAAGTCCAGCGAACTGGGCCTGGAAAAAAACCAGTATGGGGTGGCAACCACTGTGGACCACACTTCCAGAAGCGTCACATTCTTGCTATGAACTAATTCATTGTGGGTGTAAGAAGGGGTGCACTGGACGATGCAAATGTGTTAAGGCAGCTCTCAAGTGCACTGCTCTTTGCTCCTGTTCTGGAGATTGTCAGCAATAAGTTATGGTGAGCAAAATATATGGCACTTGTACCACAATTTTCCCAGAAGACTGTAAAGACTAATAATGGATCGCCAGATACACTCTTCTTTACTTATAGTGTCATGATAAATGTAATTTTTTCACAAATTTGTCTGTTTCAGTTAATCAATAGCTTAGTACCATAGTACAAATGTTTTGTTATTTTATTTTATTTTTGGGGATAATATTGGTGAAGTTGTTGTAGTTTATTATGATGTACGCTAAACTTAAAAAGTTTGTGACTGTCGTTTTTGTAAGAAATGTGTCTGTTTTGTTGCACTAACAGCTTAGTATCACATAGAAGGGTGTTATTTGTTGTTAATATGTACAATACCCGCGGCCGTTCAGATCTTTCATTTGATATGCTGTTTGCCATGGTTTAAGCTAAATTAATGATGATGGTATTATGAAATTTAGCGCTAAATGGTATGTTTTGGTCGTCCAAGGTCATTGACCTCTCAAGATCGTCACGGGTAAAATCCAAGATAGCTCCACATCTGAAAGTAAACTTTATGGTAAATAGATTGACTGTAGAAAGTTTCATGCTTTTATCACAATTTGCACAATAGGTATGCTTAACAGCTGTCCTACCTCTTTTGACAAGCAGGAACGAACGTAAACTTTAAAAAAGTTTGAGTCTCGTGAGGATTCCGGGTTCATCAACCCATGCTTGTCTTCAAGCGAATATGAAGTCTAAAGAAGGGTATGCCCGACTAACTCTTAATTCCTTAAAAATAATGGGCCTCGGAAGAGATATTTCCTCGAACATTCCCCTGCTTAAACAAATCCCTGCTCTTACACTAAGACAAAACAGTATAAAGGGCTGTGGAACGACTCCGTGGTCTGGATGATAGATCTTCCCGGAGCGCGGAATGTCGGCGGTTCGATCCCCGGCAGCGTCATACCAAAATACGTTAAAATATGGTACTTGTTGGTACCCTGCCTGACACGCGGCATTATGGGGAGAAAACAAGGACTGGTCGGTTCGGAGTCCGTATACTGTGTCTTAGTGGGGTATTCATGTCAAACATGGTATCTCATTGGGTAAGCACTCTAGAACCGGCATTAGTGTGGACTAGTACACACTTGCACGCACACACGGACGCACCTTCCACCTCAGCTAAAGAGCCGTGTATCAGGCATTTTATAATGATCATCTCCCTTTAGAGAATGACACACGTGCAACAGCGGCAGAGAGCACAACCAACTGTCCTTCCAAACACCCTTGTAACAAACCCTTGGAAGTATTTCTATTGCAATGTGCTCAAGGTCAGGCCGTTTTATGGACGATTCTGTAAGCTCATTCGCAAGAAAAAGTCAGTACAACGATTGAACTGTTGCATTAAGAACATTTTGATTGTATTTATCAAGTCATTCATGACATAAAAGGAACTACTCGTAAGATCTTAGAACGTGTGAATTCTTACAAAATTCGAATACCGTATTCCCTTCCCTTGAGGAAAGAGGGAAAGAAAAGAATGACGCCATGTGTTTAAAGTGAATGACTCCACACCACCAAAAAACTCACGAGATAGCCTCCTTTCGTTGTTGGTGGAATCGAAGGACAAGGTCAAAGGACATCACGTGACTTATAATTGACCTTTATGACCTTTCCAAGTATTGTGTCACACTGACCTTGACCTCTGTTGAACTCTTTGTGCGAATAGCAGCTTCTTACCGCGCATGTTGTTGTTGGATTCTATTGTCTGTCTGTTCTTTTTCAGGGTGAATTCAATAAATGTGGAATTCGTTAACGAACATCTTTCTCTAACAAATGTTATATTTGAGATAACACTTTCTAAGTAAAGCACAGGTTCTCGTACTTTTGGGAGGCTGAGTCCCATCCGGATGAAAAGAACGAGAAACTGTACTTACTAAGAAAGTGTTATCCCAATTCTAAAAGGCATTCGTGTGTTAATATCGTTCTCGTATTAAATATCTGTTCAATCAGTGAATCAAATACACCTTACATGATCTCTTTGAGCCAATATGAGGAAGGGAGGCCACTCCTAAGCATTCCTAACTTTAGGCCTCTCCTAAGCATTCCTAAGCATTACTAACTGTAGGCAACTGCTAAGCATTCCTAACTGTAGGCCATTCCTACGCATTCCTTCCTGTTGTCCACTTCTTAGCAATCCTAACTGTAGGCCACTCCTTAGCATTCCTAACTGTAGGCCAATCCTGAGCATTTCTAACTGTAGGTTGGTTGGTTTGTTGTTTAACGCCGCACTCAGCAATATTCCAGCTATACGAAGGCGGTCTGTTAATAATCGAGTCCGGACCAGACAATCCAGTGATTCATTTCTTGAGCATCGATCCATGCAATTGGGATCGATGACATGCATCAACCAAGTCAGCGAGCCTGACCTCCCGATCCCGTTAGTCGCCTCTTACGACAAGCATAGTCGCCTCTTACGACAAGCAAAGTCGCATATAACTGCAAGCATGGGTTGCTGAAGACCTGATAGCGCATCTTTCCGAAGCAAGACCTACTGTACCCCGGATCTTCACGGTTTCCTAACTGTAGACCACACCTAAGCATTCCCAACTGTAGGCTTCTCCTAAGCATTCCTAACTGTAGGCTTCTCCTAAGCATTCCTTCGGAGGAGTTATTTCCAAACCAGTCTTAATCTTCTAAATCGATCTTTTCACTTTTTCTTAAAAAATCTTTCACACAAACAAGTGATGTCATAATCTCCGGACTGATGCCGGTGTTATGGTGCTAGGCCACTGAGATACCATGCCGCTGTTTGACCTAGATACCCCAATCGGACACAGTATACTGACTCCGAGCCGACCAGTCCTTGTTTAATCATAATGCCAAGCGCCAGACAGGGAAACAAGTGCCATCTTTTGGTATAACATGGTCGGGGATCGAACCATCGACCTTCCGATTACTAGACTAGGGAGACGGTCTACTCATGGATGATTGAAGAACACTGATGATGCATTTACACGATCTTAAGTGAAAATAGCGGTAAATTGTATCGCGCCCGTGTGTGTGAATTCACAGGTGATCGAGTCGAAGTGTATTGTAAAAGTATATGTTATAACAACAATCAGCCATTGCCAACGCTTACTTAAAGCCTTAAAAATAAAAAATGTAATTCAAATCTTTTAATCGATTTTTTAATGTTTTTCGGTTTGTGAACGTCTGTCTTTACATGTTTACATCTTTCACAAAGTAACCATGTTTCCCATTTAAAGGAAAAAATGAATTTCCTTCGTATTCAGTTGCGGAGTAAGCAGAAATAATCGAGTTGTTCATTGTGTGGAATTTGTGTAGCAAATAATTTTGTAGACACAGTGAATTTAATCATTACAAATCCATTAAAGTGTGGTTCATTCAAACAGTTCACTTTTTCGTTAAATTATTATTTTACGTAACGTAAAGGTTTTAGGTCATAATAGTCGCATATATGTTCTATGGAAATATTGATGCTGAATAAGGATCTCCTGGTCGAAACCTATTGTTTCAGCGTTTTAAGGTTAGAGTTCGAGAACTGTATCAGGAAAACAACATTAATTTCTTGAAAAAGCGCGCTTTGCAAGTTTTGTCATTGCTGTAATTAATACTCCTTATCGCCGGCATGGTGGCTTTTCACTTTTAAAGTATAAGAACACACCTTTGTTAACTGACCCATGAAGATCCGAGTTAGAATTGGTCTTGCTTGTTGCAAGAGGCGACCAATTGGATCGGTTGGTCAGACTCGCTGACTTTGTTTCTGCATGTCTTCGTATTTCAATCGATTCTCACGGTGTCAGTCATTGGATTGTCTGGTCCAGACTCGATTAAAAAAACAAACTTGCCCTTGGTGGTTACAGACATGTTTTCAAATTCAAATTCAGAAGACCCATGACGTTTTAAATCAATAAAACATCATGCTGTTGAAATAGTTGCCACGACAACATTAACCACACATAGGTTAGTTTTTAATATGAATTCAAGGAGATAATACGCCTATGTTGTTTACATGGTCAGTAAAAAGGTTTCCTGCACAGCTGAGTGATGAGTGGTTAATAATTTATGCCGCTTCTGATCAACCTTCGATTAACCCGTATATTTCCCTATTGTGATAAATATCCTGGACCCAATCTCCTCAGTGGGGACCCGGGGTAGAATATGTTTCAACAACCTATTTTTGGTCGAATCAGGCAACCTGTGTGTTGTGGGTTGCATCCCTGAGTCGGTGGAGGACAGGAGTCTGATGGTTGTGGGCACTGGAAACAGAATAGCATTCCTTTGCCTAATACACCGCTTCGACCCTTACTTCGCCTAGACGGGTGGTAGGATGGGCCCGGTCCAATTGGCTAGACATCCCAAGCACTGTACATGAATATTATGTTGCACAAATTTGTCAAAATGCTGAAATGATTTGTTTTGTCATGGTCAAATGATGTTTTGTTTGAATTTCAAATGTACTGCTTCAGTTTCACAATTTCGCACAGAAGGCGGTGGCTCCTTGGGCCAAACTGTTGAAAAATACATGAGTATACCATCCGGGTATCCTTGGTGCTGCAAGTCGGAAATCCATGTGTTATTAGCATTGTCTTAATGATACTCCATGGTGGGTGGGGAGCTCGGATGATGGAACTTACAACATTAAACATGGATTACGAGAAGCCCCTCAAAAGACACTTGACACTTGACACTGATGAAAACGAAATTAGACCATCCAAATCCATTGACTACTGGCCACGTTTCCTGGTTATGGAGACTCGAGACAGGACTCCTCTCAAATGGAACCCGTTTGCAATATCTAAGGGTATTCAAGGCATAGCAGGCAAGGTAAAAAAACATCAAAAGATTGCGATCAGGTGCTATCCTAATAGAAGGTAACAGGAAACCGCAATCTGCTGACCTCTTGTCAACAGATATGTTTGTTAGAGTCGTTGTTTTGTCTCTGCTCACAGAACACTGTACACCAACAAAGGTAGTGTGGGAGACAGAGATCGATTATTCACTGATATGGCTGAGATTGATATTGTTTTCGAAATGAGAAATCAAGGAGTCATCTATGACAAAAGGTTCACAACCCGCAAGAACAACGAAACTCAACCAAACACCACTTACCTCTTTATTTTTCCTTCTCCGACTGCTCCAAAGTTCATAAAGGCATATTACTGCCATAGCAACGTGGACACTTACTTCCCAGACCCCTGCGATGTTTCAAATGCCATGAATACGGCCATGGTGTTATAATTAATACTTCCACATTGTACATTACATGTGCTCACTGCAGTGAGAATAAACATGTAACGGAAGATTGTAACGGATCTTTTAAATGTGCACCAACTATTCAGGCAATCACTCGTCTTTCTCTAAACAAAGAACAAATGGAGATCCCGAAAATTAAATTCACCTGAAATATCAGTTTTGCTGATGCCAAAATACTTGTAGGACCAAATGAACCAGACATGGGATAACTCGGATCATCCTGACGTTTTCGCAACTGAACAGTCCACCCAGACTGCAGAACTACTTACTACTCCACCGGTGCTATCCTGTGGTCACTCACAGTCATCTACTATACTCAACAACAAAAGTTCCTGTGACACCAATATTTTAGTGTATAAGTAATGTTTGTTTTTCAATATTGTAGTACATGTATGGAATCAAGTCACAAAAACGCAACTGCTACAGAAAAGCATGCATTCCATGCAAAAGTTGACTTTTGTGCAAGCCCCATGCATTTAACTACCTAAGAATGGGTATAAAAACATGTGCATTAACGGGATTCCTAGTGCATTGTTTAGCATCGTGCTGACAACAACCACTCAGAAAAACAACAAAATTACGCAATTATTCAACAGTAAGAAATGTCACGCCTGTCCGAAATGAGCGTCTGCGAGCCATTGTTATGCTTGAAGCGGGATCGAGTCAAGGTGATGTTGCAAGACAATTTAACGTCCACAAAAACACCATTTGGTGTTTATGGCAACGTTGGCAACAGAAGAATGCAGTCAGAGACCATCCTCGGAGTGGCAGTCTATGCGTAACCAATAATCGACAAGACAACTGGATTCGAACAACACACCTACGAAATCGATTCCAGCCAGCAACAGTGACTGCAAGAAGCATCCGTGGCCTACGACGAATATCTTCACAAACCGTACGTCGTCGCCTCAGATGTGCAGGGATCGTCGCCAGAAGACCCGCCAGACGTCCCATTTTATCAGGAAACCACCGTCAAGCACGTCTACAGTGGTGCAGACAGCGTCTACGCTGGACGGCCATGCAGTAGGGGACAAGTTCTATTCACTGACGAGTCTCGTTTTCACCTCAGCCACAGCGATGGACGGATTCGAGTGTATCGACGTCGAGGTAAACGTTACGTCAATCATTGTGTCATGGAAGAAGATCGGTTCGGGGGCGGCAGCGTTATGGTATGGGAGGGGATTACAGCAAAACAGAGGACCCGTTTGATAGTGGTAGAGGGAAATTTCAATGGACAGCGCTACTGCGACGACATCATCGGCCCTGTTGTTCTACTGTCGTCATTTTGGCATGTTCATGTTTTTTCTGAAGTCAGTATGGCAAATTAAACCATTTGAACACTTACAGGAGTCTTTGATCTGTTGCAAATCGAAATTGTTTCAGATTTGGTAAAAATCTTAAATCTTATTCAATGTCACAGGAAGTTTTGTTGTTCAGTATATGTATTTGTCTTGTTATGCTAAGCAATGACGTGTTTACATGTATATGGTAATAGGGTGGGGATCGCAACTGTTTCCAAGTTTTCACCCAAGAACTTAATCTTGGGGTGTGGCAAGACCCCAGACTCAATACTAATATCATGCTTGTGTTTGTCTCTTCATGTCCAGCAATTGTATATATGGTTATGGGGTGGGGATCTCAACTGTTTCAAAGTTATGACCCAGGGGTTAAGTCTCCAGGGGTGGAGCAAGACCCCCCGGGACATCCTGGTAGCAAATGTGCATTCCTCTCATTGTACTCAGCAATTGTACATATGGTTATCGATGGGGATCTTAACTGTGTCGAAGTTATAAACACTTTTTGGCCTCGCCCCTCAGCCCCTGGGGGATCAGCCCCACCATTTGTACAATTTTGAATTCTCAACACCGGAGAATGCTTCCAACCATAAATGGTTGGTATATGTCTCTTAGTTCCAGAAAAGAAGTTTAAAGCAATAACGCCAAATCACCCCTATTTCGCTCCGCCCCTCAGTCCCTTGGGGGTCAGCCCCACCATTTGTACAATTTTGAATCCTCACCACCGGAGAATGCTTCAAACCATAAATGGTTGATATCTATCTCTTATATTATAGAATGAAAATTTGTGTTTGCTCAATCTGACACAAAGGGTAATGTTAGAAATGTCCTGTTTTGCGTTTGCTTGTCACTTTTCTTTAACTTCGGTTGAAACAGTTTTTAAAGAACCTTGCGTCCTTGTCTGTAGCCTCCTACGCAGACCTGAACACATCCAATGATTGCTCGACTCGTAAATGCAATCGATTAACCTTTATACGCTGCCTTATGCGCTCTGGCAGAACATACGCTGATATGCTGTCTCATCCCAGGCCTGTCAGAACGGAGGACAGCAAGGAAAACTGAGACCCAGTGTCTTCCTGGATCACTCATTACAGTGCGACAAGAACTCCTTCGGGGGCAGGTAGGGATCTGTTTTTCAACCATCTTGTTTACTGTTCATTATTCTTTGCGAAAGATGAATGATTTCAGGTTAGTTTTTTGTTTGTTTCTTTGTTTGTTTATTTGAAGCGAATTATGGATCGGCTTGTCAGGCTCGGTAACTTTGTTGTTTGCATATAATCGTATCCCAACTGCGTGACTTGTCTTGTCGACCATTTTCAGACCGCTGTCATGTAGGAATATTCCTTAGTGCAGCGTTCAACAACAAAGGAAGAAACAAACGACATACATAATCTTATTAAACCGTTGCAAATGGTTGATCCAACATGTTTTGTTTATTTGTTGTTGAACGCAAAATCCAGCTTTATGATGTATATGTATATGATGCTATTAATGTTAATGTATTAACGTACATGTCAAGAAACCACACCTTCTGATATAGACTACCTGTGAAGATCCGGGGTAGAATAGTTCTTCAGCAATCCGTGCTTGTCCAAAACATCGTCTATGTTTGTCGTAAGAGGCGACTAACGGGATCGGGTGGTCAGGCTCGCTCACTTGGTTGAAGCATGTCATCGATCCCAATTGCGTGGATCGATGCTCATAATATCAATCACTGGAGTGACTCGAGATTTTTTACAGATTTGTTTGTTTGCGGTCTGTAAATAATCGAGGCTGGCCCAGACAATCCAGTGATTGACATAATGAACATCGTTCAACGCAATTGGGATCGATGACAACCGCCGTCATATAGCTGGAATATTGCTGAGTGCGGCGTAAAACAACAAACAAACCAAACCTTAAAATAAGTAAGTCATATTGTAGGTCATAAGTCTCTAAATATAGAAAGCTGAAAAAAAATCCATAAAAAATCCATATTATCAATTGTTTTTAATAAGCGGGTTTTAATAAATACGAGTATAAGAAAAGGTTTAATGTGAATTTGCAAGGCATGTTTTTATCGTGTAATAATATTAACGTTGACTTTGGTGACATATTGACCTTGACCTTTGAAAAACAGGGTTACCTTCTATTAAATAACTTTTATTTCTAAATATATGTGTAAATACTGAAGTTGTGAAAATATTCTTCGGAACCTTTGGAAGTGTCAATGTTTTTTATTTTTAAAAATTTCTGTTGGTATGTCGGGGTTAGTTGTCATAGTAACGTTTTTCATAATGTTCCCGGGTTCGATTCCGGACATGGGTTAAATGTGTGAAGTCAATTTCTGGTGTTCCCTGCCTTTGATATTGCCGGAAAAAAGCGGCGTAAAGCCAAACTCACTCACTCACTCATAACGTTCCACCGCTTGCATGTTCTTCATTTTGATATGTGATTTTCCGATCATTTAAGAGTAACAAACCCTTGTAAGTATTTCTATTGCAATGTGCTCAAGGTCAGGCCGTTTTGTGGACGATTCTGTAAGTTCATTCGCAAGAATAAGTCAGTACAACGATTGAACTGTTGCATTAAGAACATTTTCATTGTATTGATCAAGTCATTCATGACATAAAAGGAACTAAGATCTTAGAACGTGTGAATTCTTACAAAATTCGAATACCGTATTCCCCTCCCTTGAGGAAAGAGGGAAAGAAAAGAATGACGCCATGTGTTTAAAGTGAATGACTCCACACCACCAAAAAACTCATGAGATAGCCTCCTTTCGTTGTTGGTGGATTCGAAGGACAAGGTCAAAGGACAAGGTCAAAGGACATCACGTGACTTATAATTGACATTTATGACCTTTCCACGTATTTAAGTTAGTGTCACGCTGACCTTGACCTCTGTTGAACTCTTTGTGCGAATAGCAGCTTCTTACCGCACATGTTGTTGTTTGATTCTATTGTCTGTCTGTTCTTTTTCAGGGTGATGCCATTTTCCTTTATCTGACCTTGAATTCAATAAATGTGAAATTCGTTAACGAACATCTTTCTCTAACAAATGTTATATTTGAGATAACACTTTCTTAGTAAAGCACAGATTCTCGTACTTTTGGGTGGCTGAGTCCCATCCGGATGAAAAGTACGAGAATCTGTACTTTACTAAGAAAGTGTTATCCCAATTCTAAAAGGCATTCGTGTGTTAATATCGTTCTCGTATTAAAAGCTTTGCATAAACAAAACATGTGTTCAATTGAGGATATATAGTACTGAGTACAACTGCGTGTATTAAGGCGGGACTCCATTCAAGATTTGATGCCAATTGCCAGTATTGGCTAAGTCCCAGGTTGAAAATGGAGACAATGTCTTTAAGGAATGATAGAACTTCTTATCTGTTATGCTATTATTCATAATTCAATTAAATTGCAATTAGTAACCATGCATATGCAGTTTTGGAACGACTTGAGTAAATTTGTCTGGGGCTTCCATTTAGCCGAGCCTAGTCCCCCATAAAGCCAAAACGTTCAATGTATAACGTCAATAATTTGTAAGTATTTATGTGTTTGTCAGAACCCTTTGGATTTGCAAGGATCTAATAATTCATAGTCACGCCTTCATGGTTAACAAGGAAGGTTAGGATGAATGACAATTCTTATTCATTTACTAAATAACGTCTACATTTCACAACATTTAAGGTAAAATCGAGCATGCTCTTTCTACCAAAGTTTCAAAGAGCGTCATACAACTCTAGATCAGAAGTTGTTCGATCAAGGTTACAAAATTCAAGGCCTGAGTAAAGCGCTATTATACATACGGACGGACGGGCTCCGTCCGTCACGTTTCGTTTCCGGAACATAACTCAGAAACCGTTCCATATTTTTTAATGAAACTTTGCAGGTCTGTCAAGTACATGCTGAACTGGTGCCTTTTGCTATTTTTTACGTTTCCATGGCAACAAGATGGACTTAGGTTCCAAACTCTCTTTTTATTACAATTTCCATGACAAGTTGCACCTCGGTTAAAAAAGGTATGGGTTTGTTTAGATTTAATTATGTCATAAATTCTGCAACAGGGGCGGGGGGTATTGCCAGGTTAGTGGCAAACAATATGTCATTGAAAAAGAACGTCCTCCATTCAGTGAGTCCAACACAAATATTAATTTCACTCGTAACCTATTTCACGTACCATTGGCATATTGAGTTATTGATTTGTCTTTATGAAATATTTTATATGGTCTTGTTGTTCAATTTGATTGTTATTTTCAGGAACTATTTATATAGTTAAAGCTGAATGTTTAGCCATAAACATGAGTGTATTTACGATGGAAGACATAAACTCCCATGGGTATTTGTTTACGCCTTAATAATATAGTTTTAAGTGGCCATTGCTATTAATTGATTCGCCTTTGTGAAATAATTTGCGTGGGTGGTTTTCAGTTTTATTATCTGGAACTATGTAGATACTTGAAGAAAATGCTTATCACAAACAAGCACGTATTTACGATAGAAGACACAAGCTGGAAATATCTATGTGTAGTATATCACAAAGGAATATAAAAACAAACCTTGAAGGCACCTGCTTTATCCTTCTTTCAAAAAAATATTGAACATGCCGAACGTCTTTAATAGTTTACGTTTGCTTTGAGGAGAGTGATTTACACATACCGGTCATTATAACCCTGGAAGAGAGACTGGTATCCAACTGATTAGCTCTTATGTACATACAGATGTTTACAGTAGCTGGGGAAAGTTACACGTGTGTTTTGGAAGCTTGGGAACTGGACACGTTGTTATGGAGACAGTTTGTTATGATCACGCAACAAATATCAATGTAAAGCCATGTATACTGAACAACAAAAGTTAGGGATCATGAAATATTTCTGTCCACAAAAGTGTTCATGATCCCTAACTGTTTCTGTTCTTTATGTTAACATGTGTCTATGAAACCCGCAATAGCCTCGACACTGTCATTTGAGTACCGTTAACATAACTACTGATGGGTTGGATCACGTGACAATCAGTTGTCTAATACATCATTGGTGGTGCCTTTGGTCTCACCTCTTAGGAACAGAGAATTAATTTTAATGAGTGAGTGAGTATGGTTTTACGTCGTTTTTTGCAATATTCCAGCAATATCACGGCGGGGGACACCAGAAATGGGTTTCACACATTGTACCCATGTCGGGAATCGAACCCGGGTCTTCGGCGTGACGAGCGAACGCTTTAACCACTAGGCTACCCGACTGCCCCTAATTTTAATGACAGGCCCAGATTACTCAACAACACAAGCTACAGGGTGGTCGTTACGACTGTAAGCACAGGCACAGCACATCTCCAAATTAAAGGTGCTGTTCAGATTTAAAAATGGAGAAAATGGCAATATAATTAAAGGTAAAATTGGGTTCAAATTTCAAACGTCTGAATGAGTACGGTTTAACTATCTTGTTGAACAGTGCATGAAGTGAGTGAGTATGGTTTTACGCCGCTCTTAGCAATATTCCAGCAACATCACGGCGGGGGACACCAGACATGGGCTTCACACCTGGTACCCATGTCGGGAATCGAACCCGGGTCTTCGGCGTGACGAGCGAACGCTTTAACCACTGGGCTACCCGACCGCCCATTGTTGAACAGTGTTTCAGTTGTATCACGGTGTGTCGTGTTTAGCCAGGTATCGCAGAAAAGCCGGTTAGTTATACTCACAAGCACGGGTATTGCAATGACAAACCTACATTCTGGGCGAATCAGGATCCACGGTCATAGGATTCTGGCCCACCTAAGGGACGAAACTCGACGGAACTTCATACGACTGGGCCAACAGGGAAATGAGGTGAGGTGAGGTGAAATGGGGTTTAAGGTCGCGTCCAAGATTATTAAACTTATATAGCGACGTGCATGCACGTGTATGTGTGTGTGTGGCTGCTTGTACTAGACCGGACTGATGCCTATTTATAGTGCTAGCTCACTGAGATACCATGCCGCAGTTTAACATGAATACCCCACTCAGACACAGTATACTGACTCCGAGCCGACCAGTCCTTGTTTTAGCCCCTTAATGCCTAGCGCCAGACAGGGTAACAACAAGTACCATATTTTATCGTCTTTTGGTATGACGCGGCCGGGAATCAAACACCGGACCTTCCGCTCTCCGGGCGGTCTACCACTAGACGGAGGCGGTCTACCACTAGACGGAGGCGGTCTCAACAGGGAAATGAAAGCATATAAATGTATGAATTACCTGATAGCTTAACAATCATTGTGTGCTGTTCACATTCGAAACCCTCGGGGCACGGTTGGACCAGTCTTCTAAGGCACCGCGATTCACTGTGCAGAGTGGCGTCCCTTAGGCACGCCAGAAACCTATGATTATGGGTTCGAATCCCGGTTCGCCCCGATTATGTTTCAAGGTTTGTCAGCACCATACCCGTGCTCGTTGGTTTCACCGAAGTGGTAAACGTCTGAGACCTGCATCACTTCGGGCTTTCCTCCCACATTAAGCTGCCACGCCGCGATATTACTGGAATACTGTTAAAAGCGGCGTTAAACCGAACTCACTCACTCACTCGAATCCCTCGTGTATGCGTATTAGCTCCAAACATACACGCAAACATCCACATTGTGCGCCGTGATTGAACAAGGACGTGCAAAATGTGAATCACGACCTTAAACTCGAGAAGATAGCTATATTCAAGAATATGTAGGGATATATTTCAAAACATCGTCTATTGAGGATCTTTTTTTATAAGTATCAATTCTCGTTTAATTATTATTTTTGGTAAAGGAAAAGAATTGTTGGAAATGCTTTGAACAAATTGTTTTGTCAAAAATATGTCGTTTTAACGTTGGTAGATAAATAAGCAACTGCGATTGTTAGTGGCGGCATCCCCGAAAGGGTTAAGGTACTGTAAAATTATTGTTCCCTAGAGAGGTTACGTCGGTTCCACATCATTGAAAGTAAAATGAGGACTATCACGTTTTCAGTCGTAGACTATGTGTCGTTTAATGTAGGCTAACTTTGTTAATAATGGCCAACACTTGAAGAGATGATCAGTCCCGCTGGGGTCCATGCAGATAACAAAGGTTCTTTAAGTCCCTATGGTCCCTTGTACGGTGATCTCCTTTAGTTGCTGGCGAGCTATAGCCCGTTTTTATCATGTATTGTTATATATAGTGCTATCCTTCTTATGATTATATACCAGTTTTAAATCTGTTTCTGTGATAAGTCTAGTTAGTTTACTGTCCTTCATTGGCCGGAGGGGGCACGGGTGGCCCAGTCGTCATAGGCGCCAGAAACCTATGATTGTGAGTTCGAATCCCGGTTCACCCCGATTATGTTTCTAGGTTTGTCAGCACCATACCCGTGCTCGTGGGTTTCACAGAAGTGGTAAACGTCTAAGACCTGCATCACCTCCGGCTTTCCTCACACATTAAGCTGACACGCCGTGATATAACTGGAATAATGTTAAAAGCGGCGTTAAACCCAACTCACTCACTCACTCATTGGCCGGTTTTTATATTGTCTAAATGTATGTATTATGAATAACCCTTGAAAGTCACGATAAGGCTGAAATATTGCCGATGTGACTTTAAATCTTAACTCAGTAACTCATGAATATGTTGCGAAAAATGCACTTTTAGTTTAAGAATAAATATTTTGATTGAACTTTATGTGACGCACAGGGGCGGTCGGGTAGCCTAGTAGTTAAAGCGTTCGTTCGTCACGCTGAATATCCGGGTTCGATTTCCGACATGAGTACAATGTGTGAAGCCCATTCCTGGTGTCCCCCGCCGTGATCATATTGCTGGAATATTGCTATAAGTGGCGTAAAACCACCATCACTCACTGTGACGCACAGTTACTTTTTTCCGTAGATATAATATAAAAATTATTCTTTTAAAAGTGCAACATTGAAATATTGATCCCTTTTGATGGAAAAACCAACACAGTCATGCAGGACATGCCAAACGAAATGAATGATAGATGGCACCGCTGCTTTATGCAAACAACGTTGTTTATTGTCAATTACATTGTTGTTTTAAAAGTATCAAACAAACCGTCGATTATCGATCAAGTATTCCATGATTTTGCAAACACCTCGTTAATGAAATTGGTCGATAATTGGAATGATCAGTATAATCTCGTCCACGTTCAGAAACATCGATTCCAACAAATCGACAGCATAATGTTCAACGGAGCATACTGTTATAGCACAAGTAGAATTGCAATATATAAACGGTACAAAAGGGTGAACACTGTGAAACGGTCCGAGACATAAAGCAAGAGATAAAAAAAACCCTGGAATCGTGTACCCCCACTGAATGCAGCTGCACTTTACTGGAGTCAGATCGACCAAACATATCGACACAAAGTACATGAACAAGTGTAAACTGACAATGTACTAAATTATCCAGACAAAAAACATATGAACATTTGATTTCATTTGTTATATAAATAACAACAATAAACAGTTAGATACAGGTAAATATAGTTGAAGCCATACGAAAAGTTCAGCAAGTTAGGTCTGTATTATGAAGGCTTTTCAGACACACCTAAAAAGTAACTTGTTTTTTCATTCACCAAGTGTTATAAGGATTTATCAGACACACTCAAACTTGTGATGATACACCAAGTATTATAACGACTTTAAGGAACCACTCATGAATCTAAATAAATATAATTGAAAGAAGCCTGTAATTTTTAAACAAAGTCATTTCATATTCAGGAAATTAAAAACCAAAATGTAAGCGCCGTGAAAGCAAGCAGGAGGGACGAAAGTAATAACTCATATCTTCATATACATCTAAACGAGACTGACACTTCCCATCTATTCTGAAGGTTGCCATTTACGACACTTATATTTTTTTGCTTCTCCAGTGGCCATGCTATCAGGAATGTCACTGTTAGCCACTGCTGTTTCACCATCTGTATGGACACTGTGTAAACCGTACACCTTGACATTGTCAACAACAGGTCTTAATGCCCCAATTAATAATTCCCAAGGGAATAGTTTCTTTCATGTGAATAAAGCCATTATAACGCTTTGTAACATTCCTGTATACAAAAAAGCGAAGAACCTGGAGAAATTAAAGCAGCATCTAATATATCTGTAAATATTAAAATGGACACAGTTTGGAATTACATCGACCTACAACTCACCAAGCTCCATTCCTATAAATATCTGTTTTCGATTTTTCAAAACAACATGGGAATCATTTGTAGCAACTCAGAAGACCTTATGAAACCAGCTGGTCTCAAGTCAAGTAAAGTAGGATCCGCCTTTCTGGAATCGTAGAGCATTTCTAGCATTTATCAACAGTGACAGGTTCTTTCTTATTCACTGGCTCAGACAGTTATAATTACATCTAATTTCTGGCATAGACCTCCACTCCGATGTTAAAGTAACGGGCTTAAATTAAGCAGAAATTTAATGGAGAAATGGAAAAGGTAGGTATGGGTTTTGCTGATAGTTTATCTGGTTGTTCCTTATAAACCGCTTAACAGCAATGACAAAATATTATGCTGTCATACAGAAACTGGCTATATGTTAAACATGCAATTTCTCTCAGAAACGAATTGTTAAACACTTGTACATACCAAATATGTAAAACTACTTATTTGTAACTGCTATGTTAAGGGCCGCAGGACTTACATGCGATACATATTTTTGATCTTTGACCACTCCATAAATATAGACATGAAAATTGGTTACTGAAAGTAGATGTGAGGCTGGTTCGGCCCATGGCATTTCCCTTAAGAAACATATAATATATACATATAAACATATAATTCAGCGGTCTGTATTACCATATTGGCCCATGAGCCACCGTCTTCTGGCACCGTCACAATTAGAGATACAATAAGATCTATCACACTGTTCATGTTTAAATAATTTCATACTTTGAAGTTTACACTGTTTCTTTCATGCTGATTGGCTGAATGGGTAGTCACGTGATCTGATATTTGGAGTTCACACACCTGTGAACGGACAAAAAAAGTTCACACGATCTGAACAATTTTTTGTGAAATTAATCCTGTGAACTTTTGCAGGAACTACTTTCCAGGGTTTCCCCGAATTCTCGATCGGTGTTTACGATCAATTCGTTTTTCTATGTTCTTTTTAATCCCTGCATTTATCAGCAATATAATTAATTTAGTATTTTTGCCTGGTCTTGTAACATTTCATCTGACTTATAAATAAATAAATGCTTTGGTTCTGGTGTTTGATGTCGTCTAACTGCTACATGAAACAAAATTGATTGTCCTTACGGCGATTTTGATATGGAATGGCTATCTTTCAATACTAATAATGCAAGTAAAGAAAATTAATTCTGTAAAATTACTGAGGTGAACGAAATTGATTTATTGAGCGATATTGACTTCGATGCCTTGTTTTCGGAAGTGACAGGAATCTAGCAACAATGACAACAATGTAGTACCCTGCTCAGATTTGGCCGCTGACACAGAGCAAACGCGACTGCCCCTGATCAATTCCAAACTAAAACACGATTCACTATCGCATCGGGAAAAGAATCTAAGATTTGGAGAAACCATAAAACATAAAATTTAAAAAAAAATACTTGCCTGTTTTACCGATTGATCATCGGGGACGAGAAAATATCCGTAAACGGAATTAGAAATCTATACTATTCCGGTTTCTGAGTTGGCCGACCTTCTCCGTGCATTTATCAGGAATATAATTAATTTAGTATTTTTGCCTTTCTCTTGTAATTTCGTCTGACTTAATAATAAATAAATGTTTTGGTTCTGGTGTTTTTAAAATTTCGTCTAGCTGCTAGGCCTAGATGAAATAAAATGGATTGTCCTCACGTCGTTTTGGATATGGAATGGCGATCTTTCAATGCTAATAACGCAAGAGAAGAAAATGAATTCTGTAAAATTACTGAGGTGAACGAAATTGATTTATTAAATGAGCGATACTTACTTTGATGCCTTGTTTTCGGAAATGACAGGAATGGAGCACCAATGAACACAATGTCGTTACCCTGCTCAGATGTTATCTGACACAGATCAAAGCGACTGCTCCTGATCAATCCCAAAGTAAAACCCGATTCACTATCGTATCGGGGACAAATTCCAAGATTTTGAGAAACCATAAAACATATAAAGGTAAGGAAAGAAACTGAAATTTAAAAAACCCACCAAAAAACCGTGCCCACCAAGTGGTCATCGGAGACAATATCCGTAGACGGAATTACCATATTCCGATTTCTGAGTTGGCCGACCTTCTCCGTAAATTTTAGGCCGAGAAGCCGCGGCACATGAGGAATGACGGGGCACAGAAATGGAGCCAGTGGGCCCATCTCAGGTGACAAGAAACACCTGCTAAGCAAAGAATTTGACATTGGGTGTATGTACATGTATGCACGCACGCACATGTATGTTTGTACATAGGCCTGTTCGGTAATCGGTATGCTTTTCGTGAAATTATTTACATAGCTTTTTCGGTTTTAGTTTTATTTTAACTATTTAGATGCTCAAGATACATTTTATACAATTCGTTATTGATTATCAATCGCATAACCTCATATAAACCATGTAGGAAGTAAAGGATATTGCAAAATACGTAACCGTCCTAATAAATCATTGACAACTTTGATTACAAAAAAATATATTATAAATAATCTGCTGACAGAAAATATGTTGTCGCAACAAAAGAGATTACTATGATCATGATAATTCATTCTTAAAACAGCCCTAAATTTTAGGCCCTTGTTAAACTGTATATGATCAGTTTAGACATGACATCAATTTTAGAGTAAGTGAGGGAGGTTTAAACATGCATTTAGGAATATAACGTGATAGAGCTTGATGTGGGAGAAAAGCCAGAAGTGATGCAGGTCTCAGACGTTTACCACTTTTGTGAAACCAACGTGCACGGGTATGGTGCTGACAAACTTAGAACAATAATCAGGGCTAATTGAGCCCAATCCACAATCATATGTTTCCGGGACGTTGCTCGTTATATCAATCACTGGTTTGCTTAGTCCAGATTCAATTATTTACAGGCATTGGTTGGTTGGTTGGTTGGTTGGTTGTTTAACGCCGCAATATTCCAGCTATATGCTTCCAGCTGAACCTCAACCAGTGCCTGATACTCTATCAGAAACAAACACTCGGCCTGACACTTCCCCAGACCATTCAACTCACCCAAAACCTGTGAAAAGAAATGAACGACTCGCAAAAAAAGAACGGAACCAACAAAGAAGAGTGAGTGAGTGAGTATGGTTTTACGCCGCTTTTAGCAATATTCCAGCAATATCACCGCAGGGGACACCAGAAATGGGCTTCACACATTGTACCCATATCGGGAATCGAACCCGGGTCTTCGTCGTGACGAGCGAACGCTTTAACCACTAGGCTACCCGACCGCCCGACCAACTAAGAAGAAAATAGATTAGAGCCCTGAAACATATTGAGGTGCCTACTCCTTTGACTGTTCTTCTGGAGGTTCACAACAGCTTAGGTCATGGAAGTGACTCTACCACTGCAAGTTCAGCAGAGAGGACCTGCCCCCTGATCAGGATCTGAGCCTCCATGAGTCGCTCTATTAATTAAATGATCCTCAGCTATAATTCAAGATTTCAAACCATCAGCCTTTTGTCTACAAAGAATCTGTCCTCAAAAACACTCTTTAATTTTGATTTAAGACAATACGATTCCTACCATTGTTTTTCTCCTCCGGGTGATAAAGCTACTGGAGGATCTCCTGTTATGGTCAGGCAGGGCGTCATTCACAGTCCTGTTCCTCTAAATACCTCTCTGTGGCAGTACATATATGTTTTATACATTTTCTTCGACAGTCACTTCAGGCACTTTATGACCAGCTTCCGAAGCCCTGTGTTATCATGGGAGATTTAAAGGGCCATAACCCACTTTCGGGTAGTAATGACAGCAATGCAAAGAATTAATAATTATTACTAGAGGACTTTTTCTTAAAAAAACGATTTATGCATTTTTAATGATGGTTCTAACACATATTTACATCCTGCAACTGGAGCTTACTCTTGTCTGGATTTATCAGTTGAAGATTCCAACTTACCTATTGAATTTGAATGGTCAGTCGAGGATGATCATTTTCCTACCATTCTAAAATCTGTATCACCATCTGATGTTCCTCGGTCATCTAGATGAAATTTTACTAAAGCCATTTAAACATAAATGCCTAAATAGCAAAAGGCAGCACTTTCGCCCTTGATCAATGCATGTACCAAGTTTGGATAAACAATGTTGAATAGTTTGTTTAGTTCTGCTCCGGAAATGACACCTCCGTTGCAGCTAAGTCTAACTTGTTGCCATGGAAACAGGGGAAAAAATAAATTTTGAAAAACTCCTAAATAGGAAAAGGCACCTCCTCAGCCCTTAGTAAATACAAGTACCAGCTTTAGATGAAAAGTCTTGTTGCCATGGAAACAGGTGAGAATGAAATTTCGAAAAACTCCTGAACAGCAAAAGGCACCACTTCAGCCCTTGGTAAATACGAGTACCAGCTTTGGATGAAAAGTATTTCATAGTTTTCAAGTTGTGCTCCGGAAACGACACCTACCGCCATGAAAATGGAGCAAATAGCAAATGCACCACTTCAGGATCTGTTTGATATAGTTGAAAGATGTTAAAAGATATTGAAAGGTTTTGGAGTTTTGGAAACGGAATCCAATTCTGGCTAGACATTCTTCCTCTTGCAACTATGTCCCTAAATTTCAACATTATCAAAAGCAGCAAGAAAAGAAAACTTTAAAGTTTGATTCAAAGTAAAGGTTTTTTAGTTTTAATGAGACGCATTCCTTCCGATGTATTAACTAGCTTGGTACCGTTTCACTGTTAGCCTTCAGCAATTTGGGCGCCACAATTTATCACGACGTGCGAGGCAGGCTTAGACGTTAAACCAATTTGGTGAAACCTACGAGCACAGGCATGGTGCTGACAAACAAAATCAGGGTAAACCTTCGATTTTATGTGACGGGCACGGAGTAACAATTCAGGATGAGAGTCTCGTTTTTTTTTAAAAAAAACGTATTTCAGATATAACCAAATATTATTCGTATTTCGTTAGACCTGTGAAGATCCGGGATAACCCATGCTTGCCGGAAAAGGTGACTATGCTTGTAAGAAAGACGCGACTTACGGGATCGGGTCGTCAGGCTCGCTGACTTTGTTGATGCATGTCATCGTATTCCAATTGCATGGATCGATGCTCATGATGTCAATCACTGGATTGTGTGGTCCAGACTCGATTATTTACAGACCGCCGTCATATAGCTGGGATATTGCTGAGTCCGGCGTTAAACAACAAAGAAAGAAACAAGCAAACGTATTTCTTTAACATTAGCTGAGGATCAAAAGAAACTATACCTCTCAGTTAATTTTATTATATGTTTGAATTTCATTTCAAAATATTTTAAGTTAGCGATATTATACCAATGAATATTTCAAACATGGTTGGGATCACGGGGTTGGAAATTCGTTTCTAACCCCCCAGTCTCCATTGATCCAATTTATGTTTTCACAAAACTACCCAGCTACAGATTACTTACATGTAATGTTTAAAAGACACAATCAAAAAAACCCAACTCGGTATACTTTCTTTGGGCCCTCAGTTTATGACGATCACGAATCTGAATGTGTACATTGAATGCCTTACATGCTCATGAAGCCTCTAAAGTTGTCAAAAATGTCTTGACTTTTTTAAAGACATATGCTACAGGTTTATATTGATGCGGATATGTTAAGAGCGTGTTTATTCTTTATGAAGAATTTATTAAGTGTTTTCACCCTGGTGCCACCGTTCTCTGGTATACTGATATCATTAGCCTAGCTATATGGCTGAAATAACGCCATTGTGACGTTGTATCTAAACACACTCACTCACTCAGCGATCTTTGGTCGCTCTTTTTAGTAGTATTTGACTATTGTTATTTCAATGGCAACCAATTTTCCTTCATCAGATACACCAAAAGGCAAAGATCTGGATGACGCATCTGATATTTCCCTTGCTACGTACAATTTAAGTATGCGAACAGTGAAGGAGATAACGATCGTGTTCCTAGCAGCGTTTATTGGTAAGTATGAGGCTCAGCGAGCTGATTGGATGAGATGAGTACCCAGTGTAATTGTCGCATGGTGGTCAGTAAGAGTCATCCTCGAGTATCCAGGGTTTTACCTCTGTCTTCCATTATGGTAAGTACCCGGACCAATTCACAACAATAGCTTCGTTTCAGAAGATTGCCATACTGATATGAAGTCATGAGATCACCCAGGCGTCAGGAGGCACACATGGCCCAGACTCCTAAGGCGCCGTAATTCGCTGCGCAGAATTGCGTCACTTGGGCACGCCAGAAACCTATGATTGTGGGTTCGAATCCCGGTTCGCCCCGATTACATTTCTGTGTTTTTCAACACCATACCGGTGCTCGTGGGTGTCACCAAAGTGCTAAAGTGATCAATAGATCTTCAGCAACCCATTCTTGCCGTAAAAGGCGACTATGCTTGTCGTAAGAGGCGACTAACTGGTTCGGGTAGTCTCGCTGACTTGACTGACGCATGTCATCGTATCCAAATTGCGTGGATCGATGCTCATGATGTCAAGCATCCCCTGGAAACTTGAAAATGGGGAAAATATAAGGCTATTATTTCAAAAGTGATCATACACTTTACATGATGTAACAAACTATTTAGCAAAGTCATTTCACCCTCACCACACCACTGATAATATTGCGGCGTTATACAACAAACAAACGAACAAATCTGATCGTGAACCTGTATAAAATAATTTAATTATTTCTTTTCATGCAGAGAAATAATTTCGTTAACAAATATATATTGCGATTTGAGGTGTAAAAATGATTTAAAAAATGCTCACATATCTCAGGCATTTGGTGCGTGTGTCAATGAATTTGAAACGTTAACATGTTCTTGATTTGGATGTCGCATATTCGGGGGAAACACAAAATAATGAGTACATGGAACTGAATGAAATTGATAAGTAGTCGAAACAGGGCCACATGACCTATTCCTCGTGTATGGCTGTGGCTCGTAATTATGAAAGCCTGCGAATAGGGCATTTTAACTTATTTCACTTCCTGTATTGTACAATAAGGGTTTTCATCATTCCTTCAGGAACATCATAGCTTCGTCTTGGCTTAAGAACTTAGAGTAAGCATATGCGACCAAAAAGTGTATGAAGCAGGCCAAACAGAAAAGAGTTTCATGCTGTGACAATACGTGATTCAGACACCATCTAATGTTCATATATTAAAGGATTTTTTTTATGAAGCCCCGGGGGGCACGGGTAGCCCAGTCGTCTAAGGCGCCGCGATTCGCTGTGCAGAGTTGCGTCCCGGTTCGACCCGATTATGTTTCTAGGTTTGTCAGCACCATACCCGTGCTCGTAGGTTTCACCGAAGTGGTAAACGTCCGAGACCTGCACCACTTCGGGCTTTCCTCCAACATTAAGCTGACAGGTCGTGATATAACTGGAATACTGTTAAACCTATCTCACTAACTCACTATGAAGCCCCAGGGCGTGTTCATCATCTATTTTCGGCGTCTCTCACAAATGTTTGTTGCTTTGGACTTTTCTAACATTACTGGAGTTTCTGCGTCCTGAGCTGGTCTACCTTGTCGAAGCGTCATAATACGAGATTCTGCAATATCAAGACTATTTTGTTTCTTTCTAGTGAAATGTCGTTCTCAAACCCTTAAATATTTAAATCTATATCTTTGAGCTGGCAACTAACATGGTGTAGAATTCTTGATTTGCTAAAGAGACAATTTGATTGTGATTGGAAGCCCACATGATCTTTCAGATGTTGCGACAACGACACCGACACTTGCAGTAAAGTACACGCTTTACGGCACGCCTAAAACCTGGAACGAGGCTCGTGCAATTTGTGAGTCATATGGCCAGCATATGGTCAAGCTGGACACTGAGGACAAGTATGAGAATTTCCTGGTGTGGAAAGTCATCTGGACTGCCAATAACAAGATGTGTGTAAACAATTTATGGAAACTATTTCTTGAGAGAATCTCGCGGAGAACTGTCTATTTAGGCTTTCAACTAACGTTTTCTGCATGACATCTCGCATTCAAACTTTGGGTTACCATCAGGATAAGGGGATGCTCTACTGATAGGCTCTAGTTATGTCTCATTGCATTACAGGGACAAATGGATATATTTTGGTTGGGTGGGGGTAAATACTGGAAAAATAATTTGGCATTAGGTTTTTACGAAAACAAATTCGTTCGCTGGAAACCCTAACTGAGTATGATGGTTCCAACTCTCGATGAACAAAACTGTGTGTGCAGCAGTGACCAAAAACGATTATCTGTCTCCGACAAAACATTCCAAGATATATAATTTATACTCCTAACCCAACCCACCCCCAATTCCATTGATACAATGGTCGTTCCTTAATTCTGCAGCATCAGAATATTGAAAGTGCTGTGCCTATATTCACATGATCAGTCATTCCAAAATTCTGGAGTGGTTTCTTACGAAGTAGACATCAAATATGGATTTCGGTTGTTGTGATTTGTGTGTGACATGCTCGGTTGTTGTGTGACCACAGACTAATATAATTCAAAACAGCGATCTTAGCGTAAAGAGGATCAAACCTCCCAATCTTGAGCACTGAGTAACGACGGTTCAGCAACCCATTCTTGAGGTAAAAGGCGACTATGATTGTCGTAACAGGCGACTAACGGGATCGGGTGGTCGGGCTCGGCGACATGGTTGATGCATGTCATTGGTCCCAATTGTGTGGATCGATGCACATGATGTCAATCACTGGATTGTCTGGTCCAGACTCGATTATTTACAGACCGCCGTCATATAGCTGGAATATTGCTGAGTGCGGCGAAAAACAACAAACCAACCAACTAATCAACCTTTGGAAAAAGGTGCATTATCTTATCACGCGTTTGCATACAAATGCAAATCATACACACATCTTTTATTTTGAAAAAAATGACTTTGTCATAGAGTTTACTCAAGTTCATTACGATAAATAACTTTTCTATTACAGAACGAAAGATATATGGACTGGGCTTCACCAACGTGTACTCAGCGACCCTGGGGTGTTCAACTTGGAGTGGCATGACTGTGAGCCAGTTGGAGCCTGGGGGCTCTGGGAATCATGGGAACCAAACCACCCCGAGACAGAGAAGTGCATACGGCTGCATGTTAAAAACGATTATTTTCGCTCAGTTGCATGTGATGCTGACTATCAAGTGGTTTGTCAAGAGTCCGCAGGTAGGAAGCTACGTTAAATTGTGTTGAGTATCAGGCCGAGTGGTAATTGTCAAAGGGCCTATAGTTTTCATTCTTGGTCAATGTATCATGTTGTATAACATCTTGTGACATAAAGCAACATGCAATATGGAATTATGAAAGTAGCTTGTAGCATTTTCAGAATGGGCGGTCGGGTAGCCTAGTGGTTAAAGCGTGCGCTCGTCACGCCGAAGACCCGGGCTCGATTCCCGACATGGGTACAATGTGTGAAGCTCATTTCTGGTGTCCCCCGCCGTGGTATTGCTGGAATATTGCTAAAAGCGGCGTTATACCATACTCACTCACTCACTCATTTTCAGAATGCAGATATGTACATATTGGTGGCCCCTTGTTGGCATATAGACTGGGGCTCGTTCATTGTAGCATTTGTGGCCAAGTGAAATTTGAACAACTATTCCGGATGTCTGATAATGTCGGGAGTTCACACTCAGTATTCCGGCCCCTCTGTTGTAGCCAGCCCAGTGTGAAAAATGAAACGCGTCTATGAAATTATGAACATGACAGAGGGTTTTCTATCTAAGTCAAGGTTTCAACACCTTCCTGTGCGCTTGAGAGATGAACGTTTAAGAAGTCGTGCAATACATGAAATCGTGATGTAGTGGGTGTACTAAACCTTCACTCATTTACTTGTTTTGAAATAGGGGGCACGGGTGGCCCAGTCGTCTGAGGCGCCGCGATTCGCTGTGCAGAGATGCGTCTCTTGGGCACGTCAGAAACCTATGATTGTGGGTTCGAATCCCGGTTCGCCCCGATTATGTTTCTAAGTTTGTCAGCATCATACCCGTGCTCGTGGATTTCACCGAAGTGGTAAACGTCCGAGACCTGCATCACAGGCTGTGCCCAAGGAGAATTAAGTTTATACACAAAAAAACGTCCGTATATCCGTCGTTTCCCAACACCAGACATAAATAGGTTTGGTAGCGCACAATAATATTATATGTACATGTATCAGTTTGTCTGGGCACTGTGTGTGGGTACAATGTCCAATGTAAAGAGTTAACATTTACTTGCTGATCCATTTTGCAAAAACCTATCGCAGTGCAGGTCAAAAGTCTATGTTAATATATATGCGTAAGATCTCTTTTGAAACCGGAACCTGGCCCTAAAGCAAATCCATTCCTGCATTGTCTGACGCCAGTAAAGTACGGTTATAACGAACTCGGGACTATAACGGGACTACTAATGTCAGTTCGTTATAACCGTAGTTCGTTTTAAGCATATATACAGCATAACTACAGCAAATAGTCGGGACCAAAAAAGTAAGTTCGTTATATCCGTAAGTTCGTTATAAGCGTGTTCGTTATAACCGTAGCTTACTGTAGTTAATATATTTTATATATCCACCAGAAGTATGTACCTTTGAAAGATTTGAAAACCAGGACGTTCTTGCTCTTGATCTGGCCTCCTCCATCGATGCCAGCATTGATGACTGCCAGCTCACATGTCTCGCATATACCGGAAGAAGCCAATGTGTGGCCATAGTCTACGATAGCCAGAAACGTTCAGCTGAACCCTGTAAGGTCTATACCAGGCAGCGGGTGTACATAAACGACAATCCGGAAATGACGTCTTCGTCTGAAAAAACAGTTTTGGTGAAACGGTGTGTCGAAGGTACAAATGTATGAGGTGTACACGTATCTTAATTATGTCTTAACCCCTTCGGGTAGAATTGGTCCAAGCAAATTGTGTTGGTCGTAAGATGCGACTTAATGGATTATTGGTAGATTGCATATCATCGTACCGAAACGGCCTTCATTATTTACAGGCTGACGTCCAACAGCAGGAATACAACCATGTTAAACAACAAACGAATGCACAAATAATGTTAGCATCTCACTGATACTTCAGCCCTACTGTAGTTCATGTTGTGATAATATTTCAGTGTGAAGAAAAACAACAATAGTCATGAATATTTCAGCAATATGATGAGAATTGTTTTTGGGGTATGCAATCACGAACGTTACCTACTAACTTGTGCCTGTGAAGATCCGGGCTAGAATAGGTCTTCAGCAACCCATGCTTGTCGTAAGAGGCGACTAACGGTATCGGGTGGTCAGGCTCGCCGACTTGGTTGGTGCATGTCGTCGTATCCCAATTGCGTGGATTTGGACTGTGTGGTCCAGACTCGATTATTTACAGACTGCGGTCGTATAGCTGGAATATTCTCAGTGCGACGTTGAGCAACAAACAAACAAACAAACAAACTGGTGCCATTAAGAAACATTTGTTTCTCTTTGTTTAAAGAGTCATCATATAATATGTTTCAGGTGATTACAAGTCTTCTGCCTTATCGGTTAACAAAAATACAGACACTGACCCAATAACCGCGTGCCCTGTGATGTCATCAACATCTATTATGTCGTCAGAACCAATATCAGTATCACCTACATATCCAGGTACAACTGCCAATAATGAACTATCTGCTTTAACCGACACTCATTCGGAGGCCATATATTCTTCATATACAAGCTCCAGTGAAAGTGATCTTGCTAATGAAAGTGTTTCAACATCCGCAAATACTTTCCCTGAGACGACCTCAGTCGCAAGTTCGATGACGTCCAGTTCAATGAATTCTACAAATGCATCCGGCGGTGCGAGCGATACTTCTGTCGAATCCCATCTGATATCCACAATGAGTTCACATATGCAAACGTCTATTATTCTGTACTCATCAACTTCACCCGCTGGCTTCATCGATAGTACAACTCTAAATATGCACTGGAGTATTGATAATGTGGCGTCATACACCGACAGCACAATGGCTAATACAGCATCAGAGTCGAACGCTGTACCTTCGGTTACTTTAACCATGACCATATCTGAATCCTCACAAATCACCACGTCTCCTGATGTGGTGGATTCAGCATCATCTGAGGGCGCCAAACCTTCATTGACCATTGTCAGCGTTTCTCTGGGACTGGAGTCAAGCATTCATGTTTCCAACCAGGTTGCCGATACACCTTGTTTGACGTCAAGTATCGGTAAGAATGCATTCTCTTAAGATTTGCCTACTGCTGTTATTATCAAGGACGTTGTATAATAATGCAAAGCGACCATGAATTTTGAAACAGGGATTATTTATAATTGTGATAACTTTCGGGCTTGGAAACTCGAAATCAATTTTCACATTTGAGTTCTGTCAATATTATATCAATTAATAATATTTAAAACTTCATGCTGCACGCATAAATAACTTTTTTATATTAAAATCAAACATTGATGCTGGTTGTTCTTTCAACTAACCTTGATATGATGTTTTCGAGCAACTTACACGATATTGCGACAGTACGATATCGGGGAACGTACCATTATCACAATCTCATTTAAATCAGATCTCATGGGATCAGTTCTCGCTATCGCTGAACGAAGATCTGAGGACATCCCATTACGGGTTACGTCAGAACGACCTTTCATCCGACCAATCAATGCGTCGCTTACCAGATCATGAAAGTGACAGTCGGAATGTGTTTTCTAATCATTCAAAGTCGAAAACGTTAACACGGGGTATTCCGAACGACAGCTACGGCCCGAACGACTGATTCCGTCAAAATTATCGTCTATCTCTCGCTTCCGTGGGATAAACATTTGAACGGAGGAGGCGTTGCACAGTACGTGGGAAGCACTGCCATACAATCTCAACCATATATATATATATAACACCTTCCGGAATGTTCGTGTGTTCAGTTTTCAAAATTTTAATCGAGAACTGTGTCAACATATTTTTCAAGCGTAGTCTGAAGTGGAAGTCGCCAGGTTGAAACGAGTGCCGTAAAGCTCGAGAAAGGTGTTTTCTAATTGGCTGATGGCGACTTCTTGTTTCAGTGGTCGGTCAAAGTTCGCAAAAGGTCATTCTGACGTCCTCAGGTCTTTGTAAAGCGGCAGCGAGAACTTAGATCTGATTTTAATGAGATTGCCATTATCAGGAAAGGCGTAGAGAGCAGTTGAATTCAATCAGAGTCCTATATCTTTGAATCCAATGCACTGCCATCAAATCATGCAAATTTATGTTTACTGTTGTCTCGAGAGGTCTAATCTAATCACATTCCACGTTTGAGAATATTTACGTCCGATGACATCATGTGTTTACAGTTCGATGGTTGGTTGGTTGTTGTTTAACGCCGCACTCAGCAATATTCCAGCTATATGACGGCGGTCTGTAAATAATCCAGTCTGGACCAGACAATCCAGTGATTAATATCATGAGAATCGATCCACCCAATTGGGATCGATGACATGCATCAACCAAGTCAGCGAGCCTGACCACCCGATCACGTTAGTAGCCTTTTACGACAAGCATAGTCGCCTTTTACGGCAAGCATAGGTTGCTGCAGACCTATTCTACCCCGGAATCTTCACGGGTCTTACAGTTCGAAGTGCCCGTGGGCGATGGGACTGAAACATGATGAAACACTAAAGTACTCTGTAAATATATCTACTTCTGCATAATTCATTTTCCCCAGGTTCCATTACGCCGAGCGAATGCCACTGTGTTTGTACATCCATGCATCCTCTAACGTCGATGATCGTCAACGCCTTTGACAATCGCCTTGACCGAAAGAATCTCTCCTCCTACAGAAGGTCCAAAACATCGGCCATGGATCACCGTCCTTCAGCCAAGGCTATCGGCGGTACGGGGATTGCCATCATCGCAGTCGTCACTGCACTCGTCGTTTGTCTGGATGTGGACGGGATCATACGAGCGACGGCACGATACAGACAACTGAACGCGTCGAGTGCTTAAAATGCTTAAGTTGATGTGCTCTACAAGCGGAGATCAGCTATAACCGTATTCCAAACCATTGGCCATATTTGTTTCAAGGTGTATTTTAGGAGAGCAATTCGATTTCAAATATCTGCCACAAGAAAACTGTAGATGTAGATGCTTTGAAAAGTTTATGATGAGACTATTCAGCATGGCATCTAAGCTATTTTTAAAGGAAACTGACTGTGTTAAATGCCGACTTTGATATTATGTAATTCTTAAACGCCTTAGCCTTAAAACGTTTTCAACATTGCACATGTTTTCAATTTCTGTTTTCTAATATATATAATCCAATATATATTTGTAACTCAAACTGTTTCATAGCGTGATGGAAATTAATTGTAAAGTAACAAAATATGTATCTTCAGGTCCGCACTAAAGCACACGCAGCACATGTGGTATCTCCATGGGCAAGTGACTTTGTTCTAATTGTGTCTCTGTTCACCCAGCAGTGAATGGGAACCTGGTAGGACTAGATGGCAATGTTGTTGTTAACCTTCTGGCGCCTAACAGGCAGCTTTGGGTTGTATACTCCCCGGGAAGTAGAGAATGATTGTTGAGTGCACATTGATCCATTGACCGGGGTAAGAAATGTCTTAGTGCTAAGAGCATTGAGTACAGCGCCATATAAATGGATAATTATTATTATTATTATTATTATTATTATTATTATTATTATAATAACAACTATTATTGTAATTTGTTGTTGTTGTTATTGTTATTATTACTATTATTATTATATACTAGTAATTATTATTATTATTATTATAATTATTATTATATACTAGTAGATATTGCTTGTGCACGAACAAGCGATTGCCATCAAGACCTCATTATCAAGGCACAGTTGTAGGAGTTGCAGCTGCAGTATAACTACACACGCCTTTTTACAGGGTCAAGTGGAGCAGTAGGTGCAGTGTTCATTAAAGAAGTAAAAACGATATTACCGTAACAGAATCATACTTCTTTTGCAAATATTCAGTATTTATTTTGAGTACCTACTTTCCTTTTGGAGGCGTTGTCAGCCAAGTAGTCAGAGGCGCCTCAGATTGCTGTGAAGAGCTACGTCCCTTTATTGTGCCAGGATCCGTTGGTCTTTGGTTCCAATCCCAGGTTCGTCCTCATTATGATCCTTTGTCAGCTCAATAACCAGGATAGATCTTCAGCAACCCATGCTTGCCGTAAAAGGCGACTATGCTTGTCGTAAAAGGCGACTAACGGGATCGGGTGGACAGGCTCGCTGACTTGGTTGATGCATGTCATCGATCCCAATTGGGTGGATCGATGCTCATGCTATTATTCACTGGATTGTCTGGTCCAGACTGGATTATTTACAGACCGCCGTCATATAGCTGGAATATTGCTGAGTGCGTTAAACAACAAACCAACCAACCAACCATTTCAATCTTTATTTTAACTGTGGTAAAACATACAAGTATAAGAGAACATAAACTATATTTTTTCTCAAATATACGTCATTGTGAATATAACATAATTTCACAAAATTATATTGACATGTGCCTATTTCAGCCGTCTACACGCAGCATGATAATCAAATGTATAACACCCTTGTATAGATTATACAGGAAGACATCACGTCAGTTTATTTCACATGATCACTAAATGTTCTTTACTATTCCTATTATACATTGTTGTTTATTTATTCATGTACTTAATATCAGAAATGCTGGGCACATATTCTTGCTATTATTAAATTTGTCGTCATCACTTGATATTTTATTGTAGTTCCCATTACTCCTTCATTGAAACTCCAAAACTTGGTGACCGCCTCCGTGGTCTAATGGTAGAGCGTCCGCCCGGAGAGCGGAAGGTTCGGGGTTCGATCCTCGATCGCGTCATACCAAAAGACCTTAAAAGATGGTACTTGTTGTTACCCTGTCTGGCGCTCGGCATTAAGGGGCTAAAGCAAGGACTGGTCGGCTCGGAGTCAGTATACTGTGTCTGAGTGGGGTATTCAAAATGCGGCATGGTATCTCAGTGAGCTAGCACTATAAATCGGCATCAGTCCGGTCTATTACAAGCAGCCACACAAACACACACACGTACATGCACGTCGCTATATAAGTGCAATAATCTTGGACGCGACCTTAAACCCCATTTCACCTCACCTCACCTAAACTTGGTGTTTACGTTGCTTTTTTAAATTTTGACATATTCATTGAAGTAACACTTTTGGATGGTTTTTAAAAAAAATCATCTCCTGTGAGTCAACTCAAGTAGATTAAAGGAGCAACCGTTACAATCTATATTTAAGCTATATCCAAAACACCTTTTTTACAGAGCATCATTGAACAATCTATTCAGTTTCACAATATTCACATAGAAAAATAACGGGTGGGTATTTTCCACAAAATATTTTGTACCTATCAACAGGGGTCCTGTTTGTAAACCTGTTGAACCTATAAAAATATAAATAAAAACAAGTCCACCGATGTAATTCTTTCTTTTGTGATCAAGATACATCAATTAAGCAACGAATGCGTATTTGTGACGTGATCACAGTGATGGAATTGTATATTCCTCAGGGAAGAGTACTTTTTCAGTTTGCTTTATGCTTGTCCTAAAAGGCGATTATGTTTGCCGTAAAAGGAGACTATGCTTGTCGTAAAAGGCGACTAACGGGATCGGGTGGTCAGGCTCGCTGACTTGGTTGATGCATGTCATCGTATCCCAATTGCGTGGATCGATGCTCATGATGTTACTCAGTGGATTGTCTGGTCCAGACTCGATTATTTACAGACCGCCGTCATATAGCTGGAATATTGCTGAGTGTGGCGTTAAACAACAAATAAACAAACAACAACGAACAAACAGTTTGCTATATGTATTTTTACTGTTGTATCTACCGTCCAAAGACAATGGGATTTTCACAATTACACTTGAGAATTAAAAAAAATCTAAAATTTCTTTATGTTTTCCTGTTGTTTGTAACACCATATCTTCTGAGACAGATTTTCCATTTAATAGGTAACTCTTCCTAAAAAATGACAGTGAGAAGAGTGAACACGAGGGTTGAAGTATACAACAACTCAACGACTTCCGTTTTACATAATTGTATTAATAATTTGATTTCAAGAAAATACAGTCATTAGAACTAAAATTGAAAATTCAAACTTCCTTTATTTCACCACTGCCACTATTTGTTTTTTTGCATATTTCCGATCAAACTGTTCATTGATTCCCCCCACCCCGAGAAATCAAATTGGTGCACCCAAAGTCTACAGCTTTGGTAGCACTACACTCCCCGAAATACATGAAAGTTATGCACCAGCACTTCTGAACTGTCATGTATCTGTGTAAATATCTACACATGACACTGATGTATAAATGCCTTAGATATCACAGAACACTGTATGTTCCTCCAGATGGTCGCAAACACCGCGTCAATCATATGATACAAAACAGCAGGGCAAGCAAGTGAGAGGAGAGCGAAAACCTTTTGTTGAACAAACAAACCTAACATAGTCCATTTCGATTTCTGTAATACAAATATATATGTCATTTTGAAAAAAAGAAAAAAGTATGTTTGGCAGGAAAATTTATAAATGATATCGCATGTCAAAAGCTGGCTACGTTTAGTTGAGTTGGATACCGTACACTGTCCATGGCATTATTCCAGGTGTGTAGTAAAGATTAACTACATGTCGTTTATCATAGGTGAACGTAGATCATGCAAAAGTGATTTTAGTGGAATCAATATACAATACAAATATCTCTTTCCCCCAGTCAAGAGATGAGAGAAACATGATATTTCAGGAGACACATGAAATATCCTATTTATTATATACTTTTTGTGTAGTTGTCTACCGGAAAACTATTTTTTTCCATTACAAATGTAAAACCTTCAGTTGAAACCTAAATTCTCCCTACCTAACAAACAGGGACGGTTCACCACCCATTGTATTTGCGACTTAAAAAGTAGTTCCGTGTTTGCAAATCTTAAAAAAATATAAACAAAGGTATAAAAAATATTTAGGGTCACGAAACTTCTTTATCATACATATAGATATGATTCTATACAAAATCAACTTTAACAAAAAATATTCTTGAAACTACGAGACCATTGTTGGAAGCGAAAGAATACACGCTGCTCAAGTAACAAAAATGGCGCTTTGCGAAACGAACATTCTCGATTGACGAGTTAAATGAGATATTTCAGATTATAACGAAACATTTTCGAGAGAATAACAAACGGCAAGAAGCGATATTAACTCCATATATGAGCATCTGTCATTATTTTGCCTTGTCAATGCGGAATTAACGTAAGAAGCACGTCAACAGTTTGTGTACGAGCTCGACACTTACGATAAAGGGAGACAATTTAAGGGGAGGTAACTCTTGTATGACAATAGTTCCGTTAATGTGTCATGTTCACTGCAGTGAAATATGAAGTGTTGTGTTCACTGCAAGGAAAATATCTCTGCTCGACTTCCGACAACTCAGTCTTTCACGATGAAGTGTTTAATAAATGAAATTAAAGTGATGTGTGTGTGTGTGTGTGTGTGTGTGTGTGTGTGTGTGTGTGTGTGTGTGTGTGTGTGTGTGCCTTCATAGTGTTAAGAGACCGCCTCCGTGGTCTAGTGGTAGAGCGTCCGCCTGGGGAGTGGAAGGTCCGGGGTTCGATCCCCGGCCGCGTCATACCCAAAGACCTTTAAAGATGGTACTTGTTGTTACCCTGTCTGGCGCTCGGCATTAAGGGGCTAAAACAAGGACTGGTCGGCTCTGAGTCAGTATACTGTGTCTGAGTGGGGTATTCATGTTAAACTGCGGCATGGTATCTCAGTGAGCTAGCACTATAAATCGGCATCAGTCCGGACTAGTACAATCAGCCACACAAACACACACGAACATGCACGTCGCTATATAAGTGCAATAATCTTGGACGCGATGTTAAACCCCATTTCACCTCACCTCACCTCATAGTGTTAAGTCAAGTACTCCTACTTGTGAACATGTTTCACCATTTATCAATAGACCAATATGCAATTAATGAAAACAAATCGTTAGCTATCAGCTACAGTGTATTATTGATTACAATCTGCAAGGATAAAAGCAGAATACTATATACGCGAGTTGGACTTGGCGCCACTAGTGAACATCATGCAAGTTCAATAGGTCTTTAGCAACCCATTCTTGCCGTAAAGGGCGACTATGCGTCGAAAGAGGCGACTAAAAGGATCGGGTGGTCAGGCCCGCTGACTTAGTTGATACATTTCATCGATCTCAATTGCGTGGATCGATGCTGATGATGTCAATCACTGGCTTGTCTGGTCCAGACTCGTTCATTTTACAGACCGCCGTCATATAGCTGGAATATTACTGAGGGTCACGTTAAACAAAAAAAACCAAACAAACAAATAAACTTCTGATTTGGGAGGAAAGCCCGATGTGATGCAGGTGTTAGGTGTCCAAGAAAACGGATATGGTGCAGACAAACCAAGAAACATGATCACGGGTAATCTGGGATTCGAATACAACGATTAATGATTTCTTGGACGCCTAAAGGATCGAACTCTCTACAGCGAATTGCAGCAACGTGGACGACTGGGCCACCCATCCCCCAGCGGGAAGGAATAATGAAGTGCGTAAGACGTTAACTTATTTGCAATAGGACGCGTAACAAATGTCACGTTTTATTAAATAAAAGCGACAAAACCTTTCATAAGCAATAAGTCCATTGAACGATTTTGATATCACAAACACGTGGTCATCAATCACATTATCAAACAGTGGTGATACCAGGTGTTCCCCAATAAGTGAATGTATCCTGGCCTACAGGTGGCACCCGTCACAAACACATGCAAAGGCAAGTGGATACACTCCAATCAGTTTCACACAAACATCTTGCCTATCAAAATAGTATTTTCAACTGCATATATAAAGTGAGTGACATTTTCAAGCTAGTTACAGTTGGAAATAGTGATGATTACGCATACATCATTGTAAATTGCAAGTCGGAGATATAGGTCAATTTAAAAAAAAGTACCCATGGGGCTTGTTTGAACGATATTTGACTGCAGATATCGCAACCAGGCTATTGCAACTTTCGAACACCTCAAGCAATCTCCACTCGAACTTTCAGGGAGTCTTAGGCGGAATAATCATTTTATGTACGCTTTGACACATTACTGATGTTGGATGAACCGTTCTGACTGACGTAAAATCTGAAGAGAACACATTAAGTATCATGTACGTCCATTTCACAAATATTTCCCTATTTGTTTTTTTGGTGTATTAACAACAATACTATTCCAACACTCATTAGTACCACAATGTTTCCACATGGATTGCAGCATGTCTATCAAAAATAATTACAGAAGTTCTTAAATTTTAACTCACTCACTCACACGTTAAGCAATTACTGTTGCTATTGTACTCCTCAAAAAAAATAAACCCGCAAAAGTGATTTGAGTGACATACATTATATATCATATAAATAATCAACAGATAATTGTTCAAAATTGGCACACATCATTGTCATTGACCCAGGTTCCATATGGCACACTTGGAACAGTAGATTTTCTGTTCTCAATATCTTCTATGGCCACCATAACTGACTGGCGTCTTCGTCAAATGGCTTCTATGGCCACTATAACTGACTGGCGTCGTCGTCCCATGGCTTCTATGGCCACCATAACTGACTGGCGTCGCCGTCCCATGGCTTCTATGGCCACAAAAACTGACTGGCGTCGCCGTCCCATGGCTTCTATGGCCACTATAACTGACTGGCGTCGCCGTCCCATTGCTTCTATGGCCACTATAACTGACTGGCGTCGCCGTCCCATGGCTTCTATGGGCACTATAACTGACTGGCGTCGTCGTCCCATTGCGGCAATCAGATCCCGAATTGTGGCCTTCGGAATGTTCACCCACTATTCCTGCAGTGATTGTGCCAACTGTCGGAGGTTCTGTGGTTGTTGCTCCGTGCTCCGTGCAGTCGTTGATTCATTGCATCCCATAAATGTCCTATTGGGTTTAAAACTGGAGACCTGGAGGGCCATGGCAGGACCTGGGTGTTGTGATTTGAAAAGAAGCTGTCAGTCTTGCCGTGTGAGGTCGGGCGTTGTCTTCTTTGAAATGTGACGTTCGCTTGTTGCATAATAGGAAGGACGCTTGGCCGAAGAATCTACTGCGTGTAACGTTGTGCCGTTAAATTCCTCAGAACTTGCACGAAGTCTGTTCTACCAGTGTAGGAGATGGCTGCCCACATCAGCACGCTACCACCACCAAATATATAACTATCATCAGCACGGCGAAGCATAAAATGTGACTCAACCAAACTTGTCTCCATCGCAGTTGTGACTCTGTGACCTTGGACCTTGGAGCCATTAATGTCACAGTCGACGAGACCCGTGAAGATCCTGGGTAGAATAGGTCTTCGGCAACCCATGCTTGCCGAAAATGGCGACTATGCTTGTCGTCAGAGGCGACTAACGGGATCGGGTTGTCAGGCTCGCTGACTTGGTTGATGCATGTCATCGATCCCAATTGGGTGGATCAATGCTCATGATATTAATCACTGGATTATTTACAGACCGCCGAAATATATCTGAATATTGCTGAGTGTGGCGTTAAACAACAAACAAACAAACACAGTCAACGATGTTCGAACTGGTCGTCTGGCGAGAATATCTTCAAGGCGTAAACGGTTCCTCGCTGTCTGGACTGATATCCAACGCAACCCTGGTATTAGAGGTGGCTGTGGTGGTACTTTCACGCAAGTGACGTAGCCGTATGAATCTGTCCTGTGTCCAAGTAGTGATACGTGATTGACCGGATCTGGGAAGGTCTCGTGTTGTCCCGTGTGTCTGATAACCGTTTCTCAGTCTTGTAATGGTGCTTGGTGCTCCGTTGAAAAAACATAGTTTTTGTAGCCCAACAACTGATGTGGCACGTGCATGCCATGTTGGTGTGTTCAAAGGGGTTGATTTTGTGATTTTTCCATCTTTTCACCAAATTTCTGTAGTGCCTCATTCTTTCCACACAAATGAATCCCAATCCATGCAGTAATGATCAATTCAGTTTTGGTATAATTGTATGGATGTCGTGTCAGTATATTACTAAGTTTTCCGCCGTCACTACTGTCACTATAAGTTACACGGACATGTTGCTGTAGCACATCACATTTTGTTGAGCACCTTAATAGAGTGCATTATAAGTTTGTAAGCATATTGCATCCACATGCATGTATATTTCATGCTCATGCCAGATTTCCCACACATACGTATGCAATACATGCGTCACATTTTAAGAGACAATAGAGACACAAGGATGGCACAGGAACAACAAGCAGGAAACAATCAAAGAGTTCATCTGTCATTTAACATGATATATTGTCATATACACACGCCATGTACACACCTGTCAGTCACATGATACACGTGAAAGAGTCGTTCTCAAAGGTCAGAGTTAATCCATGTCGTGAATGAAGACTGAAGTGGTTGAGTACCACATGTACCACTAGCCTGCTTACTCAAATAATGTTTGTTATTTAACGCCGCACTCAGCAATATTCCAGCTTTATGACGGCGGTCTGTAAATAATCGCATCTTGAACCCAGTGATGGACACATGGATAATCTCACCATGTTTGTTTGTTTACTTGTTGTTTAACGCCGCACTCAGCAATATTCCAGCTATATGACGGCGGTCTGTAAAAAATCGAGTCTGGACCAGACAATCCAGTGATTGACATCATGAGCATCGATCCACGCAATTTGGGTACGATGACATGCATTAACTAAGTCAGTGGGCCTGATCACCCGTTGTCGCCTCTATATATAGCTGAAATATTGAGTGCGGCGTTAAACAACAAACAAACAAACCATTTAACATGGCTGGAACTAGATCTAAAATGGTAACCATGTCCTCAAGAAAATCAGACCTGTCCAGTGCTCCGCTTTTTAAAGATATGTTGTATGAACTTCACAGCCCTGTCTAAGTCCATACACGCGATGAACACGAACACGGACACTAAGATGGCGGTTCCTGTACTACCAATAGCCTTGGCAGATGGGCGGTCATCTACAGCCGAAGTCTTGGACCTCCTGTAGGCAGACATCTTCTTTCTGTCCACTGCAAGGTCCAATTCGTCAAGGTCAGTGTTGTCGTCGTCCTTGCAGCTGCAGGTGCAGAGGGTAACCTCTGTGGAAAAATAATCAGAATATGCCATTTTTCACCCTCAGGTGAAGAAATATGTTCCTTTCACATGTCCATGGTAAACAGAAAGGCGATCCCAATATACTAGTATTTAGAGGTTGGTTGGTTGGTTTTTTAACGCCGCACTTAGCAATATTCCAGCTATATGACAGCTCTCTGTAAATAATCGAGTCTGGACCAGACAATCCAGTGATTAATATCATGAGCATCGATACACACAATTTGGGATAGATGACATGCATCAACCAAGCCAGCGAGCCCGTTAGTCGCCTTTTACGACAAGCGTAGTCGCCTTTTACGGCAGGAATGTGTTGCTGAAGACCTATTTAAAGGTAGTTTAAACACGGGTCACGTGCGCAGCATACAGACCTGTCAGTCACACGATACATGTTAAAGCGTCGCTCTCAAAGTCCAGATCATGATCTGTACAAGTGAACCGCTACAGTAGACAGTGTACTTAGCAGTCACCTCTTCGTACACGATATTGCGAATACTAATTAACGACAAAAACAGGGTCTCGGAACAAAGTTCTGCTACTAGACCTAGGTATAGGAACAAGACAAGGGGCAAGAGGTCAAACCATTCATTTACAGAGTAGGAAGATCGCTTACAATGTCATCAAATGTATTGAAAAAGAGTATATATTGGTCGATAAAGGTGACTTCGTCGATCGGATGGTCACGTTCGTACACCCCGACAGCACTGTCTTGCCAGACTCGATTATTTCCAACCCGTTGTCATGAATGCTGCGTTAAACAACCAAAACACCCCAGACAGTTTATATTGCGATGGGGTAGTCTAGTGGTTAATGCGCTCGCCCGTAACGGCAAAGACCCGGATTCGATTCCCAATATATGTACAACGTGTGAAGCCTATTTTTTGGTGTCAACTCTGTGATAGTGCTGGAATATTGCTAAAAACCATAGTTACTCAGTCACTCACTCAAACAGTTCATAACTCTAGAACCTCAGGGTTGGTTGGTTGGTTTGTTGTTTAACGCCGCACACAGCAATATTGCAGCTATATGTCGGCGGTCTGTAAATAATCGAGTCTGGACCAGACAATCCAGTGATTAGTATCATGAGCATCGATCAACCCAATTGGGATCGATGACATGCATCAACCAAGTCAGCGAGCCTGACCACCCGATCCCTTTAGTCGCCTTTTACGACAAGCATAGTCACCTTTTACGGCAAGCATGGGTTGCTGAAGACCTATTCTTCCTCAGGGACAACTTACCATATACACTTGATTCGGATGGAGCCAAAGAAGCATCTTTCAACTTCAGTGTTGACAGAGTTACATTTTTTCCATCGGGAATACTTGAAGGCAACGGATGTTCGTCACTGGACGTCTTTGATTCCAATGAAGTCGGATCTTTATGGGGATTAGGAGCTTTGGTGTACAGAGAAGATTTGGAATTGGAATCTGACCCCATCGACTGAACGGACCCTTCCCAGTCGGATACACTTGGCGACGCATCGAGAACC
This sequence comes from Haliotis rufescens, assembly GCF_023055435.1. Lineage (NCBI taxonomy): Eukaryota > Metazoa > Mollusca > Gastropoda > Lepetellida > Haliotidae > Haliotis > Haliotis rufescens. The sequence goes on along the minus strand of NW_025963802.1, from coordinate 32,369,430 downwards.
GGTGATGCATCGAAAACCGACACAGTGAATGTTTCGTGGACGCTTGGCATCAACTGTGAGGTCATGTCTTGCTCGGACGCGTACGTTGACTGAAACGAAGGGTCGACTGTTACATGGACTCTTGGAATCAACGGCGATGTCATCTCTTGCATGGACATTGACTGAAATGAAGATTCGAATGCTTTGTCGACGCTTGGCACCAATGGTGAGGTCAACTTTTGCATGGACGCGTACGTTGACTGAAACGAAGGGTCGACTGTTACATGGACACTGGGCACCAATGGCGATGTCAACTCTTGCAAGGACGTTGTCAGAAGCGAAGAAGGACCCACTGGCGTAGGCGTTGGCGAAATTGAAAGTAGTTGTGTTTGAGTAGAAACTGAATGAAAAACAGATGATGTTTCATCAACGCTTGAGTTGCAGACAACTACCGGTGCCATGTCATCATTGGCTGCAACTTTCGGGGCCTTCGGGGCATACACACCTGCGGGAAGACATATAAAACGTCATAGACAGAATAACCAATCTCGATCACCCACCGAAACAGATTCCACCGCGTGGATGGATCACTTAAACTGGCACCAGATGTACGCCGATTGCCTGTCCTACCGGTAGCACACGCCGTCCAGTTTGCATAAAAAAGTAAGTGTTTGCTTTTTGTTTGACGCGGCACTACAGTACTCCTGCCAGGCCGAATAGGTCTTCAGCAACCTATGCTTGCCGTAAAAGGTTACTATGCTTGTCTTAAAAGGCGACTAAAGGGATCGGGTGGTCAGGCTCGCTGACTTGGTTGGTGCATGTCGTAAGCTTACTACATGGATTGGACCCGTGAAGATCCAGGATAGAATAGGTCTTCAGCAACCCATGCTTGAGGTAAAAGGCGACTATGCTTGTCGTAAGAGGCGACTAACGGGATCGGGTGGTCAGGCTCGCTGACTTGGTTGATGCATGTCATCGATTCCAATTGCGTGGATCGATGCTCATGATGTCAATCACTGGATTGTCTGGTCCAGACTCGATTATTTACAGACCGCCGTCATATAGCAGGAATATTGCTGAGTGTGGCATTAAACAACAAACAAACTACATGGATTGATGCTCATGATGTCAATCACTGGATTGTCTGGTCCAGACTCGATTATTTACAGACCGCAGAAATGTAGCTGGAATATTGTTGAGTGCGGCAGGCATATAAAGTTACCTATCAGTAACCACTTTCAATAAATATTAAATTCATTGGAATAGGCCCGTTGTCAGCCTCAGACGTATCCAGGCCAACAATCCTGATCTTGTCCTTTTGGATAAGTCCAATGAAATCCTTTATATCATCGATCTTTTCTGTCCTTTTTTACACTAATTTGATTGACAAGATTAAGGAAAAGCATGGCAAATATGCGGACCTCGCTTTCGAAATGTCACGCTTTTACATCCCAAGTACCAGGTTGTCCCGACTCCCCATTGTTCTCGGTGCCTTAGGTTTGGTACCTCCCAATCTGTTGACTGACATTAGGAGAGTACCCGGGTTTGCTACCGGGAATATAGCACTTCTGACAATTTGGGTGATGCAGAAGGATGCAGTGTTGGGGAGTCTGCACATTCTCCGAAAAGTTCTGGGTGGGTTTGACGAGGCCGCGCTTTGAAGATCCGGGCTAGCATAGGTCCTCAGCAACCCATGCTTGCCGTAAAAGGCGAATATGCTTGTCGACTAACGGGATCGGGTTGTCAGGCTCGCTGACTTGGTTGATGCATGTCATCGTATCTCAATTGCGTAGATCGATGCTCATGATATCAATCACTGGATTGTCTGGTCCAGACTCGATTATTTACAGACCGCCGTCATATAGCTGCAATATTGCTGAGTGAGGCGTTAAACAACAAACCAATCTGGGAGAAGTCCCATTCGCTGTCTGGGCTGCGTGTAGAGAAGACACGGGCCCTGAGCTGATGATGAGCCTAACCAGCCAGACTGTACAAGGATCGCCCAAACCCTCTTTGCTGCATTTTTAAAAATTTTGATCTGTAAATAATAATAATTAACACAATGGTACCTATCGTGGATATTTTCGGTCGTTTACCTTCGATGCATCTTTTGACGTATGTTTTTGCTTCACTGTCAGCTACTAGGGACGGATTACTTTTAACGAAAACCGACTCCCGACCATAAAATTGACAGAAGGGTGTCCCGCCAGATGAGGCTAGTTGATGGAAAGCCACACATTCCTCGGACCCTGACGAATAATTTCTGCAAGCATCCATGCATTCTTGTATTGTCATCCCAGCCGCCTCCCAAAGGAAGGTCAGTCCGGACGTCTTCATTAACTTAATAATTTCAAAAGAGCAAACACCTGCAACAAAGCATAGAGAAAGAAATTAAACAAGAAACACTGTCCATATAAGGGATTCGAAGGGAGAAACAGTCTAATAAAAGTCCATCTTTTACTGCCACATGATAATTCTCTGTGTAAGGACCTCACGAGTCTATATAGGTGGATGCGTCAGGTTAAGTTTCGAAAACGAACTTAAACGGGCAGTTCTGAGAGGAAACAATGGCCTACTATTGTAGTATTGTAAATATTTACATACCCTGTATTCGCCCAAAGGGAATAACTGTCGAGGTTATATCAGTATTTTGTGTCGGTTTTCCTTTGTTAAATCAATATTTCGGAATCGAGAGGGTTATTGTATGAGAGAGAGTGTAAAAGATCTCATTTAAAGACATTATATGAAGCGTCTAGTCGAGATTAAAATGTTGATTTTAACTGCTAACTGCTACGTTTTGACTCGTTTATGACAAGTTTGATGTACTTGTCTTTGGCATAACAAAAAACAACAACTTTAAATCCAAAATGTTACAAGATCAGTTCAACACGAGATTCTAGTTTGTTTATATTTTTTACCCTCCTACCGCCGTGTTCGGTCCAAAATGTGGTATTGTTGGTGTTGTTTACAGGTGGACAAACCATTGGATTACTGAGGATAAATACACACCTGTGTATTCCTCGCAGACAATCTGGTATCGGGCGCTGCATTCCCTGGTCATGAACCCAGTGGGCCCTTCATCGCGTAGTCGCATACATCGGTGATCGGCTAGATGATCGGGTTCATTGTTACCACCCCAGATGACCCATCCAAGAGGCTCACAGTCCGTGGACCATCTTAGGTTTGATACGTTGGCGTTGTTCGGTTCAGGTTGATGAAGTCCAGTCCAGTAGTCTCTTGTCCTGCAATACACATCGGTTTTGTATGTGATATCAGGTGTTGGCCAAAAGTTGAGGGTGTCCTGGAGCGCCGATGTCACCCGTCACAAACCTAGCACAGTCAACTCAATTGTTCACGGATGCACAAGGTGCATCTCTGTAATAAGGGTAAACCATTGAGCAACTCGCCGTTAAGTATTCGTAAGTGGTGCTTGGGAATTTTGTCACAGGCAGTTTTGTTTCTTGTCGGTCAAAGCTTCAAAACACGCCATTGTTTTGTTAAACCTTTCTGGAGATAATTTTTCTACGACATCCCCCCAAATCCGCCAACCCATCCTACCCTCAAATATGTAATAGTCTGTCCCGAAATATCAACCGGCGAACAAAAAGAGTGGCTGAAATTATAAATCAAATTTGAGGTAACTGCCCTTTGATCCAATTCTTGTTCCTTTTAATTATATCAATACCTACACAAGGATAATCTTGATTCGCCAACAATATACTCACATTTGTGAATTATTTTTCCAATCAGCGTTGATTTCCTGAAAGTTGTTATATTTCGTTAATGTATTCAGTGTGAGCATGTTTTGACCTTGACCTTGACATATTGCGTAAACCTCGTTCCAGGTTTTGTAACCGGCGTAAAGTGTGTACTTCACAGGTGTTGTTGGTAACGAAGACGTCAAGCCTACAACAGAATGAACAACAACGTACACTTTTAACTTAAATCCTTTAGTGAATGAGTTAGTTTAACGCCCCTTTGCGGAGATTTTCAGTTTTCGGCGTGGTTTTTCAGTTAATCCAGACGGTAGTGTTCCCAGTAAGCTCAGCTGGATTGACACATTTCAGATCATTGAGTGAGTGAGTGAGTGAGTTGGATTTAATGACGACTGAAACAGTATCCCAGTTATACTTAATGTGGGAGGAAATCCCGAAGTGATGCAGGCCACACGGTATCGTGTATGGGTGTGACAACCTTGAAACATTACTGTGGCGAACCGGAATTCGAAGCCACGGTCATAGGTTATTGTCGCGCCCAAGGGACGCAACTCTGCACAGCGAATTGCGACGCCTTAGACGTCTAAGTCGCCTGTGCAACCTTTTTTGGTGTGTCGATTAACGGCCGTCAAAAAAAAATTGCAATGCACTTGAAGAAATTTACTGAGCCTAATCGTCGAGACGTGACGGGTCGGTGAGGAAGCCTAGTGGTTAAATATGGTGGCCGAGTGGGGACATCGCTTTATCGTCTTCAATTACGGCCGCTAGAAAGCGATAACACGAGACGATAAAGCAATAACACGAGACAGGAAAGCGATAAGACGAGATGATTAAGCAATAACACGAGACGATAAGGCAATAACACGAGACAGGAAAGCGATAACACGGGACGATAAAGCAATAACACGAGACAGGAAAGCGATAAGACGAGATGATTAAGCAATAACACGAGACGATAAAGCAATAACACGAGACAGGAAAGCGATAAGACGAGATGATTAAGCAATAACACGAGACGATAAGGCAATAACACGAGACAGGAAAGCGATAACACGGGACGATAAAGCAATAACACGAGACAGGAAAGCGATAAGACGAGATGATTAAGCAATAACAAGAGACAAGAATGCGATAGCACAAGACGAGAAAGCACAAGACGGGAAAGCGAGAGCACAAGACGAGAAAGCGATGACGCGAGACGAGAAATCGGTAACACAAGTGATTGTTTCCAGTCACATTTCAAATGATACCTATATGGAGGGAATGTTGAAATTGTCTCACTTTTTACTGAAACATAATTCAACTGTACAGACATAGGTGATACTACGACTATATATTTATGCGCAAAAAGTAGGTGACTGATTTATGGCCCTATTTAGGAGTTTCATGCCGAAAGCGCGTGGCGGGTCATGTCAATACGTTCTAAATAAATCATTTAAAATCCAAATATATATCAATCATGGCTGATTGGAAATGAGGAAGAATTATGAATAATAATGAAAAATAGGAATAGCGAAAAAATGTTTTAAACACGCAAAGATGTTTCTTTCTTAGTGTATGTGAATCTTGCTAATTTACTACAATACAAGAAAATATTCATGGTAAAATAAGAGGCAAAATAGCTGTGAGAATTATAGGAATGGATGGATCACTGAATATCGGCAGGCACTTTTTAATTTACGGTTTTACTGGAAATATCGCTTTTTCGCTCTATCGTTTCCTCGCTTCCTTGCTTTCTCGCTTTCTCGCTGTAAAAGGCCAGGTTCACACAGTGCCGATTATGGCTCCCGTTTTAGATCTGACCGCGCTACGACAGGAAAAAGTCGGTTTAATATCCTCAATAATCTGGAATGACCTATCATTGTCTGAACGCAGTCGTATACGTTCGCAACATAGCCCTACGGATCGGGAAAGGTCCAGAGAGGTCGGCCAAGCACTCCCGACAGTATGGTGCGTCCAGTAACATTCGGGAAACTCAGCCGATTTTGTCTAGTCGGGTTACAATCGTGACTATGTCGTGACAGATTCTGCTGTATTGGATCAAAATCGTAACAATGTCCTGTGTTGTCTGGACGGTGTCCTGTGGATCGGGACGCTGTCGTGATGAACGGGCATGAACTTTTCATTGCCGTTTCTTGGCGATTGAGTTCAAATTGCGTACAGATCTTGCCGAATGCGAACCGCCTTTGTCGGTTCACTGTCCGGTCACTGCCTGATCTCTGTCGGATCGCATTCGGGAGAATCGGGACGCTGTCAGGACAGATTCGGTCGTTTTGTACCATGCGGGAGATACAAATCGGATCAGATTCGGATTGAGAACGGGAGAATTGGGACGAATTCGACTGGAAACGCCTGAATCGGGATCTAATTGTTTGTGAATTTCCCGCCACGAATCACAGGATCTTGATCAGACTTATGACAAATTTTAATCGGGAATGGTCCTGTCAAGGACGGCAGTAAAAATCCTGAATGTGTGACTGAGCCCTGACCATAGTCATATGAAAGAATCGTGTGTTTATTAACTTCTTTTGAATAGTATATACTGTAAATCTTGAAATTAACGTGAGAGTTTGTTGAAGCGAAAAATGCGATTGGATGTACGTCTCAGAAATGACAGTTGATAAAATGGCCTCACTGCACACTTTGAATAGCGGAAATATTATTGATTTTAAAACAACTATCTATTTCCACGTCACGGTTTATTTAGAACAATGTGTCATTCAAACATTAGAAATTACACATTGGACATTCGGGGATAATGAGTTATCATTGCTGTAGTGGGAACTCAACCGTCCCATTAGTATTTAGATTATTGCCTTGACCCGCCAAGCGCCGACGGCGTAATAGTCCCATAAAACTCCTAAATGAGGCCATAAATAAATCAATTACATTTTACGCAGAAATCCGAGGAAAGATTTAAAACCAACCGCGTCTGTAAGTTAAATTATGTTTACGTAATTATTTGTTTACGGAGTAAACGTAAAAACCGATCGCGAGGTGCACACTTTGCGTACATCCGCTACGAATCTACACGGATTAACGCACCGTGAACACCGGTTTTTGAGCGCACGCGTTAGGACACCGTAGCATATACACACACGCGTTAGGACACCGTAGCATATACACACACGCGTTAGGACACCGTAGCATATACACACACGCGTTAGGACATCGTAGCATATACACACGCGCGTTAGGACACCGTAGCATATACACCCACACGTTAGGACACCGTAGCATATACACACACGCGTTAGGACACCGTTGCATATACAGACCCGCGTTAGGACACCGTAGTATATACACACACACGTTAGGACACCGTAGCATATACACACACGCGTTAGGACACCGTTGCATATACACAAACGCGTTAGGACACCGTAGCATATACACCCACACGTTAGGACACCATAGCATATACATACACGCGTTAGGACACCATAGCATATGTACACGCGCGTTAGGACACCGTATCATATACACACACACGTTAGGACACAGTAGAATATACATCCACGCGTTAGGACACCGTAGCATACACACACTGGCGTTAGGACACCTTAGCATATACACTCACACGTTAGGACACCGTAGCATATACATACGCGTTAGGACACCGTAGCATATACACACACGCGTTAGGACGTGTCTCTGGTATACTCACCAGCTTGCACCAGGTTTATAATACCAACGACAATAAATGGAAAGGACGTGTCTCTGGTATGCTCACCAGCTTGCACCAGGCTTATAATACCAACGACAAAAATGGAAAGGACGTGTCTCTGGTATACTCACCAGCTTGCACCAGGCTGACCAACGACAATAAATGGAAAGGACGTGTCTCTGGTATACTCACCAGCTTGCACCAGGCTGATCAACGACAATAAATGGAAAGGACGTGTCTCTGGTATGCTCACCAGCTTGCACCAGGCTTATAATACAAACGACAATAACTTGAAAGGACGTGTCTCTGGTATGCTCACCAGCTTGCACCAGGCTTATAATACCAACAACAATAAATGGAAAGGACGTTTCTCTGGTATGCTCACCAGCTTAAACCAGGCTTATAAAACAAACGACAATAAATGGAAAGGACGTTTCTCTGATATGCTCACCAGCTTGCACCAGGCTTATAATACCAACGACAAAAATGGAAAGGACGTGTCTCTGGTATACTCACCAGCTTGCACCAGGCTTATAATACCAACAACAAAAATGGAAAGGACGTGTCTCTGGTATACTCACCAGCTTGCACCAGGCTGACCAACGACAATAAATGGAAAGGACGTGTCTCTGGTATCCTCACCAGCTTAAACCAGGCTAATCAACGACAATAACTGGAAAGGACGTGTCTCTGGTATGCTCACCAGCTTGCACCAGGCTTATAATACCAACGACAATAAATGGAAAGGACGTGTCTCTGGTATACTCACCAGCTTACACAAGGCTTATAATACCAACGACAAAAATGGAAAGGACGTGTCTCTGGTATACTCACCAGCTTGCACCAGGCTGACCAACGACAATAAATGGAAAGGACGTGTCTCTGGTATACTCACCAGCTTAAACCAGGCTGATCAACGACAATAACTGGAAAGGACGTGTCTCTGGTATGCTCACCAGCTTGCACCAGGCTTTATAATACAAACGACAATAACTTGAAAGGACGTGTCTCTGATATGCTCACCAGCTTGCACCAGGCTTATAATACAAACGACAATAAATGGAAAGGACGTTTCTCTGGTATGCTCACCAGCTTAAACCAGGCTTATAAAACAAACGACAATAAATGGAAAGGACGTTTCTCTGATATGCTCACCAGCTTGCACCAGGCTTATAATACCAACGACAAAAATGGAAGAGACGTGTCTCTGGTATACTCACCAGCTTGCACAAGGCTTATAATACCAACGACAAAAATGGAAAGGACGTGTCTCTGGTATACTCATCAGCTTAAACCAGGCTGACCAACGACAATAAATGGAAAGGACGTGTCTCTGGTATGCTCACCAGCTTGCACCAGGCTTATAATACCAACGACAATAAATGGAAAGGACGTTTCTCTGGTATACTCACCAGCTTACACAAGGCTTATAATACCAACGACAAAAATGGAAAGGACGTGTCTCTGGTATACTCACCAGCTTGCACCAGGCTGACCAACGACAATAAATGGAAAGGACGTGTCTCTGGTATACTCACCAGCTTAAACCAGGCTGATCAACGACAATAACTGGAAAGGACGTGTCTCTGGTATGCTCACCAGCTTGCACCAGGCTTATAATACAAACGACAATAACTTGAAAGGACGTGTCTCTGGTATGGTCACCAGCTTGCATTAGGCTTATAATACCAACGACAATAAATGGAAAGGACGTTTCTCTGGTATGCTCACCAGCTTGCACCAGCCTTATAAAACAAACGACAATCAATGGAAAGGACGTTTCTCTGATATGCTCACCAGCTTGCACCATGCTTATAATACAAACGACAATAAATCGAAGGGACGTCTCTCTGGTATACTCACAAGCTTGCACCAGGCTGACCAACGACAAAGAATGGAAGAGACGTGTCTCTGGTATACTCACCAACTTGCACCAGGCTGACCAACGACAATAAATGGAAGAGACGTGTCTCTGGTATACTCATCATCTTGCACCAGGCTGACCAACGACAAAGAATGGAAAGGACGTGTCTCTGGTATACTCACCAGTTTGCACCAGGCTGCCCAACGACAATAAATGGAAAGGACTTGTCTCTGGTATACTCACCAGTTTGCACCAGGCTGCCCAACGACAAAGAATGGAAAGGACGTGTCTCTGGTATCCTCACCAGTTTGCACTAGGCTGCCCAACGACAATAAATGGAAAGGACGTGTCTCTGGTATACTCACCAGCTTAAACCAGGCGTATCAACTACAATAAATCGAAGGGACGTGTCTCTGGTATGCTCACCAGCTTAAACCAGGCTTATAATACCAACGACAAAGAATGGCATATACGTGTCTCTGGTATACTCACCAGCTTGCACCAGGCTGACCAACGACAAAGAATGGAAAGGACGTGTCTCTGGTATACTCAGCAGCTTGCACCAGGCTGACAAACGACAAAGAATGGAAAGGACGTGTCTCTGGTATACTCACCAGCTTGCACCAGGCTGACAAACGACAATAAATGGAAAGGACGTGTCTCTGGTATACTCACCAGCTTAAACCAGGCTGATCAACGACAGTAACTGGAAAGGAGGTGTCTCTGGTATGCTCACCAACTTGCACCAGGCTTATAATACAAACGACAATAACTTGAAAGAACGTGTCTCTGGTATGCTCACCAGCTTTCACCAGGCTTGTAATACCAACGACAAAGAATGGCATATACGTGTCTCTGGTATACTCACCAGCTTGCACCAGGCTGACCAACGACAAAGAATGGAAAGGACGTGTCTCTGGTATACTCAGCAGCTTGCACCAGGCTGACCAACGACAAAGAATGGAAGGGACGTGTCTCTGGTATACTCACCAGCTTGCACCAGGCTGACCAACGACAAAGAATGGAAAGGACGTGTCTCTGGTATACTCACCAGCTTGCACCAGGCTGACCAAGGACAAAGAATGGAAAGGACGTGTCTCTGGTATACTCACCAGCTTGCACCAGGCTGACCAACGACAAAGAATGGAAAGGACGTGTCTCTGGTATACTCACCATCTTGCACCAGGCTGACCAACGACAAAGAATGGAAGAGACGTGTCTCTGGTATACTCACCAGCTTGCACCAGGCTGACCAACGACAAAGAATGGAAGAGATGTGTCTCTGGTATACTCACCAGTTTGCACCAGGCTGCCCAACGACAATAAATGGAAAGGACGTGTCTCTGGTAGGCTCACAAGCTTGCACCAGGCTTATAATACCAACGACAAAGAATAGAATATACGTGTCTCTGGTATACTCACCAGCTCGCACCAGGCTGACCAACGACAATAAATGGAAGGGACGTGTCTCTGGTATACTCACCATCTTGCACCAGGCTGACCAACGACAAAGAATGGAAGAGACGTGTCTCTGGTATACTCACCAGCTTGCACCAGGCTGCCCAACGACAAAGAATGGAAAGGACGTGTCTCTGGTATACTCACCAGTTTGCACCAGGCTGCCCAACGACAATAAATGGAAAGGACGTGTCTCTGGTATACTCACCAGTTTGCACCAGGCTGACCAACGACAAAGAATGGAAGGGACGTGTCTCTGGTATCCTCACCAGTTTGCACCAGGCTGCCCAACGACAATAAATGGAAAGGACGTGTCTCTGGTATACTCACCAGCTTAAACCAGGCTGATCAACGACAATAAATCGAAGGGACGTGTCTCTGGTATGCTCACCAACTTGCACCAGGCTTATAATACAAACGACAAAGAATGGAAAGGACGTGTCTCTGGTATGCTTACAAGCTTGCACCAGGCTTATAATACCAACGACAAAGAATAGAATATACGTGTCTCTGGTATACTCACCAGCTTGCATCAGGCTGACCAACGACAAAGAATGGAAAGGACGTGTCTCTGGTATACTCAACAGCTTGCACCAGGCTGCCCAACGACAAAGAATGGTAAGGACGTGTCTCTGGTATACTCACCAGTTTGCACCAGGCTGACCAACGACAAAGAATGGAAAGGACGTGTCTCTGGTATCCTCACCAGTTTGCACCAGGCTGCCCAACGACAAAGAATCGAAAGGACGTGTCTCTGGTATACTCACCAGCTTGCACCAGGCTGACAAACGACAAAGAATGGAAGGGACGTGTCTCTGGTATACTCACCAGCTTGCATCAGGCTGACCAACGACAAAGAATCGAAAGGACGTGTCTCTGGTATACTCACCAGCTTAAACCAGGCTGACGATCGACAAAGAATGGAAAGGACGTGTCTCTGGTATACTCACCAGCTTGCACCAGGCTGACCAACGACAAAGAATGGAAAGGACGTGTCTCTGGTATACTCACCATCTTGCACCAGGCTGACCAACGACAAAGAATGGAAGAGACGTGTCTCTGGTATACTCACCAGCTTGCACCAGGCTTATAAAACAAACGACAATAAATGGAAAGGACGTTTCTCTGATATGCTCACCAGCTTGCACCAGGCTTATAATACCAACGACAAAAATGGAAGAGACGTGTCTCTGGTATACTCACCAGCTTGCACAAGGCTTATAATACCAACGACAAAAATGGAAAGGACGTGTCTCTGGTATACTCATCAGCTTAAACCAGGCTGACCAACGACAATAAATGGAAAGGACGTGTCTCTGGTATGCTCACCAGCTTGCACCAGGCTTATAATACCAACGACAATAAATGGAAAGGACGTTTCTCTGGTATACTCACCAGCTTACACAAGGCTTATAATACCAACGACAAAAATGGAAAGGACGTGTCTCTGGTATACTCACCAGCTTGCACCAGGCTGACCAACGACAATAAATGGAAAGGACGTGTCTCTGGTATACTCACCAGCTTAAACCAGGCTGATCAACGACAATAACTGGAAAGGACGTGTCTCTGGTATGCTCACCAGCTTGCACCAGGCTTATAATACAAACGACAATAACTTGAAAGGACGTGTCTCTGGTATGGTCACCAGCTTGCATTAGGCTTATAATACCAACGACAATAAATGGAAAGGACGTTTCTCTGGTATGCTCACCAGCTTGCACCAGCCTTATAAAACAAACGACAATCAATGGAAAGGACGTTTCTCTGATATGCTCACCAGCTTGCACCATGCTTATAATACAAACGACAATAAATCGAAGGGACGTCTCTCTGGTATACTCACAAGCTTGCACCAGGCTGACCAACGACAAAGAATGGAAGAGACGTGTCTCTGGTATACTCACCAACTTGCACCAGGCTGACCAACGACAATAAATGGAAGAGACGTGTCTCTGGTATACTCATCATCTTGCACCAGGCTGACCAACGACAAAGAATGGAAAGGACGTGTCTCTGGTATACTCACCAGTTTGCACCAGGCTGCCCAACGACAATAAATGGAAAGGACTTGTCTCTGGTATACTCACCAGTTTGCACCAGGCTGCCCAACGACAAAGAATGGAAAGGACGTGTCTCTGGTATCCTCACCAGTTTGCACTAGGCTGCCCAACGACAATAAATGGAAAGGACGTGTCTCTGGTATACTCACCAGCTTAAACCAGGCGTATCAACTACAATAAATCGAAGGGACGTGTCTCTGGTATGCTCACCAGCTTAAACCAGGCTTATAATACCAACGACAAAGAATGGCATATACGTGTCTCTGGTATACTCACCAGCTTGCACCAGGCTGACCAACGACAAAGAATGGAAAGGACGTGTCTCTGGTATACTCAGCAGCTTGCACCAGGCTGACAAACGACAAAGAATGGAAAGGACGTGTCTCTGGTATACTCACCAGCTTGCACCAGGCTGACAAACGACAATAAATGGAAAGGACGTGTCTCTGGTATACTCACCAGCTTAAACCAGGCTGATCAACGACAGTAACTGGAAAGGAGGTGTCTCTGGTATGCTCACCAACTTGCACCAGGCTTATAATACAAACGACAATAACTTGAAAGAACGTGTCTCTGGTATGCTCACCAGCTTTCACCAGGCTTGTAATACCAACGACAAAGAATGGCATATACGTGTCTCTGGTATACTCACCAGCTTGCACCAGGCTGACCAACGACAAAGAATGGAAAGGACGTGTCTCTGGTATACTCAGCAGCTTGCACCAGGCTGACCAACGACAAAGAATGGAAGGGACGTGTCTCTGGTATACTCACCAGCTTGCACCAGGCTGACCAACGACAAAGAATGGAAAGGACGTGTCTCTGGTATACTCACCAGCTTGCACCAGGCTGACCAAGGACAAAGAATGGAAAGGACGTGTCTCTGGTATACTCACCAGCTTGCACCAGGCTGACCAACGACAAAGAATGGAAAGGACGTGTCTCTGGTATACTCACCATCTTGCACCAGGCTGACCAACGACAAAGAATGGAAGAGACGTGTCTCTGGTATACTCACCAGCTTGCACCAGGCTGACCAACGACAAAGAATGGAAGAGATGTGTCTCTGGTATACTCACCAGTTTGCACCAGGCTGCCCAACGACAATAAATGGAAAGGACGTGTCTCTGGTAGGCTCACAAGCTTGCACCAGGCTTATAATACCAACGACAAAGAATAGAATATACGTGTCTCTGGTATACTCACCAGCTCGCACCAGGCTGACCAACGACAATAAATGGAAGGGACGTGTCTCTGGTATACTCACCATCTTGCACCAGGCTGACCAACGACAAAGAATGGAAGAGACGTGTCTCTGGTATACTCACCAGCTTGCACCAGGCTGCCCAACGACAAAGAATGGAAAGGACGTGTCTCTGGTATACTCACCAGTTTGCACCAGGCTGCCCAACGACAATAAATGGAAAGGACGTGTCTCTGGTATACTCACCAGTTTGCACCAGGCTGACCAACGACAAAGAATGGAAGGGACGTGTCTCTGGTATCCTCACCAGTTTGCACCAGGCTGCCCAACGACAATAAATGGAAAGGACGTGTCTCTGGTATACTCACCAGCTTAAACCAGGCTGATCAACGACAATAAATCGAAGGGACGTGTCTCTGGTATGCTCACCAACTTGCACCAGGCTTATAATACAAACGACAAAGAATGGAAAGGACGTGTCTCTGGTATGCTTACAAGCTTGCACCAGGCTTATAATACCAACGACAAAGAATAGAATATACGTGTCTCTGGTATACTCACCAGCTTGCATCAGGCTGACCAACGACAAAGAATGGAAAGGACGTGTCTCTGGTATACTCAACAGCTTGCACCAGGCTGCCCAACGACAAAGAATGGTAAGGACGTGTCTCTGGTATACTCACCAGTTTGCACCAGGCTGACCAACGACAAAGAATGGAAAGGACGTGTCTCTGGTATCCTCACCAGTTTGCACCAGGCTGCCCAACGACAAAGAATCGAAAGGACGTGTCTCTGGTATACTCACCAGCTTGCACCAGGCTGACAAACGACAAAGAATGGAAGGGACGTGTCTCTGGTATACTCACCAGCTTGCATCAGGCTGACCAACGACAAAGAATCGAAAGGACGTGTCTCTGGTATACTCACCAGCTTAAACCAGGCTGACGATCGACAAAGAATGGAAAGGACGTGTCTCTGGTATACTCACCAGCTTGCACCAGGCTGACCAACGACAAAGAATGGAAAGGACGTGTCTCTGGTATACTCACCATCTTGCACCAGGCTGACCAACGACAAAGAATGGAAGAGACGTGTCTCTGGTATACTCACCAGCTTGCACCAGGCTGACCAACGACAAAGAATGGAAGAGATGTGTCTCTGGTATACTCACCAGTTTGCACCAGGCTGCCCAACGACAATAAATGGAAAGGACGTGTCTCTGGTAGGCTCACAAGCTTGCACCAGGCTTATAATACCAACGACAAAGAATAGAATATACGTGTCTCTGGTATACTCACCAGCTCGCACCAGGCTGACCAACGACAATAAATGGAAGGGACGTGTCTCTGGTATACTCACCATCTTGCACCAGGCTGACCAACGACAAAGAATGGAAGAGACGTGTCTCTGGTATACTCACCAGCTTGCACCAGGCTGCCCAACGACAAAGAATGGAAAGGACGTGTCTCTGGTATACTCACCAGTTTGCACCAGGCTGCCCAACGACAATAAATGGAAAGGACGTGTCTCTGGTATACTCACCAGTTTGCACCAGGCTGACCAACGACAAAGAATGGAAGGGACGTGTCTCTGGTATCCTCACCAGTTTGCACCAGGCTGCCCAACGACAATAAATGGAAAGGACGTGTCTCTGGTATACTCACCAGCTTAAACCAGGCTGATCAACGACAATAAATCGAAGGGACGTGTCTCTGGTATGCTCACCAACTTGCACCAGGCTTATAATACAAACGACAAAGAATGGAAAGGACGTGTCTCTGGTATGCTTACAAGCTTGCACCAGGCTTATAATACCAACGACAAAGAATAGAATATACGTGTCTCTGGTATACTCACCAGCTTGCATCAGGCTGACCAACGACAAAGAATGGAAAGGACGTGTCTCTGGTATACTCAACAGCTTGCACCAGGCTGCCCAACGACAAAGAATGGTAAGGACGTGTCTCTGGTATACTCACCAGTTTGCACCAGGCTGACCAACGACAAAGAATGGAAAGGACGTGTCTCTGGTATCCTCACCAGTTTGCACCAGGCTGCCCAACGACAAAGAATCGAAAGGACGTGTCTCTGGTATACTCACCAGCTTGCACCAGGCTGACAAACGACAAAGAATGGAAGGGACGTGTCTCTGGTATACTCACCAGCTTGCATCAGGCTGACCAACGACAAAGAATCGAAAGGACGTGTCTCTGGTATACTCACCAGCTTAAACCAGGCTGACGATCGACAAAGAATGGAAGGGACGTGTCTCTGGTATACTCACCAGCTTGCACCAGGCTGACCAACGACAAAGAATGGAAGGGACGTGTCTCTGGTATACTCACCAGCTTGCACCAGGCTGACAAACGACAAATAATGGAAGGGACGTGTCTCTGGTATACTCACCAGCTTGCACTAGGCTGACCAACGACAAAGAATGGAAGAGACGTGTCTCTGGTATACTCACCATCTTGCACCAGGCTGCCCAACGACAAAGAATGGAAAGGACGTGTCTCTGGTATACTCACCAGTTTGCACCAGGCTGCCCAACGACAATAAATGGAAAGGACGTGTCTCTGGTATACTCACCAGTTTGCACCAGGCTGACCAACGACAAAGAATGGAAAGGACGTGTCTCTGGTATCCTCACCAGTTTGCACCAGGCTGCCCAACGACAATAAATGGAAAGGACGTGTCTCTGGTATACTCACCAGCTTAAACCAGGCTGATCAACGACAATAAATCGAAGGGACGTGTCTCTGGTATGCTCACCAACTTGCACCAGGCTTGAATGGAAAGGACGTGTCTCTGGTATACTTACAAGCATCGCACCAGGCTTATAATACCAACGACAAAGAATAGAATATACGTGTCTCTGGTATACTCACCATCTTGCACCAGGCTGACCAACGACAAAGAATGGAAGAGACGTGTCTCTGGTATACTCACCATCTTGCACGAGGCTGCCCAACGACAAAGAATGGAAAGGACGTGTCTCTGGTATACTCACCAGTTTGCACCAGGCTGCCCAACGACAATAAATGGAAAGGACGTGTCTCTGGTATACTCACCAGTTTGCACCAGGCTGCCCAACGACAATAAATGGAAAGGACGTGTCTCTGGTATACTCACCAGCTTAAACCAGGCTGATCAACGACAATAAATCGAAGGGACGTGTCTCTGGTATGCTCACCAACTTGCACCAGGCTTATAATACAAACGACAAAGAATGGAAAGGACGTGTCTCTGGTATGCTTACAAGCTTGCACCAGGCTTATAATACCAACGACAAAGAATGGAATATACGTGTCTCTGGTATACTCACCAGCTTGCATCAGGCTGACCAACGACAAAGAATGGAAAGGACGTGTCTCTGGTATACTCACCAGCTTGCACCAGGCTGACAAACGACAAAGAATGGAAGGGACGTGTCTCTGGTATACTCACCAGCTTGCACCAGGCTGACCAACGACAAAGAATGGAAGGGACGTGTCTCTGGTATACTCACCAGCTTGCACCAGGCTGACAAACGACAAAGAATGGAAGGGACGTGTCTCTGGTATACTCACCAGCTTGCACTAGGCTGACCAACGACAAAGAATGGAAGAGACGTGTCTCTGGTATACTCAACAGCTTGCACCAGGCTGCCCAACGACAAAGAATGGTAAGGACGTGTCTCTGGTATACTCACCAGTTTGCACCAGGCTGCCCAACGACAATAAATGGAAAGGACGTGTCTCTGGTATACTCACCAGTTTGCACCAGGCTGACCAACGACAAAGAATGGAAAGGACGTGTCTCTGGTATCCTCACCAGTTTGCACCAGGCTGCCCAACGACAAAGAATCGAAAGGACGTGTCTCTGGTATACTCACCAGCTTAAACCAGGCTGATCAACGACAATAAATCGAAGGGACGTGTCTCTGGTATGCTCACCAACTTGCACCAGGCTTATAATACAAACGACAAAGAATGGAAAGGACGTGTCTCTGGTATACTTACAAGCATCGCACCAGGCTTATAATACCAACGACAAAGAATAGAATATACGTGTCTCTGGTATACTCACCATCTTGCACCAGGCTGACCAACGACAAAGAATGGAAGAGACGTGTCTCTGGTATACTCAACAGCTTGCACCAGGCTGCCCAACGACAAAGAATGGAAAGGACGTGTCTCTGGTATACTCACCAGTTTGCACCAGGCTGCCCAACGACAATAAATGGAAAGGACGTGTCTCTGGTATACTCACCAGTTTGCACCAGGCTGCCCAACGACAATAAATGGAAAGGACGTGTCTCTGGTATACTCACCAGCTTGCACCAGGCTGATCAACGACAGTAACTGGAAAGGAGGTGTCTCTGGTATGCTCACCAGCTTGCACCAGGCTTATAATACAAACGACAATAACTTGAAAGGACGTGTCTCTGGTATGCTCACCAGCTTGCACCTGGCTTATAATACCAACGACAAAGAATGGCATATACGTGTCTCTGGTATACTCACTAGCTTGCACCAGGCTGACCAACGACAAAGAATGGAAAGGACGTGTCTCTGGTATACTCACCAGCTTGCACCAGGCTGACCAACGACAAAGAATGGAAGGGACGTGTCTCTGGTATACTCACCAGCTTGCACCAGGCTGCCCAACGACAAAGAATGGAAGAGACGTGTCTCTGGTATCCTCACCATCTTGCACCAGGCTGACCAACGACAAAGAATGGAAGAGACGTGTCTCTGGTATACTCACCATCTTGCACCAGGCTGACCAACGACAAAGAATGGAAGAGACGTGTCTCTGGTATCCTCACCATCTTGCACCAGGCTGACCAACGACAAAGAATGGAAGGGACGTGTCTCTGGTATCCTCACCATCTTGCACCAGGCTGACCAACGACAAAGAATGGAAGAGACGTGTCTCTGGTATACTCAACAGCTTGCACCAGGCTGACCAACGACAAAGAATGGAAGAGACGTGTCTCTGGTATACTCACCAACTTGCACCAGGCTTATAATACAAACGACAATAACTGGAAAGGACGTGTCTCTTGTAGGCTCACAAGCCTGCACCAGGCTTATAATACCAACGACAAAGAATAGAATATACGTGTCTCTGGTATACTCACCAGCTTGCACCAGGCTGACCAACGACAATAAATGGAAGAGACGTGTCTCTGGTATACTCACCATCTTGCACCAGGCTGACCAACGACAAAGAATGGAAGAGACGTGTCTCTGGTATACTCACCAGCTTGCACCAGGCTGACCAACGACAAAGAATGGAAAGGACGTGTCTCTGGTATACTCACCATCTTGCACCAGGCTGACCAACGACAAAGAATGGAAGAGACGTGTCTCTGGTATACTCAACAGCTTGCACCAGGCTGCCCAACGCCAAAGAATGGAAAGGACGTGTCTCTGGTATACTCACCAGCTTGCACCAGGCTGACCAACGACAAAGAATGGAAGGGACGTGTCTCTTGTATGCTCACCAGCTTGCACCAGGCTGACCAACGCCAAAGAATGGAAGGGACGTGTCTCTGGTATACTCACCAGTTTGCACCAGGCTGACCAACGCCAAAGAATGGAAGGGACGTGTCTCTGGTATACTCACCAGTTTGCACCAGGCTGACCAACGCCAAAGAATCGAAGGGACGTGTCTCTGGTATACTCACCAGTTTGCACCAGACACAAATGGAAAAACACGTGTCCTTGATATACTCACCACCATGCACCAGGATCACCATCAGCAACTTCATTGTGGCCTTGTTTCTTATCTAAACGAGGATGACATAAAATATGAAACACAAATACATCTACACTGTAACGGAAATCAATGCAGGTTTTAATCAGCCGCAGGTAAGGAAACTTGTTTTATTTGCCACGGGTGGGACAGGATACATTCACATTTTTTGCGAACATCAGGTACCATCCCTATTCGATAGAAGTTCATAAAGACATGCTGAGGGACATACCATTTTGGCGACAAAACCAGATTTAATAAAATTTTAAATATGAGCTTAAATACCTTTATTTAAATGTTAAAAAACACCGGACAAGAACATAATTAATATGGAAGACGATTACGCGTTTCTTCAACAGTCTGTGTATGTATATACTCTTCAAAAAAAGAAACTTGACATGGATGTAAAACCACTTTTTGCATAATATATAAACTAATTACATTAAATGAGAACCAAATAAGTCAAACAGAAAGATGATGTGTCTATAATTCGCGAAAACACATGCAAAGCACATAAACGTAGCGTTTGGGGATCAATTTTACATCTTCATCCAAACGCAACCGCCCGTAAAAAACGTGCAGCACAGGATCCTGCATTTAGGCATGCAGGCCCCCCTGCTGAATGGGTATAAAAAATCCACACCAACGGCTGTTCATACAGTCCTTATAACGGCAGTAGAGGCGGTGACAGAATGCCAAGACTGAATGCAGCTCAACGGAACAACGCCATTGGGAGATTACAAGCTAGAGCAACTCAGCAAGAAGTGGCCAGGCACTTTGGCGTATCCAGACAGACAATCTCCGCACTGTAGACCCGATACAACAACACCAACAGAGTTGACGACAGACCAAGGTCAGGAAGACCAAGGGCGACAACCCAAGCACAAGATCGATACATCCGGCTGCGACACCTCCGAGACCGCACTACCCCAGCCGCGTCTACAACCACACAGATCCCTGGGGTACGCAGAATATCAGATCAAACGGTACGCAACAGACTGAGGGAGGCTGGATTTTTTGTACGAAGACCTGTTCGACGTCATGTATTGACCCAACGTCATCTGGCGGACCGTCTGCTTTGGTGCCAACAGAGGGTTAGATGGACACGTGCAAGGTTGAGAAATGTACTGTTTACTGACGAGTCCCGTTTCCTACTCACACGTGCTGATGGGCGCGCACATGTCTACAGACGTCGGGGTGAACGTTACGCCCCCAACTGTGTGCAGCAGGTTGTCCCATTTTGCGGCGGGAGTGTCATGGTATGGGCCGCATTGACAGGTGTGCGTTACTGAGACTTGATCCTACAGCCTTACGTTCTTCCTCACGTCAACGTTCATGGCGGACAGTTCCAGCAGGACAACGCTCGACCGCATATTGCACGTGTTTGTCAGGACTTCTTACGGCACAACAACATCCAGACATTACCTTGGCCAGCCCGGTCACCAGATTTGTCCCCGATTGAGCATCTGTGGGACGAGTTGGATCGACGCGTTCGCAGAAGGAATCCACCGCCCCAAACACTTCCGGCGCTTTTTGATGCACTTCAGCATGAATGGCAGCACATCCAACAGCGTGTTATTGACAACTTGATTGCATCTATGGGTCGTCGGTGTCAAGCGGTGATTGATGCACGTGGTGGGCACAACCGATACTGACATTTTCTGTACCCCTGTGACATTAACTGTATCGTGTACGTGCGTCTGCCTTAGGTGACACGATTAATGTTTTGAACATTGTGTACATTGATCTTCAAACAGTGTTTCAATTATGGTTTCTGTGTCCTATTTTGAAACAATCGCATTATATTACATTTTGAAAGTCAGTGTCAAGTTTCTTTTCTTTTAAGAGTATATATAAAAAAAGTCTTGTGTAATAAAAACAACATAGAAGCTGGATTAAATTAGAGATACCACTGTCTACATTATCTGATCTATTTGTAACAGTTGTATTAGAAGTCTGTAGGGACATAAGAGTTTATTGTTAATTGTATAGGAATATAAGCGACAAAACCCTTTCCATATTCATAAGATATTCCTGCTAAAAGCGATTCCGATTATATCATTAGCATGTGTTTATGAATCACTATCAAATAGTGATGATACCAGGTGTTCGCAAAAAGGTGAGAAAAAGGTGAAATACGTGCATTTCTAATTTTGTCTACAGTTATCTGCTATAATTAATTTTGGTATATGTGTTTTACAAATTCCTGTTATGTTGTTAGTGGTTCAATTTTATTTTTAACAAAACCCCTAAATTTCTTACAATAAAGAAGGGGAGACTGAATAGCCTTCCACGCTTATTCCGCGGGGTTCCAACGAAGTTTATGAATGCGGTAAGTTCGAGAGGTAGAAGACAAAAACAACAGTGAAACATATAAAAGTGGAATCTGTGAAAGATTATGCATTCGAACGAATATTATTGTTCTCTCCTTAATGTGTCTGTGTTGGTTGGTTGTTGTTTGTTGATAAAGAGAAATTATTGATATCAACCATTTTCTCCACCACAAGGACTCTCCTTTGATTTGGTTGGTTGGTTGGTTTGTTGTTTAACGCCGCACTCAGCAATATTCCAGCTATATGACGGCGGTCTGTGAATAATCGAGTCTGGACCAGACAATCCAGTGATTGATATCATGAGCATCGATCCACGTAATTTGGTTCGATGACATGCATCAACCAAGTCGGCGAGCCTGACCGCCCGATCCCGTTAGTCGCCTCTTAGACAAGCATAGAAGCCTTTTACAGTAAGCATGGGTTGCTAAAGACCTATTCTACCCTCGATCTTCACGTGTGAGTCTGTGTTGATTGATATCATAATTTCGTTTCTGAATAATTATTGTTTCCTATTTGTGATAGTTTTCCAGAAATCTATGAGCCTTATGGGTAACGGAATAGAAAGTAAATTCATTTTTATTTTTTTAAACAATTATTACATGTGACATTTGGTCCAGTAGTTCTTAAAATTCTCGATATTCTGTTAGTTGTTTAGTTTTAGTTTTACTTAAACCTTGAAATGCATGATAATTGTAAGGATGTGCCCCGTTCCCACATACATGTTGTTTGCTACGGCAGGGCCGGTGAAGATCCGGGGTAGAATAGGTCTTCAGAAACCAATGCTTGCCGTAAAAGGCGACTATGTTTGTAGTAAAAGGCGACTAACGGGATCGGGTGTTCAGGCTCGGTGACTTGGTTGATGCATGTCATCGGTCCCCATTGCGTGGATCGATGCTCATGTTGTCAATCACAGGATTGTCTGATCCAGACTCGATTATTTACAGACCGCCGTCATATAGCTGGAATATTGCTGAGTGCGGCGTTAAACAACAATCCAAAACCAAATGCTACGACAGAGCACGATTTTTAACAGCGTCGTACACATGTTCGTGGTTAACCGTAGTTTGGCCTGATGCCACCGTAGAAGCAGGATTGTTTTGGGAATGTTAAAAAAATCTTGCTCTAGCGTAGTTGTGGAAAGAAATCGTGGTCCAGAGCAGCAGCATAGTATGAGAGTCCTAACGTTGTCGTGACGGTGTCTTGTTCATTCGTACTCATTCGCAGTGGCCGCAACACCTTCGGTAAGAAGTAAAACAGGAACGCAACGCAAACGTTTTCTTGTTAAACTATGTGAACGTGTGAATGACGACCCGTGAAGATTTCGAGGTAGAATAGGTCTTCAGCAACCCATATTTGCCCTAAAAGGCGACTATGCTTGTCGTAAGAGGGGACAAACGGGATCGGGTGGTCAGGCTCGCTGACTTGGTTGATACATGTCATCGATTCCAATTGCGTGGATCGATGCTCATGATGTCAATCACTGGATTGTCTGGTCCAGACTCGATTATTATACAGACCGCCGTCATATAGCTGGAATATTGCTGAGTGCGGCGCTAAACAACAAACAAACAAACAAACCCATTTGACAAGTAATCGCAACAGTGTCTCTCAAGTTAAATGAAAGACATTTTGTCGATTGACTAATTCGAAATAATTTGCCGCAGTTTTCAAAATTATAAATTTAGATATGTTGACATGTGTTTTTTCCATTTTGATTAAAATGATATACCGCAACGATAATATGTATGTAGTTGAGTCAGGCCCAAGTGAGGCGCGAAATGCATGATGAAACAGGACAATTGTTCTTTTCAGATCGTTGAGCACATACACGTATTTTATTCAAACATATTTTTATTTGAAAAGATCAGTAAACAAGCAGAATTTGCTTATGTAAACACCTCTCCACATTAAGAACATTCACATACACTGAATATAGATTGAACAAAACTTCAATCGAAGTCATTAATATTTTCGTAAGCTTCACTCTCATTCAGTCTTGATATTGACAATGATTGTACTTTAAAACATATATTCCTCTCTCACCTAGATATCGTTTGCCTTGTATAAAAAATAGCCTACTCGATACGTATTTCGCTTTTAGATTCAACTATTAAAATTATCCAATTAGTTCATATTTTATTTTTTATCAATTCCATTTCAAACGGCCACAACAAACTATAGCGGCGATAATACTCGACGTTTTGATAAGTGGTCTGCGTGGGTGCACAACAACGCGATGCTTGTATATATCATATCATATGGCGCCCATGTTAGGAGCGATCGAAAATACGTTTGTTGAATACAATTGCTGCCGCTGAACAGTTTTTCAACGAATTTGTTTGAAAACACGTCAACTTGACCTTGGTGATGGTATGTAAGTTCAATGTTATTACTGTTATATAAACAATAGACATAGACAAATGTGATGAGAGCGATGTGACTTTGAGGATTGTATGGATTATTTGGACATCGTTTTTGTCTACCTTTGAAAATGTCCCATGTATACTTTCCCCCAAAGATGTTTTATCATTATCAAAAGGGCGCTTACACTGAAACCTACATATGTATATGGACGTCGCCGTAATTTCATCAGGGTATATAATAAAAACTGTCATTCTTATTGCAACCTATTCTTTAGTCTACTCATAACAAATCACGACCACTTCCGCCCACTGTGTTTATACACTGACAATGTCGTGGATATTTGTTATATTTTTATCGGGCAGTTTAACTCACGGACAATTCTCCATATATGTATACATAAATGGCATATGTCTGTCATCGTTAGGACATGTGCTTTCTAATTATATGAATAATTAGCCAGCTACACTTCAAACAGATACATGAACGTTCATTAAAGCCATCGATATATTATCCTTGCTAATAGAACAGTCATGTTGATAGCCATGTTAAGAAAGTCAGTCCAATGATTCACTGTCTCATGAGTTTCAAGTATCGTTTAAATTGAAAAACACTGGAAATTATGTATAAATCTTTCATGTTACCGATATTTGATTATTGTTGCCACATATGGGACAACTGCACAAAAGAACAGGCGTTACTACTTGAAAAATTTAATCTAGATGCACTCTGAACTATTTGTGGGGCTGTTCGTGGCACTTGTCACGGTAAACTTCATCAAGAATCAAATCTTACGTCATTAGAAGAAAGAAGGCATTTTCAAAAGTTAAATATCTTTTATAAAATGGTTAACAATCTAGTACCGGGTTATCTCTCATCCTTAGTTCCAAATAGAGTGTCGGATGCAAGTGATGATAATTTGAGAAACTACTCACAGCTGCAAAACATTAAGTGTAAAACAAATAATTATGCCAGATCATTTATTCCAGATACAGTTAATGTTTGGAACTCACTACAAATTGAATACACTTATGCCAGTAGCTTAGGAGGTTTTTAAAATTTTATAAAAAGCAATGATAAGTATAGTATATACGTTGTTGTAAATTGTGGATCAAGATTCTGTCAGGTTATACACTCCCATCTCAGGCTTGGCTGCAGCGATCTTTACGCCGACAAATTTGCCAGATTTATATCCGACAGCCCGAGATGTTGTTGTGGTTATCATACGGAAGATGCACTTCATTTCTTTCTTACGTGTCCCTTCAACAGTACATTAACGCAAAATATGTATTATTTCGTAAAAGGCTACGATTTAAATTCAATTCTAAATAGTAATTCACAATTAACGACTGTAATAAATCTTGAAATTTTGAAATCAGTGCACAGTTCTATTCTATCTTCTTGCCGATTTAGAGATTTTGTCTGAGATGTTGGCTTTGCTATAATATTATAATGCGATGTGGTTGTGCTGGATGTAAATAATAGCGTAGCTGTAGTTACGAAAGATAATCCAGTAATAAAACACTTACATAACAATACTTATCTTTAATATCAATTATATAATGTATGCTATTTCTCATGTCACTTTCAATACATTGTAATTTGTATATGTATCATGTTTGGGAGAGGCATTCAGATTAGCAAAATTTGCTTATTTGGCAAACCCTCCACTTTATAGAAATAAATATATTTATATCATATCATAAGTCACGTCCAATTATGTACACAACTGCATAATCTCCTTGTTATTGTTATCCCCCAACTCGGAGGATGAATAAATAATAATAATAATAATCATAATCATAATAATAATAATAAAACCCCTCCTTTCCCAGGACACAGTCACTAGTTTCTCGTATCGCCGTCATTATAAAGTTCATCTCATGTTGTGTGTGTCTCCAGAAATACTGACATACTTACGTATTTCCTCGTCTTCAAAACGTCAGTGATCGTATCTTTGAAAATGAATACACCATTCTGCATGATGTTCTCAAACAAATCCCCTGCGTACTTGGTCACTGCACAAGTCAGAGGCACAAACCACACACAACGTTGTGTGTATTGGTCTACAGCTGGCAACAAGGCAATAATTACGTCACTTCTTTGCAAACAGTTATAAGTCACATGCCTGTAGACAACTCGGAATCATTCATTAGTTAGAGAACCAAAGTACGGTTTGGATGCAATCGATGGAGTCAAGCCGTTCTCCCAGAGAAGTTATAATCAATAGTGTTTATCAGTGAAGTTATGATCAATAGTGTTTATCTGACACCCAAAGCGCACTTCATGACGTCATACATAAGATAACACATGGTATCTAGTACTCTTGTGTGAAAATCAATTCTTTCTGAAGCAATCTGAAACTTCAATTGTCTTCTAACTACCACTCATGGGTCCTAACGAAATCATGTATATGTGTGAAATAAACTCCGATCGATTAAGACCTGATGCATTATTACCTGTGCATGTCTGTTCATATATATGACTATTTTGTACTCAGTATCTAATATGTACCCTCCACTAGATGAAGGCGCACGAAGTAGCGCTGAAGAAGAACAAAGAAGTTGTTACCAATAATACTCCTCGTCATGAATATTACTGGAGACAGATGATGACATTTGTCGAGATCTGAATATTTTTTTTATATTTCGAAAAGTATTGATTCTTCAACCGAGGTCTTTTGCGTTTTCATTTAGAGACTCAAATTGATCGCAGCGAATCGTATAAGAACTTGAGAACTTGAAAAATGACAAGGAATACTATTGGGAAACTTGCCACAGCTAGTGAGTCATAGATCGTCTAGAGATGGGTACATGTTTTGATAAACGGATAAACTCAGTGAACTAATTTCGATGGGAACAGTATAGCATTCTTGGTCATGCAACATAACGGTTGCCTCGACACAACACACACCCTAAAACACCCCTCACCCATGATAAACCATGGTCCGATATCAGATTCTCTAGCTATTGTAAAAGTACCCGGTCGATCGGGAAGGGTTTTCGGTTATTGATGTCATAGCAATGCCTATAGAACCTTCGAATACGTTGTCCTGGAAAAGGCTGAAGACGTTGGGACGTTTTTAATATGATGCATATGACAGAGAGCATGTGCTAATGTCTAATGCCCGCATTGGAATTCCATTCTACCCCTGTTACCGGGACCGCCTCCGTGGTCTAATGGTAGAGCTTCCCCCCGGAGAGCGGAAGGTCCGGGGCTCGATCAGCAGCCGCGTCATGCCAAAAGACGTTAAAGATTGTACATGTTGTTACCCTGTCTGACGCTCGGCATTAAGGGGCTAAATCGGCTTAAGTCCGGACCAGTACAAGCAGCCTCACACAAACGTACATGCACGTCGCCATATAAGTGCAATAACCTTGGACGCGACGTTAAACCCAATTTTACCTCACCCTGCTACCGAGGACACTGTTGCTACGGGGTAAATTTCTTACATCTTAATATTTTTATTACATAAAAATCGTGATGGTTCCGCTCTGGGGGGCACGGGTGGCCCAGTTGTCTAAGGCGCTGTACAGAGTTGCGTCCCTTGGGCACGCCAGAAACCTATGATTGTGGGTTCGAATCCCGGTTCGCCCAAATTATGTTTCTAGGTTTGTCAGCACCATACCCGTGCTCGTGGGTTTCACCGATGTGGTAAACGTCAAAGACCTGCATCACTTCGAGCTTTCCTCCCACATTAAGCTGACACGCCGTGATATAACTGGAATACTGTTAAAAGCGGCGTTAAACCCAACTCACTCACTCACTCACTCACTCACTATAACCACTCTATCCTCTCTCTGATTCTGGGGTACTGGTGGCCCAGTCGTTTAAGGCACCACAAGCGGTGCAGAATTGCGTCCCTTGGGCACGCCAGAAAGCTATGAGTGTGGGTTCGAATCCCGCACTTGTACTTTAGATCGTAAAGAAAACAAAGTACATAGCAGTCGAATCAATATTTAGCTGACATGGCTTCCAAGGACACTTTTTTTATCAATATATTTATTAAAGCAAACTACGACATGAACCAAGGTTGCTGATATATAAAAATATGACATTCACCAACTATAATGATCATCGATTTTATTGAAAGGAAAAGCCAATCCTAACAACAAATTTTTTTACCATATTAGCCCTACGTCCTACGCTTTCTAATATCGACTGGATCGTTGTATTCTCAGGGGAAACATGAAA
The DNA here is from genome assembly GCF_023055435.1 of Haliotis rufescens. Taxonomy (NCBI): domain Eukaryota; kingdom Metazoa; phylum Mollusca; class Gastropoda; order Lepetellida; family Haliotidae; genus Haliotis; species Haliotis rufescens. The sequence continues at coordinate 32,340,849 of NW_025963802.1, read as the reverse complement.
TCTATAAACTTCGAATTTCCCTGAATCTAGAAGGCAGTATAATTAACCTGTGTCTGTTGTCTGAGAATAGGAAAAGCAAGCAGTGAGGTGGAAAATATGTCTTTGTAAACATTTGTGTAAACATGCCGTTGCGGATGACGTGCACTAGCTATCATTGTCAATTCAAGAATACATTCTTTCCTCGGCTGATAAAACGATTCGCGTTCGCTTTGAAATATTCATTGATCGTACGCTCCACGCGACGTTGCAAATATTGAACTGAAGACGCTAACATACAATCAGAACAAGACAAAAATGTCATTCTTAAATCATTTCTTTGAAGTGTAGGTATGACATTGATGTTTTGAAACAGTCGAAGGGGCTCGTAGTACTGGGTGTTTTTTTATTAAACACGTTATAAGTATTTTTGTCTACATTAATATATTTTAAGCAGGATAAATGTGAGAACAACGGCGTGAAGACCGCGTTTTTGTGGATAGAAGTGCAAGAGAAGGCTTCATGTCAACTGAACAGGGGAAAAGCAGTGCAGTGGAGTTCGTGTGCTTCTGTGATTACGTCATGCGCCCCGTCGACAAATTCATGCACGGTTGCCATATCAATCTTCTCCCGCCCCAACTCCTCTCTGTTGTTATAGACTGCATGGAATTCTGCAGATCCGGGGCTTCACGTGCCAGGTCGTGATTTTTCTTAACGAGATAAAATTGATTGCGATTTTGTTGTTAATATCAATTTGCCTAGTTACATTAAGTCAGTTCGCGACACAAAAACTGAAAGTGCTGAAATCACGAAGCACTGGCGTAATTGTACAGCCGTGCGTGAAGAATGTTTTCAGTGGGTGATGAGGTGTGGCAACATTGATTTTTACGTCGCGTTAAGGATTATTGCACTTATACTGCGACGTGCCTTTCGGGGTGGGGGGATGGGGGGGGGGGGGGGGGGGGGGGGGGGGCGGCTACATGTACTAGTCTGTACTAATGCCGATATTAAAGTGCTAGCACACTGAGATACCATGCCGCAGTTTAGCACAAATACCCCAGTATACCGAACAGTCCTTGTTTTGGCCCCTTGATGTCGAGCGCCAGGCAGGGAAACAACAAGTACCATCTTTTAACGTCTTTTGGTATGACGAGACCGCGGATCGAACCCCGGACCTTTCGCTCTCCAGGCAGAAGCTCTACCACTAGACCTCGGAGTCGATCGTTTTCATTGGGTGTCATGTAGACTTGGTTACAGCATCTATCTACTATATTAGTAGTGGCTAGCCTAGTGGCTAAATTGTCGCTCGTCACGTGTTCGATTCCCAACATGGGGACAATGGGTGAAGCTAATTTCTTGTGTCCCCCGCCGTGATATTGCTGGAATATGTTAAAATCGGCGTAATATCGTACTCACTCACTCACTCTACCTTGTGGTGCCAAACACCAATAGGATACACAGGATGCAATCAATCCATGCGTGTGCTATTTCTGTTAATCCTACCAAAATAAAATAGCATCAATGTTGAGTGTTCTGAGGACGTTTGATCTTACTATTGGGAATAATTTAAATGACAATTAATGTCTGTGATAAACTTTTTTATAACCAACCTCCTGTTTGGGTACCATAAACCAATGCTGCCCTCGGTCCTACTGCCACGCGTAAATGCCAGCCGTGGCTTACCCCTCAACTGAAGGCATCGTCAATGTTGCTAATAATAAGGCATAAGTACTTGACTTGTGGACACGATAGTCAAACGGATGAGTAGACAGAAAATGCCCCGCAAAGCGATTAAAAAATCCCAGGCGGAAGCAGGCAGACTAAGCCTGACCATATATGGAGCCTCTATATGGTAGTCTTCCCTTCCCCTGTCTGTTCGTCTTCAGTCTTTGAAATTGACATGACATGGACAAATTATTATTTTCGCGCCGCTTTCGATGTTTTGAATACCATATTGTTTGCTTTACAGATGTGACGATCTGTCGAACTCTGTAAAGTTGTACCTCCCATGGCACTTGCACTTTCATTTTGTTCAGCAGTAGATTATAACTATATCTTCCAATTAGTTTGATATACTTAGTTGTATAAAACACACCGAACAAAAATGTCGTGATGAAAATACACATAAAATTATTCATTTGTGCTTGTGGCGTTGTTCTTTGCGTAATTAATTTTAACGGATCGGATATCCAAATACCACGAAAGATAGTTTGATTTTATAGTCAGATTAATTGTTAAATACATTCTATAAAACAATCATCTGTATGAGAACGCTTGTCATATTCCGAGGGCGCACGGGTGGCCCAGTCGTCTAAGGCGCCGCGATTCGCTGTGCAGTGTTGCGTCCCTTGGGCATGCCAGAAACCTATGATTGTGGGTTCGAATCCAGGTTCGCCCCGATTATGTTTCTGGGTTCATCAGCACCATACCCGTGCTCGTGGGTTTCACCGATGTGATAAACGTCTGAGGTCTGCATCACTTCAGGCTTTCCTCCCACATTAAGCTGACACGCCGTGATATAACTGGAATACTGTTAAAAGTGGCGTTAAACCCAACTCACTCACACATATTCCCAATTTTAGAAATGATATTATTGTGTAAATATCCATGCGGTTATGTGGCGCGAAGCACGGAACTTATATAATATAACTGTACACACCGAGATTTCGGTTTTGGAGAAAGTTTCATTGAAGATATGGGCACTTTTTATTTTACTAGGGACACTTTTTTATCTATGATCGTGCTTTTCCTCATACTGATACTGTTAAGAAGTCGAAATACATATTCTGACAGTGTTACGGCATCATGCCAGTTAAATTTATTTAAGATTATTTAAAGGGGAACTTGTGTTTTGCGAATAAAAAGTGACGCAGTGTTATATATTCCACTTTTGGGAAATACAGTTAAACTCTTTAGTCCGGATGCCGTTGATCCGGAAACACTGAATAAAAAAAACATGACATCATAACAAAAACATTCAATAGTGAATCCGGAAATGAAGATAACTGTTTCAGTCAGAGTGAGTGAGTGAGTGAGGTTTTCGCCGCTTTTAGCAATATTCCAGCAATATCACGGCGGGGGACACCACAAATGGGCTTCACACATTGTACCCATGTCGGGAATCCCGACCGCCCCTTATTCACTCAGAACAGAACTGTGTGGATTAATGCAGGGTAACGCTTATTTTACCATCATCAACATAATCATTATCTCACCGTTATCATTACTGTAATAATCGTCAACATAATAACCCAGATAATTATTTCATTATCATAATCGTCAAATTCACACATTGCAAAAAATAAAAATCCCGACCAAACTACTAACTAAATATTTTCGTATCAAATTCAAACAGTGTTACTGAATTCAAGCAGCGACATTTGTATCACGATAAGTTCATTTAGATGTTGCAGGTTTTGTGAAGCAAACCTTCGCGTTACCTCAAAGCAAGTCAACAAAATCGATACGAACTTGTGTCATGGTAACTTAAAGCTGGAAACTTACAACTCTTGAAACACCAAACATCAAGGCAAAATAACCACTTAAAACACAACTTTTCAACAGAAAGGATATATGTAAAGACTTAACCCTTCAAATCTGTAAAGGATGTCTAAATCATCGCCTTAAATCTGCTTTCTTCTCTTTGAGGCGGTATACAAAGGTCGAGTTTAAATGAATCTTTGGACACATTTATTATTGATTTTGGTATGCACTGATCACTAAGCAAGTAAGCCTTATCTGTTTATTAAATATTTCATCAGGTACTTTGACAAGGACGGTTTGTTTGAGCAGTAACAGACGTTAGTTTCAAAATAGTATAGTAAAAGAGTATAATTAAATATTTTCGCCAGTCCGCCCTACCGTCCCAAATATATAATATACACTCTCACGTCCGGGATCATGAAACAGAATTATCAATACCAAGTATTAGAACAAATATGTTGTGTTGACGACAAACATTATACACAAGAACCTTCATGTCTGTAAAAACAAAACGCATCCAATAGTTTGCACGTGCTGCACTCACTGGCGCCACACACGTGCATAGGATGTCTTAAAAAGTTTTTTTTTATTTTGACCCTTGGATGAAGGACGATTTATCTCTGTGGACCATTATTTCTGTCAATTTCATTGGTTCTGCTTATCTTCAGTTGTGATTAAATTGATTTTATTCATTGTTTGTTTATGAACTATCGATGCCGCGTCTGCAACGTGCTGAGCGCCTTCGGGCTATTGGCATGCTGGAAACTGGAAGACGTCAAAGTGCAGAGGCCAATGCGTTCAATGTTTCCCAGGCTTCGATTATCAGGCTATCGAATATGTACCAATGAAGCCAACAACGACAAAACTTCAGGATGGATTGATCATAAACCAGGCTCTACGAAATCGGACTCAAACGGCGAATCAAATTGCTGCAAACTTTCATCAGGCTACTGGAGTAGGAGTTAAGGGTCAGTTGCGGAAATTGTCTACATGCAGCTCATCTACATGCTTGACGAACAGGTGTTGTGCCGCCACTTTAAATCTTATCATATCCCCCATCAGACGTCTGCAGTGTACACAATGTCGAAGCTGGGGAGATCTTCGCCGGTCACGTCTCATTGTTTCAGATGAGTCACGTTTCAGTTTGCACTACCTTGATGAGCGTGGTTGTGTCTGGAAATGAATGTCAAGCAAATGTCAACCTGAGACCTCAGGACACATTTGGCTATGGGTCGGTTATGGCATGGAGTGGCATCACTATGACTGACCGAGGCTCACTCCATATTGTGCATGGAAGGGTCATTGGACGGTAATAGGGAAACAGCAGTCTGACATCCTTGGTTGTCCCGTTGGCAAGGCGTCTGGGTCGTCGTTTTGTCTTTCAGGATGACAACGCACGTGTTTACCGTGCACGAATCGTCAATGTTCACCTCCAGCAGCACAGCATCCAAAGAATGCCATGGCCAGCAATGAAACCAGACCTTTCCCCCATTTACGAGTGGGACATGATAGGGAGACGTCTGCGTCAACGTCATAGGCCGCCGACCACGTTGGTTTAACTTGGCCAGACTCTGCAAGAGGATGACATTTTCCCTCAAATCGTCATTGGGAGACTCAAAATGCAGTATGCCTCGTCAAGTGATCACATGAGTAAATGTTTGACAAATCGTGACGGTATTACAAATTACAATTTGAAAATTTTGAGTTATGAACGAGTACCCCCAACTTGTTTGGAAGAGTATAATTTGAAAAATGGAAATATGCATATATAGTTTTACGCCGATAAGAAACTAAATTCAAACTCGCTCGGTGGGACAGCCCAGTAACGGAACGATTACGCACATGGGTGCAATATGTAGAACTCACTCTGGTAACCCTCGTCTTGATATTGTTGGAATATTGATAAATCGATTGGGGGTTTGATTCGCCACCGTACAATATGTGAAGCCCAGTCTAGTATCTCTCGCTGTGATGGTGTTTGAATATTGAAAAAAGCGGCGTAAAATTATACTCATATACTGACTCAACTGACGAATTAATAATGTTTGAAGAGGTCATTTTTTGTCCCTTTTATTTGCCATTAGCCAATTGCTGTAATTTTAAAAAATGGAAAAATATATATATTATCACGCCGATAAGAAACGAAATTATTCATGATTATTGAAATGTCTTTGTCGCTTTTATTTACCCAAAGCACATTGCTACATCATTTGGTAATGTCCCAAACAATAATCACATTAATTACACGCATTGTTGAGCCTTATATGCACCATTTCTACATAATTTCGAAATGTTTCAAGAAATAACCACACTGCACATGTTGTTTGGCCATATACACATTAAATTATGCAGGACAGTTTTAAACAAGTCTTCCTAAAAAAAAACACCCTCATACAATAACTGTAGTAGACTGTTTTTGAAGATAGTTGAAAGTATACTGAGGGGCACAAGAAAGTATACCGATTTTTTTTTATGAAATTGAAAGAGTGAGTGAGTATGGTTTTACGCCGCTTTTAGCAATATTCCAGCAATATCAGGGCGGGGGACACCAGATATGAGATTCACACTTTGTACCCATGGGCTACCCAAATTTGATTTTATCTATTCAACGATCACTCATTCCTGCAACAGTTTGTTAATATGTGTAACAAAAAATTGGTTCAATGAAGACTGGGGTAAGAAATAAATTTGCAACCAGAGGACACCTGCAAGGTTTGAAATGTAAATTTGTGCCGATTTTTTTATTCATTTTTAAAGATAACATGTCTAAGATACCCATCCGCAGTTGTGTATCATGCGCAATTGATTTCTAAATGTATAAATGTTTTAAATCAACTTTTAATTTACAATATTAAACCTTCTAAGCGCCAGTACAGTTCATTTTTGGAGTATAATAAAGCGAAGTTATGATATTTTCAATTGAAAATCATCTGAGAGGTATAGTTTCTTTTGCCCCTCTGTTTAAATGGTTGGTACATGTATGAGTATGCAGTGACATAATTCAAATTACCTATATTTCCCTGCAGTCGGCTATATTCAGTGTATTGCCTGATGTTACTTACACGCCCCGTCGGGTAATGTGTCGTTCATGAGTCCTGACATAACACACAACATGTATATTACAGTGGTGTATATTGTATTCCTGTATATGTCACTTAGTACATTCGACCCCCAGCCGAGAGCACGTGGTTAGAACATTAGCGGCTGCTCAAATTACCGCTGCCAGAGTGACCACGTGGCCAGACTCATTAGATGCGTCTTAGTGACGCAATGTTGACTCATTACACAGAGAAACGGACACTTGATATGCTTTGACGTATGGTAGATGGGTGTATATAAACACTGACGATCTCAGGACTGTCAGTATCACTTCGTCTTCCAGCAAGATATTTCAAGTCTTCCTTCGCTCGCACCAGCTGATTCAAGGTAAGATCGACAGATTTGTTGACATTCTAGAATCTGTACATGCAACTGTATCAAAATCCATCTAATTTCGATTCACTACATAAAAACTCGATAAGAATTTATTAATCTCATATAGTCCCCTGCTGTTTACGATCCGCTGTCAGTTCTAGATTGGGCTAATTTCTCCAAGTAAAAGCGCATACCTAACTGCGTATCCAGTCAATGGAACCAGTTCAATTCTTTTTCTTCAACCGAACTTACACGAGAAGTCACGATTTCTTACATTCGTGATTACTCGTATTTTTTTCGGAAAAAAAGTTTGAAAGTTAAAACGTTCCGACAATAAAGGAGGATTAGATTCTCGCATTTCTATTATTTAACACAGACAGTTTTCTCCTATTGTAGATATCAACAATGGCTCCCACAAACGTTCTCGCTATGTTCCGCCCTGCTCAGGTCCAGGAGTTTAAAGAGGTAAGTGTAGATGATTTTGAATTGTGAATTCCTCAATGTACGTAGGAATGACAGAGACTTGTAATCAAGATATTTGACAACGTCATCAATATGGAAATACATTACTGGTGATGAGAAGGTTTTTTTTAATAATATAACATGGGCTACAATTACGACTTCTGTCAAGAAAGATATTCCTTGTTACAATATACACCATATCAGCGATATCCGTTCAATAAAATCAGAGGAGGAGGGAAGCTTTTTAAAAGTCAATGAAACGTCAAAAACGACATTGAGTAAGAATTGAGTCTTATATGCCAAAATATGAAAATTACTTTCTTATGCGGATCTAATATAAGACCGATTTGCAGCTCTGGCACGACAATTTTGACAACAATTTACTTATCTACAAACTTATATCATAATCTTATAATTTAGATCATTCGGCAATAACGCAGAAAAAGTTAAAAGACGAAATGTTCAAGTTTTGTAATGAAAAGGTTCACCACAAGATGGGATATATTGCTGATTGAAAGTATATAAAGTTGTCTAATGCGATGTCTTATAAGTTGAATAAGCATTTAGCAAACACGTTACTTAATATTGCACTGGCACAAAATGCTCTTATGACATTTACGAGAAGTAGCTGATGCGAAGGGCTTAGCTTGGACTATGATATTGATGCATGTGTCTATTATGTTTATTTATTTCATATTTCATGAATATTTCATGTATATTTCAGGCCTTTGCTCTGATCGACGTCAACAGGGACGGAATCATCCAGGTTGATGACCTGAAGAGCATCTACGCCAACCTGGGTAAGGATGTCAGTGTAGAATATTAAACAGAAAATCTCATTCTTATATTAAGTATCTACCTGTGATGACATTATTCAAATGTAAGTGTAGGCACAAGTTCCATGAGCCTGTCATGATCCGCCAGTGGTCCTGATTATGATCCAGTACCATGTCCAACTCACTTATTAGGACCATATAGTTATAAAATATGTCCAGGGAAAATAATGGTAGTTCAAAATAGTTATTAAATGTTAATTAGTAGTTACGTCGTTTGTGAAAAAGTGGTCGAAATTGAATGGCAGACGATGTCCTCTGTAAACCTTGACTTTTTTGGTTGTCAGTCATGAGAGTTGATAGTCTCAATGTCAGCCAAAGTGGCTGCTTCATCTCTTTGCTAAAAAGATCTACCAATGTCAGAATAGAACCGAGTTAATACTGATTTTGACGTTAAATGATATCTCCTCACTCACTCTGAACCTTGATATCACCAGGAAAGGTCCCATCTGACGCTGAACTGCAGGAGATGCTGAAGGAAGCACCTGGCCCCCTTAACTTCACCACCTTCCTCAACATGTTCGGGGAGAAGATGGGAGGTAGGTCGCACAGCAATATTACTGACAAAATCATAACGTCATGGCAAACATTGTATTCCTAGAGTCTTCAAATGATACAGAACAAATATTAAACCAGTGACGTAAATATTCTAAAGAAGTGACCGCCAAAAGAAGTTTATTTTAACATTGTCTGCACGAACTGGATTTTTAAGACGTTCCTATGGCACATTCTATAATCTAATACCGGTTTCAATTATGAACTTGATTTTCTTCTTCAAGGTACTGATTCGGAAGAAACAATCAAGAACGCTTTCGCTATGTTTGACGAAGATGGCAAAGGAACACTGCCCGAGGATAAGTAAGCAGTTAAAATACTTTGTTGTCAATTCCCGATTTTGATCAAAGAAAGAAATGGCTGGTGTTCACATCCAATCGAAATATCCCCTTTTGAAGACATGGATTTATCATCGCGTGTTACTTTAAAATGCACAGATAATTTCTTTTAGATATGTAACATAAATATGTATTGTCCAGACCAAAATGGCAATATTTGTCCCTCATCTTAAGCCAGGCTTTGATCTTGGCTTCAAATCCGCTATTTGCTCCAAGTATGACCCGAGGTCTGTTTCCATTGTCTTTGTATCGTATTAAACAGCCACGCCGTAAAATAATTGAATCAGTGTTCAAAAGAGGAGTTACAATCAATAGTGAATAAGAACTTGTTAATACATGTTTATGACTTAGATGTGCATCGTTGTTTCGTTGAAGCTCACTAACCATATATATCCTTTATCTCAACTTCAGCATCAAGGACCTCCTGCAGAACATGGGAGACAACTTTACCCAAGATGAGGTGAGCTTCACGAAACACAGAACGTGCAGTAACAGTTCATAATGCAATATGCAGATGAGGGTCATGATACAGATAAAGGGAAGCTACTCCGTAATTACTCAGAGTGATAACTCCGTTATATTCGGCTTCGTTTCATCCATACTATCACGAAGTTCGATACAACACAATACCTCGTCAACTAGAACTCGACTATTTTGGGATATTTGTTTTACAGGCCGAATCCTTTCAACACCATGAACTAGTATTGGTGCTCCACTTGAATTTTCATCTATGAATTAACATGTATAAATATGATATGAAATGAATACTCACCTGAGTCTTTTTAAATCCAGATCAAAATGACATGGAAGGAAGCACCTATCGCTAAGGGCCAGTTCAACTATGTGGCCTTCACCGGCAAACTGAAGGGCAAACAGGACGAGGAGGAGATGAAGGCATAAGCCTTGACCTTAAACGTAACCTTGACCTATATCGACCTTATACGTAACCTTGACCTGCGTCATAGTGTCGTGGTCATCGTAAACTTAGTGTACAAACAGTTCACTGCGAAATACAATTGTAGCTGAAACGAACTTACAATACTGACAATGTCAATGTGTACATAAGAGTTAATATTATGTTGTTAAACATTTATCTGTTTGGGTTGGGACGTGGGATCGAGTGGAGCAACATAAGGCCAAGCCATCTAAAGGCACAGTAATTCGATGTGCAAAGTTGAGTCCCTTGGTTACTCTAACAACCTTTGATGGTTGGTTCGAATCCAGGTTGGTCCCGATCATGTTTCTGGGTTTGTCAGCACCATACCCTTGCTCTGGGGTTCACCAAAGTAAAAACATCCGAGACGTGCATAAATTTGGGCTTTCCTCCCAAGCTGACACACCGTGGTATAACTGAAATACTGTTCCAGGCGGCGTTAAACCCAACTCACTCACTCAGCCTTTTGAAATTTGTAAAGATAATGATATCTGACAAATACTGATATGGATGTTTGCCACTGAACGAATGTGTACTGTACATGTATATACGTTTTTATTTATGACACCTCACAATAAACATGAACATGAAATAGACTTGCTCTTTCTTATCATTGCTTTGTATGTGAAGGACTGACAAGTGATGTGTAATCGTCAGCGGCCACCTTGACAAATCTGTCACATTGTCATATTCCGAATACTAGAAATTATATTATATTGTGTAAATGTCGACCAAGTTTCACCAAATTCCACCAAGACCGAAATATCGAGAGGGTCGGATGACGTTGCATTGAAGATAAGGACGCATTTTTTCATTTTCCTTGGCACACTGATCATATATAGGATTATGATTTTCCACATACTGATACTGTTAACCAGGTGGTGGAAATCTCCTCCTAAAATGATTGGTTGGTTGGTTGGTTTGTTGTTTAACGCCGCACTCAGCAATATTCCAGCTATATGACGGTGGACTTTAAATAATCGAGTCTGGACCAAACAATCCAGTGATTGATATCATGAGCATCGATCCACGTAATTGGGATCGATGACATGCATCAACCAAGTCAGCGAGCCTGACCACCCGATCCCTTTAGTTGCCTCTTACGACAAGCATAGTCGCCTTTTACGGAAGGCATGGGTTGCTGAAGACCTATTCTACCCCTGCTCTTCACGGGTCTTATGACAAAATCTGAATCGTGCAATGGACGATGAATTTTTATGATTATGGAGAGGGTTGTGTCGCTTTATTATATTTGTGTTACCTATAATCAAATCTACAAAATCAATATAAGCCTGTGTCACGTTAGTATCGTCATAGAAAGCACTAAACTTCAACACTCAACCCGTGAAGATCCGGGGTAGAATAGGTCTTCAGCAACCCATGCTTGCTGTAAAAGGCGACTATGTTTGTCGTAAGAGGCGACTAACGGGATCGGGTGGTCAGGCTCGCTGACTTGGTTGAAGCATGCCATCAATCCCAATTGCGGGGATCGATACACATGATATCAATCACTGGATTGTCTGACCAGACTCGATTTTTTACAGAGCGCCGTCATATAGTTGGAATATTGCTGAGTACGGCAACCAACCAACCAACCAACCAACTCTAAAAATAACCACTGAAAGATATCAACAGGTTTTTTTCTGTGCTTTCAAGACTTTAAAAAACCTTTCGATTTTGTAGATAGTTTTTGTTCTAATTTCAGGTAAAATATATACTTTCCTCAATAATATGTATTCATATGTTAAGACGTCTCTTTTAACTCCTGTGTGTAAAACTCAAGCATTTTCCATGGGTGTATGACCGGGGTGTTTATTTGTTTTGAATATGAATTAATGTAGTAATTGTGGGTATTATGTAACTCGAGAAATTATATTCGGCTTCGTTTCATCCATACTATCACGAAGTTCGATACAACACAATACCTCGTCAACTAGAACTCGACTATTTTGGGATATTTGTTTTACAGGCCGAATCCTTTCAACACCATGAACTAGTATTGGTGCTCCACTTGAATTTTCATCTATGAATTAACATGTATAAATATGATATGAAATGAATACTCACCTGAGTCTTTTTAAATCCAGATCAAAATGACATGGAAGGAAGCACCTATCGCTAAGGGCCAGTTCAACTATGTGGCCTTCACCGGCAAACTGAAGGGCAAACAGGACGAGGAGGAGATGAAGGCATAAGCCTTGACCTTAAACGTAACCTTGACCTATATCGACCTTATACGTAACCTTGACCTGCGTCATAGTGTCGTGGTCATCGTAAACTTAGTGTACAAACAGTTCACTGCGAAATACAATTGTAGCTGAAACGAACTTACAATACTGACAATGTCAATGTGTACATAAGAGTTAATATTATGTTGTTAAACATTTATCTGTTTGGGTTGGGACGTGGGATCGAGTGGAGCAACATAAGGCCAAGCCATCTAAAGGCACAGTAATTCGATGTGCAAAGTTGAGTCCCTTGGTTACTCTAACAACCTTTGATGGTTGGTTCGAATCCAGGTTGGTCCCGATCATGTTTCTGGGTTTGTCAGCACCATACCCTTGCTCTGGGGTTCACCAAAGTAAAAACATCCGAGACGTGCATAAATTTGGGCTTTCCTCCCAAGCTGACACACCGTGGTATAACTGAAATACTGTTCCAGGCGGCGTTAAACCCAACTCACTCACTCAGCCTTTTGAAATTTGTAAAGATAATGATATCTGACAAATACTGATATGGATGTTTGCCACTGAACGAATGTGTACTGTACATGTATATACGTTTTTATTTATGACACCTCACAATAAACATGAACATGAAATAGACTTGCTCTTTCTTATCATTGCTTTGTATGTGAAGGACTGACAAGTGATGTGTAATCGTCAGCGGCCACCTTGACAAATCTGTCACATTGTCATATTCCGAATACTAGAAATTATATTATATTGTGTAAATGTCGACCAAGTTTCACCAAATTCCACCAAGACCGAAATATCGAGAGGGTCGGATGACGTTGCATTGAAGATAAGGACGCATTTTTTCATTTTCCTTGGCACACTGATCATATATAGGATTATGATTTTCCACATACTGATACTGTTAACCAGGTGGTGGAAATCTCCTCCTAAAATGATTGGTTGGTTGGTTGGTTTGTTGTTTAACGCCGCACTCAGCAATATTCCAGCTATATGACGGTGGACTTTAAATAATCGAGTCTGGACCAAACAATCCAGTGATTGATATCATGAGCATCGATCCACGTAATTGGGATCGATGACATGCATCAACCAAGTCAGCGAGCCTGACCACCCGATCCCTTTAGTTGCCTCTTACGACAAGCATAGTCGCCTTTTACGGAAGGCATGGGTTGCTGAAGACCTATTCTACCCCTGCTCTTCACGGGTCTTATGACAAAATCTGAATCGTGCAATGGACGATGAATTTTTATGATTATGGAGAGGGTTGTGTCGCTTTATTATATTTGTGTTACCTATAATCAAATCTACAAAATCAATATAAGCCTGTGTCACGTTAGTATCGTCATAGAAAGCACTAAACTTCAACACTCAACCCGTGAAGATCCGGGGTAGAATAGGTCTTCAGCAACCCATGCTTGCTGTAAAAGGCGACTATGTTTGTCGTAAGAGGCGACTAACGGGATCGGGTGGTCAGGCTCGCTGACTTGGTTGAAGCATGCCATCAATCCCAATTGCGGGGATCGATACACATGATATCAATCACTGGATTGTCTGACCAGACTCGATTTTTTACAGAGCGCCGTCATATAGTTGGAATATTGCTGAGTACGGCAACCAACCAACCAACCAACCAACTCTAAAAATAACCACTGAAAGATATCAACAGGTTTTTTTCTGTGCTTTCAAGACTTTAAAAAACCTTTCGATTTTGTAGATAGTTTTTGTTCTAATTTCAGGTAAAATATATACTTTCCTCAATAATATGTATTCATATGTTAAGACGTCTCTTTTAACTCCTGTGTGTAAAACTCAAGCATTTTCCATGGGTGTATGACCGGGGTGTTTATTTGTTTTGAATATGAATTAATGTAGTAATTGTGGGTATTATGTAACTCGAGAAATTGAGAATCTTCTGCTCTTGAGTATACTATTTACTGATGACATTGTAGCAATTTCATTTTGTGTGAATGGTCACCATATGCAACTTAACGCCGCACTCAGCAATATTCCAGCTATATGACGGCGGACTTTAAATAATCGATCCAGTGATTGATATCATGAGCATCGATCCACGTAATTGGGATCGATGACCTGCATCAACCAAGTCGCAGAGAGTTAAAAACCAGAAATTACCAATTATCCCTTAAGTCAGCTTGTAGCATTGTTTACGGTAAAACTGCCCCCATTTTGCTATATGGTGCAGAAAGTTGGGGAACAAGATGACATGATGTTTTTGACAAGATTCATGCTCTTTCTTGAACGTTTTGTTAGAGCTGGCAAATGTGCATCTTCTAAAGCTATTTTGGATGAAGTAGATCTCCTCTATTTGTTTCCACTTACTCACGTTCGTGTTACAAAAATATTGGATTAAAAGCGATGTACAATATAAATATGGGATTAAATCATATATAAACACATTAAAACAAGGTATCTTGAAGGGGAAAATCAAAAGTCACTACCAGTAGCCAAAAATAAGTTTAAAAAACTACTCGTATTCGGGAAACTACCCTAGAATGAATGACAGAGTGTCATCACGTGACCTGATGTCACTGTGGAGAGTTGACTTGCAGACGATCATCGTGTCTGTGTAGTGTTTACCATGGCATCACCAGACAATGACATCGATGAAACATTAGCTCATTGACTTTACACATTTACGTCCATGTCAATATGAGCCCGTGGTTTGTCAAAATAGTCTTGACAGCGGCGAGGAAAGCTATATAGATCTATCGAGTGAAGACATCAGATATCAAGGTCACACAACAAGGAAACACAATCCGGTATCAAAAGCTTTCCTTATGTTTTTAAATAAAATGGATGCCTGTTCATGACAATCCTGATCATATTAAGCTGACATCCTAATTGTTCTGAAAAGAGCCCTCACGAGAGCTTTGAGATGTGTCAAATAAGTAAATACGATGGATTTAAGTTAAATTGACTCAAAGGGTTTGTCAACTGTTTATAACACACTTGAAATCGTTTCTTCATCAAACACTGAACTTCCAAAATGACTTTACTATTCCGGTTCTGATTATTTATATTAAAAAATCACCCTTCAAATGGAAGGAAGAAGGTGCAGTTAGGTCATTCACAGTCTTAGAGTGAAAAAAAATACTCCATTATCCACATTAAACAATAGTCGAGGTCAGGATTTTACATTATAAAGGAGATAATTCGTGAATTTATTTATGGTTTTACCATATTCATTCATCACACAATAAGACATGTTAATAATGTACATAATCTGGACATTTTTTATTCTGTTAAAGTGTTATTTATTGCGCAGTATACTTATCTCCCACTCCATGACTGTTTGATCAATGATATCATCTTTCTTCAATAATCCATTCACGGGACATTAACGAATTGCAACATCTAAAAAGGCTTGTAGCACTGCCTGTAATGCATTATCATGTTAATCTGTCACTCTTCAGCTTCAATCTTTTTCTTTTGGGGCTTTGCTTCATCTGGTTTTGGACAAACAAGATCTTGACACGGTTAATGACAGTGTTGCCGGATCTGACCATGAAGATACCATCTACACTCAAAGGAGAGTCCTTGTGGTGGAGAAAATGGTTGATATCAATGATTTCTCTTTATCAATGGTACTTGCTGTAACCATTGTCAATCTCACTTGATCACTGCTAGGGAAGCCCGTAAAAACATCTGAAGACATCCTAAAGTGTTGGCACTTGGTAATCTCTAGGATGGGCCGGTGCAATTCCTTGAAGGTTTCCTTCCAGTCAGATGTTGGCACAATTGTGACACTGTCACACTGGACCTTCTGATACTTGGATGACCTAAAGACATCTGCTGAGTCATTCAAGGGGGAAACGCTTGATCTTCGATGCGTTTGCTTGAATAAGCCAAAATACCAGTCGGGCCAAAACCAGGTATGACCAATAAGCAGGAAACAAAATACCACAGAATTATTTCTTCCTGTCAAAATCCTCCAGATCAAATACACCAAAGAAAAGGTATTCTTATTTCCCCCCCACACAATTATCACAGTGCAGTTGATTGAATCTGAAGGCATGGCCAAGGTATCCAGATAGCCATGAACACAACTGAGGGTATCCAGATAGCGATGAACACATCTAAGGTTATCCAGAGAGTGATGAACACAACTAAGGGTAGAGTTAGCACCTTAAATTTCCCAGTGTAATCAGCAAAGGTATCCAGATAGCGATGAACACAACTAAGGGTAGAGTTAGCACCTTTCCCAGTGTAATCAGCAAAGGTATCCAGATAGCGATGAACACAACTAAGGGTAGAGTTAGCAACTTTCCCAGTGTAATCAGCAAAGGTATCCAGATAGCGATTAACACAACTAAGGGTAGAGTTAGCAACTTTCCCAGTGTAATCAGCAAAGGTATCCAGATAGCGATGAACACAACTAAGGGTAGAGTTAGCACCTTTCCCAGTGTAATCAGCTTCAGCGATGAGGTAGTTGACTTGCTCAGGGCCAGCTTCAAAACGGACACTAAACATAAAGCACTTCCTTTGGGCCCAAAATACATTGGGCCAACTTGCTGGGAATCACATGGATAAAATACATTCTACGCATAGTCAAATGAACAGTGCATAGTTCCAAGGGAGGTCATTGGAATGTAATGGGCTGCTTCATTTCTTTCATCTCCTCAAAGAGAAGCCATAAGCTGTCGTTTATTGATTCGTCACACTGATCCCGATGGTACTCCTTTCTTGTGACAAATGCTTCTGTTGTTGCTGCAAATGTTCAGGTTTCATTTCTTCAGAAAGATTAGCACTTCTTGATACGTAAATTGTTTCTTTGACAAATACGACATAAGTAGGATGGTGGGCGCATTGCGGTGTTGTGAGATGGGTATTTGAACCATACGGAATTAAATGTTGACAGGGATACAATTCTTTCTTTCTGCGAGATGCAATATACAACTTGTACACTCCAGCCTTCACTGTATCACTCGGTAAAGCCATCCCCTCATCATTGTTCTGTTTGGAAATACGACCAGGCATTGGTAAAGAAGTTAGTGAAAAAATCCACCACCCTCTTCTCGTCACTGGGAGAACGGCATGGTGGGGGGGTCCTGCTATTCCCATGACATCTTGTTTGGTCACCAAAGTTGTCAAAATGTTTACATTTTTTAATCTCCTGATGAAAACGTTTTTTTTGTGTAAATAGGTAGTATTTAGTCTGGCCCACTTGAACTTGAAAACGAACTTCACTGATGCCCCTTTCGGCACAAATTTGTGCAGTTGTCCATTGTTTGAGTAATCTCCTTGGTATTCCCACTGTATGAT
Organism: Haliotis rufescens; assembly: GCF_023055435.1. Lineage (NCBI taxonomy): Eukaryota > Metazoa > Mollusca > Gastropoda > Lepetellida > Haliotidae > Haliotis > Haliotis rufescens. Next base: position 32,323,373 of record NW_025963802.1, on the reverse strand, counting down.
AAGATCTACGTCTTCTTTTCACATATCAGTCATGTTAAGCCTTGCATTTTCTAGAATGTCAATTCCCACGCCATCGCAGCAGGGACCGCCTCCGTGTTCTAGTGGTAGAGCGTCCGCCCGGGGAGCGGCAGGGCCGGGGTTCGATCCACGGCCGCGTCATACCAACAAAAGGTAAAGGGGGTTCTTTTTGTTAGGGACTGGTCGGTTTGGAGTCAGTATATTGTGTCTGAGTTGAGTATTCGTGATAAACTGCGGCATGATATCTCAGTGGGCTAGCACGATAAATTGACATCAGTCCTCAGTGGTACAAGCAGCCACACTCACATACACACACGTGCATGCACTTAGCTATGTAAGTGCAACAATCTTGGACGCGAAGTTAAACCCAATTTCACCTCACCTCACCATCACCATCACAACAGGCTTGATCTGTTAACACAGTAACATGTTAACATTTAACAGAACAGTGTCAAGGATGCACGATTATTTGATACTGAAATTTGTTTCTGTGCAAATATATGAGTGAGTATGGTTGTACGCCGCTTTAGCAATATTCCAGCACTATCTCGGCGGGGGACACCAGAAATGGGCTTCACACATTGTTCCCATGTCGGGAATCGAACCCGGGTCTTCGGCGTGACTAGCGACCGCTTTAACCACTAGGCTACCTGACCGCCCCTTATAAATATATGAAATACTGAATGTTAAACAATTATATATTTTATACTCTGTTCTAATGATCATCAATATGACAGACTAAACAAGAGATTTTAAAGTAAGACCTAATTCGCTTATTATTTCAACATTGTTCAATTAATTTAAAAATATTAGATAATCTTATTTACAATAAAAACTTTTAATAAAAAAAAGGAGAAAAAAAAGAGATCTCATGCAAGTTTGATTTTTGATTTCCACATTTTTTTACTATTTGAAAAAAGAGCCTGAAATCATTTGATGGAACTTTTTAAAGATGATATTCATTATCAAAAATAATCATGATAATGTTTTATAACATGTTCACATTTCTTATAAACTTAATTAATCAATATGGATATATCGGTATATGTATCCGATTCGATTTTCACAGTGTCCACGATAATATTAATATAATGCAAGGGAGACATTCTATAAGAATTCTATAAGAATGACGTATGGATCAGTGGTCACTTTGATGTTCACTAAACGCCGGTAATTACCTTTGAATAACAATTTACATCCACATCCATGCGTTCGAAACTTTTGAAAGGCTGTTTTGTCCACTCGGCATCGCAACTGTCGGTGCCAGTATCGTTGCCATAACGCTCACCGTCACTAGAACTGTCATGCGAAATACCTTTTTCGTTCACTGATTTCCGAGCATCGAATATGTTTCCTGCATATCAAGAATATCTTCGAAGAATTCCTCGTCGTTTACTGACAATTCATAATATCGCAGAAACACAAGCTGGCTTTCGGCCAAACTATTCAACAAGTCTTATTATATTTACCCTGCAGTCTCTATGCACTAAATAATAATATTATGTAAACCGAGAGGTCGTTTCTACTACGCGTTCATTGACTTTTAAAGAGCCTTTGATTATGTTGAAAGCAAAAAATATTGTTTCTTCTTCTTAGGAAAGGCTGTGATGGTAAATTGTACTCTGTGCTCAAAAGCATATACACCGATGACAAGGTCTGTGTATAAACCGTTCCTGATAAAACGCCATGTTTTGCAACCAGTACCGGTGTTCGACAAGGATGTATACTTAGTCCCATATTGTTTATCTTTTTTTAATGAATGACCTATCAAACAGTATAAAGCTTGAGTGTTCTCGTGGAATATTTGTATCTAAAAATATAGATTCAATTATGTTACTAGTGTTTGCTGATGGTATTGCTTTGTTTGATTACACAGTTTCCGATTTGCATATACAATTAATATATATTTTAGAGCATTAAGGAATTAAATGGGGCCTCACGGGCAGTTTAAACGAGACTTAAGTTATTGTTTGTAGGAAGGTGGTATTGTCACTAAACATGGAAAGTGGACATTGTATGTTTCTAGCTTAAAATCTTTGACTTATAGATATTTGACTCGTCACGATATGGCTGAAATATTGCCGATGTGACGTAAATATTAACTCACTCACTCACTATAAATATTTTTTATTTATGTTTTCTTCATGATTAAATTGGTCGACGGCCTGTGAAAACTTGCATATCAAACGTCCTAAACAGTCATGCCTGTTTATATATTATTTAAGAAAAATATGGTTATTAACTTCTCAACAGCTTGTAGTATTTTTGACTGCAAAAGTACCTCACTTTTATTGTATTGAGAGGAAATTTGCCGAATTAAATATTTTGATGTTATAGAAAAAGTTCATGCGCTATATTTCAAAGATTCGTCGGTGTTGGAAAGTACGCCTCTGACAGGACTGTTCTTGGTGAGACCGGTCGTATAACTTTGTTTGTATCTAGCCAAATTAGGGTACTTAAATATTGGTTTAAATTATAGAAAATGAAATCATACCGCTAACCTAGTCAATGTTATAAATTATTAAAACAACTTGATGATAATGGTAAACATATATGGGCTTCAGATGTTCGATATATGCTATTTTCCTACGGATTTGCCCATGTCTGGCTTGAGCACAGTGTTGTAAAACTTTTTTTAATGAATATTTGCCCAAAGAGTTTATATTTATATTCACAACTGGCACCAACCAATATGTACATCAAACTCTTTGACACATTATTCATGTATTAAAGCATACTTAATGTACAGCACAGTGTTAAATGATAAAGCGTTAATCGTTGTTTGTTTGATTTTAAATACAAATTTAGAATTTCTCTTCATAACTTTAATGTGAATAATATGCGAAAATTAAATGATGTTGACCAGTGTGATGCTTTTTAGATAATGAACCTTTTGGGGATGCAAATGTGTACTTTCAATAGATCTCCTTAAAGTTGAATTATATATCTTCGATGTGCTCACCAGTGTTAAAAAATGTTAAAATTGATGGATGAAAATGGAATATATAACTGGGTGTCAGATGTAAGGAAGTTATTGTTTATCTAATATTTGATTTGTATGGATAATTTAAGACGTTGGAATTGTGTCAATGGTTTTACATACCTTTAGGCAAAGTGTAAGCTATATATCGCCACAGATGTTCATAAATCAAACTTTCTTGAGCATTACATACCCACAGATATCTTCTTCTGCCAGAAATGTATATAACACATCTACATGCATATCATAAATACGAGATTTCTGTAAAATTAGAATCTCTCTATAATTTTAAGTTTAATAATTACCTTACAGGTAAACATGTTGATCTGTCACGTGCAATGTGTACATCATGTAACATCGGAAGCATTAAAGATGAATTTCATGTGTTACATATTTGTGAAAAATATATCATCTTTCGCTTAAAAAAACTTTCCGTGTATAGTCTTCTAAATACTTTTTAATGTTGAAGTAATGAGAAATGTTGCTATTTTTCTGAGTACGGTTCGTCAATATACTTTAGTCTAAATATATAATCAAAGAATTATTGAACTGTACATGTATACTTTCACGTTTATAAGTCGTAGAACATATTTTCTAAAATCGATATGTGGGATAGCGTCGTTGTTGAAGCGTTCGCTGGTCAAGCTAGGTTTGATTCACTTCATGAACACAATATGTGAAGCCCATTCAGGTATCCATCACTGTGATATTGTTGGAATATAGCCAAAAGCGAGCTTAAACCATAATCACGTCCTCACTCAAAAGCACACGAATAAATAATGCCTTAAGGAATTATTACATGTGATTGCACACATTATTTGCCTTAAACATATTTCTACGTTATTTCGTAATGTTTAAAGAAATAATCTCGACGCATACATTTTTTAGTTTTATACACACCACCATTGCTATAATGTTTAAGCAATAATCACTTTTCATGCATTGTTTATCTTTATAAGTACCACTTATACATAAGTTCGTCATGTTTTAAGTAATAACCATATTTCACAAATTTGTTTTGCGTTAAACACATTTCTACATACCCTGGCAATAGTTTCATCAAACTCACATTACACGCGTTGTTTCTCCTTATTCGCACCTTTATTCATAAATTCATACTGTTTTATAACATAACCACATTGCACGCATTGGTTTGCCTTAAACACGTTTCAGCATAGTTTGGCAATGTTGTAAGCAATAAACACACTGCACCCTTGTTTATCCATTCACATACACTATCTCTATAAGTTCGTTATGTTTAAGAAATAACCACATTGCGCGCACTGTCTACATCACTGGGTTATGTTTAAAGTTTGTTTGTTTCTTGTTTAACGCCGCACTCGGCAATATTCCAGCTATATGACGGCGGTATAATGTTTAAAGAAATACCCAGGACACAACAATTGTTTAGTCTTATACACACCACCATATTGCACCATTGGTTTTTTTTATATGTAACATTTCTATACGTTCGTAATGTTTTAAGAAATAACCACATTGCACACATTATGTTGTCTTAAACACATGTCTACATCATTGGTTATGTTTAAACTTAAAAATCACAATTCACAATTCACGCACATTTTAGTCTCATACACCCAACTTCTACATAACTTCGTAATTTTTAAAAAATAATTAACCTCATTGCACACATTGCATACATTTTTATGATAGAGTCCCAATCTTTTGCTTGCCCTTAACACATTGCGACATAATTTGGTACTGTTCTAAGCAATAATCACATTGCATTGTTGAGCTTTATACACACCATTTCTACATAATAATCACACTGCACTCGTTTTTGGACTTATAAACATTCAATTATACATGGCAGTACAAAATAAAGTCCTTTTTGAAAAAAACCCAAACAATTTATCTTTGTATTTTTAATGCAGTAAAGCATTGTTTAAACTGTTTTAAAAATACAAAATATATGGTTTGTACATGTATGAGTATGCTATGACATAATTCAAATTACCTATATTCCCTGCAGTCGGTTATATTCAGTGTATTGCCTGATGTTACTTACACGCCCCGTCGGGTAATGTGTCGTTCACGAGTCCTGACATAAGACACAACATGTATATTACAGTGGTATATATTTTATTCTTGTATATTTCCCTAAGAACATTCGACCCCCAGCCGAGAGCACGTGGTTAGAACATTAGCGGCTGCTCAAATGACCGCTGCCAGAGTGACCATGTGGCTAGACTCATTAGATGCGTCTTAGTGACGCAATGTTGACTCATTACACAGAGAAACGGACACTTGATATACTTTGACGTATTGTAGATGGGTGTATATAAACACTGACGATCTCAGGATTGTCAGTATCACTTCGTCTTCCAGCCAGATATTTCAAGTCTTCCTTCGCTCGCACCAGCTGATTCAAGGTAAGATCGACAACACTAGGTATTCTAGAAACTGTATATGCAACTGTATCGAGGTCTATTTCTTTTGATTTAACTCAATAAATACAATAATTTGTTTCTTAATTATATTAGTAGTTCCTTCTAGATTGGGCTAATTTCTCCAAGTTAAAGCGCATACCTAACTGCGTATCCAGTCAGTGGAACCAGTTCAATTCCATTCCTTATTCCGGATACATTCAACTTCAACTGGACCTACACGAGTAGTCACAACGACTGACAATCGTGATTATTCGTATTCTTTCGGGAAAAGTCGGACCGAAAGACACAAAGAGAGCCAATGGCAAAGTAAAATGTTGTTTTAGATTCTAGCATTATTATCACACAGTAAATATACACTTCTCTTATTTTAGATATCAACAATGGCTCCCACCAACGTTCTCGCTATGTTCCGCCCTGCTCAGGTCCAGGAATTTAAAGAGGTGAGTGCATATACTATTTAATATTACGTAGGAACCACGGATATATTTAATAAAGATATTTGACAACGTAATCAATATGGAATCTATTACCGATTATCCCTTCGAGAAAGTTATAATATAAACTACGGTTATAACGAACACGTTTATAACGAACTAACGGATATAACGAACTAACTTTTTAGTCCCGACTGTATGCTGTAGTTATGCTGTATATATGCTTATAACGAATTACGGTTATAACGAACTGAAATTAGTGGTCCCTTTGAGTTCGTTATAACCGTTGTTTACTGTATAAATGTAACATGGAGTATAATTTGGACTTCTTTCAAAACGTTTATTATACAATTTATAACAAATCACATGCGACCAAGCGAAAGTGATATCCGGCAACAAAAATCATATTGAAGGGGAAGATTTTTAAAATCTTTAAAATGTCAAAAAAAGATTAAATGTAAAACATTATATTGTTTATTTGTGAGGAAATAGAGAATGACGTTTTTTAAATGGTCGACAATTCCCGAGGAACCAAAATTGTAGTGTTGAAGAAACATACCCCGGGAGGAGACTCTGGATGGGGACAATACATTTCAAGGGGGGAACTAAGAATTGAGTTTTAATCTTTTGAAAATATGCCACAATGTCAACTTATGCGGGCCTAATATAAGACCGATTAACAGCTCTAGTAGATTTTGACAACAAGTAACTTATCTTGTTTATGATAATCGAGATTACTTAGCAATAACGCGGAAACTTAAAAGACGAGAGGTACAAAGGTTTTTTTGTAATGGAAAGGTTCATCATAAGATGGGGTATATTGCTGGTTGAAGGTCTATAATTTTGTCTACTGATACGATATCTTATATTGTGAATAAGAATTTTGCATACATATTACCCCGTAGCGTTACGCTTCCGGCATAATACACTGGCACACATGGCATGGCTTGCAAGAGTAGTAGCTTAGTTTGTACAAAGATATGATATTACTTCATGTATATGTCATGTTTATTTCATGCATATTTCATTATATTTTAGGCCTTTGCTCTGATCGACGTCAACAGGGACGGAATCATCCAGGTTGATGACCTGAAGAGCATCTACGCCAACCTGGGTAAGAATGATCTAATATTGAATTGTTTTAAATATCTTCCTATAATAAGGGCGGTGGGGAAGCATGGAGGTTAAATCCTTTGTTCGTCACGCTCAAGGCCCAGGTTCGATTCCCCTAATGGGTACAATGTGGGAACCCCATTTCTGGTGTCCCTCGCCCTGATATTGCTGGAATATTTGCTGTGATATATTCGAAGCACTAATCAAATCAGCGTTAAATAAACTCACTTATTTGGACTATATAGTTTAAGAATCGTTGTCCAAAAATGTTATAATAGTGTGATTAGTGGTAACGACGCCTGTCTAAATTTGGTCTATTTGAATGGTAGGCCATTTCAACTGTAAACCTTGACGGTTGTATGTCAATTATCCTACTGATGCGGGTTGACATTCTTAATACCAGCCACAGTGACTATTCTATCTTTTTGCAAAAAACATTTTTAATAATGTCGAGACAGAACCGAGTTAATGCTGATTTGACATAACTCTTCACTCACTCTGAACCTTGATATCACCAGGAAAGGTTCCATCTGACGCAGAACTGCAGGAGATGCTGAAGGAAGCACCTGGTCCCCTCAACTTCACCACCTTCCTCAACATGTTCGGGGAGAAGATGGGAGGTAGGCCACACTGCAATATTACTGACAAAATCATAACTTCAAACAAAACATTGTATTCTTAGAGTCTTCAAATAATTAAACCAGTGACGTAAATGTTCTGAAGAAGTGACCGCCAAGAGACGTAATGTTTAACACTGTCAGAACGAACTGGATTTTAAAGATGTTCCTACGGTACACTCTATAATCTAAAACCGGTTTCAATCATGAACTTGATTTTCTTCTTCAAGGTACTGATTCGGAAGAAACAATCAAGAACGCTTTCGCTATGTTTGACGAAGATGGCAAAGGAACACTGCCGGAGGATTAGTAAGCAATTCAAATACATTGTTGTTAATTTCCGGTATTGATCAAACAAAGGAGTGGCTCACATTCACATTGAATCGTATATATTCATAAAATGACCCCGTTTGAAGTTATGAATTTACCAAAGCATTATTTTAAAAGGATGTCGTTTACAGAATTGCAATCTAACTATTTATTGAGTTTTATTGTGCAGACCAACGTGGCAATTTTTTACCCTCATCTCAAACCAGACTTTGATCGTGTATGACTCAAGGTCTGTTGTCACTTTTCCTTTGTCTTTGTACTACATTAAGCTGCAACACTCTTATATAACTGAACCATTGTTCAAAGGAGGCGTCAAAATCAATTTAATCTGTCCATTACCACTCACATTTGCATCATGGTTTCTTTGAAGCTCCCCATCCTTATAAATCCCTTTACTCAACTTCAGCATCAAAGACCTCCTGCAGAACATGGGAGACAACTTTACCCAAGATGAGGTGAGTTTTACGAAACACAGAACCTTCAGCTACAGTTCATAGTGAGATATGCAGCTGAAGGTCATTACAGATTAAGGGAGACAACTCCGGGATTCAGAATCATTTTTAGCACCATCAAATAGTATTTGTACCCAGCTTGTCCCGAAAAAACTATAACCAATACTTCTAGATTTTCACTGTAGTGTTGTATCAATGAATTGTTGCATTGTCATAGATGCAGAATGTATGGAGTAACATATATGTTTATATACTATTTAGATTAATACTAATCTGTGGCTTTTGTAATCCAGATAAAAATGACATGGAAGGAAGCACCTATCGCTAAGGGCCAGTTCAACTATGTGGCCTTCACCGGCAAACTGAAGGGCAAACAGGACGAGGAGGAGATGAAAGCATAAACCTTGACCTTGAATGTAACCTTGACCTTTATCGAGCTCATACATAACCTTGACCTACGTCTGGTGTCATGGCCATTGTATACTAAGTGTACAAACCGTTTACTGTGAAAGGATATGGTGACAGTAACTGACTGTAAGATACCGTCAACGTGTACATAAGAGTTAATATAACATTATTGAACATTTGTCTAATCTTTTGAAATTTGTTAAGAGAATGATATCTGACAAATACTGATATGGATGTTTGCCACTGAACGAATGTGTACTATACATGTATATACGTTTTTATTTATACCACCTCAACAATAAACATGAACAGAAATGAACCTGCTACCTCTTTTCATTTCTTTATCACGTGTGCATAAGAAGCTGGCAAAGTCGTCTAAGGCAATTCCGCAATTCCGGTAGTGTAAGGTCCCTTGAGCACGTCAGAAACCTATGATCGTGTGTTCGAATCCTAGTTCACCGCGATTATATTTCCAGGCTTGTCAGCACAGAACCCGTGCTTGTGGTTTTCAAGTAAACGTCTGAGACCTGCGTCACTTCGAGCTTTCCTCCCACATTAAGCTGAAAGGCCGTGATATAATTGAAATACTGTTCAAAGCGGCGTTAAAAGCAACCCACTCAGTCACCCTATGTAAGAAGCCTTCATGTGTAGAACTGATTTATACATGGTTACAATTGTCGGGAGGGATCTGGCACAGAAACCGGTGTCACCGTGTAAATTGTTACCCACTACTCGATGCTATTAACAAACGATCTTCGAGAACGAATTATCCGTCATTATTCTGCATCTACGTGTAAGTATTACCTGATTAACTTGATGACTTTATCTTGGTAGAAAAGACACCGACATATTTAAACTACACATATCTATACCTGCTCGTCAGGGAAGCAGATTTATTGCCGTTGCTGATGCTGACATGCCATTGGAAATTGTTTGTTATTCACAGAAATAACTTCATGGATTATGAAATATTTTGTCCTGAAATATTTGAAAATGTCGAAATATGTTTGAAAAAAAGTGGTGAAGCTGATTAAAAGGTTATGATGTTCATCTCGTGTTAAATAGGAATACATCAATCAAGGGGCATAATTATATAAGTGACGCTCTCTCACTCAGGACACTGTTTCTCTCTCTCTCCCAGACACTCTGTCACACCCCGACGCTCTCAACCCCAGACCCAGGCCCTTTCTCACCTTGTACACTCCCTTACCCTGGACCCTTTCAAACCCCAGACACGCTCTTTCGCATGGCAGCAGATTCCGAGAGAGGGTGACGCCAATGACCCCCTCTCCCCGAACCATAAAAACATATTTTCGTATTATTGAAATGCTCGTCTACAACCTTGTCTGAAACTTATTTTTCACACAACACTCTGTTTGTTATTTCAGTGTGCACACTATCTGCTCTACTCCTAATGACAACAAAACACAATCATTATTCTACAACAACGTTACACCTGTAAGGTATCAATAGCTGTAATTTGTAATTACACGGGCATCCCTTGTGAGACATCTACCTCAGTTACTTTACTTGAATATACTTCCACTGAAGGCACGGTGTGACGTACTGTGTATTGGTGCTGCGTTCACCTGTCCTCGGGAGCACTGATCAAATTTATTACATAACAAACACCTGACCTCTCCAGACGAAAGATTCCATCATGGCCCCGAGGGAGAAGTCTCGAATCTGATTGATATCACAATATCTTCATTGTGTAGAGTATTTTGATTGGGCATTAGTAGAGCTGTGGTGCCCCTTTATTAACATGTCCATGCTATTATGCGACTCGATATGTATCAACCTTGTTATACATGAGTAAAGCTTGAGGGTTGTTGCGGTAGTCTAGCGGTTAAAGCGTCCATTCGTCACGCCATAGAACCGGTTCGGTTCCCCACATTGATATATAGTTGGAAGCCAAGTTTTGTTTATCTGTTTTGTGCACGAACACATAATTCATTTTGTCGGATGGGACTTGAAACTGAAATAAGGAACACTCCCTATACACAATGGTAGGATAACAACATGTCATGCACTGACCATGTGCGTCATGGATGGTCCTGTACATAGTTGCATCCCTTACTTGCGTACATTGGTACATTGTACTCATTGGGACCTTGTACATTGGTACATTGTACTCATTTGGACCTTGTACATTGGAACAATATATTCATTTGGATCTGTAAATTGGTACATTGTACTCGTTGGGACCATGGACATTGGAACATTGTACTCATTGGGACCTTGTACATTGTACATTGTACTCATTGGGACCTTGTACATTACACACATTGAGACCTTGTACATTGATACATTGTACGCATTGGGACCTTTTACATCGTAAATTCTACTCATTGGGACCTTGTACATTTATACATTGTACTCATTGGGACCTTGTACATTGTACATTGTACTCATTGGGACCTTGTACATTACACACATTGAGACCTTGTACATTGATACATTGTACGCATTGGGACCTTTTACATCGTAAATTCTACTCATTGGGACCTTGTACATTTATACATTGTACTCATTGGGACCTTGTTCATTGTACATTGTACTCACTGAGTCCTTGTATATTGTACTCATAGAGACCTTGTACATTGGACCGTTGTATTCATTGGGACCTTGTACATTGTACTTATTGGGACCTTGAGCATTGGAACATTATTGGTACATTGTACTCATTGAAACCTTGTACATTGGAACACATTGGTACATTGTACTCATTGGGACCTTGTACATTAGATCATTATTGGTACATTGTACTCATAAGGACCTTGTACATTGGAACATTATTGGTACATTGTACTCATTGGGACCTTGTGCATTGGAACATTATTGGTACATTGTATTCATTGAGACCTTGTACATTGGAACATTATTGGTACATTGTAATCATTGGGATCATGTACATTGTACATTGTACTCATTGGGACAATGTTCATTGGTACATTGTACGCATTGGGACCTTTTACATCGTAAATTCTACTCATTGGGTCCTTGTACATTGATACATTGTACTCATTGGGACCTTGTACATTGGTACATTGTACGCATTGGGACCTTTTACATCGTAAATTCTACTCATTGGGACCTTGTACATTTATACATTGTACTCATTGGGACCTTGTACATTGGTATATTGTACTCATTGGGACCTTGTACATTGTACTCATTGGGACCTTGTACATTGTACATTGTACGCATTGGGACCTTGTACATTGGTATATTGTACTCATTGGGACCTTGTACATTGGTATATTGTACTCATTAGGACCTTGTACATTTGTACATTGTACGCATTGGGACCTTTTACATCGTAAATTCTACTCATTGGGACCTTGTACATTGAAACATTGTACTCATTTGGACCTTGTACATTGTACTCATTGGGACCTTGTACATTGTAAATTGTACGCATTGGGACCTTGTACATTGGTATATTGTACTCATTGGGACCTTGTACATTGTACTCATTGGGACCTTGTACATTTGTACATTGTACGCATTGGGACCTTTTACATCGTAAATTCTAATCATTGGGACCTTGTACATTGATACATTGTACTCATTGGGACCTTGTACATTGTACTCATTGGGACCTTGTTCATTGTACATTGTACTCACTGAGTCCTTGTATATTGTACTCATAGAGACCTTGTACATTGGACCGTTGTATTCATTGGGACCTTGTACATTGTACTTATTGGGACCTTGAGCATTGGAACATTATTGGTACATTGTACTCATTGAGACCTTGTACATTGGAACACATTGGTACATTGTACTCATTGGGACCTTGTTTATTAGATCATTATTGGTACATTGTACTCATAAGGACCTTGTACATTGGAACATTATTGGTACATTGTACTCATTGGGACCTTGTGCATTGGAACATTATTGGTACATTGTATTCATTGAGACCTTGTACATTGGAACATTATTGGTACATTGTAATCATTGGGATCATGTACATTGTACATTGTACTCATTGGGACAATGTACATTTGAACATTGTAATTTGTACTCCTTGAGACTTTGTACATTGGAACATTTTACTCATTGGGACCTTGTAAATTGTACATTGTACGCATTGGGACCTTGTACATTGGTATATTGTACTCATTGGGACCTTGTACATTGGTATATTGTACTCATTGGGACCTTGTACATTTGTACATTGTACGCATTGGGACCTTTTACATCGTAAATTCTACTCATTGGGACCTTGTACATTTATACATTGTACTCATTGGGACCTTGTACATTGTACTCATTGGGACCTTGTACATTGTAAATTGTACGCATTGGGACCTTGTACATTGGTATATTGTACTCATTGGGACCTTGTACATTGTACTCATTGGGACCTTGTACATTGGTATATTGTACTCATTGGGACCTTGTACATTTGTACATTGTACGCAGTGGGACCTTTTACATCGTAAATTCTACTCATTGGGACCTTGTACATTGATACATTGTACTCATTGGGACCTTGTACATTGTACTCATTGGGACCTTGTTCATTGTACATTGTACTCACTGAGTCCTTGTATATTGTACTCATAGAGACCTTGTACATTGGACCGTTGTATTCATTGGGACCTTGTACATTGTACTTATTGGGACCTTGAGCATTGAAACATTATTGGTACATTGTACTCATTGAGACCTTGTACATTGGAACACATTGGTACATTGTACTCATTGGGACCTTGTACATTAGATCATTATTGGTACATTGTACTCATAAGGACCTTGTACATTGGAACATTATTGGTACATTGTACTCATTGGGACCTTGTGCATTGGAACATTATTGGTACATTGTATTCATTGAGACCTTGTACATTGGAACATTATTGGTACATTGTAATCATTGGGATCATGTACATTGTACATTGTACTCATTGGGACAATGTACATTGGAACATTGTAATTTGTACTCCTTGAGACCTTGTACATTGGAACATTTTACTCATTGGGACCATGTACATTGGAACACAATTGGTACATTGTACTCATTAGGTCATGTACATTCTACATTGTACTCATTGGGACCTTGTACATTGGAACGTTGTACTCATTGGGACCTTGTACATTGTACATTGTACTCATTGAGATCTTGTACATTGGAACATTGTTCTCATTGGGACCTTGTACATTGAAACACTGTTTGTACATTGTACTCATTGGGACCTTGTACATTGGAACATTATTGGTACATTGTACTCATTAGGACATGTACATTCTACATTGTACTCATTAGGACCTTGTACATTGGAACATTGTACTCATTGGGACCTTGTACATTGGAACATTGTACTCATTGGGACCTTGTACATTGGAACATTGTACTCATTGGGACCTTGTACATTGGAACAGTATTGGTACATTATACTCATTAGGACAAGTACATTCTACATTGTACTCATTGGGACCTTGTACATTGGAACATTGTACTCATTGGGACCTTGTACATTGGAACATTGTACTCATTGGGACCTTGTACGTTGGAACACTATTGGTACTATTGGTACATTGTTCTCATTAGGTCATGTAAATTGTACATTGTACTCACTGGGACCTTGTACATTGGAACTTGTACTCATTGGGACCTTGAACACTGGAACATTGTATTGATTGGGTTTCTTGTTTTCGTGTCATCGAATACCGACGACGTGGATGGAAGCTAATAATATCAAACAACGGTTCGTAATGTATAGAGTCGATTATATACAGAACGCCCTTACACTAACTGGAACATTACTGTGTGGCGTTACATAACGTACAAACAAACCCATTTCGCCACTTATCCCAACGTCCGCCAGCTTTGTTACATACAATATCAACAGCGAACATAATTATTGGGGCTGCTAAATAAGATTGCATTTGAGATAATCCTTATTGGATCTTTACTTACGAAATAGCCCATGAACCGCAATCGCCTTCACAAATCTTTTTAATCAACGCGTACTATGTCACGTGGCCATGACGGCAACATAAGTTCATTATATATCGGATACCGCGATGGCCTGATGAAACAGGGTGTACCCCGGGGGTAGGAAAAGTCCATATAAGTACTGTAGAAATAGGACACTGTATCGCAAGCATGACGGCCACCATGACGAGAGGGAGATGGACTCTGTTCGCCATTTTAATTACAGCTGTTGGTAAGACATTATGAATACTTTTTTAGCGTGTACAGAACTATTTTCATCAATGGTTATTAACATGAGATTGGTAAAACGTATTATTATGGAAGAGTTTGACCATTGTTATTAATCAGATGTATAGAACACTCAGGACCCGTGAAGATCCGGGGTAGAATTGGTCTTCAGCAACCCATGCGTCCCGTAAAGGCGACTTTCGAAGATTAAAGAGTAAATTCAAAAGATTGGGTCGAATACTTGTATTCAAGTTTTCTTTACACTGATAATATTTTCCGTTTGAAGAATTTTGAATTGAGTTATAGTAAGCATTGTCTCAATTGATCCATTAATACAAGTTTTACATTATTTGTAAGCAAAGTTGCATTTTAAAAAAAAAGAAGATTATACCAGATGTAGGAAAAGCCGGTTTCATTTAGAATATATTTCACATTTTCTGAAAGAATAAAAAATCAACTTTCGTATCAGACGACAAACTAAACAGTGTGCAGTATATAATATAAGAGAATCTATCTACATTGGTAGGTAATATAGCCCTGAAGTTTACAGCTTTAACCTTAACAAAACGTTCAATTGGATAGCTACCACGGTCCCCATAGACATACAAATCAGATGTCGAATGTTTGACGTTAAAGATATATTTACAGAAATTAAATGTACCCGTTCCAAAATAATATGTTTTCATATCCCCATATTTCTGACCCGTATAGTAATATTGGTTTTATAAGATGATCAAATAAGTTTAATTCGCAATCAACAGGTATATCGAATTGTTTAATATTTGTGAATTCCTAAAGCATTGCTCCAGTAATTTGATCTGCAATTTCATTCCCACTATCAATCGAACACCCATGCTTATTGAGTAGAGTTTTGTCACTTATGGACCTTCCTTTCACATCTGGGGGCACGGGTGGCCCAGTCGTCTAAGGCGCCGCGATTCGCTTTGCAGAGTTGCGTCCCTTGGGCATGCAAGAAACCTATGATTTTAGGTTCGAATCCCGGTTCGCCCCGATTATGTTTCTAGGTTTGTCAGCACCATACCCGTGCACGTGTGTTTCACTGAAGTGGTAAACGTCTGAGACCTGCATCACTTCGGGCTTTCCTCCCACATTAAGCTGACACGCCGTGATATGACTGGACTACTGTTAAAAGCGGCGTTAAACCCAACTCCTTTACTCATTCCTTTCACATCTTTTTTTCGATGTTTCTTGGAGCTGTGATAACAACAACCGCTTCCAACGGGAGGTAACTCACAACAGAAAGTGTTACCGATTCCCACTAAATAACACTCCAAGATATTCCTCAGCAGTTTCAACTTCTTCCCCAAACAATAACATTTTCCGGACATATCCCTTAGAAAATATTAAAAGTTCTGATTCAGCGAGATATTACTACGTATCCTATATTCCTTAATATGGACCCTCGTTAGTCCAGGTATATTCAGTGGGAACGTAACCGTCCGGAGGAACGAGGTTTTGCTGTATGTCACAATGTCAGCTTAGATAAACAGGTATGGAAGCGATTTATGTAAAACGCATTCCTTGCCGATGTGAGCCTTGTAAGTACCAATATAAATATTCTGACTCGCATAAATATGAGAACGGGCATTCAATGCGACATTTCAATGAGCATTTCATGAGGTGAGATAAAATTGAGTTAACGTGGCTTTCAAGATGTTCCACTCCCATAGCGACGTGTGTGGCTGCTTGTACTAAACTGAGGATCAAACGAAGCAATATTTTTATCATTAATTTTTTTAATTAAAAATATCTTAAGGAAGCGATATTATATTAAAAAAATTAAATGTACTGGCGCTTAGTCAGCATTCACATTATACTTCCACGTAGATTTATTTAAAAAAATAAAAATATGATTTAAAACGTTTAAAAAATTTATGTTATTTAGCTTAAATCACAACTGCTGATTTCAAACATGGTAGGGGCCATGGCCATGTGGTCGCTAATTCATTTCTTTACCCCAGTCTTCATTGAACCAATGTATTTTTACACAAAATTACCCCGACACTGATTACTGAAGCAAATGTTGCAGTAATGAGTGATGGTTAAATACAGTAAACTACGGTTATAACGAACTTCCTTTTTTGGTCCCGACTATTTGCTGTATTTATGCTGTATATATGCTTATAACGAACTACGGTAATAACGAACTAAAATTAGTAGTCCCTTTGAGTTCGTTATAACCGTACTTTACTGAAAATAAATAAACTTCCAGTGACGTCATCCTATTGATTTCTAGCGGGGTTATATCTCATAAACCATCCCGGTTTATATACCATCCCGGGGATTTTATTAAATACAAGTTCCGTTCATATTGTAATAACTGACGTCCAAAAGAAACTTTACCAGAGTTTGAAATCACTCTTGCTCAAAAATAACAAAACATACATGCATGAAGTAAAGTGTATTGAGAAGATCAATATATCCACATAACCAACACTGAAAATGACAATCATACCGCGACCGAGAATGACGTCAGAGCCCCCCAAAGTTGGGTGTGGTACAAAACTCGTGCTTTCAGAATCATGGACAATAGGCAGAGTACATAAACAATCGTTCACGTTCAATAACAAGTCATTAGTATCGTGTGTGACCACGGCGGTAAACACGTTGTCTTCCATCAGCCCTAAACATACAGAATAGACTTTCGTCAGTGAAGACAACCCTCTGCCAGTCACGTCGTTGCCAACGTCGTACAGTCTGGGCCCATCTCAATCGCAGACGACGATGTTGCGCTGTCAATAGCTGTCCTCTGTATGGTCTAAAAGCCCTGATTCCATGAGCACTGAGTCTCCTGGCCACTTTCTGTCGACTAACCCTGTGACCTAAGGCATTTGTCGCCGAAGACGTCACTGTCAGGAAGCGATTTCGGAGGTGCAAGGTACGCAAGTACCGGTCATCATGGGGCGTGGTCGCCCTGGGTTTGCCTGTTCTTGGCCTGTCAGCGGTCCGCCCTGTCTGTCTGTAACGTTGCATCAAGTTGGTAACGGCAACACGGGAGCAACCGAGGGTTAGTGCAATATGGGCGTGGGTGGCTCCCATGTGTACCATACCCAAGGCTCGTTCACGTTGTTCGACTGTGAGTCGTGGCATTTCTTTTGTGTTTTTTTATCACTGTGGATGTCTGACTTGCTGTTGCAATCGTTTTATACCCTTACCCGTACGTGCATTTGCAGTTGTCCGTGGTGCACGTGTTTTTCACTTTTTCGCGTGTTATCTCGCAAACATGTAACAGACGATTAACATTTTCTGCATACACTATTGTTGTATTTAGGTTATGTGTTTTAGATAGACTTCATCGAAAAAATTTTTATAATTTGTCTGAAATTTTCAGTTTTCAGTTTTCAGTTTTCAGTTGGTAAAGTTTATGACTGTTTGCAAGAAATCTGTATTGCATTTGAACACAGTGTAATGAAATGAAATATAAAATGACAAACAACTTTATATTCCTGCGGTTCGAAGATGCAACCTTCGTACCTGTCGTTCAGAGAGTGTACCACAAAGCTGCAGACGCACTGATGACTTACAATACTTTTAAGAATGTCCTTTCCTACCCTTACGCCAGCAACACATATTTTACGCCCGTTTCCTAGGGATCAAGGAAAGTATGTTTGAAACACTTGCACTCGGGTTTTATGAGAATTAAACCCTCATCCTCTGGATAAAACTCGATTTTATCCAATGAATTCGGGTTTTAAATCTCATAAAAACCCTCTGACGTGTTTTATCCTACACATAATCAAATTTAACAACGTGGTATACTATCGTTTGCCACTCAGTTCATATAGTCCAAATTAACGCCCGGTTTTATAGAGCTCGCCCACTGAGATACCATACCGCAGATTAAAATGGCTATCCTTCTCAGACACATTATACTATCCCCGAGTGGACCAGTCCTCGACCGAGCGTCAGGGCAGGAAACAGCGAGTACCATATTTTATAACGTCCAACCATCGAGCTACCGCTTTCTGAACAGACGCTCTCTTTTCACATCTTCCCGAGGCAAGCTCGTTCACTGAGTATGAAAGTCCAGTTTCCATCCTTGCCGAACTAGACTGGAATTTCCAGGTCCGTCGTAGCCCCACCAGTGGGTATTACGACTTACGTCCCTTCTATGTCCCTCCTATTGTCCAATAAGATTCCATCGCTCATATCGTTTGCATTTGCCTCAAACAAAATGGCGGCGCCCCGTCAAGTCGATCTGATCGATAATTCAGATCTATATTGTTATAAAACGGATCTTACCCCGCGAAGGGCATCAAATCACGTTAGCACTTTGATTTAAAACATGAAAAGATTTGGAAACATGCTTTGCAAAACCTGCAGTCGACGAAACATCTGCATACTGAAATCCATGTTGTTTACGAACCGGATGTCTAGTTCGTTACGCGATTTCGATTGGACCACGGACGTATATAGGTCTTTGATTGGACTATGCAGAGACCCGTTAGTCCAGCCAAAATGTAACTCCGGAATTCCAGCCTCGTTCGGCAAGGACGGAAACTCGACTTTTATTGTCAATTGACTCCCTTGCCTCGGGAAGATGTCTTTTCTTGACACATGGAGCTTGTGTGTACAAGGAGATGACGAGGCTTATTTCCTTACTAGTGACACGTCAGATAGCAATATTTCACCTGATGTTTTATTGTGTAGATATAGATTTTATGACAGACTGGAAGCCATTATTATATACTGAACTTCCCTTTGTTCTTCAGTACATAAATAAAAATAACCGCCTCCGTGGTCTAGTGGTAGAGCGTCCGCCCGGAGAGCGGAAGGTCCGGGTTTCGATACCGGTCGTGTCATACCAACGACGTTAAAAGATAGAACTTGTTATTACCCTGCCTGGCTCTTGGCATTAAGGGGCAAAAATAAGGACTGGTCGTCTCGGAGTCAGTATGCTGTGTCTGAGTGGGGTATTCATGTTAAACTGCGACATGTCATCTCAGTTGACTGGCACTATAAAATCGGCCTCAGCAGAGACAGACACACACACGTGCATGCACGTCGCTATATAAGTTAACCCCCAGTTCACCTCATCTCACCTTTTCAGTCAATACGATGGTTAAAGACCTTTGTAATAAGTGCAATAACAGCGACGTGTTTTCTTAATGACATTTCTTGATTGATCAGTCACAGATACTGAGTGGTGTCGGGCGGTCGGGTAGCCTAGTGGTTATAGCGTTCGCTCGTCACGCCGAAGACCCGAGTTCGATTCCTGACATGGGTACAATGTGTGAAGCCCATTTGTGGTGTCCCCCGCCGCGATATTGCTTGAATATTGCTAAAAGCGGCGTAAAACCTCACTCACTCGCTCGCTGACTCACTCACTGACTCACTGATTCACTGACTGAGTGGTGTCCGCGTGTGTTTATGTAGACAACCCCGTGAAGCTCCGGTGAGAGTTGACGGGATCAGTAGCATGGCTCGCTGACATGGTTGATACTGGTCATCGTATCGGAGTTACGTGGATCAATACCCATAATGTCAAAAAGGTGTTTGTCTGATCTAGATTCGATTGCCGATTGCTTCGTTAAAAAACAACCAAACAAACTTTTATGTATACGTGCGCAGCAGTAATTGTCCGGAAAGTGGGTTTCCGGACTGCCAGGGTTCGGTTTAACGGGGTTTCGCTATAATCAGGTTTAACGTTGAATGGCTTGAATGGGTGACAGGTTTGTATGACCATTTTTGTACTAACACGGCCGGTGTCGAGCCTTCTTTGAAACATCCCCACTGAGGTGGTCCAAACTTACCACTGAACATGCTTCCTTCTTTTCCAGCGAGCAAGAAGTCGATCCTACCAACAGTATACGACGCTGAGTCGGCGGGTCAGATCGCCAGCAGTCCACGTACAGACTCGGGCCACACGTCCGGATTTGTCAAGTGAGTGGAATTAACTGCGAAAACACACAAAATGAGAAAGTTTGTTTTCGCATCTCGAGCTTCAGAGCGAGGCTAAGACAGGTCACGTGATGCATAAAAAAGTTTTGACAGATTAGTAGCCGAAATAAGAAATAAAATAATAACAAATAAAATCATCAACGGTGCCAAGTCAGTTTTGAAAAACGTGAAGAGGTACAAGAATATATTCCAGAACTAGCCTGTAGGTTTAAGCCTATTGATGTCTTAGCGCAAACGTGCATACCTTAAACAATTGTCAACTCGTTGCGTAATGGTTCACATATATTTCCACATATATCATATATATTTCAGATGCAATTTAAAGCATCGGGGCATACGGAATTATACAGTATGATTGAACACATTTAACTGTGTCTTGGGTATATTTTTAGATGCAAAACATATGTAAAATCAAAAATTATTCCTGAGGGATTCTTTGACGAAGAACTTGAAGTCATACGCGCATTCTGATTGGTTTGTCGTATTTTCGAACATAAAATTCATCGATAGGGGGACGAGTCTTCTTGCAGGTTACGGAAAGGGGCGAGTGGTGATGAATGTATTGATGTGTTACAGGCGGCAGACTTGCGAGGCCAGTCGCTTCAGGACAATAGACGGCGTGTGCAACAACATGAACAACCCCTTGTGGGGCTCCGTCAACCGGAACTTCAGGCGAGTCTTACCGGCGGTGTACAATGATGGTATGTGAGAAGGTTAAATGTAAATAGTATTTATGAGATTTAAGAAGTAACCCGGGGCGGAGCCCTTGTTTCCCCGGACACGTGTTTTCTTACATCTCTCAAAATGTTGTGTTTTTATCGTATGTATAAACCGACATTCATTGTTCTTTTAAAAGATGAATACCCCATTTTGTAAACGACAAACACCCGAACAATGTCGGGTGCACGACCTGCTTGCCATGGAGGAGAGTTGATAACTTGATAAAGTTTATGTATAAAATATAAAACCATCCTTCCTACACGATTAGTATGAAAAAAGTCACGATAAAAGAGCCTGTATTAAATGTCCTAAATGCAATAAAAGTTGAATAACATTTAGTAACTTAAAAATCGGAGTTACATATGTGCCGATGAGTCAATGCTTGCATCGAGGTTGTTATCCATCAATTGGTTCATAGCGATAGTTAAATATATGGACTAGAAAGAGTAGGACCTTTAAAAAAGAGCGAAACCCTGTTAAACCAGATACTGTTTATGGAAGGCCTGCATTCCGGCCGGTTAATGTTTGGTACGTGCAGAATAGTGAGGGAGTGAGTTGGGTTTTACGCCGCTTTTTACAGTATTCCAGTTATATCACGGCGTGTCAGCTTAATGTGGGAGGAAAGCCCGAAGTGATGCAGGTCTCAGACGTTTACTACTTCTGTGAAACCCACGAGCACGGGTATGGTGCTGACAAACCTAGAATCAGAATCGGGGCGAACCGGGATTCGAACCCATAATCATAGGTTTCTTGCATGCCCAAGGGACGCAACTCTGCACAGCGAATCGCGCCGCCTTAGGCGACTGGGCCACCCGTGCCCCCACGTGCAGAATAGTTAAAGGACCATTACTTTATACCCTTGTTTCGTGCCAGGACCCATTGATCGTGGGTTCGAATCTCACATTAGCCTTGACTTCGTTATAGGTTTGTCAGCACCATACCCGTGCTCGTGGGTTTCACCAAAGTGGTAAATGTCTGCATCGTTTTGGGTTTTCCTCACAGTAAGCTGACACGCCGTGATATGATTGGGGGGCGGTCGGGTAGCCGAGCGGTTAAAGCGTTCGCTCGTAACGCCGAAGACCCGGGTTCGATTCCCGACATGGGTACAATGTGTGAATCCCATTTCTGGTGTCCCCCGCCGAGATATTGCTGGAATATTGCTAAAAGCGGCGTAAAACCATACTCACTCACTGATATGATTGGAATACTGTCAAAGCGGCGTCAAACGAAACCCACTGACTTACTTATATTGTGCGTAAACATTTGTAGTTATGCTAGTTCACTGTAATGTCTTTTCCAGCGAATGGCACTCCACGCCTCAACACAGCATCCGGGGTACCTTTGCCGACTGCACGAACGGTCAGCAATAATGTCCACTTCGAGCTGAACCGGACGTCAAACCGCCTCAGTGTGATGGCTATGCAATGGGGACAGTTCCTTGACCACGACTTGACGGGTACTCCTGTCACTACAAGTAAGTGCCACACGTCCGATTAGAACGTCTGTCTGAGACCTGCATCACTTGGGGATGGCCGCCCATATCAGGCGATCACGCCGTGATATAACGTTGTTTGTTTGTTTGTTTGTTTGTTTGTTGTTTAACGCCGCACACAGCAATATTCCAGCTATATGACGGCGGTCCGTAAATAATCGAGTCTGGACCAGATAATCCAGTGATTGACATCACGAGCATCGATTTTTGCAACTGGGATACAATGACATGCATCAACCAAGTCAGCGAGCCTGACCACCCTTACGACAAGCATAGTGAAATGAAATGAGTGAGTATAGTTCGACGTGCCCTTGAAGAGAAGGTCAGTTATATCACGGACCCGTGAAGATCCGGGGTAGAATAGGTCCTCAGCAACCCATGCTTGTCGTAAGATGCGACTTACGGGATCGGGTGGTCAGGATCGCTGAATTGGTTGATGCATGTCATCGTACCCCAAGTGCGTGGATCGATGCTCATGATGTCATTCACTGGAGTTCCTGGTTCAGACTCACTTATTTACAGACCGACGTCATATAGCTGGAATATTGCTGAGTGCGGCGTTAAACAACAAACAAACAAACAAGCTGTGGGGCCTTCATCACACAATGCAATTTCTTGAACGTTGTGGTTGATATACTATTCGAATCATTGTTCACAAAAGACAAGTCATTTGGTGTGTTCTATCAAAATGCAGTTAGGTCTAAACATATGAAATGGACGATCGTCTCACAGCCAAAACACCACCTAAACACAACCTCACCGTAAACACGTTAAAACAAATTTAGATTTTAAACATGGATTATTGTTGTTATTGTTCTTGGTAGTAGTAGTAGTAGTAGTAGTAGTAGTAGTAGTATGGAAAAGCCAAAGACGCCCATCATGACCGAGGTTAACTTGTTTAGGAATGAAGGGAGGTAACTCTGATTAGTGTCTGATATGATTTCTTTTATGAATTGATACTCACATTTCTGCTTGAACAAGGTGTTTTGGATAAAAACGAATCCGAATTAATTAAAAACGAATAATTAATTATCAATGTTAGCCTACTGACATCGGGAAATAAGCTATTACGCTGCATCCACGCCTCCATCAGTCGTTACTATGACAAATGACGTTTATATTTGTCTTACTCTTCATTAGACAATGGTGACAAGATCGAGTGCTGCAATGCCCTTGAAGACGCGACAACAGAGTGAGTTGGACCCTCGTTATAACCATCTTCCTTTTATAGTTTTTTACATTTTCTTAGTGAAAGTAGTGTACTTAGCGTCCTTGTTGAGGGGTCACGCATATAATAAAAGACATACAGAGAGACAACTGCTGCCACGCGAGAGAGCGTGTCTGGGGTTTGAGAGGGTCCAGGGTAAGGGAGTGTCCAAGGTGAGAGAGGGTCTGGGTCTGGGGTTGAGAGAGAGAGAGAGAGGGTTGAGAGAGAGGGTTGAGAGAGAGAGAGAGAGAGAGAGAGAGAGAGAGAGAGAGAGAGAGAGAGAGAGAGAGAGAGAGAGAGTTACACGGTGACACCGGTTTCTGTACAAGACACACACCCCCTCCCATCCCCCGACAAAACGTCGCATTTTCAACTTTCAAGAGTGCAGTTCCATTACAATTACAGCATCCAGTCATACTGATATAGGCAGAAACAATATATTTATTTATTTATTTATTTATTTATTTATTTATTTATTTATTTATTTATTTATTTTTATTTTTAATTATTTATTTTTTATTTATTTATTTATTTTATTTTTTATTTATTTATTTATTTATTTATTTATTTATTTATAGGGGCGGTCGGGTAGCCTAGTGTTTAAAGCGTTCGCTCGTCACGCCGAAGACCCGGGTTCTATTCCCGACATGGGTACAATGTGTGAAGCCCATTTCGGGTGTCCCCCGCCGTGATATTCCTCGAATATTGCTAAAAGCGGCGCGAAACCACTCACTGCCCTATTGTCACTTGTTTGTATAGATTCAATAATGACGCTGAGTGTAATTTGTGATCAAATAGAGTTCCTTGTATCAAACGTAAAAACATAAACATATCTATCACATAACCATAGTAAATTATATATTTCCAATGATGTCCTGCTTGACGTTTCCAGTCCAAGTAACCCTTGTTTCCCGATTTCCCTGCCATTCCGAGATGCCCATTTCCCCACCAAGGACTGCATGAACTTTGTCCGCTCCGAGCCAGCTGAAGTAGCCCCCGGAGGTAAGGCACCGCCGCGGCTGGTATTTGTTTGTTGGTATTACGGCTAGCAATATACAGTAAACAACGGTTATAACGAACACGCTTATAACGAACTGACGGATATAAAGAACTTACTTTTTTGTCCCGACTATTTGCTGTAGTTATGCTGTATATATGCTTATAACGAACCACGGCTACAACGAACTAAAATTAGTGGTCCCTTTGAGTTCGTTATAACCGTAGTTTACTGTACCAGCTTTATCATTGCGTCTTGTAAGAAATCGGGATTGCACCAGGCAAAACTGGTGATTGATATCATGAGCAACGTCCGACGTTATCGGGTACGATGACACACAATCAACCCGATCCAATCCAGTCGCCTCTCACGACAAGCAGGGATATATTCTAACACATCGGTCGCTTTCATGGTCTTGTGGATAGATCTTCTAGACGGAGAACGGAAGGTCGGTGGTTCGATCCCCTATATATATATATTCCTGTACGACACCTCTCTTTACCTCTAACAGGACGTATACTCAATGACAGTTACATTTGTGTATGCATGATTTATTCCAGCTCCCCGGGAACAGAAGAACTCTTTGACTTCATTCATCGATGGTTCCCAGATCTATGGTGCCAGTACTGTTGAGACGGCCCAACTCATTGACCTCACAGGCGGTTAGTATCCTGCTGTCCACCATCTTTGATACTCTCTTTACAAGGCAGACTGCGAGTGAGTGAGTGAGTGTTGTTGTTGTTTGTTGTTTAACACCCCACTCAGCAAGATTCCAGCTATATGACGGCGGTCTGTAAATAATCGAGTCTGGACCAGACAATCCAGCTATTAACAACATGAGTATCGACCCACGCAATTGGGATCGATGGCATGCATCAAAGTCAGCGATCCTGACCACCCGTTCCAGTTAGTCGCCTCTTACGACAAGCATAGTCGCCTTTTACGGCAAGCATGGGTTGCTGAAGACCTATTCTACCCCGGATCTTCACCAGTCGAGTGAGTGAATGAG
The DNA here is from genome assembly GCF_023055435.1 of Haliotis rufescens. Taxonomy (NCBI): domain Eukaryota; kingdom Metazoa; phylum Mollusca; class Gastropoda; order Lepetellida; family Haliotidae; genus Haliotis; species Haliotis rufescens. The sequence continues at coordinate 32,297,085 of NW_025963802.1, read as the reverse complement.
TGAGTCGGAAGGTGGTTTTGTGTGGGTCCGTGAGTGCGTGAGTGAAGGAGTGTCTGAGTGAAGGAGTGAGTGAGTGAAGGCGGGAGCGTGTGAGCCTTCTGTGTTGGAGAGAGGGGAGAGAGCGAGAACCCCAACAAGCTAAAGGACGTAACTCTGCTTAAGGCCTTAATTAGATGACTGGGTTGCATTGAACCCAACTCACTGACTCCTATAACCTTGCTACAGGTCTTCTGAAGGTGACGCCAGACAACCTGCTGCCAGCTGGAGAGGAGACAGCGTGCGCCCTTGACCCCGACGACACAGCTGATTACTGTTTCCTTGCAGGTTAGTGTTCTCGAGTGGGGGTTTCAAATGACACAATCTAAGCAGCATGATGAGAACCAAAGGCTATTCATCGTATCGCTGTCACATAAATTAATTTATTATAGAAACAAATTAGAAGTCAGAGAATTCATGCAACAAAGAAACATTTTCAGAGCGCAATATTGCTGACTGCAGCGTTAATGAACATTTATTCACTGATCGATTTGGTAAGGCGATCACACTTCTCTTGGCGAAGCAGTAAACTTATTATTACTATTATTATATACATATATTTATATATTCCTAAAAAAAAGAAACGCAATGCGGATATTTTTGGCCATAAATGCAAAATTAACAGACCAAGGGTGCAACATGAAGATATTTAATGTGTTATAGTGTCAGTGACAAATTTCCCGGATCTAAATAATCACAACACCATGCAAACCATGAGTCGGGAAACACGTACGATTCGGAAAAAACGCACCCAGTGCATTAACAAAGGGGCCACTTTGAACGGTACAGGGTGCAGGGTTTTTGATTGCCTGCCATCTGCGTCAATCGAACAGTGACAGTTCAAGAACATGCCAAGATTAACAGAAGTGCAAAGACGTGCAGGCAGGGGAATCCCGATCAGCTGTAGCCAGGGTCGTCAATGTAGCGCCCAGCACCATCACAAGGCTATGGGATCGGTTTCAACAGTATGGGTCAACACGTGATCGGCCAAAGTCGGGACGACCAAGAGTAACCACCCCAGCCCAAGATGGCTACATCCGACTGCATTGGTGTCGTCAACACAGGGTATGGCCTCAGCTGCGATGGAGAGATGTCTGGTTCAGCGACGAATCAAGATTTCTCCTCCGTCGAGGGGATGGAAGAGCACGGGTTACAGACGTCGAGGAGAACGTTACGCCGGGAAGTACAGGAAGTGGACAGGTTTGGTGGGGGTAGCGTTATGATGTGGACGACTATCTCACATCATGGCAGGACAGGTTTCGTCCATATTCAGGGCAATCTTACGGCTCAACGATACATCAACGAAATTTTCCTACCACACGTCCTCCCAATTGCAGCCAACGGCAACGGTGTATTCCAGCAGGACAACGCCCGAGCACATGCGGCACGGATCACAAGAGCCTGTGTACACAACAACGTTCATGTTCTCCCCTGGCCCTCCAGATCCCCGGATATGAACCCGATAGCGCACCCGTGGGATGAATTGGATAGACGGCTACGCCGACGTCAACCACAACCCCAGACGATGCAGCAGTTGGATTTTGCGTTGCAGGCTAATCGGGCTCTCATTCCCGAGGATGTGATTCTGATACTCGTCTCTTCCATGGGCAGGAGATGTCAGGCCACTATCGATTCCAACGGGGGACATACGCGTTATTGATGGTAGATGACCTTCACCTTGGACTTTTCCTATGTACCGATAACTGACATGACTACAATCATGCCACAACACTTCAGCTCAATACTTTGTACGGTTCCTCGTATAAATGTATTGTCCTATCTCACACAAATCTGGCTTCTCGGGTTTTTTTAAGAGTATATTTTTATTATTATTGTTGTTGTTGTTATTATTATTATTATTGTGGTTCTTTACCAGGTGATAGTCGTGTGAACGTCTTCCCTGGTCTCTCTGCACTCCACACCCTCTTCGTCCGCGAACACAATCGCATTGCCACGACCTTGGCTTCCCTGCAGCCCTCCTGGTCTCACGAAACTCTCTTCAACGAAGCCAGGAAGATTGTAGGGGCACAGCTGCAGGTCATCACGTACAACCAATGGCTACCGGAAATCATCGGAAGGGACGCCATGACCTTACACGGTCTTACTTCCGGTGACTACTCGTATGACCAGACCGTCGACCCAAGTCTTGCAAACGTCTTCTCGACGGCGTCGTTCAGATTTGGACATACAATGATCCCAAAGACTATGCGTTTTGAAAATGATGACGTTTCTTTGACAAAAATGTACAACAGGCCTTCCTACGTCCGAAAAAACATTAATTCCATCTTTGAAGGCCTTCTTGGTGGAGCGAATGAGAGAGTTGATGCATGGTACTCGGACGAGATGAGGAACCATTTGTTTGAAACCACGGCCGAGTCTGGGTTGGACATCGTGTCTCTCAACATCCAGAGAGGCCGAGACCATGGGCTCCCTGCCTATAACGCCTGGAGACATTACTGCCAGCTGCCAAATGTTACTTATCCCACCAATAACGTATTTTCTGGTCGAGCGGGAAGAGACATAGAAAGGACATACACGTAAGTTGAACCTTTCCAATACGTAACGCAAAAAGGCAAAAGATTAGACTCTTCAAATAAATATTTTATGCATTTTAAAGTTTCGTTAGGATGAGAGAAAAATATGATTTTCACTTTTAATTTTAAGTTCTTTAATTTTATTCTGTGCATTTTATTCAATTGTATCAGAATGATAATTTTATAGAGATGAATGGGAACAACACCACACACTGAGTACTGGTGAAGTAGAGCTATGAGTATGTGATTAAACTGGTCATTAATCTTGTACCAGTTTACTGGCTGCGTATGGAAGCAGTTTGTACTTTTTTATTTTGATGAGTGATTATCCGACTTGATAAGCGTTGATGCAAAATCTCTTAACTAGCCTGGTTCTGTAAACCAAGTAATAGAAACAAAACGCCTTGGGGATGGAGCGGTCTGGGGTTGGCTGGGGATGTGGGATCCCCCAACTTTGCGACATAATGCCATCTTCCCGAGGCAAGCGAGTTAACTCACTTTTTACAGTCAGTTAACTTCTTTGTCTCGGGAAGACGCATCATGCCGACAACTCAGGGAGTTAACTGACTATGAAAGTCTACTTTCCACCCTTGCCGAACTATCCTGGTATTATGGAGTTACATTTTAGCTGGACTAACGAGTATGCATAGTCAAATCAAAATTGCGCAACGAAATCGAAATCCAGTTAGTAAACTGTCATTCAGATTTCGGTCAATTGCAGGATTTGCGAAGCATGTGCACCGCCAACTCGTTGTCGACAGGTATTTTCTAAATCTTTTCATGTTTTAATGAAGGTGCTCACGTGATCTGATGCACTTCGCGATGAAAGACCCGTTTTATCACAATTCAGATCTTGAGAATCGATCAGATCGTATTGCCTGGGCGCCGCCATTTAGCGCCGCCAAATGCAAGTGATGCGAGAGGTTGAATCTGATTGGTCCATAGGAGATGCATGGAAGGGACATAGCTCGTAATAGCAACAGGTGGCGCTACGATCGAGCCCAGGTATTCCAGCCTAGTTCGTCAAGTTCGATAACTGTACTTTTAAAGTCAGTTAACTCTCTTGCCTCGGGAAGATGACAACCCGTCAAATAACCGATCGCATATTGATCGAAGCGGAGTTAAAATCTCACATCACCAAATATACAACCTTTTCATTGAGCTAAAACAAAACATTGCCAAAGTACAAAAACAGTTAGGTATATAGTTTCTCAATGTTAGATTCACCTGATATAACGGGTTTCAGTTCCCCTGATGACATCGATCTGTACACAGGGGGCGTCTCCGAAGCTCCAGTTGGCGGTGCCGCTGTTGGGAGCTTGTACATCTGCTTGCTGGGAGAACAGTTTGCCGATTTGAAATATGGCGACAGTTACTGGTATGAAACCACAGATCCAGTTAAGGGATTCACCACAGGTATGTAATAATGATAATCTTGTTTTGTCGATCAGTAGGTCATTTTTATTTTGTTTAATTCCTCCACCAACCCAGGGGAGATAGGATGGCATTGTGGTTAAAGCGTTCGATCGTCACGCAAAAGGCCGGGTTTGATTTCGACATAGGTAAAATGGGTAAAGCCCATTTCTGGTGTCCCTCGTCCTGATTTGACTGAATATTGTTAAAGCTGCGTAAACCTCTACTCATGGGTGTTCTGGAGTAATGTCAAGGGGACAAGGGGTAGCCTTTTAGATAAAGTGGTGGCTCGTCACGCCGAATGCCCTGATTCGATTCCCAACAAAGGTACAATACAGTAAAGTACGGTTATAACGAACTCAAAGGGACTACTAATTTTAGTTCGTTATAACCGTAGTTCGTTATAAGCATATATACAGTATAACAACAGCAAATAGTCGGGACCAAAAAAGTAACTTCGTTATATCCGTCAGTTCGTTATAAGCGTGTTCGTTATAACCGTAGTTTACTGTATTTGTCTACTTCTGATGCCTTCCCCCATAATTATGCTGGAATATTGCTTCAAGAGTCGTAAAACTCTCTCACTCAGTGCACGGATGTTTTCATTTGTTCCAGAACAAATTGCCTCCCTTGAGCAAGTATCTCTGTCCCGTATCATCTGTGACAACACCGACATCAGCAGCATCCAGACACGCCCTTTCCGCTTGACTGAAGCCAATAAGTAAGTCGGATATGGTTTCATTATCAATAAATGCATGTCGGTAAATTGGTTTTTCGCCAAATAAAAAATATGTCAGATTACTCACTAAAAAATAACTAACTCTGAAGCCCATATGTTATTTATTCGTTTACTTATATAATTATCCGGGTGCAAGGGTCGTCTAAGGTACCGCAAGTAGCTGTGCAGAGTTGCGTCCCTTTAGCACGCCAGAAACCTATGATCGTGGTTCGAGTCTCCGATAACGTTTCTAGGTTTTTCAGCACGAAATCCGTGCTCGTGGGTTTCACCAAAGAGGTAAATGTCCGAGACTTGCATCGTTTTCGGCTTTTCTCCAACAGTGAGCTGACACGCCGTGATATAACTGAAATACTGTACTAAGCACCCCACTCACTCACTATACAATAATTTAATACGTTGAGGAGATTACGTCTGGATTCACAAGAGTCCCAGATTCTTGTCGATTATAACATCCGTTATCACTGTGTTGTTGAGATTCACGTAAGTGTTTACGCTAACGTTCCATATCAAGTTGCCATGTCAGGATATTTCTTAAAATCTGTTCAAATCAGTTGTGAACCTAGATAGTAAATGCAGTCAAAAACGTCAACAATTATGTATCAAGAACCATTTGAACAATATCTTCCGCGCTGCCATTGATGCAAACCGACGAAGAGTTTTTGATATCTACGCAATCTCATTAAAATCAGACCTTAGTTCTCGCTACCGCTGAACAAAGATCTGAAGACACCCCATTAGGGGTCACGTCAGAACGACCTTTCATCCGACCAATCAGAGCGTCGCTTACCAGATTATGAAAGTGACAGTCAGAATGTGATTTCTAATCATGCAACCTCGAAAACACGGGGTATTCCGAACGAAAGATAGGGTTTAACGACTGAATCTATACAATCTAGACCATCTATTAACCATTCCAGAATGTTCTTTTGTTCAGGCTTCAAATTTGTAATCGAGAATTCGTCAAAATATGTTTCGAAGCGTAGTCGACAATTTGAAATTAGTGCCGTAAAGCACGAGAAAGCTGCCTTCTGATTGGTCATTCCATTGGTCGGTCAAAGTTCGCGCAAGGTCGGTCTGACGTGACCCCTAATGGAATGTCTTCACGTCTTTGTTTAGCGGTAGCGAGGGCTAAGATCTGATTTTAATGAGATTGATATCTACCATTCATATAATAAGTTCAACCATTCATATATTTAATGTTTCGCCTCTAGCAACCAGGTTGTTGACTGCAGTTCAACGGCTATCCCATCCTTAGATCTGTCCCTGTGGGGACCCACGGGACAGACTGGGGAAAATACACCAGACCCACAAGCTCCACAGCCTACACAACCTCCACGCCGACGACCGGATGGACGACCACCACGACACCCAAAGCCGACAGGAGGAAAACGACCTGGGCGACGCGGCTAATGGAAACTTACGCTCTGGCAATTGGCAATCCCAACAAAATTTATTCAAGTCATTCAAAAGCCACTTTATTTGTCTGTACAATCAAATATTGGGATTTATATGAGTATTATTTTTATTGAGTTTCTTTTATTCTTACGCTAATTACACAGATAATGTGTCAAATGTAACTATTGTTCTCGCAACCTGAAATAGAAACACGAAATATCGCGATAAGTAATTAACGAAGACAGATGCATGTGTGCTAATACTCATAAAGCGAAAAACAAGCCTTTTAGCCGATTACGAATATAACTTGCAGTGAAGATTTTGCAAAGATCGCTTGTCAAGAAAATACCCATTTTGCTTGCGATAAAGCAGTGTTCGAAATACCTGCCTGCCCGACCGTCCGAGACGGGTTGATTTCAACTCGGGCTGCCAGATTTTCAAATCCCCCTGCCCGACGGTCGGGTTACATTTCATATGTAAAAATATTCTAAATATTTCCCAATGATAAGCACATGATGTATTCGAATATATTTAATACAAATCTGGCCTAAAAAGTGTTTGCTATTTCTTTTCTTGCATTACTTCATGTTCAATGAATTCGATTTAAAGTTTTAATTAAATTATCCTGAGAAACATATGATTATAGTGGGCAGACAGGTTTTGGTCAGGGCTGGCAAGTATTTCAGCTAGCCAGTCCTGTGGTCTGGCTGAAAATTTTAGGAGTTTCATACCCTGGATAAAGATCAAGTTTTCATAACGTGGGTACATTCCTTAATTCTATTTCAAGTGGCGAGAATTATAATCACAAATACAATTTCTAGACAGACCTAAAATATTGACACCTCATCATGGAGCCTCAACACAGCAAAAACAATTATCTCGTTATGTTCGTGAATCTTCAAAAATAAACGTTTTACAAATGTTGATGTGTTTTATATTCTGTTTTTTTTTAGTTTTCTTACTGGTTTTGTTTTATCGCTTGCTGTTTAACGTCACACTCAGCAATATTGCAGTTATTTTGCGGCGGTCTGTAAATAATGTAGGTTGGACCAGACCGGAGCAAATATTGTGCAACGATCTACGCAATTGGCGCGCCATGATACACAATCCACTTCGTCACTGAGCCTGACCTCCCGTGCTATTACATCGCCTCTCATGGCAAGCATCGTTCGGAGGGGTCCTATATTCTTACCAGGAATACCCACAGGTTGTGTGAGCATTCTCATTGTGTATCAAATTGAGTGGTACATTTGACCTCTTTAATTGTCACGATTGGCTCGTGCAGCCTGTTTTCGTTCTGGTTGGCTGATTTTAGTGTGAATTTAAACAGAGGTCTCTTCAGTGGAATTATAGGATAAATTTCCTTTTCAACAATTACAATTCAATCCCAGTGAATGAAGTCAGTGTTGTGTATCAATTTCCCAGATGAAATCCAGCCCATAATCTCATTCGGCACCACTCGCCCCTTTCCGTAACCTGCAAGAAGATTCGCCCCCCATCGATGAATGTTATATGTAAAAATACGACAAACCAATCAGAATGCGCGTATGATTTCGAATTCTATGTCAAATAATCCCTCAGAAATAAGTTTTGATTTTACATATGTCTTGCACCTAAAAATATACTCAAGACACAGTTAAATGTGTTCAATCATACTGTATAATTCCGCACGTCCCGATGTGCTTTAAATTGCATCTGAAATATATATGATATATGTGGAAATATATGTGAACCATTACGCAACGAGTTGACAATTGTTTTAGGTATGCCCGTTTGCGCTAAGACGGAACCCAGTCTCAAAAATGTCCATGAGAGGGGCACGAGTCGCTATTCGGCTTGTCCCGGAATAACACGAGTTGGTCAGGAGTGCCTATAATCTGTGAGCGGATTGTTTTACCTGACATCTAGAAATGGTGAGGCAAGAAATCATCATTGCTTTCACAAGTTGTAGCCATGTTTGGGAATCGAACTCGGGACTTCGACGTTACGAAAACAACCCTCTGCGCAGTTACCTAACATGTACGGAGCGAATACTATCATACGCGGTACAACGCTGTTGTGCAGCGATAGCTTCCGTATTTAGAGTTAGCTCCCTTACATCGCTTAGTCAACTTTTCTCGTTTGGTGGCTGGCGCACCGACGAGATGAACCACATTATTGACAAATCTCGCAATGTCTCGTACTTTTTGTGGATGGTTGTAGCTGGTTTCTGAAGATTGATATTATATATTGAATATAATAATATTGAATTATGATATTTGGGTATTATTCTTTGTAAGGGTACAATGTCACCCCCGTTGTGATGGTTCTAAAAGTGGCGTGAAACCTTTGGTGTACGCATGTAGGACATGCCATGTTTAGAAGCTCCTTTATACAGTGAAATCGTTAATGCGTGCCCCGTTAATCCGGAAACTCTACCATCCGGACGATCTGTTTTGAGGACGTATTCATATAGGCAAAGGAAAACCTTCGTAATCCGGACATTTATTAACCCGGGGGATTTCTTTGGAAAGTTCCGTCCGGATTAACGAGGTTTAACTGTATGTTTGTTTTGCGTCGCTGTTAACTTCGTTATTCCTGACTTCAGGCTGTACAATCCTAGTTTCGTCAACCCTAAAGTGAACTGGAACAAGACTATCCACAATTGTAAACTTCCCCTGTATGTCCAGCAATATTCCTGCAGCTCCAGACTTTGTGATTCGATTAGAGGTACCATCGATCATGCTCTTACTACGAAGATTTTAAAGCTGATCATTCGACTTTGGCTAAACATTCTTTGATCAAGGTTACAGCTTTCAAGGCATTAGCATGGCAAACGTGGAGGACATCAGTGACGAAAATTATGTCCGATTGAATTCCCTATTTTGACTTTACTATATGTTCCCGTGTTGTTTTCAGGGGAACAATTGACTTGCTTTTGCATGTGTTTGCAACGAGTACTACATGTGGAGCAGGACACGCTTGCCTTTTCGCGCTCACCTGGTATCACCCCCATGTGATAGTGATTCATAAACACATGCTCATGATACAGAAATTGTACAATGGAATATGCATTTATGAATCCTCACAATCAAGCTTCATCAAAATTCTTGAAACCTTAAGCTGCCAAATATAACGCAGAAAATTCACATGTTTGTGGGTCATTGCCATGGCAAAAACATCTAATGCCAAATGGAAAGCTGAAAGTACATAACGTCATGTCAGGACAGTACAACTGCAAAATGAAAAAAGTACATATGACCTTCTTTTCATCATATAAGTAGTCATATGGGTCCAACAAGCTTGTCTAAAACATATGACACCTGATTGTGACCAGGCCGAATTATCTAATCAGTGTGTGTCAATTACTGTGTAAAAGAACGTTATCTTGAACTCACTATTGCACTAATCCGTCCGTACTAGAGTGTCAATAAGCCACCACGTTCAGTTCAACCCGACAAGGCATCAGTGCTTTACCGTACAGTTCCAACACCATGGCAAATTAATGTTTCTTGTATCGGTGCTGCGTTCTGTAGTGATGTATATCTGGCAAATTAATGTTTCTTGTATCGGTGCTGCGTTCTGAAATAATGTATATCTGGCATAGTGATTTATATAAAATTGATTGTCTGCACTCGAAACTGAAGTAGTTATCGGCGGGTCGTAAGAGGGGTTTAACATGGCGCCAGAGACTGATGTGATCTCTCAAATCCTACAGTCTCGATATTTTATCTTGATAAACAAGGCAAAACTTTTTATCTTTCAGAGACACAGAGAGGCTTTATGTACAGGGTATTTTATAGCACACACATTGTCATTACAGTCAACATAATATACTGTGGATGTAAAAATAATGTAACGAACAGCTACTTTTACACAGTATTCTACCATGAATTTGGAATTTACTCGATTGTGATTGGTCAATCGGAGGCTATTAAATCACAATAAACCCCCTCTGATTGAAACAGCTGGTTTGACGGCCGCATCACCGCTGAAGCTAATATTCATAGAATAGTATTATTTAATTATATCTACAATCACAGGTTACAAAATGCACAGATGCGGTTACTACAATATTCAAAGGATGTGTGGCAATACATTTCGTGGCACTTCACTCAGTATATTTGCTAACACCTAAGAGTTCGCGTTTTATTTAGTCATGGTAGAATGGAGATAAAACTACCGTGTTTTCAATGTTGAGCTAGGTTACCTGTAGATTTAACCGCTCTAAATTGTAACATTTGAAACCTCACGCTGCGCGGTCAGGTCAAAAATTCAATTTATCGCGGTTAAATCTACAGGTAACCTAACTTTACCCCGAAAACACGGTATGTTTATCTCCTAAATAATAGGGACATGAATAGTTATCTGATCGACGAGCTCTGTAAGAGGCAATTGCAGTAAAGCATTAGCGAATAAAATAAGTATTATATCCAACTACCTTGTAAATAGTTTCTATTTTTTTATTAATATTTCTTTCAAAAGTATAAGTTTGTTTTAACACCAGTTTTAATCATACATGAATAAAAAAAAAATTGTAATATTACACCACAGAAATAAAGAGTTGAAACGAATTGGTTTAACACTTTCTCAAGGTGATCCAAAATACAGTGTCACTAGGTTAATGGACGAGCACGGAAACTGTTTAGAATCATGCGGCTGTATCAGCAAGTAAGTACAAACAATAGGGTTAGTCCTAACACAATTTTAATCCTTGCTTTGTCAGATATCACCTTGATTCATATTCATGTCAAACGTTCCGTAAGTCTGTTATCTCCCTTTGGTACATGAAACAGAATAACTGAACCATCCCAACTTATTCACGCTATCTCATACGTCCATTGATAGGTGGGTCTTAAGCTCCCGAACATATCATCTCCTGTACAACTCCATACAGTGTCAAAGTTTCTGTAAACAGAGTTGTTCACCCTTGGCCAATAGATGGCGTTGATGTAATCTTCGGCCTTTGAGACGAGGTAGCCACGCTTAAGAGATAACCGCACTGCGATAACTGCGATCATCATTCCAGAATTGATGCTTAAATGTTTTCGCATATTTGAGTAGATCGTTAAGGTATTTGTCTAATAGTTTGAATTATCAGCCCCTCCTGTATAACATATTTTAGTAGCCATGTTCGGGAAATGACTACAGGCGAGGCGGCAAGACCGTGGGGGTTGCTGATGGTCTGTCATTGATACACAAGAACGTCAAGTCATCAACGACTACAATAAGCTGAAAACATCATCCCCAAATCCAAAGACACTGATGCCAGAAACCTGTGATCTTGGCTTCGTCCTGATTATGTTTCTAGGTTTGGTAGCTTAATGCTCTTGGGGTTCACCAAAGTGGTAAGAACCGTGAAGATCCGGGGTAGAATAGGTCTTCAGCAACCCATGCTTGCCGTAAAAGGTGACTGTGCTTGTCGTTAAAGGCGACTAACGGGATCGGGTGGTCAGGCTCGCTGACTTGGTTGATGCATGTCATCGATCCCAATTGCGTGGATCGATGCTCATGATATTAATCACTAGATTGTCCAGACTCGATTATTTACAGACCGCCGTCATATAGCTGGAAAATTGCTGAGTGTGGCGTTAAACAACCAACAAACCAACACCAAACCAAACCAAACCAAAGTGGTTAACGTCTATGAACCGCTTCATGTCTGGTTTTCCTCCACACTAATCTGACATGCTGTAATATACATTGTATTATGCAAAAAAGTTGAAAGCCGCGTTAAACCAAACGCACTTACGTTAACCCCCTTTTTCTTACCTTTTGACATACTACATCTTCAAACATTGCCTGGGTCACAATCCGTCATTCACAATCCATTATTTTCATATCTTTAGTTATCCTTCCATAGTAACGCTCCCTGCTTGGGACACAATATACAATATATATAGAGAGAGAATCTCACCCTCGTGTCTTTTGATATCAAATATATCAACACGAGTTGATAAAAGTGGAAAAATTCCGAGGCTTGCCGAGGATTTTTGCCACTTTTATCAACGAGTGTTGATATATTTGATTTCAAAAGACACGAGGGTGAGATTTTATTTATCATTCAACATCATTCTAGCAACTTTTTCAATTTGTAGACAGTAATTAGCAGTGTCTTCAGTGTAAAAGTACTGCTAACAGCCTCAGTAGCAGAGCCATTAGTGATGTCATTTGATTGTGACGTCATGGTAACCAGTGACGTCACAATGGTCTGCAAAGCATTGTGATGTAATTTCATTGAAGCGATATCTACAGTGTAGATATCGCTTGATCTAATCCAAGCGATATCTCATGTGGGAGCCAGTTTTGGATGATAAATACCATTCACAATCCACGATATTCACATGAATAGGCATCCTACATCTTAAAGCACGCTGTTTGAGCCCCAATGTATACGTCATTAAAAATCCACGATATTCACATGAATAGGAGTCCTACATCTTAAAGCACACTGCTTGGGTAACAATATATACACCATTCATAATCCACGATATTCACTTGAATAGGTGTCCTACATCTTACAGGACACTGACGGGACACAGTATATACGTCATTCATAATCCACGATCTTCACATGAATAGGTGTCCTACATCTTAAAGCACACTGCTTGGGTAACAATATATACACCATTCATAATCCACGATCTTCACATGAATAGGTGTCCAACATCTTAAAGCACACTGCTTGGGTAACAATACATACACCATTCATAATCCACGATCTTCACATGAATAGGTGTCCTACATCTTAAAGCACACTGACGAGACACAGTATATACGTCATTCATAATCCACGATCTTCACATGAATAGGTGTCCTACATCTTAAAGCACACTGCTTGGGTAACAATATATACACCATTCATAATCCACGATATTCACTTGAATAGGTGTCCTACATCTTACAGGACACTGACGGGACACAGTATATACGTCATTCATAATCCACGATCTTCACATGAATAGGTGTCCTACATCTTAAAGCACACTGCTTGGGTAACAATATATACACCATTCATAATCCACGATCTTCACATGAATAGGTGTCCAACATCTTAAAGCACACTGCTTGGGTAACAATACATACACCATTCATAATCCACGATCTTCACATGAATAGGTGTCCTACATCTTAAAGCACACTGACGAGACACAGTATATACGTCATTCATAATCCACGATCTTCACATGTATAGGTGTCCTACATCTTAAAGCACACTGCTTGGGTAACAATATATACACCATTCATAATCCATGATATTCACATGAATAGGTGTCCTACATCTTACAGGACACTGACGGGACACAGTATATACGTCATTCATAATCCACGATCTTCACATGAATAGGTGTCCAACATCTTAAAGCACACTGCTTGGGTAACAATATATACACCATTCATAATCCATGATATTCACATGAATAGGTGTCCTACATCTTACAGGACACTGACGGGACACAGTATATACGTCATTCATAATCCACGATCTTCACATGAATAGGTGTCCTACATCTTAAAGCACACTGCTTGGGTAACAATATTTACGCCATTCACAATCCACGATCTTCACTAAAACAGTTATCCTGCATCTTAACGCTCACTGCTTGGGTCACAATATATACATCATACAAAACCCACTATTTTGGTCTGATAATTCACAATGTATATTCTTTAACATTTATCAGTATAATTACAGAGATATAATATATACGGTTCACGCTAGGCCGTGAGGCCTGTATATAATAAACGTTCTCACAAACGTGAAAAAGGACGTATCCTAAACCTAAATTCTGTAATATCTTTTTTTTTAGGATCTCTTCCGTTTCTGAGATATTGATAAGATGCATTATCAACTTTTGGTGTTGAAAGTAATAATGTTTTAATATCAAAAACAAAAAACACATTTAAGGAAAAAGAGATCCGAAGAACAACTATGTAATTTGTATGGCCTTTACTATGTATATTACTATAACTATGTATATAACTATAACTTTGTATATAACAATAACTATGTTTATTTCTTTCGTCTTATTGCTTGATAAACGATGTAAGTGACACTAACAATTTCTTCAATGGAGATGATCTTGAAGGTCTTTGAGAATTATACTCTGTAAATGAAATCCATAATTATGGCAAAAATGAGAGAGCTGATTTTTCAAATTTGAGAGAAAACCTAATTATGAGCAAGTATTGGACCCAAGATGAGCTTTTTACCATTATGTTTGTACTATCGTTATCAACATTTCGAAAGAAATTCAGCACCAAAATTACTCATGTTGAAATGTTCTTTAAAATACTTCCCGAAAACTTCTAGAATCCGCCATTTCGGCACATTTGAGTCGTATTGTACGTATTGTATTACAAAGTCTAACTGTCATTCATATGAACCATGTCTGATTACTTTCAAAACCATTTCTAAAAAATTTGCTCATTTCTTGAATTAGGTAGATTAGGCCATTATCACACAGAAATCAAGCAGGTTTAATTTGTCTGGTGGTCATTACTAATTGATATGAATTATCCCACCTAAAGCATTATATGAAACCGATCCTTTAAAATAGAAACCAGACCTTTTCAACTTCATTATTCAGTATCATGTACCTAAACGACGCCCCACAATTCTATCTACGTAATACCACAATGGTTTTCAATTACTATCAACACAATTAGAAGCCCAAGGAACAATCGACGCCACGTAAGAACCGGACATTGGGCTCTCGAGAAAACAATAAACGGAAGTCTTCAGAGACGGTGTTCCCCAACAATCGCCTTAATTGTTTCATCGGGCGCCTGTCGTCGACCAAATTAGACGATCTTTGACGATACAGAAGCTACCGAGATTTGATCGCCCTCTTCCGTTCGTTTTAGTTCCTGTCCAAGTTTTCGAGTGACTTGTGTTTCACTTATATCTCACTATGATGGTGTCGAGCATGAGTCGTTCTTGTGTCTCATAAGGGGTTATTTCCTTTGTTTTGGAAGGTTTCAATTGATTCAAGTGCGGTGCATGTCAATCACGTGTCATTGTTTGGAGCAATTTGAAACCTTTGATTTGGTTTTGTATCTTATTATGCAATTATACTATCTATATCGTCGTGAAAAGGTGTGATCGAGCAGGGTGGTCATATACATAGATGCCAATTTATCGATTAATGGTTATGATTAATACAACAAAAGGTTCGAGATATTCCACGTTCGAAATGGGAAATAGCTTTTAGATTATCACAGATTCTGCCCGGACCATAAACATTCACCGCCTTGGTCGATATATCGAGTTTAAAGAGTTCGAGTTAACAAGGTTTCACTTCTGATGACGTCAAATTTCAGCTTGCTAAATAATTTCTGTTTGTGCGATAATTCGGCTCACCCCAGTAGGATCTCGGCCACCATCGACCGGAATCCATATTGGAACCCGTTTCGTGTACGTGACTATCACATGACATAACACAACCAGGTGGCAACCGTGAACCCTATCTGCCTATTCAACTTGGTTCTTCAAATCAAAGTGTGTACATAATTTTTGTTATGAAAAATGAAATCTTCAAACACGACCATCATGGTATATAAACTAAACTGACGGTTGAATCAAACGCAATCTCAATAAAATCAGATCTAGGTTCTCGCTGCCGCTGAACAAAGATCTGAGGACATCCCATTACGGGTCACGTCAGAACGACCTTTCGCGAACTTTGACCGACCACGGAAATGACGAACAAGAAGTCGACATCAGCAACTTAGAAAGCAGCTTTTTCGAGCTATACGGCCCTCGTTTCAACATGGCAACTTCTATTTCAGACTACGCTTGAAAAATATGTTGACACAGTTCTCGATTAAAATTTTGAAAACTGAACAAACGAACATTCCGGAATGTTTAATATATGGCTGAGATTGCATGGCAGTGCTTCCCACGAACCGTGCAACGCCTCCTCCGTTCAAATGTTTATCCCACGGAAGCGAGAGATAGACGATAATTTTGACGGAATAAGTCGTACGGGCCGTAACTGTCGTTCGGAATACCCCGTGTTAACGTTTTCGAGGTTGCATGATTAGCAAACACATTCCGACTGTCACTTTCATGATCTGGTAAGCGACGCTTTGATTGGTCGGATGAAAGGTCGTTCTGACGTGACCCGTAATGGGATGTCCTCAGATCTTTGTTTGGCGACAGCGAGCACTAAGATCTGATTTTAATGAGATTGAATCAAGCGATACAAAACCCAAAATTGCATTTTCTAAAAAGACCACGAAGCGACTCGAAACAAAATAATGTTATTGAATGGCAAGTCAGCATGTGATATGTGTACAGAATTTTAACAAATGGCACATATAATGAGTGAGTGAGTTAGGTTTTTACGCCGCTTTTAGCAATATTCCAGCAATATCACGGCGAGGGACACCAGAAATGGGCTTCACAAATTGTACCCACGTCGGGAATCGAACCCGGGTCTTCGGCGTGACGAGCGAACGCTTTAACCACTAGGCTACCCGACCACCCCTCACATATAATGATGTCATGGGTACAGTAATGAAGGTGGGATCAAGTGTTCAGTATTCGAGCAAGTAGTCAGTGTCCTCATACACAATAAAGTCTCCTTGAAGAGCTGGAATCACACATTTCAGTCAATAACGTAAATGTCCTCCATTAGCACGTTAACAGGATATAACTCGACACGCAGCCAAAGGTTGTTGCCACACGGCTATGGGTAGCCCCAATCAATCTATATCATACAGATCATACTTCTGTCTGCTATGGTGATAATCCTGACATCACTGAGTGATGATTTTTGTAAATTCCTACGCCAAATGTCGAAGTTACAGTGCCTGTATACCCTTATACCGAGTGGAGATCGTTTAGCAGTTGAATTACATTTTTGTATTGTTTTAAGACATTTCTTACGTATATAAGTTTGGACAATATATTTTTTTTGTATCGTTTCATGTGACTGTGGGTTTCCATGTGTGAGGATCTGGCGTTGCGCGGTTTACAGTCAATTCATGCAACTTTACATTTGAGAATCTGTTTCACAAGATTTAGATGTGGCAATTTTAGACTTATGACAGAAACAGGAAGATACACGTATATACCATACCATTTAAGACTATGCCCTCATTGTAGGCTAAATGACAAAATGTACATAGAAGACGGGATTCATGTTTTACTTGTATGTGATGCATATACCTACATTAGGAAAAAGTATATTGGTAAATATATCACAAATGACAGTGCACTAAACATATTCATAATATTATGAACACTCAAAATACACAAACAATAAGTGATCTCTGTTTATACCTATTCAATGTGCAAAAAATAAAAAATATGTTCAATACCACTTAATATATCTATTATACCTACAGGACACAGATCAGTTCCATGATAGTGTCAGAATAGGTTCCCAATAACCTATGCTTGTGGAAACTGAATGAATCGGCTGGTCAGGCTCCTTACCAAACTTGGTTGGTAGCATCGGGATACATTGCTCATAATATCAATAACTGGTTTGTCTGGTCCAGACTCCATTGTTTACTGACCGATGCAGTTGAAAAAAACTAGCGAGTGCAGTGTTAAACGTCAAACGAACAAACATCAATGGCAGTGATATCGTAGATAGTGTACCCGATACGGCTAACAAATGCATGTTATTATTATGTGTTTTGTTGATTGAGAAAATCTTATATATCTGTGTAGACAATACCGTCAATGATTAATTTTGAGGAAAATAAAACCAAACTTTTGCCAAACGTTACCAATCGCAAGCAATATTGGTGCCGTTTTGAGGTGCGGTCGTTTTAGATTCATCGCATATAAAAGCATACGATTGAGCCTTCTGCGTTTGCTGAGGAAAATAGTTTACTGTGCCCGGATTTGGGTGAGGTTTTGTGTTGAGTTTTTCAAGGATTGGTCCGCTGACCCAAGGTGCGATTCGCTGAACAGAGTTGCGTCCCTTAGTTCCCTTGGGCACGCCAGAAACCTATGATCGAGTGTTCCGATCTCGGTTCGCCACGATTATGTTTCTAGGTTTGTCAGCATCATACCCGTGCTCGTGTGTTTCACTGAAGTGGTAAACGTCTGACACCGCATCACTTCGGGCTTTCCTCCCACATTAAGTTGACAGGCCTTGATGTAACAGGAATACTGTTCAAACCGCGTTAAAACGCCAAACTTGCTCGATTATGTCAACAGCTTTCTCCCAACATTAAATCCTGATTAATCCTAGGCCGGACGGCCTCCGTGGTCTAGTGGTAGAGCGTCCGCCCGGAGAGCGGAAGGTCCGGGGCTCTTGTTGGTACTTGTTGTTACCCTGCCTGGCGCTCGGCATTAAGGGGCTAAAGCAAGGACTGGTTGGCTCGGAGTCAGTATACTGTGTCTGAGTGGGGTATTCATGTTAAACTGCGGCATGGTATCTCAGTGGGCTAGTACTATAAATCAGCATCTGTCCGGACTAGTACAAGCAGCCACACACACACACACACGTGCATGCACGTCGCTATATAAGTGCAATAATCTTGGACGCGACGTTAAACCCAATTCTACCTCACCTTACTTAATCATAATCCGAATGAGAGCTAGAACATTTCTAAACCTTATTACGTTTATGTTATTCACTCGGATAATATCGTTCCTTTTCGTGAGTCTTCGTACGTCAAATGCCCTTAGTGTCCTTTAGGGACGTTTACTAAGCCGGCCATACACGGAGGTGTTTATGCAAATCCTTTGGTTACAGATACCAGTGCATGAACCTTTTACAATGAAATATACTAAATACAAAACTGTCCACGATGGTGCTTCAGCAGAGGGAATATTTCAGAGTGTGACGCTCAAATTGACACGCGTGTTTGCAGGGTTGTCTTGTTTCAATCCAAGATAAGCAATTTACTTCACATGAAATTGACTTTCAAATGTTGTTTGACAAACATTCCCCTCCCACTAATGCAAGCAAATAAAACCCTGTCGGTACTAAGCGGAATGTATTGAGTATTCAAGACAGACTTGAGACGAACATCAAGAAATATATAACACTTTGGAATACTACCTGACGGCCTATGTCATAACAAGAACCTCAGATATCCTCTTGTCACCAGGAATAAAGAATATTGTTACAAAGAGTAACTGTGAATGATTAAACGATTACTAACCTATTTTGAGTTTGAGGGTAAACTAAAACTCAGTCATGATTTGAAGGAGTGGTCAGGATAATAGGTTCTCTTTGAAAATTGCATTTGATCTCAACAGGATATATACTTTCAGTTGAGAATCGCTTTCACATAGCAAGTCGGGCAAACAGAATTGTTAATCATCTACAAGATTCACACGTTCAGACATTTATCTTTGTTGAATATAGAATTGAATGTAGGTCTCCATCGTCTAGTGGAAGAGCGTCTTCCAGGATAGTGGAAACCGTGTCATACCAAAGGCCGTTAAACGATGGTACTTGCTGTTACCCTGTCTGGCGCTCCGAGTCAGTATACTGTGTCTGAGAGGGGTATTAAAGGGGCACACAGAGAGCTTAATTACATATACAACATGGTACGTAGAGAGTACAAAGTAACATATGACTTGCTATATAGAGAGTACAATCTCACATACAACATGGTACATAGAGAGTTCCCTCTTACATACAGCATGTTTCATAGAGAGAAAAATCTCACACACTGCAGGGTACATAGAGAGTACAATCTCACACTGCAGGGTACATAGAGAATACAATCTCACATTCTACATGGTACAGAGAGAGTATATTCTCACATACTGCAGGGTATATAGAGAGTACAATCTCACACACTGCAGGGTACATAGGGAGTACAATCACACACACTGCAGGGTACATAGAGAATACAATCTCACATTCTACATGGTACAGAGAGAGTATATTCTCACATACTGCAGGGTATATAGAGAGTACAATCTCACACACTGCAGGGTACATAGGGAGTACAATCTCACACACTGCAGGGTACATAGAGAATACAATCTCACATTCTACATGGTACAGAGAGAGTATATTCTCACATACTGCAGGGTATATAGAGAGTACAATCTCACACATTGCAGGGTACATAGAGAGTACAATCTCACACACTGCAGGGTACATAGAAAGTACAATCTCACACACTGCAGGGTACATAGGGAGTACAATCTCACACACTCCAGGGTACAGAGAGAGTACAATCTCACACACTGCAGGGTACAGTGAGAGTACAATCTCACACACTGCAGAGTACATAGAGAGTACAATCTCACACACTGCAGAGTACATAGAGAGTACAATCTCACACACTGCAGGGTACATAGAGAGTACAATCTCACACACTGCAGAGTACATAGAGAGTACAATCTCACACACTGCAGAGTACATAGAGAGTCCAATTTCACATTCCACCGGGTCCATAGAGAATTCTCACATGCACGAAGGTACGTAAAGGGTCAAATCTCATATACAAACAGGATACATTCAACAAGGTACTAGGAGGGTCCACTCACACTTTTCTTCCATATCAAGCTGACACACTGTGATATACCTGGGTACATAGAGAGTCCAATCTCACATTCTACAGGGTATATAGAGAGCACAATATCACATTCAACAAGGAACACGGAGAGCACAATCCCACATTTAATATGGTACATAGATATCACAATCTTATATTCAACAAAGTACATTGACATCACAATCTCATATTCAACAGGGTACATAGACACCACAATCTCATATTCAACAGGATACATAGACATCACAATCTCACATTCAACAGGGTACATAGACATCACAATCTCATATTCAACAGGGTACATAGACATCACAATCTCATATTCAACAGGGTATATAGGCACCACAATCTCATATTTAACAGGGAACATAGACATCACAACCTCATATTCAACAGGGTATATAGGCACCACAATCTCATATTCAACAGGGTACATAGACATCACAATCTTATATTCAACAGGGTACATTGACATCACAATCTCATATTCAACAGGGTACATAGACATCACAATCTCACATTAAACAGGGTACATAGACACCACAATCTCATATTCAAAAGGGTACATAGACATCACAATCTAACATGCAACAGGGTACATAGGCACAACAATCTCATATTCAACAGGGAACATAGACACCACAATCTCGTATTCAACAGGGGACATTGACATCAAAATCTCAAATTCAACAGGGTACATAGACATCACAATCTCATATTCAACAGGGTACATTGAGAGCACAATCTCACTTTCAACAGGGTACATATACACCACAATATCATATTCAACAGGGTACATTGACATCACAATCTCAAATTCAACAGGGTACATAGACACAACAATATCATATTCAACAGGGTACATAGACACCACAATCTCATATTCAACAGGGTACATAGACATCACAATCTCATATTAACAGGGTACATAGACATCACAATCTCATTTTCAACAGGGCACATAGACATCACAATCTCATATTCAACAGGGTACATAGAGAAAACAATCTCACATTCAACAGGGCACATAGAGAGTACAATCTCATATTCAACAGGGTGCATAGACACCACAATCCCACATTTAACAGGGTACATAGACACAATAATATCATAATCAACAGGGAACATAGACATCACAATCTCACATTCAACAGAGTACATAGGCACCACAATCTCATATTCAACAGGGTACATGGACACCACAATCTCATTTTCAACAGGGTACATAGAGAAAACAATCTCATATTCAACAGGGTACATAGAGAAAACAATCTCACATTCAACAGGGTACATTGACATCACAATCTCATTTTCAACAGGGTACATAGAGAGCACAATATCACATTCAACAAGGAACACGGAGAGCACAATCCCACATTTAATATGGTACATAGATATCACAATCTTATATTCAACAAAGTACATTGACATCACAATCTCATATTCAACAGGGTACATAGACACCACAATCTCATTTTCAACAGGGTACATAGAGAAAACAATCTCATATTCAACAGGGTACATAGACATCACAATCTCATATTCAACAGGGTACATAGACACCACAATCTCTCATTTAACAGGGTACATAGACATCACAATCTCATATTAAACAGGGTACATGGACACCACGATGTCATATCCAACAGGGTACATAGACATCACAATCTCATATTCAACAGGGTACATAGAGAGCACAATCCCTCATTTAACAAGGAATATAGAGGGTCAAATCTCATATTCAACAAGGAACATAGAGAGCACAATCTCATATTCAACAAGGTACATAGAGGGTCCAATCTCACATTCCACAGGGTACATTTGAGAGCACAATCTCACATTCAACAGGGTACATAGGGGGTCCAATCCCACAATCCATTCCAATAATGTTCAAGGAGGCGTTACAATTCACTCACTCACTCACTCACACCATAGATCCAGGAGAATCAACCTGTAGCCTGGTAGTTATTCCGAAGAACTTAAGCATCCGCTGGGTTGGCATGACTACAAGGCTGGCTGGCCTTCACCTCACGTCCTCTACCACGGGTTACCTTGACCCAGGCGCGATCAGTGGTAGTTTACATCATGCCATTGTTATCATGACTACATTATGCAATATGGGGATGTTCACAGCAGACTGAGTGAGTGAGTATGGTTTTACGCCGCTTTTGGCAATATTCCAGCAATATCATGGCGGGGGACACCAGAAATGGGCTTCGCACAATGTACCCATGTCTGGAATCGAACCCGGGTCTTCTGCGTGACGAGCGAACGCTTAACCACTAGGCTATCCGACCGCCCAGGAGGTATTAAGAGGGTGAGTACAGGCTGCTAGAGCTGAGAAGGGCATGAGTAAGAGCTGCTAGAACTGAAAAGAGGGTCAGGAAAACGCTGCTTGAGCTTGGAAGAAGTTGTGTATAAGCTGTCGTACGCGCATTGGCTGCTTGAGCTCAACTTCCCGAGACAAGGGAGTTAACAGACTATAAAAGTTTCCACCCTGGCCGAACTAGGCTGCAATTATGGAGTTATATTTTGGCTGGACTAACGAGTCTATGCATGGTCCAATCAAAATCGCGTAACGAAATCGAAATCTTGTTCTTAAACGGCCATGCAGATTTCGGTCGATTGAAGGATTTGCAAAGCATGTGTACAGTCCATTGGGCGTCAACAGATATTTTCCAAGTCTTTTCATGTTTTTAATCAAGGTGCTCATGTGATATGATGCACTTCGCGAAGATCTTGAATATCGATCAGATCGTCTTCACTCGGCGACGCCATTTTATTTGAAGCAAATACAAGTGATATGAGAGGTGGAATCTGATAGGTCAATAGGAGGGACATAGAAGGGACATAAGTCGTAATAGCCACTGGTCGCGCTCCGATCGAACCAAGAAATTCCTTCCTAGTTCGCCAAGGGTGGAAACTGGACTCTTATAGTCAGTTAACTCCCTTGCCTCGGGAAGATGACTTGAGCTAGGAATGGAATGGGAATATGATATATTAAAGTAAATATATGATCTGGGATCTTTAAAAGAGACCATATGCGCAGTCTACATGTACACTTAAACTATTCGGTTTAACTAGTACAATCGTGGTCGACAATATAATCATTTATTAATTATGAAAAGAAAAACACGAAAACCAATCTCGCAGTTTAATTTCATCTCAACCAACCTGAAGGGCGAACTTCGTTACATTTGATTATATTCACTAGTCTAAGATTCCTAATAACATTTTCTAAGTCTCCCGCAAACCCGAGCACACGATGCATAGTCTCGGGGTATGCCCAATGCATTAGGAATTTCTATTGATCAACCACAACGAGGCTTGACAGAGTTATCGTTCTTTACTGCCACTGTGCAGTAATTGAATACTATCTAATTGGCCATTGGCTCTTATTAATCTGCACTCCGCTGTCTTAACTATAGAGGTTCCAAGCAATACGTCAGCTGCCTATAACCTCTTGTCTAACACGGAGTCTCCGTGGCGGATTTCTTTCACACCGTCACGTTTAATCGCCCCAAAAGTAAACAAAAAGGTAATATACTGTTTGGTTTGCGATCAAAATCGTAAAGTTGGCCACATTTTGTGTCGTTCTAGGGCTGTAAATTCAGACCGCGAGAGTCAATCCATAGCTTCAGACTTGAAACAGGGAGAGGTCACTCTCAAGACGGTTCCGTTGCCTGGAGGCGTGGCCGAGTACGAATCACGCACGAGCGTTAATACAATAGTCCAAGTGGGGATTGTTCTTAAAGGTGAATTCGAAAGTTGACAAATTGCTTCAATTAAATGCAAAGAGGTGCCACGGAGGCCGCATACACTTTCCTATTGCTATGCTGGGTCTAATTCAGATGATTATGTTTTCGTCAACTACCTGGTTTTGAAGGTTTTGAGTTCCGATCACATACATAAATAAGGCTAATTCAAAGCCTATTGAGACCAAAATCTTGCTGGTACCTCCTGCTGTGCAAGACCAACAATTATAATTCAATTATATCATCCTAGTCAAAGCCCTAGATGAAAGGATTGGTTCTGGGAGCAATCGCAAGTTCAACCATCTTCTCAATGATAGATATCTCTGAGGAGCTCGTCCAATGTTACTCAGCGACTCTGTGTTCCACTTCTGGTGCTTGATCCTTTGTAAAGTTCGTTTTTCTTTGAACGTGTTTCGTCACTGACAATGTATAACATATGGTTGCTCCAAGGGTCCATTTCAAAGTAATAAGTTTGCTCTGCGTGCCCCTAAATTGAAGTTAATGGGGTACAAGGGGTGTGAGAATTTGACGAAAATGCTGAAAAGATCTCCCTTTGTGTGGATGTGGTGGATGTGAATTGTCATTGACGCACGGGTGTCAGTCCATCGGTGTATTTTTGTTCACGTCATGAATAGTGCACACATTCCTTCTAAAATTTGCTGTTGATAATGTCGCCGTTAGTCAACTTGTTGCGGACTCAACACTCATCTTGATTTCTTCCATTGATTGAGTGATTGTGTGTTCCTTAACGCCGCACCAGCAATATTCCAGCTATATGACGGCGGCTTATAAATAATCGACCAGACCAGACAATCCAGTGATTGACACCATGAGCATCGATATGCGAAATTAGGATACGATGGCATGCAAGTCAGTGAGCCTGACCACTCGATCCCGTTAGCCGCATCTTAAGACAAGCATAGGTTGCTGAAGACTTCTAACCCGCATCTTCACGGGAGACTTCTTCCATGCAGTTAACAGTACGAGAGTTTCAAATATACTGCAGATAATGCCGAACTTTCGTTCAGGGGAGGCACTTTGTTTGGTTGTCAGTAAAGGGAAAACAGTTGTTTTTTTATTTATCATATAATACACTTGATCAGCGAGGATGGGTCCAACGCTGTAGTCACTGATAAACAGTGAAGATTTGCCAAGTTATAGAAGCAGTGAAAGAAGAAGAGACCCTTCTGTCAGGCTGTGTGAAACTGAACTGGCGTTTGTATGTATGCTTGTTGTTGAACCGCACTCAGCAATCATCCACATATATGACAGCTGCCTGTAAATAATCGAGTCTGTACCAGCTATTGCAGTGATTATTATCTGCAACGATCAACGCAGTCGGGGTACGATGACACACAATCACCAGTCACCGAGTCTGACCACCTGATCCATTCGCTTCGTACGACCAGCATAGGTTCCGGGGACCAATTCTAACCTGGAATCATCACGTGAACATTACAAACAGTTGGGGAAGATAACTTAACATGAAAATCACCACAGAGAAATTGATAATATAAGACCGTTGCAGTGTAGCATAGGGGCGGTCGGGTAGCCTAGTGGTTAAAGCGTTCGCTCGTCATGCCGAAAACCCGGGTTCGATTCCCGACATGGGTACAATGTGTGAAGCCCATTTCTGGTGTCCCCCGCCGTGATATTGCTGGAATATTGCTAAAAGCGGCGTAAAACCATACTCACTCACTCACTCAGTGTAGCAAAAGAACGCCTCTAAAATTATTTTTGTCAAATTGACATGATTTACTGTAATAAATGAAGGCTATTTGATCTGTCTTGTTAGTTAAACATGCATTAACAGCTACTCTTAAAGTAGGAGAGCTACTTTCAATATGAGACAAATGAAATACGGTCGGTTATGAGTTATAGGTGTAAACGTGACTTTATAAATCGTAAATAAGTCAAAGTTGACAACACACTCACGTAAGAAGGGTTTTTACAGCCACAGTATATTTACTTTAAAAACAACTGTTTTTTTACAGACGGTTATTCGACATTTGTACATGAATTATTAGCCATTTAATACTTGTAATGTTCAACTCAATGGCTTTATTCTTCGGTCTGATCATTATTCCCAATATTATGATTTATGATGATTGCAGTTTAAGCGCATTACGCAATACAAGTTGCATGACAACAATTATAATCGGCGTTTCGGCTTGCTCTTAGAGATACTTCAGCCTGTAAGCGCTCCGTTTTCTTCCAAATTTTATTTCGGCAATAAAGTGGTCATACAGCGTTATTGCCTGGCGGTAGGTGAAATGATAGCCCAATATTTCGATTAATTGTCCATTATTATCGGCCGTTCTACCTCTTGAGGCCTCTTGACGTTTTCCATGTTGTAAAAATTATCAGAGATCCGACCAAGCTATGTCGATTCCTGATAAAGGTGACAAGTATCGTATTGTTATAGTATTGAGTAGGGTGGGTATTGGTGATACGACAAGGAGATACGGCATTAAGTACTTAATGTACGACCTCCGAGAAGGGTTGAAGGAACGATGCTTAATTTTTCTCCATGTTGTTAATCATTTATATGACGCCGTCATGTCCGATGTGTTGTGCGAATGGCGTCGTTGACATGATATCAAACACGATACGGCTTGTGGGGAATTACGAGAGAGGTTTATGCATGTTGTTAATCACTTTCGGACAAATATATTCGCCGTCGAGAGAATTAAACATCCTGGAAGCGAAATTGTTAATGTTATAAATAATCGTAAAGCAGTCGTTCGTTCATTTATTTAGACAAAAAATTGTCGTGTAATATATAGGACAGTATAATACAAGACCACGCGGTATAACACAACCCAGCTCAAGGTTGGACAAGTTGGTAAAACCAGAAGAGTTTAGTAAAACAAAACACAAAACAGCACATTACGACACAACAGGGTACAGTACAAGTGAACGCAACTTCACACAACACAACACAGTGCAGTACGAAATGACGTATCACTGCAAGGTACTAGAAAGCTCCATACAACACAACACAACACAACACAACACAGTGCAGTACGAAGTGACGTATCACTGCAAGGTACTAGAAAGCTCCATACAACACAACACAACACAGTGCAGTACGAAATGACGTATCACTGCAAGGTACTAGAAAGCTCCATACAACACAACACAACACAACACAGTGCAGTACGAAATGACGTATCACTGCAAGGTACTAGAAAGCCCACACAACACAACATAATACAGTACAGTACGAAATTACGTATCATCGCAAGGTACAAGAAAGCCCACCCAACACAACATAATACAGTACAGTACGAAATTACGTATCATCGCAAGGTACAAGAAAGAAAATGACAGCAAAACAGCACGTCACAACGCGGGAATAGCTGGTACGGCGCAACAACACAACACAGAGAGGCAAGACACAACACAGTAAAGAACTCGATGACACATCGCCGCACGGCACAACACTGCACAAGAACGCAAATGATTTTACAGCACAGAACAACCCGGTGAAACATGGCACCAAACCAACACAACACGCTCTGCATAATCACACAACACGTTCCACATCATTACACAACACGCTCTGCATCACCACACAACACGCTCTGCATCACCACACGGCACGTTCCACATCAACACGTTCCACATCACCACACAACACGTTCCGCACAACACGTTCCACGTTACCACACAACACGTTCCACACAACACGTTTCACATCACCATACAACAAGCTCTGCATCACCACACAACAAGCTCTGCATCACCACACAACACTCTCTGCATCACCACACAACACGCTCTGCATCACCACACAACAAGCTCTGCATCACCACACAACACGCTCTGCATCACCACACAACAAGCTCTGCATCACCACACAACACGCTCTGCATCACCACACAACACGCTCTGCATCACCACACGTCACGTTCCACATCAACACGTTCCACATCACCACACAACACGTTCCGCACAACACGTTCCACGTTACCACACAACACGTTCCACACAACACGTTTCACATCACAATACAACACGTTCCACACAACACGTTCCACATCACCACACAACAAGCTCTGCATCACCACACGACACGTTCCAGATCATCATACAACACGCTCTGCATCACCACACGACACGTTCCACATCAACACGTTCCACATCACCACACAACACGTTCCACACAACGCGTTCCACGTTACCACACAACACGTTCCACACAACACGCTCTGCAGCACCACACGAAACGTTCCACACAACACGTTCCACATCACCATACAACACGTTCCACACAACACGTTCCACATCACCACACAACAAGCTCTGCATTACCACACGACACGTTCCACATCATCAGACAACACGCTCTGCATCACCACACGACACTTTTCACATCACCACACAACACGTTCCACATCACCACACAACACGTTCCACATCAACACGTTCCACATCACCACACAACACGTTCCACACAACACGCTCCACATCACCACACAACACGTTCCACATCAACACACAACACGTTCCACATCAACACGTTCCACATCACCACACAACACGTTCCACATCACAACACAACACGTTCCACATCACCACACAACACGTTCCACATCAACACGTTCCACATCACCACACAACACGTTCCACATCACCACACAACACGTTCCACATCACCACACAACACGCTCCACATCAACACGTTCCACATCACCACACAACACGTTCCAAATCAACACACAACACGTTTCACATCACCACACAACACGCTCCACATCACCACACAACACGTTCCACATCACCACACAACACGTTCCACATCACCACACAACACGTTCCACATCACCACACAACACGTTCCACATCAACACGTTCCACATCACCACACAACACGTTCCACATCACCACACAACACGTTCCACATCACCACACAACACGTTCCACATCAACACGTTCCACATCACCACACAACACGTTCCAAATCAACACACAACACGTTTCACATCACCACACAACACGCTCCACATCACCACACAACACGTTCCACATCACCACACAACACGCTCCACAACACCACACAACACGCTCCACATCACCAAACAACACGTTCCACATCACAACACAACACGCTCCACATCACCACACAACACGCTCTGCATAACCACACAACACGCTCTGCATAACCACACAACACGCTCCACATCACCACACGACACGCTCCACATCACCACACAACACGTTCCACATCACCACACAACACGCTCCACAACACCACACAACACGCTCCACATCACCACACAACACGTTCCACATCACAACATAACACGCTCCACATCACCACACAACACGCTCTGCATAGCCACACAACACGCTCTGCATAACCACACAACACGCTCCACATCACCACACGACACGCTCCACATCACCATACAACACGCTCTGCATAATCACACAACACGCTCCACATCACCACATAACACGCTCCACATCACCACACAACACGCTTTACATTGCAGCCCAATACACCGTACATTTACGCACAACAATTGGTATCATCGCCACATCCACATACAACTACACAACACAACCACACAACACATCACACAATTATAAACCTGTACCCACCGCAATTACGTATGCGACTCTGGTGCAACCTCTAACTCGGGTAGTTAACAACATGTGTGCGTTTCACCAAAGTGATAAGCGTCTAAAACCTGCATCACTTCGGCTGTCCTCCCCCAGCAAGCTGACAGGTCGTCACACAGCCGTCATAATTGTCACGTTATACCCACTCACTCACTCATTCAAACACCGCATACTGGACACGTTGAACCGATCTTCCAAAATATCAGCCCATAAAAATCGCCGTAAAATTCATTGGCCTTCTTGTGTAGTCTTGTTTATAACATATACACATTCCACACAACACGCTCCACATCACCACACAACACGTTCCACATCACCACACAACACGCTCCACATCACCACACAACACGTTCCACGTTACCACACAACACGTTCCACATCACCACACAACACGTTCCACATCACCACACAACACGCTCAACATCACCACATACTGGACACGTTGAACCGATCTTCCAAAATATCAGCCCATAAAAATCGCCGTAAAATTCATTGGCCTTCTTGTGTAGCCTTGTTTATAACATATACACATTTCAGACAGCAACAACGATTGAATGGGCCGCTTTCACGCCACCTCAGTCAGACGTATCAGGCCCCGGACATCATTTAATCAAATCGTGTTGTGAGTTAGTCATACTACACACGTCAAGAATGCCAGAGAGACAGATTAGCCTTTAAATGAGCTCTAGAGACTTCAACAGATAAGAAAGTCGTTAAAACACAATCAGTTGTGAGGGGATGAGCGTTGACTCGGCCCCTCACCTGACGACCGCCATTCTGTCTGAAGTGACTCCGCCATATTGGATACGTCTCCGCGCTTGCATGGCGTTTCGCGACCAAATCCCTCTGCTATTCGGATAGACGTCATCAATTAAGCCGCGTTAGACACTATGACTTATTACAGTCAGGTTAAGGTTATGCTGTCCTAAACTGACATTTAAACACCCTCATTCATAACTCCTCTCCCTGCCGTCTTAGGCTCCGAGGAGGCGCGTGGACTATGTTTTCAACAATGGCGGACGTCACTCTGATAGATTGGGATAAAATATTGTTCTAATAAACTTTGAGCGAACTAGAAACTGTTGGGGGCGTATGGCAATTACTCTGAAAGGAACATTGCTGTTCATTGTCGTGATATTGGCAGATTAAATGATTACACAAAAATCTATACGTCTATTTCTTGCAATACGACTACGTTGATGGCTAAATGACTTTGTCGTTAGAAATTGAGTATTGTCGATGGGTATGGCGTTATCAGGCAAAAGGAAAATGAAAAAAGGTTTTGCACTTGGAACAGGTACTGCTGACTTGGTCACGACGAACATTAATCGTGAATGTGTGCATGTGTGCATGTGACTGGGTTTAAGGGAAAAGTATACCAAGAAAATAAACAAACAAACAAACAAACAAACAAACAAACAAGTAAATAAATAGTGGTTGTTTCGGTGAGTGAGTGAGTGAGTGAGTGAGTGAGTGAGTGAGTGAGTGAGTGAGTGAGTGAGTGAATGAAGGAATGAATGAATGAATGAATGAATGAATGAATGAATGAATGAATGAATGAACGATCGAATGAGATCTACAAGACCATAACCTCTAGATAGTGACCATTTATGTATGACCTTCAAGAAACAATCAGTCAATCAATACATCAATTGCCAATCCACCAATACATCATGCAGTACATCATTCAATATCAATCAATACATCATACAATATTAATCAATATATAAATCAATAAATCAATCATGTTATGAGCCACTTCATCATCTCCTTCATAATTTTACCTACGTATCTATAATTTAACAAAATTAAAACGATAAAATTCAAGACTATCCCATAAAGAGGTCATGTCAATACATAAAAAGACGATAAAGTTTTGAAATGGGACTTAGATTCGATATTTGAAGTCTTAATTGAGTAAAGATAGCAATTGTCAAATTCAAAGCAGAATCTATGTGGACAATCCACTCCAGTTATGGCTCTCTAAAAACAAGTTTCCTGTAATATACGACCTTCAAAACAAATAACAATAAACAGCCCTCCTTCAATATTTAGCGCACTATGAACATTTATAATGTTTGTGAGAAACAATATCTTCAATTACAGCTGTTCAACATGAAGATAAATGTTTGTCGATAGATTACCTATTTATTTAAAGAGGTGATTAAGAATAGCGATGTAATATAATCCTGCGTCACCTGTCGTTGTCACATACATTGAATTACCTTAGTAGCTGATAACGATTTTTACTCAGAAGCCTATATCATGTAGTATATGTTTTTCTGATATTTCGAATTTGCTCAAAAATGTCCGAAATTCACGTTTCTAAGATGGAACGTTATTCATGTTTGCCCTCGCCATGGTAACAGATTTTCACCAGGGCGAGAATCAGAGAATACTATTGTCAGTGGTTTTATAAAAAAAATCCTGGAAGTCTTTTAAATTTAAAAATTTGGAATTTGGAATTTTAAAAAAAACAACTCTTTTCCAAGCACACCAGATATATTAACTTTTTAACCCCAGTTAATGTCTTTAGGTATCTCTCCTTGACAGACATATTATAAAATTGAAATGACTTCTGAAATTAGCAAGAAATCACAATTCGTTGATTGTTCCAGGAAACACGAATTCGAAATTCGGCATACTGTACTTTATGTATTTTGTTATGTTTATTTTTTTGCATAACAGCTAAGATGTAAACTGATGGTATGTCATCGTTCCCCGATGTCATGGATCCTTGCTCACACTATTAACCACTAGATTTCAAGACCCAGACTCGAGTATGATTTATGTTGAAAGTGCCCGAAAACAATATTCACCAAGTCATTCTTCAAGCGTGTATTTTGTTCCGTCCTTCCACATGTTGTACAGCTTGCGCGTTTGTGACTAGGCCCCCAGTTACCCATGACTGTCGTAAGAGTGAGTGAGTGAGTGAGTTGGGTTTAACGCTACTTTTAACAGTATTCCAGTTATATCACGGCGTGTCAGCTTAATGTGGGAGGAAAGCCCGAAGTGATGCAGGTCTCAGACGTTTACCGCATCGATGAAACCCACGAGCACGGGTATGGTGCTGACAAACCTAGAAACATAATCGGGGCGAACCGGGATTCGAACCCACAATCATATGTTTCTGGCGTGCCCAAGGAACGCAACTCTGCACAGCGAATCGCGGCGCCTTAGCCGACTGGGCCACCCGTGCCTCCGACTGTCGTAAGAGCCGATTAAAATGGGGATCTTATGGTCAGGCTCTGTGATTGTGTTTGTTTGTTTCTTTATTTGTTGTTTAACGCTGCATTCACAAATATTCCAGCTATATGACGGCGGTCTGTAAAAAATAGTGTCTGGACCAGACAAACCAGTGATTGATACCATGAGCATCGATCCACGCAATTGGGATCGATGACATGCATCAACCAAGTCAGCGATCCTGACCATCCGATCCCGTTAGTCGCCTCTTTCGACAGGCATAATCGCCTTTTATGACAATCATGGGTTGCTGAAGACCTATTCTTACCCGGATCTGTGATTG
The DNA here is from genome assembly GCF_023055435.1 of Haliotis rufescens. NCBI lineage: Eukaryota > Metazoa > Mollusca > Gastropoda > Lepetellida > Haliotidae > Haliotis > Haliotis rufescens. Next base: position 32,263,587 of record NW_025963802.1, on the reverse strand, counting down.
TGTATCACCGTTCCCTTACGGCGTGAGACGTCGATCACGCTATCAACCACTGGTTTGATCAAGGTTATTACGTGCAGGCCGAGTGTGGACCCAGCTTGAATGTTGCTGAAAGCGGAATTACAAACAAACAAAAACAAACAAGCAAACAAACATTTGTCCCGGGTCTCGTTTATCATTTTTCTTAAAACAATAACGAAATTTCACTGTATCTTCAATTTTTATTTATATATATTTTTTTAATTGACGAGCCCATCTGATGATGATTCATGAACTATTCATCGCTTCACGTAAACGTCGTGTTGATATTACAACACGCTTTTGTTGAAGGAGTGTAAGCAGGACTTTAGAACGGTAGTCAACGCAATATTACACCTTCACTCACTGCAATACGCCTTGTAAATAAGGCCTGTTTACACGAACAACACGCAAAGCCTATAATTGGTTTCGATGTAACCTGCCGATAAGACATGGGCAAACTTTATGGCAGGTTGAAAAAGGTCACTCACCTTGAGATTGGGTCAAAGTTCACAGCAGATTGAACAGTACATTTAGAATTCAGCTTCGAGAACTTACTTGAAAATATGTTATCCCTTTCGCTTATTAACTTTTCATATATGATTCTCTGTGACGTCACCCAAATCCTTCACATTATCTGTTGTAAATATGTTTGGGCGAATATTTTCATAACACTGCATTACCACGTTTACATTTAATTGAGGCAAGTGTCGACTGTCGGCCCAGTAGAATAAAGTTAGTATAAAACCTTTTTATCCAACACCCTCTACAAACCAGCTTCAGCTGTCGGCCCAGATGAGAACGGTTACGGAAACGACCTTATTATTCGACATCCTCCGTGAACCAGTAAGAGATTTTTTTTGGAAAACCCCAATTGTTCTCGAAAACATTTTGCCTCAAAATTTACTCGCCAAAATAAATTGTGCTTTGGACATCATCCAATAACACACGTTGGCGTCCTCTTTCAAATAAAAAAACGTGTATATCTTAAAGTGTTAAGAGAAAGAAATGTTTCGTCTCCAACACAAATCCGCCCCATCACTTAATATTAAAAGGTCTGCCCCTAAAACCACCCAAAGCTTGCGTCATCCCCTTTTACGTAACCTCAGGTAGCAAAGTTGAGAGCTTTGGTTGCTAATACCCCTGTTAAACACAGAACGTTTACACAATCTATCACGCAGGTCCTTCACGCGGCGGGCACACAACAGCGTGTTGCGCAGCCTATAACTGGTCTCTATCTCGCCATACCCGGTATGACAGCCAGTATTACCCTCTTACCTTTGACAGCTCATAAACAACTGCACACACATACCCAGACCGCCCCTTAATATCGAAGAGGGGACAATATAGTAATTACTGCAGCGCTAGCATAAGCTATTAATTTGACGGCACGGCCGCCATATTTGAAGTTCAGAGTGACCTCTGACCTTGAGGATTTGGACTGGCGACACTGGGTTTAGCGAAATAGACTGCTGGTGTGGTTTCGCTATCTCCAGCATTGATTTTGGATTGACACTGGGACTTATATGTGAAAGTGAAATGAAAGATTAACGCGAGGAAAGGAGTAGGCGAAAAGAGGATTTTGACATGTGATTTTGACATGTTTGGCCCCATCCTATAACATTCCCTGTGAAGGTCCAGGTTAGAATTGGTCTTCGACAACCCATGTTTGTCGTAAGAGGCGACTAACGGGATCGTGTGGTCAGGCTCGCTGACTTGAATGGTACATCCCTATATCCCTATTGTCTAGGCCGATGCTCATGATGTCAGTCACTGGATTGTATTGTGCAGACTCCATTTTTTACAGACCGTTGCCCCATAGCTGGAATATTGCTGAGTGCGGCGTTAAACAACAAACTATAAAACTATACATATCCCAAGTACGAAACCTTAAAGGGCCCGACAGAACGGATGTTCACAATAGCTGCAAATTATGAATATTAACTCGATGGATGTATTTTATTCCCTGTACCGATTGTTAAAGGAGTCGACATTAATGGAGATGACGTGTTCACAATGACTGTTAATTATCAATATTTTTATATTGTGTAATCACGAAGAGTTTAAGTGATAGGTTGTGAAGTATGTTTTTTAACACCGCACTCAGCAATATTCCAGCTGTATGACGGCGGTCTGTTAATAACACCAGACAATCCAGTGATTGACATCATGAGCATCGATCCACGCAATTGGGATACGAAGGCATGCATCAACCAAGTCAGCAAGCCTGACAACCCGATCCCGTAAGTCGCCTCTTACGAAGAGTTTAAGTGTACTCGTCGACACCATAGACATGAATCTCTGCTCCAATTAGCGACCATAATTTTGTCTTGAGGCAAGTGCAAGGAGTCGTAGCCATAAGGCGTGTGCAGAGTTTTCTCCCTTAGCAGTGCAACGATCCGCGAATCCACGTTTCCGTCGTATGTCATCCCTTTCTTTACCAACACGACACCCCTGCCAATTTCCCATTGACAATTCACTTATATATGTTCACCTGATATATGAATTGAAATACGGTTCAAAGCGGATATAAACCCAACTCCCTGAACTCATCAGAATCTACAAACATCGGTATTCAATAAAATAAATGATATAAAAATAATAATAAAATATAAAAGACGAGTAGATAAAAATAAGTGTATATATGTTTAAAACAAATAATGAAAATGGCTGTTAAGGTAAAGAATTTATGAATGCTTGTAGATTGAAATCTGCAGCAATCAATAAACGACGACAGTCAAGGAAATGAAAGTGCAATGTTTGCATTTTCGTGGGCGTGGTCCGGTTCAAACGTCATTGCCATGCAATAAACATGTTCACCTTTGACCTACTAAGAATAAATCTGATAAAGCGAATATGGTTGCGTCGGATGATTTTCACAGCCAGAATCAAACATATAAATAGTTAAAAATAATTCACATCAAACTTCGGACCATTGCTTTATTGTATTTATCATAATATTGCTCCTGTTCCAAGTATAAATGGAAAATTGTAACATTCAAGCGATATTGTTTTATTTATATCATGCAATACGGTAAATTATCAGTTAATGAAGTGAAACATTAATTTCTATGCGAAACCACTGTGATCTGAAATGTACGCGCCCATGTGAGCGTCGGTTTATGCTGAAATAGCTGGACGCGCTTCCTTACGACGCAGCCGTGATCAATGTGTTTTTTGTTATTGAAGGTCACTGAACCTAATTATGTTTTTTGGATCGGCTGGTTGGAGGACATGTGCCTTACAACGTCGGCGCAATTAGGGAGTGGGTCTAACGTTACTTTGGACAGTATTTGCATCACGGCATGTCAGCTTAATAAGGTAGGAAAACGATACATGCCTTTCGCGTTGACCACTTTGTGAAAACCCACGAACAGGTATGCTGCAGAAAAACCAGGATTCAGGGTGATTAGGGGTTTCAAAAACACGATAATAAAATCCTGGCACGGCTAAGCTGATTGGTCAACTGGGTCACTTGTGGAAAATGACGGGCATCGACAGTAAGAGTATACATCCGGGCAGAATGACGAAGACAAAATGACAGTTCACAAATTCCACACATACATATTTCTTTCTGAAACGTAGGAGCCAAACTATTTGGGAAGAGGGGGGCCGAGAATTCATTTTCTTCGGCATTTCGAATTAATAATTTAAAAAACAAACAAAAAACTGAGGCAAAAATAATTTTGACAGTGTGGTCAGGAACAAATTTTTTTTTACTCAAAATATCTTTCTCTGATAATCGAATTAACCTAACGCCGACACAACAATCAAACATGATTGACCAGAAAGTCTAACATCAATCATTTTGTCCCACAATTTCAAACCAGTCAGATTTATATCAGAATGTTATTTCACTTTTAAAATGATTCGTATATGAATATATTTGCTCATTAGTTGCCCATTAAATGAAGAGCTTAAAATTTCGAGCAATCAAAAAAAACGGTGGAAGAGTATTAATTATGAGCATATATGTTTTACAACTATTGATACGCACAATCATTGCTGGGTGCAATGCGTACGACAATGACGTTATTGTAAAATCTTTGTCAAAATATAAAACAATCAAACAGTGAATCGGTAAAAAAATATTTTAAAATGCATGTCAAGTTTTTCCCCAAACGATTTAAGTGCTAGGACTAGCCTGTATGTAACTCCAGTACAGTTAATAACCTCTTAGTGGCAGCGATAAAACCGATTGATGGAGCGGTCCCATGTTCTGTACTTAAATTAAAGGTGAGGTGAGGCAAATGGGGTTTACGTCGGGTGAGTGAGTGTGTGCGTGCGGCTGCTTGCTCTTATGCAGCGCCATGCGTGCGTGCGTGCGTGCGTGCGTGTGCGTGCGTGTGTGTGTGTGTGTGTGTGACTGCTTTTGCTAGTCAACACTAATGCGGGTTTTACAGTGCTAGCCCACTGAGATACCTACCAATTTCTACCGTGGATACCCCACTCAGACACTATATAATGCCGAGCGCCAGTCAGGTTAACAACAAATAGCATCTTTTAACGTCTTTTGGTATGACGCGGCCGGGGATCGAACCCCGACCTTCCGCTCCCCAGGCAGACGCTCTACCACTAGACTACGAAGGCAGTTACTTATTAAAGAAAAATATACGAGATTGAGACACTGCCAAACCTTGAAACATAATCGGCGCCAACCGGGATTCGAACCCATGATGATAGGTTTCGGTCGTGTCCAAGGGACGCAACTCTAGTCAGGAAACGACCGCGGCACCTTGTCATTAAAAAATATATATATATAAACTTATGTCACGTTTAAAATGAATCAGAGGAAACCAAACTGTTTGGGCAATATGATCTCATGTTGCTACAACTGACCAATCAAGTTTAAAAATAGCTGAGACGCTCATGTGCAAATATCGAACCCTTATTATACTCGATCTTTCAACCTTTATGGGCAATATATTAAATTATACCGGGCGCTTTGATGATATCTACTTGTTAGACATAAATTAACTTGTTGAACACTCGTTTGTATGATGAATCGTAAATTGTTAAGCAAACAGTCTTCTTCATAAATTATATAATCGTATAGCCCCTCTGGTCAATGGCTTTAAATACCTCGGAACGCATGTCCAGAACGTTAATTGATAAAGCCAGGTCTCAAGAAGAATGATATGAGGTACTTCCAGTTGTCTAAACTGTGAATTATCATGAATAGTGAGTAGTTTGTCTTTTCAAAACACCGTAAAGTCAAGTAGATTTGTTTGAAAGCCTGTCCATATGAAATGTAATTGAAGCATACAATTGCTTAATATGCCGCTCTTCCAGTCTGTCTTGCAATAGACAACAATAATGATTGATGACGCCAAGCACATTCACTGGGACATCTTACTCTTAAATTGCCAGCTAACCTTAGCTCCGACAGTCAATAGAGAAGCAGGTTTGAGTACCGCGCATGCCCGGATACCTGCTTGTCGTCATGGTAACTGAAGGAGCTAATGGCTGCCAGGTCGCGCCTACTTGACGAGATCTCTTGGTGACGAGAGTTCGGATTTGAGGCAGCCTTCGAGAGCTAGAGACGCAGCCATGATTGATCGAAATTAGGATACATGTTTAGAGAAATTATGGAGAATTTAAACAGCCGTCTTGAACGTGAGAGGGTGTCGCCGCCTGGCGGCCAAATAACGTGACCATATCGTGGCGACGTAGTCCCCCGGCTCTTCAAAAGATATTTCTATCTGTCGTGTTTTAGGAGGAGAAGACAAATTAGCTTCAATTGGTGCATGCAATTTCACACAGGTCTCTATGTTGAATGGGGCAATTCTTCTGTGTATTGGTTGTTCTTGAGGGTCGTCCTGCTGTAAGTAGCGATGAGTCGACAATAATGATGGAAGACTGTTCTGAGGTTTACATGATCTAACCGCTATCTTGATCTGAAGAATGTAAACACTTTCAAACATGACCCTGGTGACAGTAGTTTAAAATACACCTCATGTTGGGAGCCCACAATGTATTTTATTCAGGGCGTCTAGAAGACATTAAACTTGTTTCGTAAAACTTGAGGCAATTTGTTTATAAAGCTAACAACAGTATTACGGGCTATATTTTAGATAAATATTAAAATGCATTCGAACACGGCTCATATAATCGTTGATATGTGAGTGAGTGAGTGAGTGAGTGAGTGAGTGGGTGGGTGGGTGGGTGGTTGAGTGGTTGAGTGAGTGAGTGAGTGAGTGAGTGAGTGAGTGAGAATGTATAGTTCAAGTCACTGGGCAAAGTAAATGATGTGTAAACGACTTCAAAACAATTTGCTTGGACTGCCAATTTAGCAGTGCATAGCCCACCTTTAAGGAGAGTCGACCTGGGTGATATCTGACATATCGAATGAAAGGTATACACATATGTAATAATACATTAGACAACGTTCAAGCGGAACCCATTTAACCGAGAACCTCACCATACCGAAATGCGCTTGCCCATGTCACTCGTTTATTCAGATAAAATAAACATTTCTAATTACGAACTGACCCAACTAATAGTTTCGAGTGTTTCAACTGGTTTCTGAAAGCCCACTTGTAAAAAGTAAACTGATCAATTCTTTTTAAATCACACAGCAGCTGCAATCTAATAACAACGATTAATTTGAATTTGAGAAAGATTTCGCAATTTGAATATTAATTCCCTCTTAAAAAACGTGACTTCACAGCTGTATTCTGAAAGTAATCGCTATTTACAATCGGGTGTTTGGAGAGAAATGCACACAACTGGATTTCAAACACCCATCCAAGAGACGTCACACGGTGGATTTTAGCATTCTACTTCTGCCGTTTCAAGCAGTTATATTTGTTCGAACGTCGGATCTAGGGTTATATTTCATATTCAACTCGAGCAATAACCAAACATTTGACGCCGAACACAGCAGAGGAAATAGTGAAATTGATAGATTGTACAGGTAATAACTTAATGAATCCATATTTACTTGTCCTACTAACACTCGAGGTTTGTCACTAATTCCTAAAATGAGGACCGATTTGTCAGATTCGACTCTATATTCTCCAACCTTTCACCCATCCCATATATCTCCTTCGAGAGCGGCGCCTTCAAAAGTTTACTGCGGTGAAAAAAGCGGAGGAAATATGCTCTTGAAGTTGAGAGACGTCATAACGTTGTGCCATAAACGTGAAGATTTATTGGGGTGTGTAGTTTTGCACTTTGGGTTTACATGGGATTACGCTGTAGAATAGATTCACTTTTTGTAAAGACGAAAATGGGCAGTGTGTGTCTTAAGGTTTAACCTCGAATTTGAATGTGCCATCTTTATATGGCCGTTAAACCCTCGGAGCGATTGGAAAAATAAAGCGGATCCTGCCACCTAAGGAAGATAATCGTGTAAATTGAGGTATCTGTTCGCACTGGGTCACCCGTGCCAAATCGAAATTTTGGAAGAACGCTGAGTTGCCCTAAACCTTTATTTTTAAACTTTTCAGAGTTAGTGAGTGAGTAAGTATGGTTTTACGCCACTTTTAGCAGCAATATTCCAGCAATATCAGGGCGGGGGACATCTGAAATGGGCTTCACACATCAAACCCGCGTCTTCGGCGGGCATTAATTAATCTAATTAATTTGTCTAAATACGAAACTCACTCACTCACTGAATTCAACAAACAATCAGTAAATATTTCAATTATTGCTTTATATTGGATAAACAAAGGGGGATTTTACATGCGCTTCATATTGTCACCCATCAACAATTTCTGTATCTTTATCGCCGCATGGTGAGGTGGGGTGAAATGGGGTTTAACGTCACGTCCAAGAGTATTGCATTTATATAGCGACGTGCATGCACGTGTGTGTGTGCGCGCGCGCGCGTGTGTGTGTGTGTGGCTGCTTGTTCGGATTAATGCTGATTTATTGTGCTAACCCACTGAGATACCATCCCGCAGTTTAACACAAATACCCCACTCAGACACAGTACACTGACGCCGAGCCGACCAGTTTTTGTTAAAGCCCCTTAATTCCTTGTACAAGGCAAGGTAACACGACTGCCAGGCAGGGTAACAACAAATACCATCTTTGAACGTCTTTTGATATGACGCGGCAGGGGATCGAACCCCGGACCTTCCGCTTTCCGGGCGGACGCTCTACCATTAGACCACGGAGCCGGTCTCGTCGCATGGCCTACATCCGGTGCATAACTCACTGAGAGAAGCGAATTATTTGTTGTATTACCGGCAATCGGCTTTTACTTCCTACATCAACTCCATGTCATGTATAATTATGGGAAAAGAGGAATGTCCAACAGAGGCTGATCCTGGAGCTGAAACTAGTTGATGGCGGTAGGGATGCACACTTTATCCAAGTCACTTGACCGAGGGCGAAGCCGTGTCTGCAAAAAAGGTGGGTAGCCGATACGGGGAAACCCGTGGTACATGAAGCGTTACCAATTTGCGCCAAGTACCACTTCGAGAAAGACTTTTCCGGTTGTTTGGGAAAGACTTTCGCGAGATCGACCATCACCCCCCAAATCACTTGATTTGGGAATGCCTCGAGTTGTCACGTGATATGAGCAGCGGACGATCTGGTCACGTGATTGCTGAGCACTTAAAATGTTGTGCAGTCTCTCTCCCTTATATGGTAGTCGTATCAGTCATAACTCCTTGCCGAGCATAGATACGGTACAGACGCAGTCACAATGATGTTTACACCGCCGTTACATCTTCCTCATTAAATTGGATGTTTGGGGTCGGGGTGGGTGTGGGTGGGGGTGGGGGTGGGGTGTCGGGGTGGGGTGGGGTGTGGGGTTGTGGGGGCGCTCCAGGTTTGTCGGCACCATAACCGTGATCGTGAGTTTCACCAAAGTGGAAGTGGTAAACGTCCAAGACCCGCATCACCTCGGGCTTTCCTCCCCATCAAACTGACACGCCGTGATATAACTGAAACGCTGTTCAAAGGGCAGTTGCCCCCTCCTAGATTTTTTTTTTTTTTATAGAAAACAGTTTTATTTGAATCAAGTTGGGGACAAGTGATACTTGTACAAATATTTGTCTTCGAAACTGTGACGTCACGAATGGCGTCTGTAATTTTTACATGAATGCCACAATGAGCAATATTCCAGCTACATCGCGACATCATGTAAATAATTGAGTCTGGACCAGACAAACCAGTGATTGATAAGCTATAAAAAACATGTGCATACACAAAGCTTCTCCATGGGAATAAACACAAACATGCACAAAGTCCGAAAACAAAACAGAAAGTAACTGGACCTGGATTTCTGAGAACAGGACAAGAAACCCAAAACACAGCACCTAAACACACCATCCACACTCAGACAAATTTCCAGCCTCCGGTGGCCTCCTGTCCACAAGGATGACAAGCCGACTATAGCCCACTTTGTTTTTGTTATGCTGGATATCTGGAAGTAATTCAAAGTAAAATTACCTTGTTTGGAACTCCAATGACTTGGGACGAACCGTTTATCACCTCCGGGAATAGCACAAACGGCGGATATACTCCTTTTTCTTTGACCTCATAAACAAGGGATTAGGACTAGCGTATCGAGATCTAGTCTTTGAAGAGACTGGGGTATGTTTGGTTGAGGTGAAGGACTAAAACTTCTGTTAGAAGACCGTATGACAAAATTGCGGTTAGCAGGCGGTTTCAAAATATACAGAAAGCTGGTCGACGAAATATAAAAGATGGATATTTTTATTTGAAGGGAGATTTTTCATTTCACCGCAAATCCGTATACTCATGTTGGTTAGGGAGCGGCCGTTTGATATTAGGGACCAGATATAGGGGGGAGGCGTCTGAAGAGTTATTATTTATTCCTTCGATTCCTGGCGGCCGACCATTTAATATTTTGGGTTATTGGTAAAATAATATTTACTTTTAAGTCACTGTTTCAAGGCACACCGCAGTATTCTCGGAAAGGGGTAGCCGAAAAAAGATTTCACAATACAGTTTTTTTCCGAACGTCCGTCATATCCAGACAACTGTTATTTGATGTGTGGCAGACGGGGTATTTTGGAGGATGTGTGTGTTAAGATTGAGGCAGAAAATTGTTCAGTATATTCTATACCATCTATTTTCTGAATAATTACACCCATCCCACCAATGCACACCCATCCTCACCCATCTTCACAATAATTCGACAAAAGCATTATCTCGACATGGCCGTGTGGATGATTGCAAAAGGTAACATATATCTAACACGGTGGTCACCTTTATTAATAAAAATGCTATTTCAATATTATACTACATACTCTGAGGTCGCCCATCTCCCGCTAAGTCCCTGGACTTGTGTTGACGTTCAACGAGTGTTTACACTTCCGAACTAAAGGTTTCTGTCGAAAAAACATCAACAACTGTACTTAAACAAGCGTGGCACTGGCTTTCATCTTGGTCAATTAAGGGCAAAAACATCCTCTAGAGCCAGTGCTTAAAGGGGCTATCTGTAACGTAGCGAGAGCCGGGGGTCAATGGGACGGGTCACAGCTTCAAAGTAACTGGGAGTACTGTTGTCGTGTCTACTCCATAATTAGATCTAAGGGATTGCTCATGTTTTATTCGAGAGCGAATACGTCTTTTGAAGGAGATTCTGCAATCGATCCTGTCTCTGTTTCCTCTGTTACTATATATACTATGTACTAATATCACCACACACCTGCCATCAAATATTATCCTGGCATAACGTCTAATATTATCACATATCTACTATCCAATATTACCCTGGCATTGCATCTTATATTAACACAGACCTACTGTACAATATTATCCTGGCACTACGTCTAATATTACCATATATCTGCTGTCCAATATTACCCTAGCATTGCATCTTTTATTATCACAGACTTACCATCCAATATTACCCTTGCACTACGCCTAATGTTACCACAGATCTCCTATCCAATACTAGTATTACCTTTGCACTGCTTCTAATATTACCACAGATCTACTATCCAATAATTCCCCGGCACTACGTCTAATATCACCACAGTTTTACCATCCAATATTACCCTGGCGCTGCATCTAATTTCACCAGACAAACCATCCAATATTACCCTGGCACTGCATCTAATATCACCAGACAAACCATCCAATATCACCCTGGCACTGAATCTAATATCACCAGACAAACCATCCAATATTACCCTGGCGCTGCATCCAATATCACCAGACAAACCATCCAATATTACTCTGGAACTGCGTCTAATACCACCAGACAAACCATAGAATATTACCCTGGCACTGCGTCTAATATTTCCACAGATCTACCATCCAATATTACCCCAGCTCTGCATCTAATATCACCAGACATACCATCCACTACTACCCTTGCACTGCGTCTAATATTACCACATAACTACGATCTAATATTACCCTGGCATTGCATCTTATATTAACACAGATCTACTATCCAAAATTATCCTGGCACTACGTCTAATGTTACTATATGTCTGCTATCCAATATTACCCTAGCATTGCATCTTATATTATCACAGATTTACCATCCAATATTACGCCCAATATTACCACAGATCTCCTATCCATTTTTTTGTATTGCCTTTCCACTCCGTCTAATATTACCACAGACCTACTATCCAATATTACCCCGGCACTACGTCTAATATCCCCACAGACTTACCATCCAATATTACCTTGACACTGCGTCTAATATTACCACAGATCTGCTACCCAATAATACCCCGGCACTGCATCTAATATCACCAGACATACCATCCAATATTACCCTGACCCTGCTTCTAATATTATCACTGTTTTAAAATCAATATTAACCTGGCCCTGCTTCTAATATTATCAAAGTTTTACCATCCAATATTACCCTGGCCCTGCTTCTAATATTATCACAGTTTTAAAATCAATATTAACCTGGCCTTGCTTCTAATATTATCACAGTTTTACCATCCAATATTACCCTGACCCTGCTTCTAATATTATCACAGTTTTACCATCCAATATTACCCTGTCCCTGCTTCTAATATCATCACAGTTTTACCATCCAATATTACCCTGACCCTGCTTCTAATATTATCACTGTTTTACCATCCAATATTGACCTGGCCCTGCTTCCTATATCATCACAGTTTTACCATCCAATATTACCACAGATCTCCTATCCATTTTTTTGTATTGCCTTTCCACTCCGTCTAATATTACCACAGACCTACTATCCAATATTACCCCGGCACTACGTCTAATATCCCCACAGACTTACCATCCAATATTACCTTGACACTGCGTCTAATATTACCACAGATCTGCTACCCAATAATACCCCGGCACTGCATCTAATATCACCAGACATACCATCCAATATTACCCTGACCCTGCTTCTAATATTATCACTGTTTTAAAATCAATATTAACCTGGCCCTGCTTCTAATATTATCAAAGTTTTACCATCCAATATTACCCTGGCCCTGCTTCTAATATTATCACTGTTTTAAAATCAATATTAACCTGGCCCTGCTTCTAATATTATCACAGTTTTACCATCCAATATTACCCTGACCCTGCTTCTAATATTATCACAGTTTTACCATCCAATATTACCCTGTCCCTGCTTCTAATACCATCACAGTTTTACCATCCAATATTACCCTGACCCTGCTTCTAATATTATCACTGTTTTACCATCCAATATTAACCTGGCCCTGCTTCCTATATCATCACAGTTTTACCATCCAATATTACCCTGACCCTGCTTCTAATATTATCACTGTTTTACCATCCAATATTACCCTGTCCCTGCTTCTAATATTATCACAGTTTTACCATCCAATATTACCCTGTCCCTGCTTCTAATATCATCACAGTTTTACCATCCAATATTACCCTGACCCTGCTTCTAATATTATCACTGTTTTACCATCCAATATTGACCTGGCCCTGCTTCCTATATCATCACAGTTTTACCATCCAATATTACCACAGATCTCCTATCCATTTTTTTGTATTGCCTTTCCACTCCGTCTAATATTACCACAGACCTACTATCCAATATTACCCCGGCACTACGTCTAATATCCCCACAGACTTACCATCCAATATTACCTTGACACTGCGTCTAATATTACCACAGATCTGCTACCCAATAATACCCCGGCACTGCATCTAATATCACCAGACATACCATCCAATATTACCCTGACCCTGCTTCTAATATTATCACTGTTTTAAAATCAATATTAACCTGGCCCTGCTTCTAATATTATCAAAGTTTTACCATCCAATATTACCCTGGCCCTGCTTCTAATATTATCACTGTTTTAAAATCAATATTAACCTGGCCCTGCTTCTAATATTATCACAGTTTTACCATCCAATATTACCCTGACCCTGCTTCTAATATTATCACAGTTTTACCATCCAATATTACCCTGTCCCTGCTTCTAATACCATCACAGTTTTACCATCCAATATTACCCTGACCCTGCTTCTAATATTATCACTGTTTTACCATCCAATATTAACCTGGCCCTGCTTCCTATATCATCACAGTTTTACCATCCAATATTACCCTGACCCTGCTTCTAATATTATCACTGTTTTACCATCCAATATTACCCTGTCCCTGCTTCTAATATTATCACAGTTTTACCATCCAATATTACCCTGTCCCTGCTTCTAATATTATCACAGTTTTACCATCCAATATCAACCTGGCCCTGCTTCTAATATGATCACAGTTTTACCATCCAATATTACCCTGACTCTGCTTCTAATATTATCACAGTTTTACCATCCAATATTAACCTGGCCCTGCTTCCTATATCATCACAGTTTTACCATCCAATATTACCCTGACCCTGCTTCTAATATGATCACTGTTTTACCATCCAATATTACCCTGTCCCTGCTTCTAATATTATCACAGTTTTACCATCCAATATTACCCTGACCCTGCTTCTAATATTTTCACAGTGATACCATCCAATATTACCCTGACCCTGCTTCTAATATTATCACTGTTTTACCATCCAATATTACCCTGACCCTGCTTCTAATATTATCACTGTTTTACCATCCAATATTACCCTGACCCTGCTTCTAATATTATCACAGTTTTACCATCCAATATTACCCTGACCCTGCTTCTAATATTATCACAGTTTTACCATCCAATATTACCCTGACCCTGCTTCTAATATTATCACTGTTTTACCATCCAATATTACCCTGACCCTGCTTCTAATATTATCACAGTTTTATCATCCTATATTACCCTGACCCTGCTTCTAATATTATCACTGTTTTACCATCCAATACTACCCTGACCCTGCTTCTAATATTTTAACACTGTTACCATCCAATGTTACCCTGGAACTACGTCCAATCACTACAAGCCCACCATGAAGTATTACCCTTTGTACGACTAACTGGATCGGGTGGTCAGGTTCGCTGACTTAGTTGATGAATGTCACCGTACAGACCACCGTCATATAGCTTGAATATTACTGATTTTCGCGGTTAATAACAAACAACAAACATATTATCCGGGCTCTTCGTCTTATCTCACCACAGACCCATCGTTCAATATTACCCTGGCACTTCGCCTAATGTCACCCCTTACATTCTATTCAATTTTACACCTGTCATATCATCTTACACTTCTTGCACACTACGCCTAATGTTCGCCTGACACTACGTCTAATAGCATGAGCGAGTGAGTGAGTGAGTTATTATTTAACGTCACTTCGGCAGTATTTCAGCCATATCCTGACGCGAAGTCATACATTTTTAGTATTTAAACTAAATAAACCCTGTCATCGATAGACAGTAAAATTACTAGAACATCACAGATTAATGTTTAAAACTAGCATGCAACCATAAAAAGATATCACTAAATGAAACAGTACAATGTAAAAAAGGGCTACAGATCGCCAGCAGCTGAAGGTAGATCACCATGCTAGGGTCCATGGAGACTTACAGTACTGTTGCTACCTGCATGGACCCCAGCCGGATTTACATAATCCCTTCTGCTGTTGGTGATTAATGACAAATTTAGCCAGATTAAACGAACATATATACAACGATTAAAAAAGTGGAAGAAATAAACATATTTTGAAAGACGTGGTCTCACATACCCTCTCAGGGGGACAATAATATGTCTAATAGCAGCACTGACACAACGTCTAATGTTACCACCCACACTACTTCTAAATATTACCACCCACACTACGTCTAATGTTACCACCCACACTACGTCTAATGTTACCACCCACACTACGTCTAATGTTACCGCCCACACTACGTCTAATGTTACCACCCACACTACGTCTAATGCTACCACTCACACTAATCCAATGTTACCCTCACATTAAGTAGAATGTTACCACTTCTATTGTTACAACTGATACTACGTCTAAAGTTACAACTGACAATACGTCTGAGGTTTCCACCACACTACGTTAAAATATTACTACTGACACTTCGTCTAATGTTACCATTGATACAACAGCTATTGTAACCCCACACTGCGTTGAATGTTACTCATAAAACCCCGTCTAAAGTTGCCATCACACTATGTCTATGGTTACAACTTCGCCTAATGTTACGATTGATATTACATGTAATGTTACCCCTCACACTGCGTGAAAGGTTTCCCCTAAAAGTCCGTCTGATGTTACCATCACACTGCGTTCATTGTTACCACTAAACACCTGTCTTATGTTACCAGTCACACTACGTCTAATGTGATTACTGACACTACGTCCAATGTGATAACTGACACTACATATAATGCTACCACTCACAAAACGACTAATGTTACCACTCACACTACGTCTTATGTTAGCACTCACACTATGTCTAATGTTACCACTGACACTACGTCTAATGTTACCTCTCACACTACGTCTAATGTTACCACTCACACTACGTCTAATGTTAGCACCGACACTACGTCTTATGTTACCGCTGAGACTACGTCTTATGTGATTACTGATGCTATGTGTAATGTTACCACTGACACTACGTCTAATGTTACCATCGACACAACGTCTTATGTGATTACTGATACTACGTCTTATTCACCACTGACACTACGTCCAATGTTACCACTGACACTAAGTCTAACGTGATTACTGACACTACGTCTAATGTTACCAATGACACTACTTCCGATGTCAGCACTGACAAAACGTCTAACGTTACCTCTCACATTACGTCCAATGTCACCACTCACACTACGTCTAATGTAAGCACTGATACCACGTCTAATGTTACCTATCACACTAAGTCTAATGTTACCTCTCACACTACGTCTTATCTTACCACTCACACTACGTCTAATGTTACCTCTCACACCACGTCTAATGTTACCACTCACACTACGTCTAATGTTACCGCTGACACCACGTCTAATGTTACCTATCACACTACGTCTAATGTTACCTCTCACACAACATCTAATGTTATCACTCACACCACGTCTTATGTTACCACTCACACCACGTCTAATGTTACCACTCACACCACGTCTTATGTTACCACTCACACTACGTCTAATGTTACCACTGACACAACGTCTAATGTTACCTATCACACTACGTCTAATGTTACCACTCACACAACGTCTAATGTTACCACTCACACCACGCCTACCGTGATTACTGACACTACGTCTAATGTTACCAATGACACTACGGCTTATGTTAGCCCTGACAAAACGTCTAACGTTACCTCTCACATTACGTCTAATGTCACCACTCACACTACGTCTAATGTTACCAACCACACCACGTCTAATGTTACCTCTCACACTACGTCTAATGTTACAACTCACACAACGTCTAATGTTACCACTGACACTACGTCTAATATGATTACTGACACTACGTCTAATGTCACCACTCACACAACGTCTAATGTGAATACTGACCCTACGTCTTATGTTACCACTGAGACTACGTCTAATGTGATTACTGACGCTATGTGTAATGTTACCACTGACACTACGTCTAATGTTACCATCGACACTAAGTCTAACGTGATTACTGACACTACGTCTAATGTTAGCACTGAAAAAACGTCTAACGTTACCTCTCACATTACGTCTAATGTCACCACCCTCACTACGTCTAATGTAAGCACTGATACCACGTCTAATGTTACCTCTCACACTACGTCTAATGTCACCACCCTCACTACGTCTAATGTAAGCACTGATACCACGTCTAATGTTACCACTCACACAACGTATAATGTTACCTATCACACTACGTCTGTTACCACTCACTAGTCTAATGTTACCACTGACACCACGTCTAATGTTACCACTGACACCACGTCTAATGTTACCTCTCACACTACGTCTAATGTTACTACTCACACTACGTCTAATGTTACCACTGACACCACGTCTAATGTTACATATCACACTACGTCTAATCTTACCACTCACACCACGTCTAATGTTACCTATCACACTACGTCTAATGTAAGCACTGATACCACGTCTAATGTTACTACTCACACTACGTCTAATGTTACCACTCACACTACGTCTAATGTTACCTCTCACACTATGTCTAATGTTACCACTCGCACTACGTCTAATGTTACCACTGACACCACGTCTAATGTTACATATCACACTACGTCTAATGTGACCATTCACCCAACGTCTAATGTTACCACTCACACTACGTCTAATATGACCATTCACCCAACGTCTAATGTTACCTCTCACACTACGTCTAATGTTACAACTCACACAACGTCTAATGTTACCACTGACACTACGTCTAATATGATTACTGACACTACGTCTAATGTCACCACTCACACAACGTCTAATGTGAATACTGACCCTACGTCTTATGTTACCACTGAGACTACGTCTAATGTGATTACTGACGCTATGTGTAATGTTACCACTGACACTACGTCTAATGTTACCATCGACACTAAGTCTAACGTGATTACTGACACTGCGTCTAATGTTAGCACTGAAAAAACGTCTAACGTTACCTCTCACATTACGTCTAATGTCACCACCCTCACTACGTCTAATGTAAGCACTGATACCACGTCTAATGTTACCTCTCACACTACGTCTAATGTCACCACCCTCACTACGTCTAATGTAAGCACTGATACCACGTCTAATGTTACCACTCACACAACGTATAATGTTACCTATCACACTACGTCTGTTACCACTCACTAGTGTAATGTTACCACTGACACCACGTCTAATGTTACCACTGACACCACGTCTAATGTTACCTCTCACACTACGTCTAATGTTACTACTCACACTACGTCTAATGTTACCACTGACACCACGTCTAATGTTACATATCACACTACGTCTAATCTTACCACTCACACCACGTCTAATGTTACCTATCACACTACGTCTAATGTAAGCACTGATACCACGTCTAATGTTACTACTCACACTACGTCTAATGTTACCACTCACACTACGTCTAATGTTACCTCTCACACTATGTCTAATGTTACCACTCGCACTACGTCTAATGTTACCACTGACACCACGTCTAATGTTACATATCACACTACGTCTAATGTGACCATTCACCCAACGTCTAATGTTACCACTCACACTACGTCTAATATGACCATTCACCCAACGTCTAATGTTACCACTCACACTACGTCTAATGTTACCACTCACACCACGTCTAATGTTACATATCACACTACGTCTAATGTGACCATTCACCCAACGTCTAATGTTACCACTCACACTACGTCTAATGTTACCTCTCACACTACGTCTAATGTTACCTCTCACACCACGTCTAATGTTACATATCACACAACGTCTAATGTTACCACTCACACTACGTCTAATGTTACCTCTCACACCACGTCTAATGTTACCTCTCACACAACGTCTAATGTTACCTCTCACACTACGTCTAATGTTACCTATCACACTACGTCTAATGTTACCTCTCACACTACGACTAATGTTACCTCTCACACTACGTCTAATGTTACCTCTCACACAACGTCTAATGTTACCACTCGCACTACGTCTAATGTTACCACTGACACCACGTCTAATGTTACATATCACACTACGTCTAATGTGACCATTCACCCAACGTCTAATGTTTCCACTCACACAACGTCTAATGTTACCTCTCACACCACGTCTAATGTTACCTCTCACTCAACGTCTAATGTTACCACTCACACTACGTCTAATGTTACCACTCACACTACGTCTAATGTTACCTCTCACACCACGTCTAATGTTACATATCACACCACGTCTAATGTGACCATTCACCCAACGTCTAATGTTACCACTCACACGACGTCTAATGTTACCACTCACACTACGTCTAATTTTACCACTCACACCACGTCTAATGTTACATATCACACTACGTCTAATGTGACCATTCACCCAACGTCTAATGTTACCACTCACACTACGTCTAATGTTACCTCTCACACTACGTCTAATGTTACCTCTCACACCACGTCTAATGTTACATATCACACAACGTCTAATGTTACCACTCACACTACGTCTAATGTTATCACTCACACTACGTCTAATGTTACCTCTCACACCATGTCTAATGTTACCTCTCACACCACGTCTAATGTCACCACTCACACAACGTCTAATGTTACCACTCACACATCGTCTAATGTTACCACTCACACTACGCCTAACGTGATTACTGACACTACGTCTAATGTTACCAATGACACTACGTCTAATGTTAGCACTGACAAAACGTCTAACGTTACCTCTCACATTACGTCTAATGTCACCACTCACACTACGTCTAATGTTACCAACCACACCACGTCTAATGTTACCTATCACACTACGTCTAAAGTTACCACTCACACAACGTCTAATGTTACCTATCAAACTTAGTCTAATGTCACCACTCACACAACGTCTAATGTTACCTCTCACACTACGTCTAATGTTAGCACTGACACCACGTCTAATGTTACATATCACACTACGTCTAATGTTACCACTCACACAACGTCTAATGTTACCTCTCACACTACGTCTAATGTTAGCACTGACACCACGTCTAATGTTACCTATCACACAACGTCTAATGTTACCACTCACACTACGTCTAATGTTACCACTGACAACACGTCTTATGTTACCTATCACACTACGTCTAATGTTATCACTCACACAACGTCTAATGTTACATATCACACTACGTCTAATCTTACCACTGACACCACGTCTAATCTTACCTATCACACAACGTCTAATGTTACCACTCACACAACGTCTAATGTTACCTCTCACATTACGTCTAATGTTAGCACTGACACCACGTCTAATGTAACCTATCACACTACGTCTAATGTTACCACTCACACTGCGTCTAATGTTACCACTGACAACACGTCTAATGTTACCTATCACACTACATCTAATGTTATCACTCTCACCACGTCTAATGTTCGAATCCCGACATGGGTACAATGTGTGAAGCCCATTTCTGGTGTCCCCCGCCGTGATATTGCTGGAATATTGCTAAAAGCGGCGTAAAACCGTACTCACTCACTCCAAGCGGCGTTAAACCCAGCCCACTCACTCACTCAAGTCGCCACATGGATCATATTTCCTAAGCTCATTCCTGGTTTCCCCAGTTTGGCTGAATACTGTGAAACCGGTGTAAATTCACGTTCCCAAATCCAGATGAACCTCGCGAGACAACGTTTCAGCGGTGACGGCGGAACTCAACAGTCATACAGCGTGACCACTGACCCTTTGCACACGAACCTTCCGAACATAAGCATTCGAATGCTATAAAAACAAAGGGTGACTCTAGTAGAGAATTAAGTATCTTTTATTTACATACATTATACATAACTTGCATAGATTTACATTCATACCTTCACATACGACAATGTTAAAGCGGATCGTGTGGTCGTTAAATACCAACGGACACATATAACATTATACCACTGAACAATACTATGTACAAACATGGTAGCGGCAAAAGTTTAACAAAGCCCTGGGTGCAAAGCATTAACAAGACGGCTGAATACGGTAAATGATTGGCTTATATTTATGTATAAATTAGAATCATAGAGCAGTTGTGTACATGCTATAATTGTTTATATTCTGTCTATTTATTGACAAGGCATGTTTATTATGGAATGTATTTGATATGATGTATTATTGCAGTTGCGTGTTGCGACAGCACGTCACTTGTTGGCTGACGTTGAGTGGCGTTAAGTGACGTTCAGTGACGTTTAGTGACAATTGCATGTTCATTAAAGAGATACAGCCTGTTCCTTATCCGAACGTCAGTATCAAATAGAATGTCAAATGAAATAATGATGAGAATATTCGTTCTAAGAACGTCACCGCGGCGGATACAGCGTAATAGTGTAAGCCATTTTACACCCGGAACCCTTTCAATTATAACACAGTGGGTCCAGGGATCCTAAAAATTTATTATAAAATTATTGCTTATTTTAGTGTAAATGAGTTCGATACAGTAAATTCAGTTAATCCTCGTTAACTCGAAGTACTCGTAGTTCGAGACAAACGTTCTACTTGTATTAGACCGTAGTATCGGAAATTTCTACTGGCGGAACCACCAGTTAGAGATTATATCGAATTAAACGAAGTTCGGTTTAACGAGTTTCCTTGTATTATACTGCCTGCATTGCAAGGACACAATTGAATTTTCATCAAAACATGAAATATTCTTGTTTTAGTATAGTTTTCTAATGACCCTATTCAGGATTTGCTATATAAAAATGCAGTCCGCGTCTTATTAGTTTCGCTACCTTTTCCTCTTCCGAATGTAGGGCAAGTAACATGTAGCACTTCCGATAGCCTTTCAACTTGGCTTAATTTCTTCCGTAATATGGGCTTCAGCACTTTGAACAGTTTCTCTCAGTGCAATGCACCACCATCTTTGGTTTTTAAGTCACGCGAGAGTTCCTGTCAAGTCACGTGGGCGTCAGCATTTGTCTCACGCGTATGTATTTTTTCAATGAAATATTTCCTTGGCACAATCCCTTTTCAGAAGCGTAATTGCCCTGAGTTAATACCCGTTTCTCATGTTCCTTCAGCCTCGTTTTCCACGTCTATTTCATCCTCAGATTGCTCATCTTCCTCTTCTGACGTCTGGCCCGCCATTTCACAATCGTCTGCGCCACCCTCAGCTGACGTCACTTCCTTTTCTTTGTCTTCCGCCTCGTGTTTCTCGTTATCTTCACTCGTGGGGGTGTCCTGAAAAATGATTGACAAGTGTCATTTAAACGAACTCGAGAAGTAGATCAAAACAGTTAAAGAATTTGAATCATCAGACCGTTGATTGACACGACCGATAGCTTAAAAGTGCTTATGACTGAAACACATTTATGTACCAGTTACGCTCTGTACATGCTTACTGCATGAGTAAATGCATAATTGTCCTCTCGCAAAAAAAATAATAACATCTTTCTTATTCCCCTGATCATGTCAGTCATCAGAATATATGACCGTATACTTCAGTTCAAGAAATAAGAGGGGCGGCGGGTTAGCCTTGTGGTTAAAGCGTTCGTTCGTCACGCCGAAGAGCTGGGTTCGATCCCCGCATGGGTACAATGTGTGACACCCATTTCTGGCGTCCCCGCCATGATATTGCTGGAATATTGCTAAAAGAGGCGTAAAACCACTCACTCACTCACTCACTCAATAACAAATATATTAAACAAGTTGTTTTACTAAATACCTGTTTTAGGCGTCTCCATTTCGCCCGCCGATTCTGGAACCAGGTTTTCACCTACGAAAAAAATAAACAAATTCAGTTTCAAACACGAGATAAATACGCGTACTGTAGGTTTCCAAATGTCAATATTTAATTTAATATTTCAAGTAACACATAGGCAGCTCTATATTTCATTGGAAATATTCAAGTGCTTTTAAACAATAGAACACATATGGGTATATGTCATGGGATGTACATTAACATTTACTGCCTCCTGTCTTGTTTTAAATGTTTGTCCTGGCATCTTGGATAACTTTATCTGGGAGTAGCATGGTGCAAATGAATCTTTTCTGATGAATCTGATTTTAAAGTTTCTGTGATCTCACCTGATTGTATATCATCATATTCTGACTACGGAAATGCTCATACTATTGATCATTCGTTTGTAAGGTTCAGGTTTGAAATTATTTTGCTGACATCAACGCAAATGTACATGTCACAAGTACGTGTATTTGGTGTTTTGTTTTCCCTTTTTCAACAAACTAATGAATACAATATGGGGTGATTCTAATTGCCCCGCAGACAATGGTTGGAGAAATGAGTGAGTGAGTGAGTTGGGTTTAACGCCGCTTTTAACAGTATTCCAGTTATATCGCGGCATGTCAGCTTAATGTGGGAGGAAAGCCTGAAGTGATGCAGGCCCCAGACGTTTACCACTTCGGTGAAACCCACGAGCACGGGCATGGTGCTGACAAACCTAGAAACATAATCGGGGCGAACCGGAATTCGAACCCACAATCATAGGTTTCTGGCGTGTCCAAGGGACGCAACTCTGCACAGCGAAACGCGGCGCCTTAGACGACTGGGCCACCCGTGCCCCCTTGGAGAAATGAAGACATGGACCTCATTATTTAAAAACTGCGGTTAGTGAGTGAGTTACTGTCGCATTCTTAATTCTAAACTACTGGGCAACAGAACGTATACACTTGAAAATTGGATATGACCAAACAATTACAAACGTTATCAAAGCAGGCTGAAAACAGTCGCCAAAACACTGAACACGTAAGGTCCAAGACACAACTTTGATACCCGTACCACATACATTACCATCAAATAACCATTTCGTGTTTGCTTCATTTTTAGCCACTATCAAACATTGGTGTATACCGGCACTTTATATAGCATTTAAAAAATGGTAAAATCAGCGAGACAGGAAAATATTTTTCGCCCAGATATAACACAGATTACATGTCATAAATAACTAAACTGTTCCAACTAAACACTTTTACACACCTGTCTCTCGGTGAGCTGTAATACTTTAGCAAGTCTCTTCCTCTCCTGTGGAGTTAAGTATTTCTGAGTTTCAAACTTCTTCTCTAGCTCAACGGTCTGTTCGTTTGAAAACCGCACTTGACCGCCTTTTCGTTTATGAATTGGTCTTTGAATGAACGGGTTCCAGAGAAAGGGTGGCTTGGGGCCAACTGAAACAAAACATTATACCTTGAAATCACAGAATATCATGAAAGAAAATGCGTCTAATGTCTTTTATTAATAAATTAGTTTATGAATCTCGATAATACAAATTTGAAAACTTTAATTGAGCATTATTACTTTATAGATCAAAAGATCAAAGAAATTTATTGTATAATTGCAATGCTAAAATATCTTTACTAATTGTTTGCATTTCCTAAATATAACCTATAGGGTTCATATTTTCTGATCCATAATTATTTATAGGGAGAACAATAGTTGGAGGTCAAGTTTTCGTAATTTCCTTTGTTAAAACTAGACCCAGTAACTTTTTCCGAATCAGGCGCCAGCGAGACTCATTATAAAAGAACCAGTCTGACAGAGGGTTCAGGTTTCACCCAACTCGGAAGGGTCCAAGTAAAACGCTTCAAAGGGAACCTCGTTTTCATTTCCAATACTATTTCCCAAACGACAAGACATTATATAAGGAATTGTAATAAGCATTGTTAATGTGCACCAATTACTACAATATGCGTGCGCCAGTCCTTAAGCAACGAGGAAATATTCTGCCCCCAAGTTCAACGATTTCCTACGCTCTAACTTGGTACTTATAGGCTTGTTTTGTCAACGGAAGACTGCTCAGCGAGATAAGAAGTAGAATTTGTCTGAAGCATTTTAGTTCCAAGCTCAGAACGTCCAAATGAATCAGATAAAGAGATTTTTAGATTGGACACATGTTATCCTAACTTACACATTTTGACTTCTGTGTGTTTAACAAAGATACAGATATAATATTGGGATCAAAAGCAGACTGAAGTGAAGTCTTAAGTGCTCGTTTTGTGTCATTGTAGGCAATACTTTCGTTTTGATCTCAGTCGGAATAGCCTTTCATTTTTATCCTGAACGTTTTGTCATTTTGAATGATTTAGGGGAAGGGTGGGGTGGAGTGGGGTAGGTAATTGGTAATTGTTTTGTCTTGCGTCGATGTTGGTCGATAAAGGACAACATGGTGATGCTTGGTTTGTTTTCAGTAACATGGTTTAAATAGCAGATGAAATTTCTATCATAATTGAAATGGAATTCATTGTATATTTGATCACACATGCAAAAAACACGAGAAGAATAAGTGCGTAATTATAATAATATACGTCTGTGTAGAAACAATATAAATGTTGCACGAATACCAACATGGGTGCACGTGCACCTATAATATGTATTTACAGAAGTAATTGTTGATGTACACATTCGTCCTTGTCAATTATGTGTTGTACATCATATTCATCTTGCCCCTTCTATTCAATCCCACGGTACATTCAGACAATCTAAGAGGTTTAATCGATAACATAGGAAGAGACTGAACATACATTATACAACATAAGCAGAATATTTCCTTTATTTTAAAATCATAATCATAATCACAATCACAATCATAATCATCATCATCACCATCAACATTGTAAAACTTAACCACAACCCGAAGAGAAGAGATCAGGGAATGTGTCATAGCAATTGGTAAATTTCTTGTCAGAAATAAGTCAACCGAGATGCAAATACCTTCTACATTTCCTTCTTTGATATCATTAACGTTCACTCTGGTCGCGGGTGAAATAAACACTTTAACTAGAGACCCGTGAGCCCTGATAGTACAGGCCATACGTGACAAAACAAACACATTTCACACTAAAATTAGCACCAAGTGTCAATCATCTTGACCGTTTCCTCCGAAATATACATTTTCAAATTGTCATCTGTTTTAATGCAGACTATTTCAAGAGTTACTGTAAGGGCACTCTTATATGCGGAAGGCATTCAATGATAATCAGAAATAAACATGAGTGTTTATGTCATGTACATGTACGCGTGTTACTCTTTGTTCCTTCTTATCATTGCATTGCAGTCCATCTTCTAACAGAAATATACAAGCGTCAATTTCACCCACAGAGTAGACACTTCAGATATGTGCTACCATGATTGTTCCCATATATCGCAAAGTACAGACACGATTTAATCATTAAACTCTAATTTGAGAAAATTGAACATAAGTGCTTCTTTAGAAACAGTTGGTGCTACTTAATGTCTGTGGAAGTCACACCCTCCCCATGTGAAACTGGTGTTGGCATATATTGTCATTGTTATCGTTATTATTAATTATGGTTTATTAATAATTCAATATCGTGCAGATGAAATGCTTCAAACTTCAAGTTCCAGTTTGGTTTTACAATATATCTTTTATTATCTATGATCATATAAAATAATGAATAATCTTTTGAGTGCCGT
Organism: Haliotis rufescens; assembly: GCF_023055435.1. NCBI lineage: Eukaryota > Metazoa > Mollusca > Gastropoda > Lepetellida > Haliotidae > Haliotis > Haliotis rufescens. Next base: position 32,237,152 of record NW_025963802.1, on the reverse strand, counting down.
TTTCATATAAATGCTTTCGAGTTTTAACATATTATGTGCATGAAACTGCTTGATTTGATTCTAATTCAAAATTGAAATATTTTGTAAAATGACCTTTCTATGTTAATTTGCTCTTTATCAGGATGTTTGACTTGTAAAAAAATCATATTTGTTGTGTTATTTAAAGTTGTTGTGATATCCCTGTGAACAAGATCACAGTTTGAAATTGTGTATGGCGAACATAATTCAAAAGATATATAACATATATTGTAAAATTTAAATATTATCTACACATTTCATAACGAAAATCAAACATTAACAAAACTATATAGAATTCGAGTGAAGCAAATATTCCAAATGACTTAGTTTCAGGTTAGTTAATAGTTAATATAGAATTTACTTTATACTAATCGAGATCTAACACCATCGTTTTGCATACAATCAGCAGAATGCATACAAGAGCTATTTACCACCTCGGGTTAAAAGTCAGATATTCTGCAAAACATCTCCTGTTGCTAATAAAACTGATCTTAATATATTCCACATAACAGATTTTGCGAAGTAAACGTGATAACCACACAATAAATGTATTTTGTTTGTTGTTCAACTCCGCGCTCAATAATCAATCAGCTATGCTTCATTTAATCATGTTTCTGTTGGATTATGATACCCTCTTAATAGCTAAAAATATGAGTCGGGTTTTACATGTAGTATTAAACTATGATGCACTTTGTCAGTTCCGCACATACAAAAATGGGCACGTGTCTTCCTTATATGGTTTTGGATTCTACCGGGCAACAGTAAATAGGAACTAAAATGAACGCACAAAGCAATGTAAATTTACATTGAAATATCAAATAATGATCAAAATGGACATACTTGATATTAATGGTTGTGACAGCTGATTGTGCAGTTTTCCGACAAAAGAACAAAATCAATTAAAGAGTAATATGATAAGTGTACGCGTGCAGTTCAAAAGTTCGATATCAGATCAAAATCTGAATTCCTTAAGTTTAGTTGTGCGGGCTTACAGGTCTGCAAGAGTTTTCTTCAGACAAAATCAACGTTTGGTGGATGTACAGTTCAAGTCAATCAACAGCAGCTCACATCGTCATGAACAACAGTCCCATCCTAAGTATAAAAATCAACGGCATAAAAACACTTAATATCCTGCCCCATCACCAGTTTTAAGCAGAGAGTTCTTGTAGCTCTGGAAAGGGTCTTGTCGCTTTTATTTAGATTATTGTACATCCGTGGGATTCTCTTTGGGGATTTCAAGATTTTCACAATTAAGGTTGTATTTTGTCGTTTTGTAAATGATGTTTGGTTTGTTGGTTCATGTATTTATTTTCAAGGGAACATGTCTCAAAACTTAAAGAATACACTGTTTTGAACTGCTCCCTTAGGACAGGAGCAGTTGGCAGACAGCGAAAAAAGGGAAATCATATTATAAATATTAAGTAAGTTTAATGCCAATTATTTGTCGCTTTGAAATACAAATTGATATTGTATCATTAATTTTACGTTTTGTTTTCATATTTACATATGTTTGGGTGAGATTCCTAATTTAGCGCGTGATCAATATGTCAAACACAACACATTGCATATTCAAGCGATCGTACAAAATGTATTTTCATGCACTGAAATACCATCCCTATAATTACTGAAATATTTCCAGGGCGGCGTTGGTAATACCCAAGCACAATGATTATGTCCAAGACATGTGGGAGCCAGTTTCGGATGATATATATTTATATATTTCAAATTATGACATTGATATCTTATGATGAGATAATGGTTGAATGTCAAATCTTTGACATTATGACATAAACTTACTATATTGATAAGATGTGAAAGTAATACCGTTATCATAGCTGAAAGGTAGATAATTACATTTATTATCAAGTGCGCCGTTTATTATAAGCAATGACGATCAACGACATGTGACGGTACATCGATTAACAATCGTAATATTTTCATCAAAATGTCACAACCTTGGTCAACGCCAAGCAGAAACATTGAGGTTACAAATTCATTAAAAAAAACTGAAAAAATCCCTGTAAACATAAAAACGACAATAAACGCAAAAATTAAAAGTTTGACTTTTGACATTTACACTTAAAAATATTTCTTTTGTTAATCTGGACGTAACGTACTCAATCTAAAATGAATTTGAAAATGATCCAATTCTGTCAAACCATAAAGTTTACATGAAATTTCATTACCTTCACACTATTAACAGACATTGGTCGGCTGCGCTAATCTTTGGCTTATCGAGGGCGCCGCCCGACTATCATACCGATAAAAACAATTTGAAAGTTATCCATATAACCCTCCATGTCACCCGCCAAGTGCCATCAATGCAGTCATCTACTGGGACTTGGCGAGATTGTTTGACGGCGTGTCAAACACCCAGGTACCACACGAACCCCTCCCGATGTTTGTCAATAATGAAAGCGTTTCAGACGTTAAATATCTGGAAAAGGATTGTGTAGACATAAATTTGTACACACAATCATTGTATATAATCCCCAATTGTTCAGTGTATTGATCGTTCTTAGGACACAAGTGGTTTGAATAGTTTTTTTCGTAGCTGGGAGTCGAAGTCTGGAATGACAGATTAATATAAATACAAATAGTGTTTCCCTTGAGAACTGTTTGACAGATATAAATCCATGTATCATAATTATTGCAATGTTTGGTTCGTAATGGATTTGAATGAATGGTATGTGACGCTTTAAAGCAACGCAAAGATTAAGGTCTTTTTACTTGATCGGGGCAACCATGGTTTCAGTGAAACATTTGAATACTGTTTCGACATAAGCAGAAACACTGCCAATCTCTAGATCTTCTTTGGGTTCCAAATTGAAAGCATAGCTTTTTAATAACAATAATCTTCTGTCATATTCGTGTGTTTCACGTGGGTTCTAGGTGGGTTGCACGTCTGTGACCTGTCGCACTTTGGGCTTCTCTACTGCATAAGTCAAGCTGTGAAACTTGAACCCCAACTAACTCACTCACCGCTGTCAGCTGGCGTTATGACGATCTTAAGGTGAACATTGACACACTGATATATTTGTTATGTCCGAACATAACATTTATAACTATGGTACAGAAATAACCTTTGGCATAACTATTATTTCGCTTTATGCAGTTTACTTGCAAAGGGATAAACAATTTACTTTGTATCATATTGATAAATTCAAACTATCTTATGTTTGGATGAACATTTTAATACATGCCGTTAAACTAAGCAAAGTGTAATGGTATGGTGGGACATTGGACTATTATTTTTTTTTAAATGCCTTTGTTTTCTTCTCGTCCATCAATCGAGAAGAATGAGAGATGGAGGTTTAACGTCTCACTGAGCAATAATACAGTAATATCTCAAATAATGTGCCTCACATATGCTACTCAAAAGAAGTTAAGGAACACATGGATTTTTCATATTACTATAGTTAATCTGTGAATTAGGATATAGACGAATTTTATTGATGTCACACTATCATACCTTGCACAATACACTAATATTATACTGCCTGATACAAAATGGAAATAATATTTACTGCGTTTTTACCACATGTCAACATTGTACACATTGTACACACTGACTGAAACAAAATCATGAACATCGACGTTTTATAGCTAAACTACCTAACTCCGGGCTGTCTAGGGTTTACTATAACATGTACTACTACTGATGCTGCTGCTACCGCCACTGCTACTGATGCTGCTGCTACAACTACTATTACCCCTACTACTTCTACCACTACTTCTACTACTACTACTACTACTACTACTACTACTACTACTACTACTGATAATAATAATAATATTAATAATAATAATAATAATAATTGTGATTGGCAAGATTGAGGAAACATATGGCAAATAGGCAGACCTTTCGCTTTCGAAATGTCACGTTTGCATCCCAAGTACCATGTTGTTCGACTCTCCATTGTTTTCTGTGCCTTAGGTTTGGTACCTCCCAATCTGGGAGAGTACCCGGGTTCGCTACCAGGAATACAGCCCTCCTGACAATCCGTGTAATGCAGAAGTCTGCAGTGTTGGGGAGTCTTCACATTCTCCGAAAAATTCTGGGTGGGTTTGACTAGGCAGCGCTTCCTTGGAGAGGTCCCATTCGCTGTCTGGGCTGCGTGTAGAGTGGGCAAGGACCCTGAGCTGAAGATGAGCCTAGCCAGCCTGACTGTGCCAGGATCACCCAAGCCCTCTTTGCTGCATTTTTCTATTTTAATCTGTACATAATGATTATAAAGATGATAAACTGGTTTATTCATCTACCAGTACGCATACAGTTTCGGGCTTTGTTTACACTCTCCGGATGGTTATAGTATATCATAGTCACTTCCAATTCAGTAGAAATACATCCGCCAGGAAATCGTAACGCATAATGCATAATGGGGCGGAAGGATTCTAGTAGAAATATCTCATGCATCCTGTTCTTATTATACGTGTGAGGATTCACTAACACCCTGACTGCTGAATGGCCATTTTCGTGGGAAAGACTAGTGGATGTATCCGAAATCATATCTTTCTAAAACAATATTTTCTCTAAAATAACTGCGATCTTCCAATAAATCGACAAAGGACACAACTACCACCTTGTTTGACACCGTGTTGGCAATGTCCAGGATGCATATGATAAAAGTTCACGATTTGTTTTTTATCCAATACATACATACATACATACATACATACATACATACATACATACATACATACATACATACATACATACATACATACATGGGGAATATCTAAGTAAATAGCATACTACTACGGATTCGAGTGCACACACACACACACACACACACACACACACACACACACACACACACACACACATACATACATACATACATACACACACACACACACACACACACATACATACATACATACATACATACATACATACATACATACATAACATACATACATGGGGGAATATCTAAGTAAATAGCATACTACTACGGATTCGAGTGCATATACATACACACATACACACACATTGAAGTTGGTAGAACATAAGGATTTTTTTTAATAATCAATGTATGAACTGCCGTCTTAAATCCTCTTTGATATATACGTAATCGGCTTTCAACAAAACCGTTTTGTCACAATCGCGGAATGGATGTGCACGCAGCTTTCCCCGACCGTGTGTGCCTCTTTCTGTACCGAATGATCACTGTCGGGTATCACATGGCGTGTGGTATGTTCTTGTTGTCGGTATAAGATTAGTCTCAGCGAGGTATGAAAACAGGAGATATTGTCAACAGTATCATAAACACTTGCCATCTCCTGCATTTCTTTGGATTCATTTTTATCAACGTGTTGTTTATACCAGTAACTTGACTTTAGGTCAGTCCGTCCTTTCGGTTCAATAAGTTACAAAAGGACGCATAATGATATGCATAATCAATAGGAAGCCATTATGTCGTACTGACAGTGTGTAATCTCCTTTAACAATTTACCAATACATAATGAGATCTAAGGTGAATTTCATATGGATTAACTTTTTAACAGACTAATTGCATATTTAAACGCTGGATCACACATTGCAAAAAGCCCGAGGCACAAGAAATACGTGCTAGGCCATAAAGACAGAAGTTATATACCCTTCTCATGTTAATAATGCATATTGTGTTGACATATGTTTAAAGCAACCTTTTTTTAACCGAGTTCTGTATTCCTGTTGTTTAAACGGTTGACAAGCATAATGTAAATCGATAATGACTCGAACTGAGCAACTCATTAATGACAACATAATTACTTTATGAATATACATTAGTTTACACGGCAGCGTGGTCTATCGGGTTTAAGTGTTAGAATGATGGACCTGCATTTAATATCAACAAAGGGTATATAGAAGTACTGCCAGAATTGCCAGTTTAGTCTCTCTCCCAGACTCAAGAGAATAACTTGCAAAAGGAGTCCAACTCAAGTCTAGAATGATTTGGCAAGACTAGATTGCCCCAGCACTTGGCCTGAAATTAAGGATTGTTCTCAGCTCCATTTGGATTTTTTTTAAATTTTATTTTGAAGTTATATGTTTATTAATAAGATAACTTTATTTCTGGGTCTAAATGTCAGTCTATTGCCAGTACTGCAAGTCATGTTAATACTGCCATTCACGAAATGAACGTTTTTCAATTCCCCAACAAAACGATACACTGTCGTGGCCTCTTTTCATATAAATGCGGTATTTGTAAGAACAGATAAAGAACACAATAAACACCTTGCCTTACACCAATTTGGCAAAATAGCGTAATGGACACGCATACGTAATCGGATTAACTCTGGTACAAGATTGAGTCCATTTAACTACTTGTTGTGTCCAACAATGTCCACTTGAACCTTATCATGGTCTTGAATTCAAACAGTGGTCATCGGTCTGCGGACACGTGAATTGCATGCCTGACCAACATGGCAAAACAAGAACGTTACCTGCGATGACTGGACCCGTATCTCGAGACATCGGTGACTCGTGGCCACATGGCTAAATAGGTAAACAGTGTGGGGCTTGCTTTATGAACTATCAGCAGGTCGGTGATGTTATACAAAACGTAGCGATAAACTCGACAAATTCACAAATTTAACATTGTTTGATTGTTACATGAAACTGTCTTTCATGTAGACGTGCACTATGACGCTAAAACCCGAATGTTTATCTCACGTGGTGATTTGGGGCCCCAGTCCGCTTTTTTGTTACCCATATTTTGATTCTACTGCAATGTCTTAACTATCTGAGAATGAAAGATTCCTCTCGTAAATTGGTAGTTACTTTATCATAGACCAGTTAATGGCTGTCTATCCATGTTGGATAGACATGTTGGCATAGAATCTGGTTTGTATATCCGCATGAAATGGGCAAATGTAAAACTAATCAACATGGGCATACATATAGGAAATGCTTATTTGGCAATGAAGAATAATTTATCATGACATATGACTTATGTCGGTGTCAGTTATCATGAAGGAACACCTCGTCAAATAGAAAACAATCACGATTTCAGAACACAATGTAAAACAATAGGAATAAAGAGATAATTTAAGATAATTCAAATATTGGTCAGTCGAATGTTTTTGCATAAAGGAATCATTCAAGTATAACAACCATCACTATCATACCAACCATCACTTTGAATAATTTAGTTTCCGTATTCAATACATGCGGGTATTTGTTAGCAAACATTATGTTAAAAGGTGAACAGTCAACGCTCACATTCGTTTATTGCAACGTTGAACGAGGCGTTGGGTATAAATCAAGTATCCAGGGTGATGTTTCTGGTCGATACGTTGAACGTATCTTAAGTTTACCTTACGAATTTAAACATTGGTAAAGTCATCTGTGGCGTCGTTAGTAGTGTGCACATGACTAACAACACATATATGGATGCTAAATCGTTCATTTGCAAGGCATGGGTTTGTTTTATACAGAAGCTGTTTGCTTCTTATGCTAATCGTGTTTACTAACACTCTTAGCATGTCACGAAATTAAGATGTAATTTATTATACATAACTCTTGACCCATTTTATGGCGTCTGATAACCCTAAATGTTGAAATAGGGAAATATGTCACGTTTGCGATTATTGCATTGTAGTAGTTTGTAGCTAATTATGAGCAACCATAACCTATTTGGTTGATATTCTGGTATATAATATATATATAATATCCGAAGTAAGAAAACTAAACTGCCGGGCAAAGTATACATATGAAAATTGGATTTGAGCAAAAATTTACAAACATTATCAAAACGTTACTAAGCTGAAAACAGTCGCTGAAACACTGCAAACTTAAGGTCCAATACGCATCTATGATATCCGTATCAAATATGTCACCATCGAAAAAACATTTCTTGTTTGTTTCATTTTAACCATTATCAAAAATGGGTGTGTACTCTCGTTTGCCCGGCCTTTTGTATTTGAAATTACATTGCAGTGAGGGGACATCGTAATAATCAACAACAAAATGTGTTTTACCTGATCGCTGTATGTAACTTGATACATTTAATATCAAACTAAAGATTTTAGGGGTGAAATAAATTGATGCCTAATAAGGTTGGGCTCAGAAGATTGTGTAGATATGTATTATCTGTTAAACATTGTTCAGTGTTACGGTTCTCTGTACTATTTGTTCATATATAAGTAAATCTTGCTCTATCTTCGAATTCTTTTGCATTGGAAGAGTAGAGTTATATACATTTTGAATATGAAATACCTAAATTAATTTTTCATCAAGGGAAAATTCACGTTTGCAAATATTAATGGCGTTTTGTAAAACATACGTTACTATATGCCGTTGAAAGATATCTGTGTTCTTTTTTCATATAATAAATTCGAGATTGGCATAATATGGCCTAATATCAACGACAAAAGGGTGACATGAAATAAAAGTACTGAGAAACTACGCGTGCTAAATATAATAAAATCACTGTATGTGCTTACAATCTCAAAAGGAATTGTTAGAAATAATAATACTTATTCGAATTAAATCATGCCGAAAATAGAAAAAAACCAATTATGAACAGGACCAACCGAAGAGACCGGCAGTGGAGTGAATTTTCTGGCACAAGTAATCAGTGTTCGAGTCAAATACGAACGATAAAGAGCTATATAATTTTGGATTGAATTTTTTTCAAGGGCTATCAAGAGCCTTGTGCAACTCACGTTTTAAATAGATTTATCACAATTCCAAATGATGGTTTGCAAATTTGTCTAATACGCAAGGAATTACTACAGTCCACAGTCCTCGATTGGGCTGTGTTTGCTGTTTATGTGCAATCGGAGATGCTTTCATACAGGTCCTGATAAGGCACTAGACCCAAAGCAAAGTCAGACAATTTTGTCAAACAATTGTTGGTTGAACGAGGTGTTGGGTGTCACTTCAAAGGAAATGTTATGAAATCAACACAAAATAAACATATCTTTAATAACTCAATATTATGAGCAGTTGAGAGGTTGTCTGGACGTTTAATGGATAAAGTGAATGGGATGGGACACCTGTATTAAAATGATATCTACCCGTATCTGATTTTGTGATATATTGTCGATTTCGTGTGCATGCATATATTATAGATATTCCCCATCTATGTTCAAACGGTGTGTGGTGACTTAAACAAGTTAAGGTTTTACAAAGCAGTTTGTGATATGAAATTTTATGTTTACAGGGTTAAAAAGAGATATGATATTGAGAGAAATAATACCAGGGACCATCAACTTAGGTGGAATACTGATTCATTTTTATATTTTCACCAATATTACATTACAAGTTATTTTGTCATTTATTCTGAAAAAATGTTTTTGAATAGATAGTTTCATTAATCGAATCTGCATGTTATGTAGTTCATATTTGCAGTGGAGTCTTTATTCGGGTTTCTATCTGTATATCGTCGTCATTTCTCTTAGTATTTCAATATAGATTCTAAAGAAAAAAGCACTGCCATATGCGTTCAAGTTGACAATTCCTCACTTAAACGTCTTAACTTTCAGGAATTGTGGAAATAAAATATTTTGGACATAATATCAGCTGACATTTTAATTATATATCAATGTTATCATATAATTCTTATCTTCAAATATTAAATCCAAGTTGTGAATGTTAAGACAAAAAGATGTATTAATCATTTTGCATATGTAATGCAGGCAAAATATAATCACATAAGTTTTAGGTGTATAACGAAATAGAATATGCAGTATAAAAATCGATGGAACAGATAATATCATTTTACTTTAAGGAACTATTAAGTTCCACCTCATCATATTGTGTTCATTGACCTCCCTACACACAAATGCACCTTCTAGTGTTAAAAATCGCAGATTTAATATCAAGATTTCGCTGTGGGAAATTTTTATGTGTCCTTACTCTGAAATTAATCTCTTATCACTTTGGTGTGAAAAGCAATTTAGCCGGATTCATTTTACGATCATGCCCGTAAAATAGCGTTATGCGTTGCTTTTCTCTTATTCTTAAAGCTGATACCAAAGACATACCCTGAATTATGAGCTTTGTAGCAAATGAAAGAGTATTTGGAACCCCTATTACCAGAAAGGGGTGTTTGGGGTTAGAACTTATAATCAGATTGAGGAACGCGCAAGGATCAGAGCAAGGCTATAGAGTGTTGGGGGTGAATGAAATTTTATATGCCTTTTCAATTTGCTGGGTGGTTGCTTTTGAGCACAGAGCCGTTTTTCAACCAAGCTATTTTTTAGCTCTTTGTTGTTATTAAAGTTCTCTTCAATAACGATAACATGGTTATGAAAAATACATATATGAACATTAGGATGGAAATGGATAGTTCAAATTGGAAGAATATATACCTTTGGGGTGGATGATGGTCTTTGAAATGCCATAGTGGGGGATTCAAGTAGATTGTGAATGTAACATTTAAGATTTCTTAATTATTATTAATAAATTGCATACCGTAAACGGTGAGAAATGTAGTTTAAAATATAGATATAATGACTTTAGAAAATATATTATTATTGGAAATAGCTTAATATAATTATTCATGTAGTGTAGATGAACATTACATATTGGCGAACTCCACGAGTCTGTTTCAGGTACATTTTTAATAGCTTACTTTACATAACAGCAAAATGATCAAACATTGGTCGATTATGTCTCCTTGATAAAAAGTCACTACATAAAGTCATGGTCGGATCACACACTACCCGAGACTGTGTTACTGTTTTCTCTATGAAACCAGTTACGTCTATATAAATTCAACCGAATGAATAAATATAAACAGAGAGTGACTATTTGATCACAAAAAAGTACATGAGATATTTCACAAAGACGTGGGATGATTTACATAACATGCATAGAAAAAACGGGCAAATAAAACACCGGTATGACCTACATTGGAATATATATTGCTCTTGGGGTGGATCGTGACACGCATAAAATATGTCTTTCTCAGGGTTCAGATTTGTCATACTTGTTTGCTTAAGTTATTTAGCAAATATGAGAAAGTAGTCAGGTAGATCCTGTGTGTTTAACGGGCATTTCAGGATTTCGAATATGTATGTACACCTATGACCATCTTGAGGAGGTTATTTTGTCAAGGTATTTCCGTAAACACATCACGCCGCATTGTCGTGTGATGTGTTCAGTTATCAGAAACCCCGACACCTTCTTCCTTGTTTTAAGGGTACATTGTGTGCATGAAGTGATTATATCCGCATACAGCGTTAGTATATGTGGTACACATCGGTGCGGATGTTCGCAGGTTAACGAAATTTAACTCACCTTTTGAAAACGCATGATGTCTCCCGTCCAACAAGGCATACTCGTGAGCACGATATGGAGGAAAGGGGTACATTTGACTGAGCAGAGTTCCGTTGTAAGCCATTGGCGTTGTGAGGTAACTGTGTGATAGGAGGGAAGGGTCGTACACTGCCACGGGCTTGTATAAGTTCGGAGGTGCAATTGTATGTGAAATTGGACTAGATTGCAGGGCAACTGGGTTGATAGGCGTAGGTCTTGCTGGTGCAGAGTTCGACACAGATGAACCAGTCGTATTGCCTAAAATGTCATCAATTCGGAACGACGTCTGTCCCCCTGGTGAAGTGTTGCCGTGGTGTTGTACCCCCGGGGGTGATGTCTGTAGGGTAGGGTACAGCGTTGACAGCCCCCCTGGAAGGATATGGTGGGGATGCTGCGCAAGAGGATGCATCATGGCGACGTTGGCAAATGTCGTCTGCAAGTGTCGTCTGCTTCCGTACGAATTTCCAGGGGAAATATTTTCATTAAACATTCACTGAAGTATGTGCCAAAGACGATCCAGATCCACAAAAGCACGTTTTGAACGGCCGAGGCAATCACTGAAATGAAATCAAATAATACAGTTCACTCCATTGTTCTACGAACATCGCTCATTAAATTATGTCGCTTAACTGCTCACAATACCCGTTATATCTTCTACTCCTAAATTTCCGTGTTATTAAAGGCCCTTAAGTGACTACATCTCGTCACATGTCGAGACGAAGCCACCACACGGAGGTGGGAGTGGCGATTCGACGCTATCACTGTGAAGTGCTATCGGTAGATGCTTATAGGTCAGCTCGAATAATTAATGGCATCTACCCATGTTCGTTTACCAGGACCTGATTGATGACATACTTTGACATGGACCCCTCACACCCCTGACACTTCAAATATGGACTCTCCCCAAGAGGAAAGGAGCCCGTCGTCAGTTACTGCCCAATTCGTATAAGAAGTGGGCGGATCCAACAAGCATCAATCACGCTATAGAAAGTTTTCAACTGTTCCGCTGCTTATTGCCACGCCCCCTGTTTAAGATAAGCTGAAATCAGCAGTGGGATACCTACAGTGTTTTGTTAAGCTTACTTGTTAACCACATCCAACACGGACGCCTAAGTCGTTCACTCGCTAAGGGTTTCTTATATAACTGTGTACACTACTAAACTTGGGGCAATTTCGGACAAACATTCAACAACTCAAAGTACATTAGATGGTAGGTTTTCAAGGTTACCTTGTATTAAGTACGGTTGAGGAGGTTAATGAAGGGATATTTATAATAGAATGAACGTTTGGGGATAGAACATAGAAGAAGGTAATATTATGGTCGTTCTGGACATTTTTTAAACGACTTAAGATTAACGCATACATTTTTTATTTAATTGCTGAAATTTGTCCAGTTTATAGCATGGAGATGATCTTTGGGTGGACAGTGTACATTAAAGTGATTGGTATGTAGGACAACACCATTACAAAGTTTGGCATAGAGTGCATAGTACCTTCTAAATGGGTATTAATGTTAAATAGCATATAGTCTCGAGCACTTGATTTTTCTGCTTGTAAAATAAGCATATCTGTATGAGTAAAATTTGAACATGGGATATTTTCAAATTGGTGACAAAAAATCATCAGTTGCATTAATTTAGTTACACTAATTAAGAAAGTAGAGACAACATATACCTTTTTTATAACCAATAATTCTTATATAGATGGAGCGAATTTCCACTGCTGGGATTGAGGATCCTAGTATGTATATCCGATATAGATATCAGATTTCTGACAGAGGATGTTAAATGTCTCATGTTTCACACATCAAAATTTGATTATTTGAAATATATTACGTGTACATATTATTGTGTAATATGATGCGTACGTGTACATGTGTGTCATGTATATGATGCTTACAACGTGTACATATATGCCATGTATATGATGCCTACAACGTGTACATATGTGCCATGTATATGATGCTTACAACGTGTACATATGTGCCATGTATATGATCCGTACCACGTATGCATATGATTGTGCCATGTACATCACGTAAACCATTAATATCATGTGCATCGCATCTGCATATGTGTCATGTCATGTATATGATGCGTACCATGTGTACGCTTGTCATATATATGATGTGTACCATGTGTGCAAATGTGTCATATATATGATGCGTACCATGTGATTAATGTGTCATGTATATGATGCGTACCGTGTGTTCATATGGCATTGTCGTGTATATAATGCGTATCTTTTTTACCATATGTTGAGATATATATAATGCGTACCATGTGTACATATGTTATGTATATCATGCGTATCATGTGTACATATGTGTCATGTATATCATGCGTGTCGTAATTCATGTATGTGTTATGCTTTTTGCACCATTGACTCTGAAAAAGTCCAAAATCGACGAAACAATGTATTAAGGGATAACACTCAGTCTTGCATTTTTTTCCATATTCATTCCATATGACATTGAAGGATATCTGTTAAATATTTTTCGCTTAAGATAGTCTGATTTATTTTAGCAATATGTTATGTTTTACTGGTTGGGATAACAACATGTTATTATCTACAGGAAGCACTGACCAAAGACAAAGTATGAAGTCTTCATCGGTTATTAGGTGCTTTTTAATCATCAGCTGTATTTACCATCTCATTCACACACTTTTTACTTACTTCTGAGCCTTTTTTTAAACAACACAATGTCATATCGAAATATTCTAAAATTGAAACACCAATAATACAAGCTGATCATTCTGAAATATTTTATATATCTAAATATAAAAGTATAATGTATGAATCCTCGATAACAATATATATTAATTTTTCAAACATTTAATTTATTTTGGTATGCCTTGAAAAAATGCTGTTGTAGTACAAGAAGCAATGAAGGATTATGTGGTGCCTATAAGGCATAATGGATTTTTCCAAAACCTAAATATGACTCGACCCTAACAGGATCTTTATCAACGACATTCTCTTCCGTTCTGTGCAAGACATTTCTCCTACGCCAGAAGACCATGTGCACCAATTGTTGTACTGGGCAGTAACATGATGTCCATTGCACCTGCAGGTTTATGAACACGCTTTTAGCTCCTGAAAGATATTTCTTATTAGGTCAAATGTTGAATCCAGTTAGTATATACTGTTTCTGCTTCGTGTAAAAAACCCACTTGATTTGTTAATTATGAAGATTTGTTTTAATTATTCATCAATGTCTACTGTACTGTTGATATTTTCGTACACAACTGACTTGATAAATGTTTCATGGCAAAAGAGTTATACTTTGTAATATGTCTTGCCTGCTTTTGAAAGCATTAATAAGCCCATTGTGTTACGCACAATAAATTTAAATTTAAATGGGTTATCTACAAGTTGACCAATATCTTTTTTTTAATCTGCAGAACATTTAAATGATTCGAAAGTAGTTTAAAATAACCAAATATCAATATTTTAAAAGAAGACAATTATTTTCTGGACTCACATACATGTCATCTGCTACACACCGGGGAAGCTGGCAAGAGGACCCCTGCTGATAGCGGGAGTTTTGGGGGGGGACTGGAATGCAGTTAGCTGTTCCTCACTTTGAGGAATTCAGAGACCCTTATTCCACTAAGTGCCTACCCTTTGTTATCAATGAAGACCACGCACATATAACCGGGAAATGTTTTTCCAGATGGTAAGATAGGTACAACATAATACATTGTTGTACCAGTGTTCCGTTATGCTACGATTTACTATCTGTCAGGGTTTTATTGTCTATGGCGATTAACTAAGATTAAGCAGTTTAAAAATAAAAAGCAACTCAATTTTCCTTCCGTTTTTTGGACGTCCTATGAACAACGATGCCTTTGCATGACTCCAAACCTTGTGTATACCATGGTTGCAAATTTGCTTTCAGCACATATGCATTTTTATGGCGTAACATGCACACTTTTTATTGCATACAGGTTACTTGTGTCATACAATTTAATCAATGCTGAATAAAAATTACAAATACATATATACATACTAGTAGGGTGATGAATTTGTGTTTCCAGTTACAAAACAATTACATTTCACAGATATTTCGCCAGTGATATGTGTGAATAAACCACAAGATAAAAGTACATGTAAAGCAAGTTTCATGAACTTAAATATCCATGGTTTTAGTAAAATAATAATAGCCAGTAGCTGAAGAAGACATGTTAAAATGTTTGATATGAGTTGGAGCGAATCAGCAGCGATATGAGCATCAATGATAATGACACAAAAGAACAAGAAGATGAGTATATGAAATTCAAATGCAAATCAATGGTACGCTGTTAACGATAATGAGAGGTTGTGATTGTAATGGGGAAATTTTTTAAAAAGAAAAAAGAAGGAAAGCAATATGGGGAAGGAAATGATAGGTGAACATATTACAAACAACGATGTAAACTTTTCTCCAGTAGTTTATACTTTCTCTTTTTTATTACCATCGGTATATTTGTCATTTCTGTAATGCGTATGTCATTTAATGCAAAATTGTCAGGGATAATGAATAGTTTTGGGGATATTTTTTTATGAAATTGTGATCACTGCACAATATCCCCCAAAACATTAACGATCCCTAACTTGTTTTTTTTTAGTATATATACATACTGCAATGGGTGAATTGTTTATTATTTTATGTCCGGGTGATGATGATGACTAATTCCCTCGTTGTTATATTATGCTGAAGTAATTGATACCTCCTCATGTTAACATATTGACAAAGATGAAAACTCCTCCAGAGCACCATGTTATCATATCATAGAGTTTGCTGTCATTTCAATGTATCATATTTATGATCACATGTTATCATATCATAGAGTTTGCTGTCATTTCAATGTATCATATTTATGATCACATGGTATCATATCATAGAGTTTGCTGTCATTTCAATGTATCATATTTATGATCACATGGTATCATATCATAGAGTTTGCTGTCATTTCAATGTATCATATTTATGATCACATGTTATCATATCATAGAGTTTGCTGTCATTTCAATGTATCATATTTATGATCACATGGTATCATATCATAGAGTTTGCTGTCATTTCAATGTATCATATTTATGATCACATGGTATCATATCATAGAGTTTGCTGTCATTTCAATGTATCATATTTATGATCACATGGTATCATATCATAGAGTTTGCTGTCATTTCAATGTATCATATTTATGATCACATGGTATCATATCATAGAGTTTGCTGTCATTTCAATGTATCATATTTATGATCACATGTTATCATATCATAGAGTTTGCTGTAATTTCAATGTATCATATTTATGATCAAAAGGTATCATATCATCACAGGGTTTCATATCATCACTAGTTTCAAATTGTCACTCAGTATCATTTCATCTTAATTTTTTGTATCATCATTGGGTCGCAATCACAGATCAACATATCATCACAGAACACGATATTTACTAAGTGTAGCATATTATTACATAGTATCACATCTTCAGAGTACTACATCATCACAGAATTTCATATTGTTACAGAATATGATATCTTCGCGTGTTATCATAGCATCACATTTCCGCCATGTAGCTGTTTTAACGCAGAGTATAGCATATTAAACAACCCGATTAAAGTATCACCGAATATACCTCCGTAGTAAAGTATATCATAAAAGAGTATCATATCAATAGAGAAATACAAAACTGAAATATACAAAATAATAACAATGCTTTAATTACCAAGAATTCATCAGAAATTTCAAAACAACATAGAGATAAGCGAAACCACATTTTTGTGGATGACAACCAGAAGTGGAATGTTTTCCTTTTGACTAACCAACTTCTAGAATGCCAATCAAACAGTTAACGTGGAGAGACTAATTTAAAACCACAACTCATGGATTAAATATCATTATGGATAGATGATTAAAGTAGGTAGTTACAAGAATGATAAATAAATACATTTCTCCTGACATGTTTGACAGAAACTATTTAACAGCTAATGTTCTATTTTATCTCTCTGTATATATATATATACATAAAATGATAATTATAAGCATACCCTTGAAACGGAAATTAGATTTTCTGCAACGCTACCTTCCGAAGTAACGAGGTTTGCTGTACAAAAACAACATGCCATTTCTATGAGGTAAGCAAACAGCATTTATATTCCAGCTCATTGATACAATTCGCTCAGAGCCATGTTATTATGCATGGCACATGAAATGCATATTAGGATGTACGGATATGTACAAGCACCGAGAGAGGCGTATGTCTGTCATTTCCTTTGTAACCTCATGGGTGAATCATACATGGGATTCTATTCATTTCCCACGAGCCAAATATAACGCGAATAAGAGTCTTCCGTCAGATAAACTACTCGCAAAAACAACACTGCATCTGTCAAGCGCTTAGGATTTGTTTTATCATCCGAAATATAACACATCTAAATAACTGTATTGTCAAATTATTGTTTGAATTTAAAGAATTAATTGAATTGAACTGTATTTTGAATCGGGTGATAGTGTGATACAAATGCCTTTATTATAGGTTAGGTTTGGGATAAATAATTTCAAGGTATATATCACACATCAGCCTAAGGTTTTACGGTAGTTAAATTTTGAAGGCATCTTCCAAGATGGAACATGATCAAAATCAGCAAGACAGTAAAACACATGTATGGACAATAAGATATTATCACAGTATCTGCATTAAACACCGTATCTGTAGTATGTATTGTTTTTCTTGTATAGTTTTTGAAAATATTTCTCAAATTTATATATGTTTTAAGTCATAATTAAACACTAGTATCGCTATACATGCAATTGCGAGCAGAAGCTCGACGAAATGTTAACGATTACAGGTGTATATAATACATGAATTCCCGTGCCCGAGAAATGAGCAATCACAAATTTATATTAAGTTACATCCTATTTTAATTTAATTTATCATAAATTAATGTCGAAAATCACTTGCTGAGTAGGATTCCTTGAAAATGAAGTTCCTTGTTTTCCGAAAACATCCGCATTGCGTTACATTCCTATATTATTTACAATAAATTTATGTAGTGGCTTGCACGTTTAAAGGGCATTTAATGGACGCATGCTCGAGACTGCCTTGTGGTTTTTTTTCGGGTCTTGGGACAGCCGCCATAGAAAGACAGTGAAATTTAAGATGGTCGTCGTTAGTCCTGAAGTCCATATATGCTACCTTATCAAACAATCATTTATATAGCTGTATTTCGTTCTGGCGCCACGTCTTGCTTGGCCTCTTGGTCCATTGATAAGGGAGATCAGTGTATGATTTCTTTTCCCTTTCGCATTTGGCGTTTCAATAAGACAAGCTGTCAGTCAGGCAGGGGAGAGTGGGTTGTTTGTTTATGGTATAGGGAGAAGTTATCGTTTTGTTTGCACGCCGGCCTACCACAGTATTATGGCAATTGCATAAAAATGAAACGGTTTAGGGTGTTTGTAAAGTAATATGTGCGACAAGTGGCAAACATAATTTCTCTTTGCACAAATTCAATCATAAAAATCTCATTTGAAACAAACCGTGGAGAAACAGCATTAACTTTGGATTCACACAGGGATTAAATTTTACTTAAACCGTCCTCTTTTCCACTTGTATTGATTCAGTTTAACACAGGATAAAACCGGGATAGCGGGCCCTTTCTGGGTTTTTTAATGGGTTCAATGACAGGTGTTTTGGATGACCTGTATTGTCAGTAGATTTTTGCAGACCCGAGGAGAATAACAATTAATATTTGTTCTTGAAATTTTATGTGAATAGTTTTCTGTCGGCGGTACGTGTTGGAGTGATGTCAAAATTAGACATAACTGAAAGTTGATGCACTCTTCAAGATATTTTCTGATTTGTGTTTAAAATATTTTCTTTTTAATGAGATGAAAATTGTTTCATTTAATTTTTTAATTCAAAACTATATATTTCGCTTTGGAGCATGCTTTTTCGCCAATGTGCTTACACTGAACTGATATTCCCATGATAATATACAGGTGCTTTTATCTCTGCTATAAGGCGTCATCATATAAAACACATTGTGGCTTATTTGTTTAGCGTATTCAATATCAAATATGTCCTAAATCAACATAATTTTAAGACTGCCTCTATGGTCTAGTGGTAGAGCGTCCTCCCGGTAAACCCAATTTCACCTCAACTCACATAATTTTAACCTATTTTTCATTGTGGTAACAACATAAAGACCCATTCAAAGGTTTAACTGACACATTTTTGTGTTTGTTTGTTGTTTAACGCCGTACTCTTTATGACATAAGCTTCTAAATAATCGAGTTTAGACCTGACCATCCATTTTCTTTTCGCTTTCAGTTTGGTGGCCATCGTGGGTTTAAAACTGGATTTTAAACTATATTGAGTCATTAAATATCTTCTGTTTGAGTTAGAAACCAAACCCTTTCTATTTGAATTATGCAAAGCAATGTCTAATGATATGAATATGTAGACAGTCAAGTAATAGCTATCCAGTGGAATAAAATATAACTCTAAATCAACGCAACTACAATTAAAACACACCACCCTTGAAGATTGGGGTTAGAATTGTGTTTGTCGTAAGAGACGACTAACGAAAACGGGTGGTCATGATCAGACTGGCTGACTTTGTTGATGCATGTCATCGTATCCCAACTGCTCATGATGTCAATCACTCGAATGTCTGGACCAGATTTTAATCGACACCGACAATGAAGATATTTAATTGCACCTTATGTCACATGTCGTTGTTGTTACCGGTGAAGGGGCAGCCGCCAGGTGCCATCACACAAGAATAATTATTAATGTTAACGCCAGGTTCTACCACACGATAATACGTCCTTACGTTAACACCATGTGCTACCACATAAGAATACGAACTGCCTTTAACGCCAGGTGCTACCACACCAGAATAGTTCTGACGTTAACACCATGTGCTACCACACGAGAATACGTCCTGACGTTAACACCATGTGCTACCACACGAGAATACGTACTGCCGTTAACACCAGGTGCCACCACACAAGAATACGTACTGCCGTTAACACCATGTGCTACCACACGAGAATACGTACTGCCGTTAACACCAGGTGCCACCACACAAGAATACGTACTGCCGTTAACACCAGGTGCCTCCACACAAGAATACGTACTGCCGTTAACACCAGGTGCCTCCACACAAGAATACGTACTGCCGTTAACACCAGGTGCCACCACACGAGAATACTTACTGACGTTAACACCATGTGCTACCACACGAGAATACGTACTGCCGTTAACACCATGTGCCACCACACAAGAATACGTACTGTCGTTAACACCAGGTGCCTCCACACAAGAATACGTACTGTCGTTAACACCAGGTGCCACCACACGAGAATACTTACTGACGTTAACACAAGGTACTACCACACGAGAATACGTAATGGGGTTAACATCAGCTGCTACCACACAAGAATACGTACTAGCGTTAATACCAGGTACTACCAAATGAGAATACGTACTGGTGTTAACATCAGGTGCTACCACACAAGAATACGTACTAGCGTTAATACCAGGTACTACCACGCTAGAAGATGTACTAACGTAAACGCAAGATTTCATTACACAATAATACGTACTGACGTTAGCACCAAGTACCATCGTAAAGAGAAAAAGTAACGACTTTGGCACAGTGTGTTTGAAAATAAGAATTGGTGTCCGGTGTCCACAAAGCGATCTTAGCACAATAACTGATGTCAGCGTTGTGTACATGGAATACGGTATTATTTAACAAAGACAGTTTAGAGCTCCGACTGTCGTACGTCAACTTAAAGAAACACCACGTTCTTACAGCCCATGTTTTTATACCATACCACATGGTTAAGGAGAGATTATGTTCCACTGTCCCGTGGCCATTTTCAGTCTCTGGCTAGATGTTGTAATGAGTGCCTGATGCTGAGACATAGTCCCTTTATAATTTAGATTACCATTAACTGCTTGATTGATATAGACTTTAAAATTTGAGATCGTAGACGAAGTGAATTTGTATTGACTGGAGTTACAAAGGACTACAAATTGACCCGAGCCAAATCTTAATTTAATCAAGTTGAAATATGAAATGCATATTATTTAAATAATTTTATGATAAGCTTTAAGAAAGCGTTTTATTTCAGTGCCAATCATTTCTTTCTTATCTGGAAAGAAGCGTATGTTGTAGATAACAAGCACATGCTATTATTACCTGTCTCCTTAGGCGTGAGATGAAGCAAACAATGACACACATTTCTCGCTTGATTGACAGGTTAAATGTAAATATCAAAAGTTTTAATAACGGTGTTTTCTTTTCTCTTAAAACACACGTTGCATATTCTGATCTCTTATTTATATTAATTTTCAGTTGTAATTTACGAAACCCATTACCATATATATGCAACTAATAAATGTGGGAATGAATTCTTTCATCGAAGGACAGTTTCAAGGGGATTGAGAAGATCATTATATCACAAAAACTGGTGAAACATTCTCAATGTCTGAGGCTTGTTATTATATAAATATATTAGTGTGCATATACATACATACACACACACACACACACACACACACACACACACACACACACACACACACACACACACACACACACACACACACACACACACACATACATACATACATACATACATACATACATGGGGGAATATCTAAGTAAATAGCATACTACTACGGCCTCTCATAAAGTGTACACACAAACAGTTCTTTACCGTTTGCAGTACCCACGAGCTCGACATACACAACAGTAGTCTATTGAAGTTGGTGAAACATAAGGAAAGTTTTTATATTAATTAATGTATGAGCTGCCGTCTTAAATCCTCTTTGATATATATACGCAATTGGTTTCCAACATAACAGTTTTGTCACGATCGCGGAATGGATGTCCATACAGCTCTTCCCATTCTGTACCGAATGATTCGTGATAGCATTCATGTAGTTCGTATGTTTACATTTATGGTCGAATGTCATAATGATGACATCTTGGCAACGGAAGGGCTTTCTCCAGTGAGTAAGAATATCTCAAACTATCGATATACAATATTCACAATACTTATGGCACTAATACTACTCCTACCACCACCACCAATATTACTACTGCTACTACTGTTGCTATGACTACTACTGCTGCTGCCACTACTATGACAATAATGGCACCATTTCCAATCTTTAGAGTGATAATTGCTGATTTATAAATTAAAAGAATATTTTGAAATTTTACTCTTGTCATTCAGATTGGAGTGGAATTCCCTTAATTCAGACCATAACATTCTTACTGAAAATGACCCGATATACGGCGTCATGTTATTTGAAGCGTTCCCGGCAGTGGTCGTCTTGAAGATGGGGTTTCCGGATTAAAAGAGTTTCAATCTATTTGGAATGACAACAGTAAAATTTCAAAGGTTGCAAAAAATGTTCTTTCAAATGTATATCAGCAAATAACCCGTGATGTTTTAATGGAGTTCTATGAGCACATGAAGACCGGAAGATTGAAAAAAGAAATTCATTGGAGTTCAATGGATTGTTTTTAGACGAATGTCGTGCATATTAAGAAAAACAGATTTCAAAAGAAATCTATTCTTCATCAAATTATTACATCTATCATTAAATTGTAGTAGTTAAGTTGACACCTTGGGTAAACCTCACTATGCCAAGCGGAAAGAGTACACGAACAACTCAAACCTCAAAACATAAACATAATTATATTTTTTTAATAATGTGGGCATAAGATATTTGATACCTTAACCAGTATTAATATTGGAGATGTGATACTGGTTTCAAAAATCAAAACATACAGGATAAAGAGGAATATTAGTTTAAGAAGAACTACAGGCAATACATTAATGAGAAAAGAAGACTCAAATTTTTCATACAATTGCAAAGATCAACCGTTGGCTTTGTGAATTCGCCATTCTCCTAGTGATCTTTATCAGAGTTTCCTGTATGTAAACATTGTCCATGGAATTTACGTTTAAGCGCTGGCTTTCTCCGTCAGTTTGACATCTCTCAGCCGCGCCAGGATCCGATTACCATGGGTTCGAATCCAATATTCGCCCCGATTATGATCCTTGCTTCGTTAGTACCGTACCCATGTGGTGTGATTCACAACATTGGTAGGACATTCACTTCAGAATGGAGGGTAGACGTAAAGCACTGTATTATCAATACCTTAAAACCAAATCTAACTTTGAGAAGTTTCTTTATCTTGGCAAAATATAAGTAGGAACATCTACTTTAATTTACCCACAATGTTATTCTTCAACCATCGGAGACGAATGCCATTATCTGTTTAGTGCGAAGCCCTCAAGCCACAGCGGTTTCTCTGTATTCCAGTTAAATATAACGAAAGGCCTAATATTTCAACAATCTGTAGAACAATAACTCCATCAAATGTATCATCACTTAAAGATCTCTCAAGATTTTTTACTCACCGTCAAAATGCATTTCGCCAAAGCACTTAATTGTATTACCTTTATAAATAGACATGCATTATATGATGGATATATATTATATGATAGAATATATGTGAATGCCGTCGTGTATGTTATGTATATGAACTGTATTGTAACGTATGGTCATGTACCACCGATGGTGGTTGTTTTTTAGATTAAACAGAATCCAGGTACAATCTTCGAATTTGGATTTCCTCCAATATTAAGCTAACACACCATGATGTCATTGAAATAGTATTCAACGCAGCGTAAAACTCGTCTCACTTACGCTCTGCTCAGTTTGACTTTACAGTTAGATGGAATCTGACAACATTTATATGAGATAAATTATCCAACTCTGCATGTTCGATCATCTCATTACAATAATCTACAGTAGTCTTCCCCTTCGCGTGTACAGTAGTATACAGTTATTTTTGTCAAATAATTAATGTAAGAATAATATTTATTTGTTATGCAATATATATTTCCAAGCCATATATCATGACGAGTCTTCATGGAAGTGAAGTGATACAAAACTAAATTAAATAATTCCGTTAATAGAACATAATTATAATGTTTACATTGCTTCAGAACGTGTACAATCTTCATAGAGCTACTTCGAAATACTCGTGAATTTTGAACGTTTTTCATGTTTAGGTCACATTAGTCTGCTATAATTACCCGCGAAACATTATCGTTCTTAACTACGTTTGTTTGCAATAAACAATGTAACACTAAATCCTTGGAGGGGTGTACAAGACTCAAAGCATGGGCATTGTTATGTAACAAACACACGTCAAATCTTTGACGTCTAAACGTGGAAGGTCAACAAAATAAAGCCAATCAGCTTTCGTTATTCACGAAACGCAACTCCTATTTTACAACCAACGTGTGTATATTTACCGAACAGTTTTAATTATTTGCTTCCCGACTTGTTCCTTTTCACTGCGGAACTGTCATTATTTAGTGCAGAACTAACAGGAAGTGGTCAATTTACCAATCAGAAAGACCACCCCGTGACTACTACCTGTTCTGTTGGTAATCTAACCTTGTTAAAGTAACACTCATAAACTGAATAACACAGGAGTGTCATCAGATACCTTGTTAACAAAATTAACAAAGCACAAATTGTCCTGTAAGCCTTCAATTAACTTAGGAATAAGGTAAATACAAATACAACCACAACTACCACAGCACTGGGTAATTAGCTGTCAATGAGTCGGCCGGTAAACATTGTGAGAGTACTAAATGGTCATTCAATGATTGGCTACTGCTGAGAGCAGCTCTTACGGTCAAACAAGACTGACCATTGCCGGGTTCTAATTAGGATTGGCGTATTCTATAGCATTACATATAAATGTCAAATGACCATCGTCATATTTAGACAATTGAGTTTTACAAAGAATGTGATACCCTTACTTATGATGGTAAATGCCTTTTAGGTAGATTATAGGCTGGTTCATCAATACAGGAAGCATTATACGATACTCCGAGAGGAATGGAGTTTCCTGTAGGGCAGAACTTCGGCGATGTGGATCCTCTAACTTAGGAAACTTCAAGTGCTTGTACCGCATTCTTTACGGTTTAATACCAGAGTGTTATTTCGAGCGATTAAGATGAGACCTATTGCGTCCGTATTGAGAGTTAATCTTGTTACGCTGATAAGGATGGTCACGACAAGGATATACGTTATTAAGTGAACCCCGAAAATGTGAAGGGTATTGTTCCTTGGGAATTCGTCCGGACTAACGAATGTCCGGTTTAATTAATGTCCTCATTACGGAGTAACAGGACTAATACTGTACGGTTTGCGGCAACATACACTTACTTTTTTATGGAAATTGTATGAGTGGTGGGTTCTACCTGTAGAGCAGGACATTCTTACCCTTTTTTTGCGAACACCTGGTGTCATCATTGATGTTCAGCGATCCATTCATATAATTTCCAACACTATTTTCCCTTTTACGTCAAATGAAATCTATTTCGGCAGAAAATCGAGACTGATGTTTTCTTGGTTTGACGTGTTATATTGTGTACATGTAAACGTTTGTAGCGTCTAGGTTCGGACAACGGGAATTCCGTAATAGTGGAATCCGGTTAAGAGAAGTTTCATTTAAATGGGTGATGTGTTTAAGGAATTAATATCAGTTCAAATATTTATTATTCTGTGTTACCCGTGTTTGTTGTAAACAGGTCGTAACATACTATAATAGGATGAATACAGATTCGAACAGTATTTGAGTCATATCACGGGGTGTAAGCTTGACGTACGTAGAAGGTAAAACCGAAGTGAGACATATCACGGGGTGTAAGCTTGACGTACGTAGAAGGTAAAACCGAAGTGAGACATATCACGGACGTTGTGCCGACTGACCAATCGTATTTAATACAAAACTGTCACAGAGAGAGTACCAAACCAGCAAATGTGTGTGTGTTTTTATAGCTTTCTGTATTGTATACTCCCTAGGGAGCTGAGAATAATA
Source organism: Haliotis rufescens (assembly GCF_023055435.1). NCBI lineage: Eukaryota > Metazoa > Mollusca > Gastropoda > Lepetellida > Haliotidae > Haliotis > Haliotis rufescens. Next base: position 32,210,956 of record NW_025963802.1, on the reverse strand, counting down.
AATAGGGGTGCACACTGTTTCAAAGACCGGGCGTATCGCTATGATGGTTTACATGTGGCGATTGGAATCTGTAGTAGTAGTAGTAGTAGTAGTAGTAGTAGTAGTAGTAGTAGTAGTAGTAGTAGTAGTAGTAGTAGTAGTAGTAGTAGTAGTAGTAGTAGTGAGTGAGTGAGTGAGTATAGTTTTACACCGCTTTTAGCAATATTCCAGCAATATCACGGCGGGGGACACCAGAAATGGGCTTCACACATTCTACCCATGTCGGGAATCGAACCCGAGTCTTCGGCGTGACGAGCGAACGCTTTCACCACTAGGCTACCCGACCGCCCCAGTAGTAGTAGTAGTAGTAGTAGTAGTAGTAGTAGTAGTAGTAGTAGTAGTAGTAGTAGTGGTAGTGGTAGTGGTACACATTAAAATAAATAAATTCAACAAAGGGGTTTCAGGTGATCCTGGCACAGTCAGGATGGTTAGGCTCATCATCAGCTCAGGGCCCATGCTCCCTCTACACCGAATGAGACTTCCCCAAGGAAGCGCTGCCAAGTCAAACCCGCCAAAAACTTTTCGGAAAATGTGAAGACTCCCAAACGCTGTCGAAACATTTAAATGAAAATGTTTCTGAGAGTTTTCAGATCTGTTTATATGTCTGAAAATAGTATTATTTTCAAATCATGCTTGTTTGTACTTATATCAACATTAAAATGTGTCAAAAAGGCTGATTTAAGAGGTTTTCGGGAAGTGGTTTCTAAATATTTGAACATCAGCAAGTCTATGGTCGAAGCTGATTTTCTTAGTAGACGTATATAAAAAAGGTACAACGTCTGACAAAAGCATAATCTTGGGTCGGGGACTTGCTAGATTTTGATAATCTATTAAAGTTGGGAAAATCGCCTTTTATCACTCATTTAAGCTATGTTCTTTGAGTTGCCTTTGCATGTATTTGTGATGACTGAACAAGTGGGACAGGATGCGCTCACGTTTTTGCGAACAGCTGGTATCATCACTAATGGATAGTGATCCATAAACACATGACTCTAATATAGTCGGAATCGTACAACGGAATCTGCTTTCAGCATAACTACCATGGTTACGGATATGTTTTTTAGCCTTTAAAAATCTACTTGAACATTCCAAAAGTAAGCCACTTGCAAGGGTAAGAAAAACAAAATGCTAGTTGTCAACCATTTAAACATGTCGGATAATTTTCGTACCAATATGACAAACTCAGCTAAAACATTTGACGTTTCCAATAGGCCAAAAAAAACGTTATGTCATTCCACCTCGTCCTTCGTAAGTGCAGACGATTTTACAGTGAATGGCGTCGTTCGCTTTAACGGAGTTTCATTGTAATTGATCATACCGTTTAATATATTGCATACTCTGTTTTCAAATTCATAATACACGACCAAGCCCGTCCCTGATTCATCTACAGATAATTTACGAGAAAAAATGCAATGTATGATTTGACGGCAGATGTCAATATCGTCCATAGAAATTCATCTCTTCTTCACAACGGACGATACAATAAAGATTATCCGGTACGCAGTATTTATTACCAGTTTCCTTGAATTTATACTCTCACAAGTTTCCATTACATTACTGACATACGCACTTAACATAAATACACAATTGTCCATGTACAAGTTAAATGCCTTTCAATGGACTCGATTCTGTTATCAATAAACGCCTTTCTTACAAATACTTAGAAATTTCGTCACACAAACAGAAGGAAATTTACAATACATACATATCTCGTATTGCAAACATTCAGAGAGCCTAATAAATCGCATCGGCGCCGCTTGTCTCCAGATTTCCACAGTTATCAGTGCGATGTGGTCTAAGGTTGGCTTTATTATAGTTTTATTCGAGGAATTAAGTCTTAAGGAGAACTAATAACGAACTTTACAATGATGTTATCTGATTAGAATCAATCCTGTAAGTGTCCTTTGACCAGTGATTCAACATAAAGACTGATTCGGATATGACAATTATTTAGTATTCTTATGTCAAGAAATGGGATTTATTGTCCCCAGATTCGATCACGTACTTAGTTGGAATTTAATAGATAAATATGAAATTTTCGACCGTGTGACATGTTTATTCAGATACGGTAATGAGATGTCAAATCTGATACTATCTGAGTCTATCTGTGTTGATTTGAGAGATATGGACCTTGAACGATTTTATTATTGAGCTGCTATATTTAATTGCGTCCATAACAGTTGTACAACAGGAAAGCTGCCTCTGTCGTCGCATTGCATACGATATTTGCAGCTTCTTGTAACAATGACAAGGCAGTGGTCATTTAGATGGAAACTACAAGGCCTGGACAAGCTTATTTAAGAAATATGAAGACTTTAAATTTCTTGAACCTTCTTGATGGAATCGAAATCAGGCTTTGTGCATTACTCACTTTAATGTTTGACTGATATATGTGTTGTTTGTGCCACATTATTCCAGCTGTATGTACATTATCTTGTCTAGACCAGACAGAAACAGTGATTGATATTATGAGCATCGCATGATGACATGCAATCGACCATGTCGCATAGCCTGACCCCCCGATCATACGTCGTCTCTTATGACTAGCATAGGATGGGGATTAGTTTCATACCAGTAAGCAGTTACGCTAGTGTTGGCAGAAATATCATTATCGCTTGGGTACTGTAGCTGAACATGACACCGATGTGATATCAAGTCAGTCAAGGTGATTCAGTGGGACATTGTCCAATATATGTACTAGTACATTCAGTCAAACACCTGTGGTCGGCTGTCATCTGTCTACAGTGGTGTGGTCAGCTGTCTACCATGGTGTGGTCAGCTGTCTACAGTGGTGTGGTCAGCTGTCTTCCGTGGTGTGGTTAACTGTCTTCCGTGGTGTGGTTAACTGTCTACCGTGGTGTGGTCAACTGTCTGCCGTGGTGTGGTCAGCTGTCTACCATGGTGTGGTCAGCCGTCTACCGTGGTGTGGTCAGCTGTCTACCATGGTGTGGTCAACTGTCTACAGTGGCGTGGTCAACTGTCTACCATGATGTGGTCAGTTGTCAACCATGGGTTGGTCAACTGTCTACCATGGCGTGGTCAGCTGTCTACCGCTGTGTGGTCAAATGTTTCCCATGGTGTGGTCAACTGTCTACCATGGTGTGGTACCGCTGTGTGGTCAATTGTCTACCATGGTGTGGTCAACTGTCTATCGTGGTGTGGCCAGCTGTCTATCGTGGTGTGGTCAACTGTCTACAGTGGTGTGGTTAACTGTCTACCGTGGTGTGGTTAACTGTCTACCATAGTGTGGTCAACTGTCTCCCGTGGTGTGGTGAACTGTCTACCATGGTGTGGTCAACTGTCTACCGTGGTGTGGTCAACTGTCTACCATGGTGTGGTCAGCTGTCTACCGCTGTGTGGTCAAATGTTTCCCAAGGTGTGGTCAATTGTTTACCATAGTGTGGTCAACTGTCTATCGTGGTGTGGTCAACTGTCTACAGTGGTGTGGTCAACTGTCTGCAGTTGTGTGGTCAGTTGTCAACCATGGTGTGGTCAATTGTCTACCATGGTGTGGTCAACTGTCTATCGTGGTGTGGCCAGCTGTCTATGGTGGTGTTGTCAACTGTCTACCGTGGTGTGGTTAACTGTCTACCGTGGTGTGGTGAACTGTCTACCATGGAGTGGTCAACTGTCTACCGTGGTGTGGTCAACTGTCTACCATGGTGTGGTCAACTGTCTACAGTGGTGTGGTCAGTTGTCAACCATGGTGTGGTCAACTGTCTTCCATGGTGTGGTCAACTGTCTGCAGTTGTGTGGTCAGCTGTCTACCATGGCGTGGTCAGCTGTCTACCGCTGTGTGGTCAAATGTTTCCCATGGCGTGGTCAACTGTCTACCGTGGTGTGGTCAGCTTGTACCGTGTGTGGTCAGCTGTGTACCGCGGTGTGGTCAATTGTCTACCATGGTGTGGTCAACTGTCTACAGTGATGTGGTCAGCTGTCTACAGGTGTATGGCCTACCGTCTACCATGGTGTGATCAGCTGTCCACTATGGTGTGGTCAACTGTCTACCATGGCGTGGTCAGCTGTCTACCGCTGTGTGGTCAAATGTTTCCCATGGTGTGGTCAACTGTCTACAGTGGTGTGGTACCGCTGTGTGGTCAATTGTCTACCATGGTGTGGTCAACTGTCTATCGTGGTGTGGCCAGCTGTCTATCGTGGTGTGGTCAACTGTCTACAGTGGTGTGGTTAACTGTCTACCGTGGTGTGGTTAACTGTCTACCATAGTGTGGTCAACTGTCTCCCATGGTGTGGTCAACTGTCTTCCACGGTGTGGTCACCTGTCTACCGCTGTGTGGTCAAATGTTTCCCATGGTGTGGTCAGTTGTTTACCATGGTGTGGTCAACTGTCTATCGTGGTGTGGCCAGCTGTCTATCGTGGTGTGGTCAACTGTCTACAGTGGTGTGGTTAACTGTCTACCGTGGTGTGGTTAACTGTCTACCATAGTGTGGTCAACTGTCTACCGTGGTGTGGTGAACTGTCTACCATGGTGTGGTCAACTGTCTACCGTGGTGTGGTCAACTGTCTACAGTGGTGTGGTCAACTGTCTACAGTGGTGTGGTCAGTTGTCAACCATGGTGTGGTCAACTGTCTACCATGGCGTGGTCAGCTGTCTACCGCTGTGTGGTCAAATGTTTCCCATGGTGTGGTCAATTGTTTACCATGGTGTGGTCAACTGTCTATCGTGGTGTGGCCAGCTGTCTATCGTGGTGTGGTTAACTGTCTACCGTGGTGTGGTTAACTGTCTACCATAGTGTGGTCAACTGTCTACCGTGGTGTGGTGAACTGTCTACCATGGTGTGGTCAACTGTCTACCGTGGTGTGGTCAACTGTCTACAGTAGTGTGGTCAACTGTCTACAGTGGTGTGGTCAGTTGTCAACCATGGTGTGGTCAACTGTCTTCCATGGTGTGGTCAACTGTCTGCAGTTGTGTGGTCAGCTGTCTACCATGGCGTGGTCAGCTGTCTACCGCTGTGTGGTCAAATGTTTCCCATGGCGTGGTCAACTGTCTACCGTGGTGTGGTCAGCTTGTACCGTGTGTGGTCAGCTGTGTACCGCGGTGTGGTCAATTGTCTACCATGGTGTGGTCAACTGTCTACAGTGATGTGGTCAGCTGTCTACAGGTGTATGGCCTACCGCCTACCATGGTGTGATCAGCTGTCCACTATGGTGTGGTTAACTGTCTGCAGTAGTATGGTCAGCTGTCTACTATGGTGTGGTCAACTGTCTACAGTGGGTGGTCAGCTATCTACAGTGTTGTGGTCAGCTGTCTACAGCGGTGTGGTCAGCTGTCTACAGTGGTGTGGTCAGCTGTCCATAGTGGTGTGGTCAACTGTCTACCGTGATGTGGTCAGCTGTCCATAGTGGTGTGGTCAACTGTCTGTAGCAGTGAGGTCAGCTGTCTACAACGGTGTGGTCAGCTATTAACCAAGGTATCGAATAAATGCAAGCCATTCACAGCCAACGGAGAATATATGCTAGACGTCGTGTTCACGGAGCTATTAAATTGTAAACTTTCAAAACAAAGGATGCGAAAAATTCAGCTTTCACGTTTATTATTAACGCGGTGCGTTTTAGGTGTGTATATGTTTATACGTGATGTCCAATTGGTATTATTCGCCGCTATTCAATGTGAAGAGTAGCGTCCCTTTTCTGCCAGGATCCGCTGATTCTGAATCCCTTATGTGTCGCAGTTATGACATTTGGTCTGTAAGCATCCAATCTCGCCATGGGCTTTACCTTGGACTTGTGGCACACTATGAATGCAATTACTTTGCCTTGCAATTATAATGCACTGTAATTATTTTAGCCTTCGTGTATGCATATGTCAGAATTCTAATAGCCGAGTAAACTGGCAGAAAAATATTGACGAACACCCGACATTTGAAATTGCAGGGGACTCTTTCTAAATCGAAATATTCGGCTTAGAAAGCGTTCGATGTACTCAGATCGTTGTTTTTTTGTAAACGTTTGGTCTAATTCGCACACGACTATAAACACAGCAGTTGAGAAGTGGTTGATTTGCCTACAGGGACAAAACTTCCATTTCTAGAATATGACAAATATAATTAATCGTTTATTTGTTGGATACGGAAATACTTTAAGGTTGTTTTCGAGCTCTCATTCCTAGCGCTTTTAAATACCAAAACAAGGCTTACGCTATTGTATTATTTGGGTGCACCTTTGTTCTTTTTACGGATACGTTTAAATTGAGTAATACTATTTAAACTGTCATGACCCGAACGGGAATTCCATTGTGACGTTAAGTCTTCCAGTCTTTGGGTGTCGCTCGATGACTTCCTTTAGCTTGGTGAGTCAGTGTTGTATGTTACTTGGAACAACCAACTTTAGACAAACATCGGAAAACGGTCCGTTTATTGGTCAAAGGTGCCTCAACTCTCTGTGTAGAGTCATGTCCCTTAGTCTGCATCCGCTGCCGTGGGTTCGAATCCCAGATTAGTATTCGTCTTCAGCACCAAAGTGGTAAACGTCCAAGATCTGACCCAGATTCGATGTGCAGAGTTGCGTCCCTTGGGCGAGCCAGAGACCTATTATTGTGGGTTCGAATCCCGGTTCGACCCGATTATGTTTCTAGGTTTGTCAGCACCATACCCGTGCTCGTAGGTTTCACCGAAGTGGTATACGTCCAAGATCTGAATCTCTTCGGGCTTTCCTCCCACATCAAGCTGACACGCCGTGATATAACTGGAATACTGTTAAAAGCGGCGTTACACCAACGCCATTGCACGAGAGATCGGACATTATGAAAATGCACCAGTTATAATTACGACCATAAGTACTTAATATCACTGCATTATCCAAACTAAGTCAGTGGAGCAAGTTTACATTTCGACAGACCCTTACTTTCCTTTTGATAAATTTGAATACATTTCCAACCACATAGGGAACTACGTGTCCGAAGTTTTAAGTGTGGTTTCAAAGTACTTTCAAGTGTTTGAAAAGGTCCAACTCAATTAATTCAAGGACATAAAGTGTACGTCTAATTACTATGGCACGCGAATTTGTCAATAACATCATGCACGCCAGTTCTCCTAGTTTAGAACAAAGTGATGGGGCTCAAATTACCATGTTCATTACTAATTAGACCGATGGTGTATCCGCGCTGTCCACCCATACGGAAACTATACAGTGTGCTTGGGTTGACAATTGGCCTCGAGGCCCTATCTGCCAGGACAAGTGCTTCCGATCTTCCATTTCACACCAAACAACCACGCGATGGGGGTGGCGCGGCCGGGATCTCACTTGGCTGGGATTGTTGTTAATTTCGTTAAAGATAGACATCGAGTGATACTAAAAAGCTGGCAGATCCATGGTATCATGTGGTCGCCGGTCCGTCTCTCACTTGGATTATAGTTAATCGCATTAAAGTAGACATCGAATATTACTAAATGGCTGGAAGATCTATGCTATTACGTAATATTCGGTGGGACTCTTTCTTGGATTATATTTTAATTTCATTTAAAGGTAGTCATCGAGTAATATTAAAACGTTTGAGGTTATGCGGCAACACGTGATCTCACTGGCATTGTTGTTAATTTTATTAAAGGTAGACATCGTGTAATACTAAAAGGCTGGAAGATCGATGTTAACACGTGATCGTCGGTGGGGCTCTTTCTTGGATTATTTATAATTTCATTAAAGGTAGTCATCGAGTCATAATAACAGGTTTGAGGATATGCGGTAACACGTGATCTCCTGTGGGACTCTCACTGGCATTGTTGTTAATTTTATTAAAGGTAGACATCGTGTAATACTAAAAGGCTGGAAGATCGATGGTAACACATGATCTTCGGTGGGGCTCTTTCTTGGATTATCTTTAATTTCATTTAAGGTAGTCATCGAGTCATACTAACAGGCTTGAGGATATGTGGCAACACGTGATCGCCTGTCGGACTTTCACTGGGATTGTTGTTAATTTTATTAAAGGTACACATCGAGTCAGACTAAAAGGCTGGAAGATCAAGTAGCATGTGGCCTTTTCATGTCAATAATGGGATTCTCATTGAATTCACGTCAGAGGTACAACATCTGGATTGAACGTACCTCGTATAACAAAAAATCAATTGATTTAGCATGTAACTGCCCTGCTGTTTCGTACACGCCTACACACAAGCCGTTTGTGAAATAAATGCCCAATTGGTACCTTTCCATTGACAAACTTTTGTAACGTCGCTTTTTATAATTATCGTAATTATATCACAGCCATTTTGCTAAAAGGTCAAGGATCAAGGTATAGCTCCGAGTCTAGGATTTGAACCAGAGCCCGGAGAGCTGAGGCGCCTTAGACCACTCGGCCACCCATGGCATGGAATCTTTAATCATTTTGATCTGCAGTAGTACAAATTTGCTTTTACATCTATCGTCCAGTTACGTATGAATCAAATGGGAAACATATTTGGAAAATAAATTATTCTCAAGCAAATATTTTGTATTAGTTTAAGACATGCTCTGCGTTTAATGTAACCTATCCCAGTACGAAAACGTCGAGAAATGGTTTGGTTCCTATACTGAGGACTTCGGTCGACTCTGCAACGTCGGCAATATAACAATTATGTGAGGCACAGTAACACTACATCATCTTATTTGGTTTGTGGAGACATTTCATTCGTTTGTTTGTTCTAACCAGGATCTTCACGGGTTATATTTCAGTGGTAACGGGACTGGGTAACTGAGAAGTAGAGTCTGAAATAAACATGTTCTCTTACGTTCCATCTTAATCAATCTGCCAACTTGTTCATTTTACGGGAACGTATGCAAGCCATGGATCATAACACGGACTTTCGAACCCCCGTTAAGTGGATCCAGTCACGGTTAAGGGACACAACTCTGCACATGGAGATCGCGATACGCTGGAAAACTTTGCCAATACTACCCAACGTTTACTAATTTCCCAGTCTGAATATGTCCCTATTAAAAGTTTTCAATGACATGCGATCTACTAAACACATTCAGTGTCATATTCATTGACTTCAAATTCTATCTCGTGTATTACCCATCCCTCTGGGGCCGCCTATTTAACACCAATTACATCCGTGGGTTTTAATTACTGCTATTTTTCCGAGTGCCTCTCGAGACTGGACAGCGAACCTGTCACTGAAAGGACGACGGGATATGGGTCATTGCAGATGACCCCGACCAACCCGGACCGGAAGTTGAGGAAAGCTCCACACACAACCGGAAAGCAAGCAGCCGTGCTTTGAATCAAGAAATGTTCAAAATGTCGAAATATGTTTCTTTGTTGAAGAAACGGAAAGAGATGTTAGTTTATTTGATGACACGTGAGTATCGGTCACTTAGTTTATATATTATTCATGTCAAGTATGCTTCCATTCAACGCTACTTTAATCACTTGGAATAATAAACATTCAGTTCCCCCAAATTCTTGATGTCCTCTGCCGGAGTTATGGCGGGAATAATGATAGATGCGTAAAACCATTCGCACTTACTATAATTCAAGATACGTGTCCTTATAGGTTTCAACGATCTTAAATACATGTTTTCTGATGCATTATTCAATCTAATACAATCATTATAAAGTCACGTTTTTGAAAACAAATTATTTCGCTTATCTTTGTGTCATTCATATAATATACATCGTATATTGTACATGTGTATATGTTTGTTTGTTGTTTAACGCCGCACTCAGCAATATTCCAGCATTATGACGGCGGTCTGTAAATAACCGTGTCTGGACCAGACAATCCAGTGATTGATATCATAAGCATCGATCCACGCAATTGTGATACGATGACATGCATCAACCAAGTCAGCCAACCTTGACCACCCGATCCGATTAGTCGCCTCTAACGACAATCATAGTCGCCTCGTACGGCAAGCATGGGTTGCTGAAGACCTATTCTACCCCGGATCACAGGTCACATGTGTTTGATAAGGATACAAACATTCGTCAATTTGAGTACACCATCAAAGACGCACGATAAACTTACAATTCATGGAAGAGGAAGTATTATATAATTACAGCTGTGTTATATGATTATGAAAGGCTCTGCTTACATGTTCCTGTTAAGCTATTCAGCATGACAGTGCCGCTTGGTGTGTAGGGAGTACGTGACACAGTGGCTTGGTGCACAGAACGTACGTGACGTCCTTCTAACTGAATTAATGCGAGTAATGAAACTCCTCAAGTGCCAAATAATTTTTTTGTTGGAAAGAGCTTTAACGATTTTCAGTTCATGAAGTTAGGCCAAATAAAAAAAGGGCTCTTGTTTTTCATGAAGTTTTTCAAACCTGACTAAGTCGGTAGGTTTTTTTTTGCTATTTTATATTTTTTTAGTAGATTACAAATGTACAAAAGTCAACGTGATTGCAATGTACCACCTAATTACTTCCCCTGCGGTTCGAGTGGGGCGGTCGGGTAGCCTAGTGGTTAAAGCGCTCGCTCGTCACGCCGAAAACCCGGGTTCGATGCCCGACATGGGTACAATGTGTGAAGCCCATTTCCGGTGTCCCCCGCCGTGATATTGCTGGAACATCGCTAAAAGCGGCGTAAAACCATACTCACTCACTCGAGAATATGAAGTCATGTTCCCTAGGCTGCCCTGCGATTCCGACATAATTTATTTGAAAAGCATGTGCAAAAAGTTAGAATCTGGTACAAAAACGGAATTAGATTTGAAATGTCATCCCCGGAGTCAGCACTGATTTTCACTGATCTATTCCTATTATCTTTCACAGCTATTTTTCCCTTTTACGTCCAATGGAATCTATTCCGGAGACTGGTTATGCTCTGGTCATATTAACAGTGCTAAAACGTGAAAATTAGGGGTACGGGAAATATGTGAGAAACAAGAACTTCAATTCAACCAGCCTTAATTAAGACTGTTCAGACGTAGCGGTGTGGTGTTCGATGGAATGTACATCATATTACATATTTCCCTGGTTGTTTGAACTAAAATTGCTGTGTTAGTGATTTCTATACGCGATCGTAATTGGATTGAGTGAGTTGGGTTTAACGCCGCTTTAACAGTATTCCAGTTACATCGCAGCGTGTCAGCTTAATGTGAGAGGAAAGCCCGAAGTGATGCAGGTCTTAGACGTATACCACTTCGGTGAAACCCACGAGCACGGGTATGGTGCTGAGAAACATAATCGGGTCGAACCGGGATTCGAACCCTCAATCATAGGTCTCTGGCGCGCCCAAGGGACGCAACTCTGCACAGCGAATCTGGGTCACCCGTGCCCCCCGTGATTGGACACTGTGATGTGAAATGTTGATTTGACAGGAAGATGCGATTAGCTTAGGTTTCGTTCAACAAATGTTAAAATATTGTATATTTCAAATTAGATAAAATCAGTGATTAGCTATTCCAGGATTAAAGAATTATGGCTTAAAATAGTGTCAAGTTATATACATATCCAGCAGTAATTGTCCGGAATGAAGGGTTTCCGAATTGGCGGGGTCAAAACTAACACGGTTTCAGATTCTCAACACAACTAACCGTGCTTTCACTGCATTAACCTTTGTCGTCTTAGTTTTGTGTTACTGTGTACTTTACTGTCGCCTCGTGGACAGACAAAATATTAGTAATTAACGGTGTTGTTACTAGTAGCAGTAGCAGTGGCAGTAGTAGTGGTAGCAGTTGAAGTAGTAAGAGTTTGGACGGTAGTAGCAGCTGGAGTTGTATTAGTAGCAAGTGCACTACCATAGAAAATATATGTTGTTTGGTTTGGTTTGTTGTTTAACGCCGCACTCAGCAATATTCCAGCTATATGACGGCGGTCTGTAAATAACCGAGTCTGGACCAAACAATCCAGTGACTGACATCATGAGCATCGATCCACGCGATTGGGATACAATGACATGCATCAACCAAGTCAGCGAGACTGACCACCCGATTCTGTTAGTCGCCTCTTACGACAAGCATGGGTTGCTGAAGACCTATTCTACCCCGGATCTTTACGGTTCCAAAGTCCATGGGCGGATACAGACCTTTTTATTTCGATTTTTTTTTATTCCTGTATAAATTACTACCAAAGACAATAAATAGATCTTAATTGTGCACCATGACCCCATGACGTGGGATTTCACTGTTAATAATATTCTCATGAGTTTGTGATATGTACTATACAACACTAAAATATATAAAGACTTGCTACGTGGTATACCACGTCAACAATCCTGTCCCTATCTGCAACATCAAACATAAGACCGATACGTTATCGCTACTAAATTACCAATCAAACTTGGATAATTGAACCTACTTCACAAACCAAAGTTATCTAATCAACCACAGATTGACAAATTTATACTCACGATAATAATGCTTGTCTTGAAATAACCTTGTTTAGACTCCGGCCGAACGAAACACCTTCCCCAAATCGGCAGAAGCCTTTGATCTCAACCGCATGAAATAGATACCGCCGGATGATAGACTGTTGTGTATTGCACGTGGAAATATACTGTTACGTATTGCATCGAGATATGTCAATCAATCAAAAACGGGTAATTTGTTTGTCTGACAGGTCATGTTTATTTCACTCAAGGGTGCAGGTGGACAAGGATTTTGTACTTTGCGCCCTAGTTTAAGTAGATTGTTTTATCGGCCCTCATATTCGTGAGCATAGAAGCGCTTCGCTATGTTGGTGTTGACGAGTATCTAACGACCAGGGTGTTTGTCTTAAGTCTATGTTAAAGTATGGGAACAAAGATCGCCTTAGCGCTTAGATCGCTTTGTAGAACGGGGCCCTGGCAGAACAATACACACAGCAAAAAAAAAGCAACGAATGTATGGAATTATATTTTAGGTTTTTGTTACATTACTTTTATTGAGCATTTAATGAATGTTCATACCGATTTATCAGTCATACTATTTTATGAAATATGCCTAACCTATTCAATGGTTTAGAACTATATCTTTTTAACCCCAGAGTTCTTCGCATCTCGTTTTGTGCGAAAAAAGCAACCAGAACCAGTTCAAGCTTTATTTATATAAGAAACGCGTAGGACCCGTGAAGATTCCGGAGTAGAATAAGTCTTCAGCAACCCATGCTTGCCGTAAAAGGCGACTAACGGGATCGGGTGGTCAGGCTCGCTGACTTGGTTGATGCATGTCATCGATCCCAACTGCGTGGATCGATGCTCATGATATTAATCACTGTATTGTCTGGTCCAGACTCGATTATTTACAGACCGCCGTCATATAGCTGGAATATTGCTGAGTGCGGCGTCAAACAACAATCCAAACCAAACCAAACCAAAAAGAAACGCGTAGTGTTTTAAATTATATTTTTTACCATATTCGACCTATATTCCATCAATCATCATAAGTTCAAAACGTCTCTTGTTTTAGCGAAACGGACACGTGATCAATTGCATACAAACGCATACAAATATAAGATACTGTGACAATGATTTGATACTCTGGATGAGCTCTATGGAAAAATAGGGTTTCATTGTGATGTAATCTTAAACAAAGACCATTGTTTTGAAGTAAACTGCTTCCTGAAATATACTACTTTCGAATCCTCATTGGAATGGTCCACTCTGTGTGACACTGTGTATGCGTACTGCCTCACCTGTGAACATTATGTCAACGTCTTGCGCGCGTTTTCACTAATTCAAACCTTTATGTGCGTTATGCCAGGGTGGTACGTATTGTAAATATTCACTCAATGTTTCTACGTGTACAGGACCGCTGAATCAATCTAGAAAATTTACAAACATAAGTATAAAGTATAAAAATATACCCTAAAATATTCAAGATCCCTAACTTTTTGTTCAGTTTTTTTTGTATCAACCTCAATCCTTATATGTGGTAAGCGAATGTTTACAGAAAAATGAAATCCAAATTGTTATATGAATAAAACGGTCATTTCAAAGAAGGAGTATAGTATATTACTCATGCTTGCATTAACAAGCAAGTGTTCAGCTTATACACAGTACAAACACTTTACTATCAAGTACCAAATGTTGATACACTTAATCAAGCTTCCTTGTGTAAACACGAGCTATGTTTCATTAACATCAATTCCTTTGCATTCAGAAACAGTCATAATGTCCAATTCCATGAAGTCAGAGGTACAGGAACTCTCATCTAGATTGCATTATGATGCAACACACAAAATTCCAAGATTCATTTCTCAAATATGATAGCTGATATTATTTCTAATCATTCATTTTCTGTCATGACAATTGTCATAAGCGGTTTAATAATGTGCTACAGTGTAGATCTGAAGATTAAATCCTTATATAGGTGATATTGAGTGTTGGTTTGAGGGGAACCCCTTTCAAAGTTAAATTTAAAGAGTGTTTCATCCGTTAAAAACAGTTATCGGTTATAGTTACGGTAAGTCAGTTAATTATTCTGTCATAAAGGTACTTGTCTGCTACAATTAATATCAAAACCCAGCATTTAGGCCGTAGGGAATAGACAGACATACAGACAGATTTGGTTCGTATATGGCCAAGGGGCCAATAGTACAATCATAATGAAATTTTGATGTAGGACAGTTCGTCGTGGAGCACCACTTGTATATTATAACTGAATAGATGTACACATTTGAGTTTTATCAATATTAAATGAATCATCCTTCTTTCCAATATCTTATTGACAAAAAACTGCAAGTATGGATTATATTTCTGTTCAACGTCCTTTTTATAACAGTAATTCGGGAAGCTTTATTATGTCTTTCACAAAGAGTATTTCGGGAAATGAATGCCTTGGAATATCTGATGTGAATAAAGTGTGGTTTGTTTAATTTTGTTTGGGATAAACTAATATGGTATAAAAACGATTTTGGAGATAGCTATTGCAATGCGATGAAATATGTCAAAAATTGGATGCTACATGTACTTCAAAACACATCCTGTTGCTGTCGAAAATAGAACACGGGAAGCGTTGTTCTGGAGGTAGCCATGACAGATCCGTTATATTCGGAACTAGATGAAAGGCGACAATTTTCATATCTTTTTGTTTGATTGTTTTTGGTTATCTTTTAATATCCTTGTGTGCTGTTTCGTTTGGGCTACATCAATTATCATTCATTATGTGATTATGAGAACCATGAGAGAATGAAATGGTTAAACAATAATTTATTTCATTATACTTCCTCAAACATAATACAAAACGCATTTCCCATTGCGACCTTATACAGACTGAAATAATAATGTTCAAATACGGAATTGCAGTGCAAAAGAGAGTATACGTCCATGTTTGATGGTAGCACAAAAATGAAATGGCTATTCCATGGTGATATATTTGATACAGTAACCACAGTCGATATCATATGCATTTATCAATGAGTATCTCACAACAGGTGACGTGCACATGACGCTTCAAGGAACATGGGGGTCGAAATTTCTCAAGTTCAAGTTCAAGTTCATTTATTCTCAAAAACCCACGTTTGGTGGTACAATCACACATCTCAGCACACATTAACGAGCAGAGTGAAGAGCGAATTTTCAAGTGTATAATTTCTTTTGCCTGGCAATTTATTTCACATACAAATAAACATTGCTTCGGGGTTTTATACCTAAATAACATTAAACGAGAAAGTTTAGGAGTCCAGCTATATTTGAGAGAATATCCGACCCCCAGATGTCTTTATGACTGGGTTCATTATACCATGAAAAAATAAACTGTTTGTATATAAGTAAGAGAATTTATGGATGTCAACTTCTTATTATAAGGAACACAACGTTTCGGAGTATATGCTTACTCCTTCATCAGGTGCAACAATGCTTTGAGGCAGAGAAAATACATATGTACCGGTCTTTGTTGTTCAACAGGTACATATATAAGTTCTCTGCTTCATAGCATTTATTCACCTGATGAAAGAGTGAGTACATACCCCGAAACGTTTTGTCCCTCATAATAAAGAAGTTGAACATCCACAAATTCTCTTCCTTATGTGTATCACTTTTAAATGCCTTTCAAAGACTTGTTCGTATATATGAACTCTAAAAAGACAACATCGTTTACATTTAAAAACAAATTACACTAATAGTATAATGTTCACGATTAAGTCATGACTATGTATATGTAAGAGCTATAATTTAAAGTGATTGTAATTATGTGGCAATAAATTAATAAGGCGTATGTTTTATGAACATATATCGTTCTATTTTGAATATAATTTTCAACAATGAAATTTTGATATATTTGGTTGGTTTGAATATAGGTATTTCAGTGCAAACATTTTTATAATATCCCTATTATTTGTTTTTATTTATTTATTAATTAAGATGAATGATAAGAACATACTTTAGAAATGAATATTTGTATACGGTGTTGTCATACTGCGAATGAGTGGAATGTTACTTACAAAATAACTACGGTTTGTTTGAGTTTAAAATATGGTATGAAGATCAAATTAATGGGTAGAAAAAAGCGTCTGTCTCAATCACTGTCTCTTCTTTACTTCACGAAAAACCACCAGCGGCGCGAACAGTGCCATTAATCAGCTTAAAGTAAACCTTAGGGGGTACACGTTTGTCTGAGCTACCATCAAATTGTCTTCTTTCAAAATAAAGGTGAACGAACCAAGAATTAATTTCGGCATGTGTGAGAAGTATATATACAAAGAACACTCACATTCCTGCCTGTGGTATCGGATACTAAACACTAAGTACACCCCGAGTGGCGAAAGCTATCCCAGCTTTTAAAACTAAGCGTTTTCCAATCTTCACCTTGTTGTGGTGGACAAAGGTTAAGACACTTAAAGTCAGAAACAAATAAACCTTGATGTGTTTTGAGAAACAAACAAATCACTCACGGTTAGATATCTGTCTTCGCAGGAACTGGGTTTCAGGGTGTAATTTCACTCTGGGCCTGGAAAACTCACCTCACGTCAGGAGTGATAAATGTACTGCACCATCAGACAAACTTACCCATCCAGACCCCTATAAAGGGTAGCTCGATTTAATCAAATGCTAACAGTTTAATTGAACATCATGATTACACAGCGACTGGGAGGGGCACAGGTGGGGGATGGGGGGGGGGGGGGGTATTCAGAAACGAGGGGTGGGGGGTACAAGTTAACCTACAATGGGTTCTGTTGATCTTAATTGTCTCTTGTAATATGTTATGTAAACAACATGTCGGCGTGGATGCGATGGCAAATGGTAAGGGTTATTACAATGATTACAATCCTTATTAATGCATTTAGTAAGCGGGGCGATATGATACGACGCGAGGGGAAGGGGCAGGCCTCGTGATAAGGCATTATTAATGTTTAAACAAGTAATGATGGCAGACCGAGGGAGAGATGCAAAGCCAGTCTGCCGCCCTCTAGATCTGACTGGGATCCCGGAAGGCGGACCGTCCCGATCATGACTCCTTTCTAAACATTTGTGGGTTAAGGTGTTGTAATTATCGTGACTAAAAGCCTATGGTGGCAGGCGGTGTAAAAGATATTGCTGTATTAACACCTTGTCACAATGTAGCACCTTCGTGCGAATGTATTTATACACGATAAAGACTCGGCCATGTCAACCACCAGTTCTACGTGATCTTGTTCGATGTTCATTTTGGGACAAAGGAATATAAATGATATGACATTTAAAAGTTATAGAGACATACAGAATTAAGGAAGAGAATTTATGGATGTCAACTTCTTAATTATACGGAACACAACGTTTCGGAGTACATGCTTCCTCCTTCATCAGAGGGAGTAAGCATGTACTCCTAAACGTTGTGTTCCTCATTTAATTTTTCACACATAATATTTTGCCAAGTCCAAGATAATTAAGTATCATATGGAACACAATTTATGGATGTCAACATCCTTATTAAGGAGTGTTCCTCATAATAAAGAAGTTGACATCCATAAATTCTCTTCCTTATGTGTATCACTTCTAAATGCCTTTCAAAAACTTTATTAAGTATCGTTTTGTGGGTGGACACTCTCTTTTTCACTCCAACAAATACTGTATGTAAAGAGGCGACAAACGGGATCGGGTGGTCAGGTGTTGATGCATGTCATCGAATCTCACTTGCGTAGATCGATGCTCATGATGATCACTGGATTGTCTGGTTCAGACTGGATTATTTACAAACCGCCGTTAAACAACAAACAAGCAAAACACATCGTGAGTCTATCTAGTCATATCGCCACACCGACACAGTGACACAAAGCAAGGTATGAATGCAGTAGAGATATTTTATGGAAGACAATTTCATATATTCTATTATGATGTGGTATCCCGGTACATATCCTTATACTGCTCTCAAGCAATAGTGCCAGCGTCGCATCATAATAGAATTAAAAAGTTGTCATCCATAAAATATCTATGCTTACTGTTACTTACCAACTTCTACAGATGCCAGTCAAACAGTTCAAGTTATGAACACAGTTTACGGTTTGTAAGTTTTTCAGCGGCCCACTGCTGTCTTGTATTCGGGAAAAGACCCTAATACAACCACAGCACAAGAACTGATTCATGACCGTCCTCGTATGATGTCTTTGCGACTTAAAAAGCTAATGTATCGTATTTGTTGTTGTTGTTGTTGTTGTTGTTGTTGTTGTTGTTGTTGTTGTTGTTATTATTATTTATCTATTTTTTATTTATTAATTTTTTTATTTATTCACTGTGGCAAGCACATTGTAATTGTATCATTGGTTTCATGGATAAGCTTAAAGTATAAGAGCAAAAAGGTCAAAATATGAAGGTTTATAAAGGAACTAAAAAAACAAAATACATGTACCAACGAAACAGTCTGGTAGTGGAAGCATTTGTAATGAAAGTAGTATATGTGGTAGTAGTTATAATGGAAGCAGTAGCTGTGGTAGTGGTAGTGGCAGTGGAATTTGTATATGTGGTAGTAGTTGTAGTGGAAGTTGTATATGTGGTAGTGGTAGTTGTAGTGGAAGTAGTATATGTGGTAGTAGTTGTAGTGGAAGCAGTATATGTGGTGGTAGTAGTAGTATATGTGGTAGTAGTTGTAGTGGAAGTAGTATATGTGATAATAGGTGTAGTGGAAGTAGTATATGTGGTAGTATTTGTAGTGGAAGTAGTATATGTTGCAGTAGTTGTAGTGGAAGTAGTATATGTGATAGTAGTAGTAGTTGTAGTGGAAGTAGGATATGTGGTAGTAGTTGTAGTGGAAGTAGTAAATATGGCAGTAGTTGTAGTGGAAGTAGTATATGTGGTAGTAGTTGTAGTGGAAGTAGTATATGTGGTAGTAGCTGTAGTGGAAGTAGTATATGTGGTAGTAGTTGAAGTGGAAGTAGTATATGTGGTAGTAGTTGTAGTTGAAGTAGTATATGTGGTAGTAGTTGTAGTGGAAGTAGTATATGTGGTAGTAGTTGAAGTGGAAGTAGTACATGTGGTAGTAGTTGTAGTGGAAGTAGTACATGTGGTAGTAGCTGTAGTGGAAGTAGTACATGTGGTAGTAGTTGTAGTGGAAGTAGTACATGTGGTAGTAGTTGTAGTCGAAGTAGTATATGTGGTAGTAGTTGTAGTCGAAGTAGTATATGTGGTAGTAGCTGTAGTGGAAGTAGTACATGTGGTAGTAGCTGTAGTGGAAGTAGTATATGTGGTAGTAGCTGTAGTGGAAGTAGTACATGTGGTAGTAGTTGTAGTCGAAGTAGTACATGTGGTAGTAGTTGTAGTGGAAGTAGTATATGTGGTAGTAGCTGTAGTGGAAGTAGTACATGTGGTAGTAGTTGTAGTGGAAGTAGTATATGTGGCAGTAGTTGTAGTGGAAGTAGTACATGTGGTAGTAGTTGTAGTCGAAGTAGTACATGTGGTAGTAGTTGTAGTGGAAGTAGTATATGTGGTAGTAGCTGTAGTGGAAGTAGTATATGTGGTAGTAGTTGTAGTGGAAGTAGTATATGTGGTAGTAGTTGTAGTGGAAGTAGTATATGTGGTAGTAGCTGTAGTGGAAGTAGTACATGTGGTAGTAGTTGTAGTCGAAGTAGTATATGTGGTAGTAGTTGTAGTGGAAGTAGTATATGTGGTAGTAGTTGTAGTGGAAGTAGTACATGTGGTAGTAG
This sequence comes from Haliotis rufescens, assembly GCF_023055435.1. NCBI lineage: Eukaryota > Metazoa > Mollusca > Gastropoda > Lepetellida > Haliotidae > Haliotis > Haliotis rufescens. Next base: position 32,190,942 of record NW_025963802.1, on the reverse strand, counting down.
TTGTAGTGGAAGTAGTATATGTGGTAGTCGTTGTAGTGGAAGTAGTACATGTGGTAGTAGTTGTAGTGGAAGTAGTATATGTGGTAGTAGCTGAACTGGAAGTAGTACATGTGGTAGTAGCTGTAGTGGAAGTAGTATATGTGGTAGTAGCTGTAGTGGAAGTAGTACATGTGGTAGTAGCTGTAGTGGAAGTAGTATATGTGGAAGTAGCTGTAGTGGAAGTAGTACATGTGGTAGTAGTTGTAGTCGAAGTAGTACATGTGGTAGTAGTTGTAGTCGAAGTAGTACATGTGGTAGTAGTTGTAGTGGAAGTAGTATATGTGGTAGTAGCTGTAGTGGAAGTAGTACATGTGGTAGTAGTTGTAGTGGAAGTAGTATATGTGGCAGTAGTTGTAGTGGAAGTAGTACATGTGGTAGTAGTTGTAGTCGAAGTAGTACATGTGGTAGTAGTTGTAGTGGAAGTAGTATATGTGGTAGTAGCTGTAGTGGAAGTAGTATATGTGGTAGTAGTTGTAGTGGAAGTAGTATATGTGGTAGTAGTTGTAGTGGAAGTAGTATATGTGGTAGTAGCTGTAGTGGAAGTAGTACATGTGGTAGTAGTTGTAGTCGAAGTAGTATATGTGGTAGTAGTTGTAGTGGAAGTAGTATATGTGGTAGTAGTTGTAGTGGAAGTAGTACATGTGGTAGTAGTTGTAGTGGAAGTAGTATATGTGGTAGTCGTTGTAGTGGAAGTAGTACATGTGGTAGTAGTTGTAGTGGAAGTAGTATATGTGGTAGTAGCTGAACTGGAAGTAGTACATGTGGTAGTAGCTGTAGTGGAAGTAGTATATGTGGTAGTAGCTGTAGTGGAAGTAGTACATGTGGTAGTAGCTGTAGTGGAAGTAGTATATGTGGAAGTAGCTGTAGTGGAAGTAGTACATGTGGTAGTAGTTGTAGTCGAAGTAGTACATGTGGTAGTAGTTGTAGTGGAAGTAGTATATGTGGTAGTGGTAGTTTTTTTGACGTGACGATTTTATGTTTGATTCACGAAGTAGGATAAGGAAGCTGATTGACTGTATTGATTGACTGACCAGAGCGAAATGACACAATCACAATTAGGTAAGGCGTACAAGGTTCTGTTGTGACCAATACTGGGTAAAGGCGACCTACCCTGGTATATGTAGGTGCAGGATACAGGGTTCTGTCGTGACAAATACTGGGTAGAGGCGACCTCCTCTGGTATATGTAGGTGCAGGATACAGGGTTCTGTTGTGACAAATACTGGGTAGAGGTGGCCTACTCTGGTATATGCAGGTACGGGATACATGGTTCTGTCGTGACAAATACTGGGTAGAGGCGACCTCCTCTGGTATATGCAGGTACGGGATACAAGGTTCTGTCGTGACAAATACTCGGTAAAGGCGACCTACTCTGGTATATGCAGGTACGGGATACAAGGTTCTGTCGTGACAAATACTGGGCAAAGGCGACCTACTCTGGTATATGTAGGTACGGGATACAGGGTTCTGTCGTGACAAATACTGGGTAAAGGCGACCTACTCTGGTATATGTAGGTACAGGATACAGGGTTCTGTTGTGACAAATACTGGGTAGAGGCGACCTACCCTGGTATATGTAGGTACAGGATACAGGGTTCTGTTGTGACAAATACTGGGTAGAGGTGGCCTACTCTGGTATATGTAGGTACAGGATACAGGCCCAGGTGTGACAAATACTGGGTAGAGGCGACCTACCCTGGTATATGTAGGTACGGGATACAGGGTTCTGTCGTGACAAATACTGGGTAAAGGCGACCTACTCTGGTATATGTAGGTACGGGATACAAGGTACTGTTGTGACAAATACTGGGTAGAGGCGACCTACTCTGCTATATGTAGGTACGGGATACAGGGTTCTGTCGTGACAAATACTTGGTAAAGGCGACCTAGTCTTGTATATGTTTGTACAGGATACAGGGTTCTGTTGTGACAAATACTGGGTAAAGGCGACCTCCTCTGGTATATGTAGGTACGGGATACAGGGTTCTGTTCTGGCAAAGGCTGGGTAAAGGCGACCTCCTCTGGTATATGTAGGTACGGGATACAGGGTTCTGTTCTGGCAAGGCTGGGTAAAGGCGTCCTACTCTGGTATATGTAGATACGGGATACAGGGTTCTGTTCTGGCAAAGGCTGGGTAAAGGCGACCTACTCTGGTATATGTAGGTACGGGGTACAGGGTTCTGTCGTGACAAATACTGGGTAAAGGCGACCTACCCTGGTATATGTAGGTACGGGATACAGGGTTCTGTTGTGACAAATACTGGGTAGAGGCGACCTACTCTGGTATATGTAGGTACGGGATATAGGGTTCTGTTCTGGCAAAGTCTGGCATAGGATTCTGGCAGAACTGAGGGACGCAACTTTTTACAACGTAGTGCTGCGCCTAAGACGACTGGACCACCATGACACCCCTCTTGCCCTCTTCTGTCTGCTTCGTGTATACAGGTAACTGTATCGTTCGGATAAGCCCTGCCGTTTCTGTGATATTTTAATCCGAAACCGAAGATTCACTTTCAAGGCCATCAGCTACAAGGTTCCCTACTGGCTACAGTGAAACCTCTTAAACTCAAACACCCATAATCTTAAAAGATTGTTAAAGATAATATTAATGTTTAGCCCCGACAGAATCACGAAAGGCATTGAAATCGCTTGTATCAAACTACGGACAACTTGACACATATTCGATGTCCCCATTGAATACAAATGACGTCCCATCCAACTAGTACTCTAACAAATTTCTGAGGTCAAAATCAACGTCAAGGTGTTAAAGGCTAGCAGGATGTAAATGATGGAAAAAATTGAAATAGATTTATCAAATGACTTTAAAAAAAATGTTATTATACTCATTTCCTTTCATTGTCCATTTTAGATCCTTCCTGTAACTCGCATTTTGTGTCAATGGTGATTTCACTGCAGTTGAAACTTTTCGAAGAGAAGCTATAAGTCAATGTTCAGCTCGGGCCCAGTCCTCGAAGGCGCCTTAATTCGCTGTGCAGAGTTGCGTTCCTTGGGTCCGCCAGAGCCTATGGTTGTGGGTTCGAATCCCAGCTCTCCCCGATTATGTTTCCAGGTTTGTGAGCACCATACCCGTTTTCATGGATTTCACCAACATGGTAAACGTCTGAGACCTGCGTCACTTCGATGTTTTCTCCCCCATATAGATTACACGCCGTGATATAACTGCAATACTGTTCAAAGCAGCGTTCAACAGAATTCACTCACTCACTAATGTTTAGTTAGTCAGAAAGAAATACACATGCGTGTACCACTAATCGTTTTGATGTTGATACTTCTTATTAAAACGTGTGATTAATTCAATTTGTCATGGATTCACCTGTTTAGTGATAGGGGGCACGGGTGGCCCAGTCGTCTAAGGGGTCCGCTATTCGCTGTGCAGAGTTGCGTCCCTTGGGCACGCCAGAAACCTATGATTGGGGTTTTGAATCCCGGTTCGCCCCGATTATGTTCCTAGGTTTGTCAGCACCATACCCGTGCTCGTGGGTTTCACCGAAGTGGTAAACGTCTGAGACCTGCATCACTTCGGGCTTTCCTCCCACGTTAAGCTGAAACGTCGCGATATAACTTGAATACTGTTATAAGCGGCGTTAAACCAAACTCACTCACTCACTCACTCACTCACTCACTCACTCACTCACTCACTCACTCATCACTCACTCACTCACTCACTCACTCACTCACTCACTCATCACTCACTCACTCACTCACTCACTCACTCACTCACTCACTCACTCAGTTTAGTGATAATTAATCATTAACACATCCTCATCATATAGCCGGAATCTCACAATCGGGTTTTGTCGCTTTTATTATATATATCAAATATAATTTACACTCAACCCCATCACCTACGTCATATAATTGAAAACTTTTATTAACTTTATCAACCTGACAATTGTATTATTGCCCGGCGAAAATTAGTTTAAATTATTTCCTTCTTCGAGAAACAGAGATGCATACTTAACTAACACCTTTTAATCAGGTTATTTCACACTTTAGACTGTTGACTCTGCTACTTGTGTAAAAAACGAATATAGATCGGAAATTCTAAAAACCCTATCTGAATAAATTCGTATTTATTTACAGAGATTGACTTTTTATTTACATATTAACCCCGCGGTGCAGGATTATTTACATTAATGCAGTTCCTTATGACAAGCTCCGTCAATGGTATTTGAAATCTCAGCGGGTTTTAGCACTGGATGGCTACCGTCATGAACACATCAAGATTGATGGAGCGTCTATTTATGCCTCCGCAGTAATCCATCTGTGAATTGCGTTTACGAATTAGCCTTGTGCGCTACAGTTTTCCTCACAGCTTGAGAGTTAATCTTATTACATATCGCTTACATCTAATGCTTGAATTTGTTTTCATTATTGAGTGCTAGTTTGATAAAATTTGACATAAGACGTTGATTGTTTTAAGATTTTAAAGACATGCAGCGGCACGAGATAGGGCAAGTTCAACCGGTATACATCTTTTCAAACATTCTTGGAATTACTATATTTTCCATTTTTTGACAAAACACATGTAATGATATTATTATTAAATATATGCTCAAAGTATCATCTACAATTTGAAATACTCTACTTGTATGTTGCCTCATGAAGAACGTAAAGTCCACAAAGGTTCAGAAAGGGTGTTTCATGGGGAAATCAATTTACATTTCTTGATGAAATATATTAAACTTAGCAATTTGTTTACTCAGTTTGTTGTGATATTAATTCTTGGCCGCAAGAACAGCGGTATTGACATTTTTTCGCACTTTCGCCATCTTGGATCGAAAACGAGGCTTGGAGAGCATAGCTCCCTGCGGAGTGAGTTGAATCAGCAGATAGGGAACAGAGAACATGTTGTGATGGAGACTCCGTGTCCCCGCATTTAATTTAAGGCCATTTTAAACAAAATATGGTATCTCCTGTGTCTCATACAGAAGATATTGCATATTTAATCCTGAGGTGCAACTAAAATATGCTTGTAACGCACTGGAATTCGCATTTTGCTGCCAAGATTCCGGAATAAATCAAAAGGTGCATTTCGAGATACATATTTCGGAAATAGATTGTTTTATCACAACCTCGTCGGCATATGTATGCAGTGTGATAGCATACTTAATGACTAAATTTGTGTATCGTAAATCAAACTGCATAACATGAAACACGTCCTTGTATTTTGCTAATTTGCTCAGTCAACGCATGGCTTGTCCAACTCTGGATTGTCATGTTTACGAGTTATGGTGGTGTTTGCGGCACGACTCACTATCGTTTTGCAATGAGTCCAGTTGGCGTAAGGCACCGTTTATGCTATGATTTTCATCCAAGCATATTACGATGTAAATAGTTTACAATAGAACTCGTGCGTCAAAATAAATATTCAGAAGGGGCGATAACTCTATTCAGTTTGTACAATGACAGATGAAGCTTTACTTTTCCTTTAAGCATCACTTGTTTAACCGATTAAGACTGCATCGTGCACGACAAAAGTAAGAATGTGTGGATTTTTCAAACTAACTTAAAATGAAACTTAAAATTAAAAAAATACAGATATTGCATGAAATAGAAGAAACATAAGAATTGAAACAAAAAAGCCACTCCTTGAACACCCTGACCTAAGCCTATGAAGATAGGGATTTATATACCAAAAGGAGGCTACTAACACAATTATCCTGAATTGTATGAAAATGTCTTGATCTGATATGGGTACAGCTAAAATAACAAAATATTAAAAGGAATCAACTTCAACCGGTAACTCACTCACTCTCTCAAACCCCCGTTTATACTGAAGCTTACTTTCCTTAAGGCGAGTTGAGGTGAAATTGGGTTTAACGTCGCGTCCAAGATTATTGCACTTATATAGCGACGTGCATGTACGTGTGTGTGTTTGTGTGGCTGCTTGTACTAGTCCGGAATGATGCCGATTTATAGTGCTAGCTCACTGAGATACCATGCCGCAGTTTAACATGAATACCCCACTCAGACACAGTATACTGACTCAGAGCCGACCAGTCCTTGCTTTAGCCCCTTAATGCCGAGCGCCAGACAGGGTAACAACAAGTACCATCGTTTAACGTCTTTTGGTATGACGCGGTCGGGGATCGAACCCCGAACCTTCCGCTCTCCGGGTGGACGCTCTACCACTAGACCACGGAGGCGGTCCTCTGCAACAGGAATGGCAGAGGATGCCAATGTGGAAAGCCAGACGTCTGATCAGCAGCACGGGGAGACGCCTCGCGGATGTCATCCGTGATTACAGAGACAGTGCTGATTCCGAGTCTTACAATAATAGTTTTTCACTGCATAATGTGACAGTCCTACTTGTGGTGTGGCTGAGTGCTGATACTTTTCAGCATTGTTGAAATGTTGAAAACCTTTTCGCATGACACTAATAAATAGGAACCGACTGCTTGCGTCAGTATCATTATTTGTGTGATGGTAGGGCCAGGCGGTCTAAGTATTTACTACTCTTTTGTCGTTTCCAACAACGAATAAAACCATTTATTAATGGAACACATATCCGAAAATGTGGGTGGTGCTTGAGTAATGCTCATGTGAATTTTCAGGGAATGGGGAATGAATTACTCAAATATCAGCAATGGTATACATTTCAGTTGTTGTAAGCATGGACAACTATCTGGGTCGTCCAGTTGGCAAAAGACTGAAATCGCTCACTCGTATATTTGTTCACGCATTATTTATTGGCTATTGATCGTTTTGATTCTTCGCTACTTCCGGTTTGAAACCGAGGCTTGGAGTGCAGGCTGGGTAGCACATTATACATATGGCGATATCAACAAGGCACGCAATCGGGACAAACTATGACAATTTGACCATTCCGATACTATCACGGCACGTCACGCCGAAGACCCGGGTTCGATTCCCGACATGGGTACAATGTGTGAAGCCCATTTCTGGTGTCCCCCGCCGTGATATTGCTGGAATATTGCTAAACGCGGCGTAAAACCATACTCACTCACTCACTCACTATCACGGCAACATTTATCGTAAGTATTGAACAATATTCTTATCCTTATCATTTACAAAATATCCTACTGTTATCTGGTCTCCTTACTGATATAATTTAGCAAATTGAGTCTGGCCGTTCTGTTGTGATTTCAATTTCAAATATCCATGACCATCTGGTAACTCCCAGTGCAGTTTATAGTGGCTGAACACAGACAAATCCTACAGGCATCGTGTAAAGAATAAGTCATTTTTTACACACTTTTAGCCAACTATTGATCTTTTTGTTTTAGTCAAGGTGTGAGGTCGAAAAACCTTGCGAGTTGTATTTGAAGTCAGCATGGTCTTTGGCGAGTAGAAAATATTGACCTTTGACCATATCTAGATTGTTGGTTTGGTTTGGTTTGTTTTTCTACGCCGCATTCAGCAATATTCCAGCTATATAACGGCGGTCTGTAAATAATCGAGTCTGGACCAGACAATCCAGTGATTAACACCATGAACATCGATCCACGCAATTGGGATCGATGCCATGCATCAACCAAGTCAGCGAGCCCCTCAGTCGCCTTTTACGACAAGCATAGTCGCCTTTCACGGCAAGCATGGGTTGCTGAAGACCTATTCTACCCCGGAATCTTCACGGGTCACATATCTAGATGGATATCGTTTTGTAACCTATTAAGAATTTATAATCATTAACTGATCAGGATTATGTGATTTGATGTAAATTGCAATGGACTCAAATACATTCCAATACAATATTAGACCTATAGATCTACTAGTGCTGCTGTACATCTTATTTTGAAAAGTACTTATTTAAGTTGTCAATGTTGACAGATAATATAGCATGAGGTGTATAATTTCTACTGAATTATTACATAAAGGGTGTTGAAATATTTAAAGTGAAATACAGTTTGATCTGCAATTTTGTAAACAATATTTTTACCAAAATGATATTTACTTCTCTGTACCAAAATAATCATGTCATTAAATGAACAAAACACCAACTAATTAATGGCCAGTATATGTTCAACCTACATGTTGTCTTTATGTTATGTACAGAAACAGATAACTCTTGAACAGTCTATAAAGATATTTCACATTAAAAAACAGAGATTGAGATTACTGAAAACAGAAATTAATTATGAATTAGATGATAGTTGACTGCTTAATGCGTCAGTGTGCATTATTATATTGTTATATTGTAATATTTGGCTATTGTTAATCTATAGAACCTTAGTCCTATTAAATAAAGTCAAGTGGTGTAATGATTTTGATAATTTTGATAATTTAGTCAAGATGGGAAATAGAAAAATAAACATAAATTGAGGAAATTTGTTTTCCTTGTCAAATAACCGCGATAGCATAAATTTATCTCAGCTTTTGATCTGACAAAGTTAATATTTTCATGAGTGGCACAGCCACAAGTCAAAATATCAACTTCAGTAAACCACAAGACGAGATCACCTTTTTATTTGACAAACAAACACAAGTCTCATTCATATTATATTTCTTTGTGATCTTCATGACCTTACTCAGAAAACCATAGCGTAAGTGAGGGAGACTGACTGTAGATAAGACAAAACGTGATGTTTCACCTGAGTTTTAATAATGTTATTTCATTCTACGTTTTCAGCATGTTCAGACTAAAAAAAGTATTTCGTGATTAAATACATAATACAAATATCAAAACCTGTCTCATTCAAACAAGAGTGAATATCTGTATGACGTTGATATAAAGAGCTACAGTACACTCTGTGTCATTAAACTGATGCATCTGTTATGTTTACACAGAATATACTGTTTGAGTTTTAGACAGATCAGATGAATTGATACCTTCAAGATGGTTCTAAAGTAGCATGATATGATATTCACTGTGATTTATTTTCCTAAAACTTCTCTATTTCAGAAGAATAAAATATAAAAAAATATTGTTTCTGAATAAGAAATATTTTCAGAGATGATAAATATGCATTGTTTATAAAAAAACATAGAAGAAATATTGTTACAATATTACTGAAATATTTATTTCAGGCTTTGAGTCAAGAGAGCCAACACAATGAATATCTACACAGTGTACTGAGTCCCCTCTGTGGAGTCCCTTTCTTCATGGAGATGTTTGCTGAAACCAAAGACGTATAGATCTACATACAAAAGTTTGTAAGAAGATAAGTTATATATATTCTTGTCACTCTGAACTGAAGTGTAACCAAATCTGTCTACATACCCAGATTGCTACCTTATTTTATATATTAATCCATTGACAAGGTTTCTATTATCATTCTAAAAATAAACAAAAAGTTATTATTTGTCCTGCTACCACTAAAAAGGAACAGCCAGCTTATATGTGTCTATCAATTTGACGTCATAAATGACACATCACATATTTTAACCTCTTTACGTGGATTGATATTTTCTGATTGTTTTATTTTGTCTCATTCCATCAACATAATTAGTATCGGTACCACTAAATCACGGAGGCGGTCTTCACCTAATTGGAATAAAACTTAAAAAATATCGTACAGGGGAGGTAAGCAGGGAAGATATAACACGGTACTATCTTCAATAGCTTAAGTTAGCACCATCAAAACCCCCATTTTCCCCCCACTCCAAATATGTGAGTATGTTGTGTTTAACGACGATTTGAACAATATTTCAGTTATATCACGGCTTGTCAGTTTGATGTGAGAATGAGTGAGCGTAAGTATTACGCCAGAATTAGCAATATTCCAGCATTATCACGACTCGAGACACCAGAGATTCCTGACCACCCGATACCGTTAGTCGCCTTTTACGACAAGCATGGGTTGCTGAAGACCTATTCTACCCCGGAATCTTTACGGGTCTCAAACGATTCTGGAATTTAAACCCACTCCATCGGATCCTTGAAAGACTAGGGGACACTACTCGTAGAACCGGAATGTCAATATCCTCACAAATTATACTGTATCTACCAAGTTCATTTTAATGCAAATGGATCCGTGAGATGCAGTTGAAGCCAGTCATAACGCACGATTCAATAACTTTTGCCTCACTAACAAATCTCCTGATTCAGTGACGAATGATATTTTATGAATCAACCATTAATTGGATTCAATGACACGCGATGAAATTCTGATTTAATTAAGCGTGAGATTGTTCAGCTGACGAAATTTATGATTCAGTGACTTTCTTACTTTCCGAATCGACCATAATCCTGATTCAGTGATGTATCCCACTTTCCGAATCAACCATAATCCTGATTCAGTGATGTATCCCACTTTCCGAATCAACCATAATCCTGATTCAGTGATGTATCCCACTTTCCGAATCAACCATAATCCTGATTCAGTGATGATTGTTGTTACCTTAATTAACATTTGTTTGTTTGTTTGTTGTTGTTTGCCGCACTCGTAGATGTGTGAAACCCATTTCTGCCGTCTCCTTTTTAATGGAATATTGCTAAGAGCGGCGTAAAACCATACTCACTCACTATTAAATATACAAAAATAGCAAAATATATGTCGCTATAATTGCTACTTCTTTCTCAACGATGTGTTAAAATATCTAATGCAAGTTAACTCATGGTTTGTCACCACAGATTTTGTGCCACCCCACCAAAGCATTCACTTAAATACTACTTACTCACCTACAGTGATTCCGGAAGATATATGATTGGTTGGTTGGTTTGTTGTTTAACGCCGCACTCAGCAATATCCCAGCTATATGACGGCGGTCTGTAAATAATCGAGTCTGGACCAGACAATCCAGTGATAAATATCATGAGCATCGATCCACGCAATTGGGATCGATGACATGCATCAACCAAGTCAGCGAGCCTGACCACCCGATCTCCTCAGTCACCTTTTACGACAAGCATAGTCGCCTTTTACGGCAAGCAGGGGTTGCTGAAGACCGATTCTAAACCGGAATCTTCATGGGTCCCTTAAGCAACATTAATTAACAAAGCAACATCATCGAGCTATGCAAAATTCGTCTTCACTGATTATGTTGTTGCCGAAACCGACAAGAAAGAAAAAAACGAATTCAGCGACGCATGGAGTTAGTATAATCAACGAAAACAGGATTCAGTGACGCAGGATGTTACCCAAATCAACAACAGGATTTAGTGTTATATGAAGATGTTCAAATAAACTCAATCGAAATCACAAGATGTTGAGACCCGCGTGATGATGTTTCAAGAGTAAAATACCTGTTCAAAACAACCACAGACTGATTCATCAATTATATTTTGCCGAACTGAACGAAAACAGACGGACATGGACGCAATGTCAATCAAATCAACGAAAACCGAATACAATGACTGTTATTCCCGTATACTATGACTGATGGTTGCACCAAATCATTTCCTCAATTCAGGATGTGGTATTTTTTTGTGTCTGAGCAGTTCTTTGTGTTTGATGTGGGACAAATAATCTCCACGTTATCATTACAAATTGACATTTTCTGTGCAAATATATACTATCCGCACTACCTTTTTCGGTAACAGTGCTATCCGCACTACCTTTTTCTCTAACAGTGCTCAGTGTCATGTGTGTCTAAATCTAAATGAGTTGATATGACCTATCCTAAAAAAGTTGGTGACAAACGTGTATTAAGACCTTGACAATGAATGCAAAAAATAATGAAAATTATCGTATTTTTAAACGCTGTTTTAATAAATATCAATCTCTATCAGCGTTAAAAAAATTGTATTTGACAATTTTGACAGTGATTGTAATTGGGGAAACAACCACCGTAGCTACAAGTCATCGTAGGAGAATCTCGGCTTGCCTTTCTCACCAAGTATTACATGTAACATATCTGAGAATGAAAACTGTTTCAATACCACTGAATAATTATCATTTGACGGGCAATATTTCATTACTTAATTGACAAACGCTTTTAAAATGTGTGCATTCTCAATCAGTGTCGATAAAAATGCGAATTAACGTCATCATGACAGATGACTACATGCTATTTTTGTATTACTATTTTATGAACGTTACTTGAATAAATACTTAAATTAAACATTTCTCATTATTCTGTTTTTATGAGTTTGCATATTGAGAACGTTTTGCACTGAATTACATTTGATAGGCTCAGAGCTGGATAGAGTCAACATATAGAGATTTCAGTCAAACTACATGCTAAATTTGCACTCCCATGCTTCTCTTTCTCATAACGCTATACTTAATAAATTTTGTGCATAAAGTATGATATACAATTCTCAAAACCACAAGAACGCTATGGATAAGGTTATTAAAACTGTTTCTTTCTAACCCAAATCGGCTGTTTAATAATTACATGCAAAATAATTGTTAGGTGAATATCACTATCACAAATTTACAGCCGTTCCAGAATTCGTTTAATCGTTCATCTTATTCGAATTATGAATCGTTATTCGTTTTGTTTTAGAACTATGCAATCATAAAATGAAAACGATAAGCGCAACCCGAATAAAACTAAGCAAATTTAAAATATAAAGAGTTTGATTTTTTTAAAATAAAATAAGTTAAAATATGTTGTCAAATTATAACAAATTTAATTTATCAAAATAGGAAGTAGTCTTGTTTATGGTCTAAACTGAGATATCTTCTCAAGGAAGGGGCTGAATCATAAGTTTCGCTTGCAAAATGTTCCGGGTTGTGTTCTATTGTTATAACAGGATGGACCAATACTATGGGATTTAGCGATTGGTCCGTTTTGTTAAATATACAGCCAATCATTTATCAGTAATTATTTATTGTCAGGGAGCATCACTCTTCTTCTATGAAATATTCTTAAAGAACGCTATATTGTCTTTTTGAGAATACAATTGAAATGTCTGAAGTCACGTTCATTTATGGAGAATGCGTTATTGAGGAAAAATGTTATGAAATAATATTGGTCCTGTTTGTTGAATATTATAGGCAATCATTATCCAATAGTTATTTTTGGCCAGAAAATTAAAGCGCCAGAATTTTCTAACAAAGTGCTTCGAAAAAAAGACTGTTTACCATAATAATATATCTTTTGTGAATATTGTAATTGAATTACAAATCAAATCATGAATTAACAAATCATGAATTAGGCCGAATGGTACGAAAAAATCATTTTTTCTAAGGTATTCAACATTAAAGACATTGTGTGAACATACATACACAAGGTAATATAGGATAATTTGGCTTATATTTAGCTTGGTTTGTTGGTTGGTTTGTTTGTTGTTTTACGCCGCACTCAGCAATATTCCAGCTATATGACGGTGGTCTGTAAATAATCGAGTCTGGACCAGACAATCCAGTGATTAATATCATGAGCATCGATCCACGCAATTGGGATCGATAACATGCATCAACCAAGTCAGCGAGCCTGACCACCCGATTCCGTTAGTCGCCTTTTACGACAAGCAAAGTCACCTTTTACGGCAAGCATGGGTTGCTGAAGACTATTCTACCCAGAAATTTATATATTTAGTTTGGTTTATTTTTTATTCATTTGAAACTTACAAAATAAAAGAGTAATATGGTCATTTATAAGTGGAATGTTATTTTGAAAGCTTCCCTTTTGAGCGTTATTCCGAAATAGTCATAGAGTTGCTATTGTTTTCATTTTCATAATATTAATCACTGGATTGTCTGGTCCAGACTAGATTCTTTACAGACACCGTCATATAGCTGGAATATTGCTGAGTGCGGCGATAAACGACAAACCAACCAACCAACATTTTCATAATGCCGATTAAGCAGGTTTTATTAATCAGTTCACTTGATTGCGAGAATCAATAACGTTTTAACCTAACAATGTCGGACGAAAACACACGTGTTGAAAGAGGCGTGTTGTGACAAATTCTTCCTTTGGTGCACCTGCGCGCATCCGTTTGGGTGTCGAATAGAAACATTACCAAATATGGAACATGATTTCCAAATGCACGTACGTGTCATGCAAGGCATGTTTTGCACGGATATAAGACATGAATTATGATTGTTGACGTTTTCCGTTAGGTTCATAATTAACGAACGTATTTACCGAACGACTTTGATCATAATTTATTTGTTATATAATATTGAACGCACTGGAAAATCTATTATCACATTGGTTTGGTTGCAAATGGAATAATTCGTAGATTTAAAAATAAATCAGGCTTAAAGAACCGTTAGTATGGCGAAAAGTTCCTATAAATGAGGGTGCGAATACTATCTAAGTTTTCCCTCTGAGACACTTTGTTGGTTTGTTGTTTAACGCCACACTCAGCAATATTCCAGCTATATAACGGCGGTCTGTAAATAATCGAATCTGGACAAGACAATCCAGTGATTGACATCATGAGCATCGATCAACGCAATTGGGATCGATCACATCAACCAAGTAAGCGAGCCTGACCACCCGATCCCGTTAGTCGCCTTTTACGACAAGCATAGTCGCATTTTACGGCAAGCATGGGTTGCTGAAGACCTGTTCTACCCCGGATCTTCACGGGTCCTCTGAGACACTGCTTACCCCTGAATCCCGTATATAACTTTACACAAATCTCAAAAGCACTGAGAAAAGGGTGCCATTTAAAGTTTAATAACTGAAAAAATATCGAAACGTTTACGTACACCATTAAGATGCTCTTGATGTTGAATCCGAGCTGCTTATACTATTTTCTTTGCGTACAACACGACCGAGTCCTGATATACCCTCCAAATTGACCCCCGAATCCCGCGTACCAAAAGGGGGTTGTCAGCCATATATATAGAAACTTACCAACGCTATCACCCGTGAAGATCCTGGTAAGAATAGGTCTTCAGCAATCCTTGCTTGCCGTGAAAAGCATCTTTGCTTATCGTAAGAGGCGACTAACGGGTTCGGGTGGTCAGGCTCGCTTGGTTGACTTGGTTGATGCATATCATCGTATCCATATTGCGTGGATTGATGTTCATGATGTCAATCACTAGATTGTCTGGTCCATACTCGAACTTAATGTCATACAGCTAGAATATTATATATTAATATTCTTATGTGATATGTTGAACAATAATCCGACTTTGAATTTATGAATTGATATATACTGCTAAATACACATACACATAAGAACCTGACAACCCGCGGATTAGCATATTGATAACACCAGCTCGGGTGGAAGGTTTGCTCGTAGGCCAATAAACACCTTCAGTGCACGTGTCGAGTCAAGGTGTACGCGGCGCATTGAAGCTTACACCCGAGAAGATTCCTGGGTAGAATAGGTCTTCAGCAACCCATGCTTGCCGTAAAAGGTGACTAACGGGATCGGATGGTCAGGCTCGGTGACTTGGTTGATGCATGTCATCAATCCCAATTGCCTGGATCGATGATCATGTTGTCAATCACTGTATTGTCTGGTCCAGACTCGATTATTTCCAGACCGCCGTCATATAGCTGGAATATTGCTGAGTGTGGCGTTAAACAACAAACCAAACCAAAACCGTGGTCTAGTGGTAGAGTGTCCGCGTAATGTCCGGACCGGCCGCGTCATACCAAAGGACGTTGAAAGATGGTACTTGTTGTTACCCTGTCTGGCGCTCGGCATAAAGGGGCTAAAACAAGGACTGGTCGGTATACTGTATCTGAAAGGGGTATTCATGTTAAACTGCGGCATGGTATCTCAGTGAGCTAGCACTATAAATCGGCATTAGTCCGGAGTAGTACAATCAGCAACACACACACACACGTGCATGCACGTCACTATATAAGTGCAATAGTCTTGGACGCGTTGTTAAACCCAATTTCCCCTCACCTTGAAGCTTACACACCACGACTCAAAACTGCAACGCGGTTGGTTGGTTGGTTGGTGGTTGGAGACCCGTGAAGATTCCGGGGTAGAATAGGTCTTCAGCAACCCATGCTTGCCGTAAAAGGTGACTATGCTTGTCGTAAAAGGCAACTAACGGGATCGGGTGGTCAGGCAGCGACTTGGTTGATGCATGTCATCGATCCCAATTGCGTGGGTCGATGCTCATGATGTCAATCACTGGATTGTCTGGTCCAGACTCGATTATTTTACAGACCGCCGTCATATAGATGTAATATTGCTGAGTTTGGCGTTAAACAACAAACAAACAAAATTATATTGAAGCATTTAAATATTTTGTCGGAAAGCATATCAGAGCATAGGCATAATTTAACAAAGAGGAACGGATTATCACATCCTCGAGGGTGTGTCAGCTATAACGACAAACAACTGACATATCATTGTTGCCGAACGTGGACCGGGACGAACGTGGATGTTTCGTGTCAATATGTGACATTTCAACTGAGTCAAACACAGCTTGCTAACATCCTAGTTTTGGGTATTTCCGAGCCATCAAAATAAATTCTCCAGAATTTACACATTATCGAGAAGTTCACTTTAATGGTAAGCTAACGACCATTTGGGGCTTACTCGCATATTAACAAACAAATCGTTTTTGCTTGGCTCACATATACCCGCCAATCATAAATAGCCAATAGGACCCGTGAAGATTCCGGGGTAGAAAAGGTCTCCAGCAACCCATGCTTGCCGTAAAAGGTGACTATGCTTGTCGTAAAAGGCGACTAACGGGATCGGGTGGTCAGGCTCGCTGACTTGGTTGATTCATGTCATCGATCCCAATTGCGTGGATCGATGCTCAGGATATTAATCACTGGATTGTCTGGTCCAGACTCGATTATTTACAGACCGCCGTCATATAGCTGGAATATTGCTGAGTGCGGCGTTAAACAACCAACCAACCAACCAACCAGCCAATCATTAATAGCCTGTTTTATCAAAGCATACAAAACCAATGGACTTATTCACGGGTATAAGCCCACTGTCGACTGTTTGTATCTTTGTTCGACAGGGCCAACAAAGACGAACGGTTGTACTAAATAATGCGACTGATTAACTAACGATGATAAGTATATTCTTCATGCCATTAGCACTGATCGGAGCGGGCTACGATAAGAGGAGATATAGGCATTTTCAATAGGTGAATACTCAAACCGGCGATAACAACCCATGCCACTTGTTTATCGCCGCCGATTTATTTACCAACTTGATGGCGCTTTACTGGAATTGAACAGTTATGATTGTTTGCCGGTGATACTCTTGTCGGTAGATTATGAACGAGCCACTTGGACGGGACATTTGTCCACTCTGTGTGATAATCTCTTAATGTATGGAATGAACGGTTTTCAGCCCTGTGTCCCGTGGCACGAAGATGACTCACTTAAGTGACTGTTACAGCGAAACCCCATTAATCCGCACGGCATGTTCCCAGTGAAATCGGAAGAACTAATTTGCTCTTTAACGAATCACAGGAACGTAGTAATGTCCCCTTTCTTGTATGTAAATTTTACCAGCAGTAATTGTCCGGATTAACTTACAGTGAAACCTCATCAATCCGGACCGAACCGATTCCTGTTTAATCATCCGGGTTAACGAAATGACCTCTGAACAAATCATGGAAGTGGTAATTTCCCTTTAATTAAACGTAATCTTTCCCAGCAGTGATTGTTCATATTGAGTCCAGTTTAACGAGGTTTCACTGTATAAATATTTGGTTCGTTTACAAATGTCACCCCATTTATGCAGACAAGAAAAGGATGTATATAAAATCGGAATCTAACAACCTAAGTAAAACAATGTCCCACAAGTAAACAGGAAGAATAGGTCTTCAGCAAGCAATGCTTGCCGCAAAAGACGACTATGCTTGTCGTAGGAGACGACTAACGGGAACGGCTGGTCAGGTTTACTGACCTGGTTGATGCATGTCATCGTATCCCAATTGCGTGGATCGATGCTCATGTCTATCACTGGATTGTCTGGTCCAGACTCGATTATTTTTCAGACCGCCGTCATACAGCTGGAATATAGCGTTTGACCTAAATTTTAATGCAACTTGAATTTTGGTATTCGGCTTGATGTGGAAATATATTCTTGGTTCGATGCCGCACTTGGGTTAAATGTGTGAAACCCATTTCTGGCGTCTCCTTTTTAGTGTTGGAATATTGCTAAGAGCGGCGTAAAACCATACCCACTCACTATTAAATATACAGAAATAGCAAAATATATGTTGCTATAGTTGGTACTTCTTTCTCAATGATGTGTTTAAATCAATTATTTAATGCAAGTTTATTCAAGCTTGTAGGGACTCATGGTTTGTCACCACAGATTTTGTGCCACCCCACCAAAGCATTCACTTAAATACTACTTACTCACCTACAGTGATTCCGGAAGATATATGATTCTGGAAACTGTCACGAGCTCTTGACAATGAGTGATAAAAGTGTTGTTTTTGTTCCAAATTCATTAAAGACCCTTCACGAAGCGAACATTTAGAGCTTCGTTGATAAGACTGAAATTTATAATACAACGCCGGGGTTTAATAGGTAGCGTGGCTTTGTTTGTGGGATTTATCATGAATCAACAGCATGTCAAGAATATATATCAATACAGAAAGCGTTTGAGGAGAAATTAGGCAGCCTTTTGTTGGTCCTTGTAAATCTCTGTCTCTGACTCATTTTAAGTAAATGTAAAGATAACTCCCGGGTGTCTGGAATGAAATATGGTATAATTACTGACATATCCTTATTATCATTAAGGTAGAGAGGTGTTAGACTACAACAGAGAGTCGAGATATAGAGCGTGTTTTGGAGTGCATTATGGTGGTTTATGGCGCAGAAACACTGATCAAGTTATTATTATTATTGTTATTGTTGTTGTTATTGTTATTACGTACAGATTAAACACAAAATGCAGCAAAGAGGGTTTGGGTGATCCTGGCACAGTCATGCTGGTTAGGCTCATCATCAACTCAGGGCCCATGCCCCCTCTAACGCAGGCCAGACAGTGAATGAGACTTCTCCTAGAAAGCGCTGCCTTGTCAAACCCGTCCAGAACCTTTCGGAGAATGTGAAGACTCCCCAACACTGCAGCCTTCTGCATTACCCAGATTGTCAGAAGGGCTGTATTCCTGGTAACAAACCCGGGTATTCTCCCAATGTCAGTCAACAGATTGGGAGGTACCAAACCCAAGGCACCGAGAACAATGGGGAGTCGGACAACTTGGTACTTGGGATACAAGTGTGACATTTCGAACGCGAGGTCTGCATATTTGCCATGTTTTTCCACAATCTTGACAATGACATTGGTGTATTCCGGGTCGTACCATGGATAGACCTCTGTGTCAAAACCACTCCATCATGTTGCTTCAGATACTGTGAAAATAACAGTAAATCAAAATCTCAAAACTTGCTGAGGCATTGGACAAATATCCTGTAACCTATTTCATATCATCTTCTCAGTGACCTTATCTCCTACAGGCAATTTGTGGATACAACTTTGTAATTGTTCATTGTAATTTCAAATACAGATGACTATCATGATATTGTTGTGTTTCCCCTACTTGATAACATTTCCTGCAAAAATCCTTATCTCACCGGTTACAGTTGTATGTGTACTGATTTGCCGTTACATTGTTCTTACCAGCTAGATAGGATATAGGGGTTTGCAGGAGCATTGTCTTAAGAAAATCTGTTCCTGGTTATGACGTGAAGAAGGTTTGGTCGCATCAGTGTAAGATTTAGTAGCAACGTCGACCCGTGAAGATTCCGGGGTAGAATAGGTCTTCAGCAACCCATGCTTGCCGTAAAAGGCGACTATGCTTGTCGTAAAAGGCGACTAACGGGATCGGGTGGTCAGGCTCGCTGACTTGGTTGATACATGTCATCGGTCCCAATTGCGCGGATCGATACTCATGATATCAATCACTGGATTATCTGGTCCAGACTCGATTATTTACAGACCGCCGTCATATAGCTGGAATATTGCTGAGTGCGGCGTTAAACAACAAACCAACCTCGTGGCAACGTCAGTTGCTTTAGTAGCCCTAATGTCGATTTTGGTTGTGAAAGAAAAACATGACATATTATTTCGAACAACGATTTGTTTGTCATAGAAACTGAAAAAAATTGTACTTTCGAACATCGACATGTTTCCTAAATTGTAACTCTGAGAGAATTGTTACGCATACAGAGACAGCTTTATCATAAAAGTAGAAATTAAAAACCGATATTCTTTCAAATACCGGCCACTTGTATTAATTTTAATTATATATACTTACATATGTAGCCGCTTGTAACAAACTAGACATTCGTAGCTACATCATTAAAAGCAGAAATTGAAAACAAACACACAATATTTTCTTTCGAACACCGACATTTTTTTTAATGGATTGCGATGGCAGCCCCGGTAATCCGTTCAGCTGTTTCACAGTTATTCGACACAAAGTATATTTTATCGAAAATATGTAATAGTAGCCTCGATAGTTCCGCTATTTGAAAGGTATAGAATCCTCCAATATTTGCTACTTGCCCTCTGGATTAACGGGATTTCACTGTTCACGTATTGCTAGCTAATGTCGGAAATTCGAAATTACGGATAAAACCAACCGAAACGAAATGATAAATCGTTCACTTAGATAAGATAACAATTGTAATATTTTATGGGGTATTTTGGAAACGCGATATTGAGTGTCACGAATCCGTTTCTCTTCCCCGTCAGTATATACTACCGGTAACCTTATGATAATTTAATTTAACACGGTATAATTTATAAATCGAACCGATAAATAAACCACTCTTGTCTATGTACATTTAATTTAGTTATTTATCAATGAACACAAAACAATTTATAATCTTCATACAATCTGGTGAAAAATAGGTTTCTAACACAAATACATACTCACGAACTTGTGTAAATAAATGATAAACAATTTTAAAATGTTGAACATTGGACTACGCCAAGGTTATAACAACGCCTCCATCTAAAGTACTAATACGAATCTTCTTAAAAGCAAAACGATCACGCAACCTGCTATGTCAACACAAGCGCGGCGTCCACTTTTCGTCATTATCTGATTTTCTCCATTCATCGATATCCTTATATTGATATCATCCATTAGACTTATCTGATATCCTTCTGAAAAGCAATGATATTTCAATTGATTCTAAAATGTTATCTTTAGACAGTAAACACCATGCATTTAAGATTAAAATTACAATCGTTTTATCATTTCTTTGGTTAAGGAAAGCTGAGGTTTTTAGCAAACAAGTTTAACTGGTACAGGGAGCACTGGGTGTTTGGGATTCTACAAGGTGGTCCTGTTTGCCGCCAGTTGTTGGCTAAGCTCACAAGAAGGGACGTCAGAGTTATAGTAAATCCCATTATGTTAAAATGGAATATTAAGTAAATCAAATTTGACCATGAACAAGATTTAAAACTGGAATAAATATTGTTTTGAGGCTTATAGCGAGCTTATGTGTTCATTGTTATGTTCATCGTTGATATATTCACGGCTGGTGTGTTTATGGCTAATGTATTCATGGCTGATGTATTCATGGCTGATATAGTCATGGCCGATATATTCATGGCTGATGTATTCATGGCCGATTTAATCATGGCTGATGTATTCATGGCTGATTAATTCATGCCTTATCGTTTATGGCCGATTTATTCATAACTGGTGTGTTTATGGCTGATGTATTCATGGCTGATGTATTCATGGCCGATTTATTCATGGCCGATTTATTCATGGCTGATGTATTCATCGCCGATTTATTCATGGCTGATGTATTCATGGCCGATTCATTCATGGCTGATGTATTCATGGCCGATTTATTCATGGCTGGTGTGTTTATGGCTGATGTATTCATGGCTGGTGTGTTTATGGCTGATGTATTCATGGCTGGTTTATTCATGGCTGATGTATTCATGGCCGATTTATTCATGGCTGATGTATTCATGGCCGATTTATTCATGGCTGATGTATTCATGGCCGATTTATTCATGACTGATGTGTTCATGGCTGATGTATTCATGGTAGATTTATTCATGGCTGATTTGTTTATGGCTGATGTATTCATGGCTGATTTATTCATGGCTGATGTATTCATGGCCGATTTATTCATGGCTGATGTATTCATGGCCGATTTATTCATGACTGATGTGTTCATGGCTGATGTATTCATGGTAGATTTATTCATGGCTGATGTGTTTATGGCTGATGTATTCATGGCTGATTTATTCATGGCTGATGTATTCATGGCCGATTTATTCATGACTGAAGTGTTTATGGCTAAGATATTCATGGCTTGTGTTCATGGCTTGTATTCATGGCTGATATATTCATATCTGATGTGTTTATGGCTGATGTATTCATGGTTGATATGTTCATTGATGCTATGTTCAATCTTGATATATTCATAGCTGACGTGTTTGTGGTCGATATATTCATGGTAGTTATGTTCGTTGTTGATATGTTTATTGTTGATATATTCGTAGCTGACGTGATTGTACATGTGGTCAATATATTCATGGTTCATATGTTCATTGTTCATAGTACATGGTTCATATGTTGAGTGGCTGATATCTTCGTGGTTGATAGCTTTACGCCGCTTTTAGCAATATTCAAGCACGCACGGCCGGGAAACTCAGAAGTGGGCTTCACACATTGTACCCATATGGGGTAGCCTAGTACTACCTCTAGGCTAGTCCACCGCCCCTCAACACCATTGAGCCAGATGGAAATGTTGCAATATCTAAATGATAGTATACCAATTGGAAATATGTACATAATTTTATAGCATTCACAACACATGATTAGTTTTACCAACATTAATATGATTTTTATGAACGAATATTATTGGCGTTTTACAATATGTCATTACCCATCGGGTTAGAAATAACCGAGTTCATAAATATCGTATGTGCACTAGTGCAAACATCACTTCAAGCGCACTAGTGTATTGTTTACAGAACCCGGACTGCACTGTTGACGTCATTCGAATCATATTGTGACGTAAGATCGGAATGACGTCATACCAGAAACAACGTCATAGCTGAAGATTGTTGACGTAATTCGACAACTGTGGGTTTTTTAGACGGCGGTAGTGATCAGTGCATTTCTTATAAAGAGGACCAAAAACGTATTAAGAAATAATGGGTAGTAAAAAAAGTAGTACACTCGCTTGTGTGTCATACTGATTTTACGAAACTCGCTCTTGCTCTGGAAATACAAGAATTCTGACGCTCGTTTTGTAAACTCAGTTTGAGACACATGCTCGTTTTATAATCTCTATAAATCGGCCTTGGTACAGATTTTCACAGCCATTCAGAATTGCAGTATGCTAATTTGGACATGGCTATAAATACGCGTGAAATAAAGAACTACGTGGGTTATTCAGACCCAGCTTTGGTGAGTGTGGGGTAATGAGATGTATAGGAAACAAGAGCCCGATTTAATAGGGAGCTATCTAAACAAGTCCCAAATGCTGGACAACACAACTGGTCTCTCGCCAACCTGCGTGCCTTGATAGGCTATTGTCAAAGTGTCAAACATTCAATTGCTGAATTGATGATTCAAATGGCTTTTGTAACAAGTGTTTGTTATTGGCTGAAGTGTCTACACTAAACGATGGCGCAATTAGATTGTTTGCTTGAAAAACGACAATCGGCTTCGTCTAGAGAATTTGTCTGTAAAACGATATATCCGTTCTCGGTAATTGGAATGTTTCACACAAGTTACAGTAAACTACGGTTATAACGAACTCAAAGGGACCACTAATTTTAGTTCGTTATAACCATAGTTCGTTATAAGCCTATATACAGCATATGTTCAACAAATGGCCGGGACTTAAATATAAGTTCGTTATATCGGTCAGTTCGTTGTAAGCGTGTTCGTTATAACCGTAGTTTACTGTATCTGCATTCAAATGAATGGTTATTCATTATTACTTGTGTTTCTCTGGCCCATTAGAGGTTTGACGTTCAACCACGAGGCTCCTTGTAATTCCTTACTTTTATCACTGGTAAGTTTGGTTGTTTTGAGCGGGTTTCAAGTAGAAGAGATAAAAGGGAAACCTCGTTAATTCGGACATCGTTATTCCAGACGCACGGCCTCCCGGGCGACCATGCAGCTACGGAACCTGTCGTCTGAAGCGCGGTTATTCCTTGTGCAGAGCTGCGACCCCTTGTCTTGCCGGTAACCTTTGATCTTGGGTTCTGATGCCGGTTCACTCTGATTATGTTTCTTGTTTGTTAGGGGGGCAAGGGTGGCCCAGTCGTCTAAGGCGCCGCGATTCGCTGTGCAGGGTTGCGTCCCTTGGGCACGCCAGAAACCTATGATTGAGGGTTCGGATCCCGGCTCGCCCAAATTATGTTTCACCGAAGTGGTAAACGTCTAAGACCTGCATCACTTCGGGCTTTCCTCCCACATTAAGCTGACACGCCGTGATATAACTGGATTTGCTGGAATATTGTTAAAAGCGGCGTTAAACCCAACTCACTCACTCACTCACTCTTGTTTGTTAGCACCATACCCTCACTGAAGTGGTACACGTCTAAGATCACTAAGATCATAGGATCACTTTTTAGGCTAGACTAACATCTAGTCTCTGAAATGAACATATTTTACAGAAAAAACAGTTGTTAAATTATAGTTGCAAAATAATTTATAATAAAAAAGGAGACCAGAGACTTTCTTCATTTTCAGATACTGCAGTAATCTAGATCTGCCAAACATTATAGACTTTTTTGGATAAATTTGTTTCAGGGTCCGTGGAACAGACACACTTCAGGCTTGCTTCCAACTTCATGCAAACAAGTCGCAGTATAAATGACCTATTCTTTAAGTGGCGGTAAACCAAACTCACTCACTTCGGAAAATGTCTATGTCAAAGGATTTAAATTCGTAACCATGATTCGTTAATCCCGGATATTTGTTGATTCCTCAAGTAACGAAACCGTCTGGATTAACGGGGTTTCATTAAACTCTGTCAAGTTGAGTGAGTGAGTGAGTTTGGTTTTACGCCCCTTTTAGCAATATTCCAGCAATATCACGACAGGGGACACCAGAAATGGGCTTCACACATTGTACCCATGTCGGGAATCGAAATCGGGTCTTCTGCGTGACGAGCGAACGCTTTAACCACCAGGCTACCCGACCGCCCCCTGTCAAGTTGACCTCATAGTTCTACTATCGATCAATGCCGTCTTAATTTAGCATTATTTGACTCAGGGGCTAACTACTTGATCGTCGGAAATAACAGTGAAAATAATTCTCCGGTTTTAAAAAAAGATCAGTATTATCGTTCACTGGACATACTGGCTGTTCCGACAATATAATCTGTGGGACCCAAAATTGCTTCCTATCAGAGAAAGAAATATGTAACTTGAAGTGCTGACCGAAATCATTTATCTGTCTCAAACCAAAATTTCACACATGTTGCTCGTATTGTATACTCCCCGGGGAGCTGAAAATGACAATAAGATCTATAACGGTCTAAGCGTTTTGGGGCAGTTATAAATTAGAAAGTGTGCCATACAAATTTATAATGTAACAATATAACAATTAGTTATGATACAAAGTGTTTGCGAAATTTTTTAGCGTATCCTGCCCATCGGTGGTATTTAAAAGAATAAAATTATTTTTAAGATTTCGTAAATTTTATTATATCAATGCAATGCGAAATTTAACTTCGTATCAGTGTTGCCCTGAACAGAGTCGGTTCGCCCCGATTATGTTTCTAGGTTTGTCAGCACCATACCCGTGCTCGTGGGTTTCACCGAAGCGGCAAACGTCTGAGACCTGCATCACTTCGGGCTTTCCTCCCACATTAAGCTGACACGCCGTGATATAACTGGAATACTGTTAAAAGCGGCGTTAAACCCAACTCACTCACTCACTCACTGAAAACAGTCAAGCTGTCGAGCAAGGTCACCCATCCAACTTTCAAACGTCCTGGCGTTCTAAACACGTCTAAGATATTTGTTTTTGATTCGTTACATTTCAACGGGAAAGACATTCTGATATTGAGTTTTTTTTATTAAGACTGGGACCTAATATTATCAAACATGTTGCGAGCGGAATGGCCGTGTAAAAATCACAATGTCTCCAGCCTCAAAGTTACGACCGTGTGGATGTACTGATATATGACTCCGCGTGAGCTAAACTACTGCACCCTCTTTAACCTACTGAACACCCGTACTGCAATCTACAACAGATTATTTTTCATTTCAAAAGTCCGGCGCCAGTCTGATGGTCAGAACAAGGGACTGTTCACCATTGTATCCGATCAAGAGTCCACTATGCACACATGCCTGGACTGTTATTATAATGACCATTGGTCAAATATTGACCATGTAATTGACAAAGTGCTTCGGCTAACAAGATGGGCGGGCTAGAGGTCACCAAAGCTGTTTGTGCCTTGTTCATAAGCGTTTATGTTGGTGTATTAATTGAATACTCTTGAGACTCTTGTTCTTTGATTTTCCTTTATGGTGGGCCGTGTGGACTATTACTGGTCAGAACTCGGAGCTCGTTAAACCGGACGTTTTAATGTAGCGCCCAGAGTAACAGGTGCCATGAGGCATTGACGTTAAGATATTTGTTCCTTTAAAGTGCAAGAAATGCAAGCTCCCGATTAATGTCGTGTTACTGTTTTCAATTAAATGTGTATAAGCAGGGTTTGGACTACGTGAGTGAGTGAGGTTGGTTTAACGCCGCTTTAAGTGTTCCAGTAATATCAGTGTCAGGTTAATGTGGGAGGAACGCTTGAAGTCACGCAGGTCTCAGACGTTAATCATTTTCGTGAAACCAACGAGCACAAGGCACAGCAGCACCTTAGACGACTGGGCCACCCGTGACCCCTTGAATTAAGTGTGTGTCAGTTGTTTGTAGTTGTAGTGAGTGAGTATGATTTTACGCCGCTTTTAGCAATATTCCAGCAATATCACGGCGGGGGACACCAGAAATGGGCTTCACATATTGTACCCATGTGGGGAATCGAACCCGGGTCTTCGGCGTGACGAGCGAACGCTTTAACCACTAGGCTACCCGACCGCCCTGTTTGTAGTCGTAACAGTGTAGATGTGTCAGAGATACTGTGAGATCATTGTGAGACAATTCATGGACCACAGGGACATGTTGTAGTTACTTCAAACATTCATGCAACCTTGGACCATGTCATAGATACATCACATAATGATTGATTGATTGAGTATGCTTTTACGCTTTATGCAATACCCCAGCAACATCACGGCGGGCTTGAAAGGATATGGGCTTGAAACTTGCACTCGTGAGGAGAATTGAACCCGGCTCTTAGGCGCGACGAGCGAACGCTTTAACCACTGAGCTACCCCACCACCCACACATTGATTGACCTTCGTGACATGTCATATAAGTCAATGACCATTGTGACAGTTTATGGACACTTCACACATCCATTGACCATTGTGACATGTCAGATATACTTCAACTATTCATTGACCATAGTGACATGTCATGGACACTTCAACTATTCATGGACCATTGTGACATGTCATAGACACTTCAACTATTCATGGACCATTGTGACATGTCATAGACACTTCAACTATTCATGGACCATTGTGACATGTCATAGACACTTCAACCATTCATGGACCATTGTGACATGTCATAGACACTTCAACTATTCATGGACCATTGTGACATGTCATGGACACTTCAACTATTCATGGACCATTGTGACATGTCATAGACACTTCAACTATTCATGGACCATTGTGACATGTCATGGACACTTCAACTATTCATGGACCATTGTGACATGTCATGGACACTTCAACTATTCATGGACCATTGTGACATGACATAGACACTTCAACTATTCATGGACCATTGTGACATGTCATAGACACTTCAACCATTCATGGACCATTGTGACATGTCATAGACACTTCAACTATTCATGGACCATTGTGACATGTCATAGACACTTCAACTATTCATGGACCATTGTGACATGTCATAGACACTTCAACTATTCATGGACCATTGTGACATGTCATGGACACTTCAACTATTCATGGACCATTGTGACATGTCATAGACACTTCAACTATTCATGGACCATAGTGACATGTCATAGACACTTCAACAATTCATGAACCACTGGGGCATGTCACAGGTACTGCATCCTTTCATTAACTATCAGAGAATCTTCATCCATTC
Organism: Haliotis rufescens; assembly: GCF_023055435.1. NCBI lineage: Eukaryota > Metazoa > Mollusca > Gastropoda > Lepetellida > Haliotidae > Haliotis > Haliotis rufescens. The sequence continues at coordinate 32,162,933 of NW_025963802.1, read as the reverse complement.
GTGCACTATTGAATGTCATAGATACTTTAACCATTTACAGACAATTTTAAAACAAAGATGGCAATCTGACAAGTGTGAAATGAAGACATGGTGTTATTTATTTTATTGTTTTTATTGTTAAATTATAAATGTCTAATAAGCCTTTTTTTATTTCATAATTTTATAATTCGGTAAAGTTTATCATTGTATGGCATGCATTGTCTCGTCAGGCAGTTTGTCCGGGCTCAAATCCCAATACTGGCATTCTTGTTATAACATTTATTGATTTTCGCCTTGTTTATGGCTACAATTACACTTTAGGCCTGCACACTGTTAGATCCTAACAAGCTGTATCTCTATGTGACGTCGCTGTGCAGAGTTGCGTCCCTTGGTTACGCCAGAAACCTATGATTGTGGGTTCGAATCCCGGTTCGCCCCGGTTATGTTTCTAGGTTTGTCAGCACCATACCCGTGCTCGTAGGTTTCACCGAAGTGGTAAATGTCTGAGACCTGCATCACTTCGGGCATTCCTCCAACATTAAGCTGACAACGCCGTGATATAACTTGAATACTGTTCAAAGCGGCGTTAAACCCAACTCACTCACTCACTCTATGTGACGATTGCGTCTGATTGATGTCATTCATATCTGTCTCATTACATTGGGTCAGGACTTCTGATTCCTAACACTGGTCCACATGTAAAGTAATATATTGTTGTCAAAGCTCAAGACGTTGAAGTGAGTGAGTATGGTTTTACGCCGCTTTTAGCAATATTCCAGCAATATCACGGCGGGGGACACCAGAAATGGGCTTCACACATTGTACCCATGTCGGGAATCGAACCCGGGTCTTCAGCGAACGCTTTAACCACTAGGCTACCCGACCGCCCCTCAAGACGTTGTAAAAAGAGACGCATTGCTCCTCAGAAAGCTGCAACCTTGCAACATACATAGAGAACATCACAAGTGACTTCAGAGGTCTAATATATCAACAAGTGTTGATAAAAGTTACAAATACCCGAGGCTGGCCGAGGACAATTGTACGTTTGTCAACAAGTGTTGACATATTTGAGTCTGGAAGACACGAGGTGAGATTCTATTTATCATCCGAAATCATTCTGCCAACTTTTGCAGTTTGTAAACAGCAATAACAAGTATCTGGAAAGTAAAAGTACTGCTAACCAGCTTCAGAGAATAGTGATGTCATTTGAATGTGACGTTATTGTAACAAATGACGTCACAATGGTCGGCAAAGCTTTGTGCTAAATTTTCATTCTAGTGATATTTTCTTGGCGATATTGCATGATTTCTGCTGTGGAGGCTAGGTTTGGATGGACATTATTATTCAACCTATTCCCTTTTTGAGACACCTTATGTGTCCCCCGTGTCAGTCTTTTTATCATTTTTTGTTCATTTTGTGACTTCGATAATTTGAGCCCCACCCATAATGATTTATAATGAATATTTGACCATTATCTCGCCACTATAACTTTCAGAAGCTTCATGAAAGGTCTACTATGCAGGAACTCAGAAATTAAACGGTCACAGACTTGACATAAATGTGCGTAATGTATGTTCTTGTACGAGCAGCCATAAGCTCACTCATGCCGTAATTAAAGGTCACTGTTGACAGGGGTGTAAGAAGTGATAAATAAGGATTGGCAATTGCGAGCCTACGTTCAAGAGTTTTCCAGACTATTGCGTTAGAACCGAAGTACATCACACCGAATAGGCCCTTCATTCAATTTTCATCATGGTCGTATTTGAAGGGGAACGTCACAAGACAAGTGAAAAGAAAATGGCGACAACAATGGCTGAAGAGGCTCTCTCAAGAGGAGCAATCGTGGCCACAATACGCCAAGTCTGGAGTGTGTACACACAATCTCAAAACGAGTAATCCAATAGTTTGAAGACCGGGCAAGTGTTCTTGGAGCAGTTCCTGCTTGGTTCTGGCGCCACAACCTCATGCCCGCTCTACGAGTGGGGTAATCCACTTTTATTGCCTATAGAGGGCGCTGGGGCTGCTCAAAGCTCCACACACAGGTCTAGTTGTCATAAGATACGACAGGATTAGTGTCAAATGAGTGGAGGAGTTACGCTATACTTCATGTCAAACAATTGTGCCGAGAATGGGCCTTATTTCGTAATGCTTTGTCATTGACAGCGGATTTAAAGCCATTTCTCAAATGTACAACTTGTTTGCATGGAGAAAACATTATCTTTATTGTGGCGCCTCACAAAAAAATCGACCCTTATTCTTTAGGGGTGTTGCTTACCACTTTCGAGTTTAATGGGTCATTCGGCTATTACAAGGTGCCCTATAGTGAGTCTACTAAGAGGATGTAAATTTAGAATGCAAACAAAAGAAACTGTATTTCTGACTGTCAGCACAGGACACAGAAGTCGGAAACCAGGCGGGAAACAATGACAATAGCAAGACACCTTTCTAACAGATTGACTCACCACCCGAAGGAAACAAATGTTGGAGAGGATACAAGAGATTCTCCTAAGGAAACACAACAATACACGAACCGTGGAGAAACAGCTTCAGGTTACACACAACCAGATGATATCAATAGTAGCATTATATTCTTTTTTATAATTAGCATCCAATCCATTTCGTGTATGCCTGACCTTAAAGCTGCAATAAAATTACAAATTGTGGCTCCATTCACCAGTACAGGAAGGTAAAGCCTCGGGAACATACATGTGGTCACGTTCAGCATAAGTCATCATGTTAAAAAGACAGCGCTAAATGTTGAAAATCATAGTCAGTTTTAATTACTTGATGGATGTACATTTGAAAAACATATAAATCTTACACAATATCATCCAATCAGAACCGCCAGATATCTCCCTGCACACGCAGGCCGAACAACTGATTCTGATTTGGTGTAGTAGAACGTTCAGGCATCGTAGATAAGATTCTAGAATCACAATGACTCGGACAAAACACACTGGATTTGTAATTTCCATTTACGTGTTGGCTCCCTGATACAACAGCTTAAAGAAAGCAGAAAATAAGAGTATGTTCGTCTAGTTCTCTACTGTTGGTCAGTTGTATGTGTATGTAGTTGAATGATGTTTGTTTTCACGCCGCTTTGAAAAGTATTTTAATAAGTTCCAAGTCTTTCAAAGGCATAAGAAGTGATACACATAAGGAAGAGAATTTATGGATGTCAACTTCTTTATTATGAGGAACACAACGTTTCGGAGTATGTACTTACTCCTTCACCCGACGAAGGAGTAAGCATATACTCCGAAACGTTGTGTTCCTCATAGTAAGAAAATTGACATCAATAAATTTTCTTCTTTAGTTTAGTTTCCACAAGGAGTCGGATTGATGTGGGAGATAAGTTTGATGTGATGCGGGTCTTTAACGTGAATCACTTTAATGAAACCAGCGCTGGTGTGGTGCTGACGAACCTAGTAATATAATCAGGGCGAATCTGGAATTCGAACCCACGATCATAGATTCCTGGTACGACAAAGTGAAGCCACTCTGAACAAGCGAGGACCGGCGCCTTGGACGGCTGGGCCAATTGTGCCAACTGTGCCTTATGTATTTGATTGACAGATATGTCTGTACATTGCATCTGGGATATTCCTAATGTTCAATTTCAGTAATGAATGAATATATAATTATGTACTTCAAAGTTGAATCGAAAGAAAAAAAACGGAAGACATACAAAAATATCTTGTTTGCAATTATGGTCGGAGGAGAGCATAATGGGGAAAATGAGAACCACAAGCCGAAGGAACGTGTTTGCAAAAATAGTATGTCATGGAAGAATTCGTTCATCAAGAACCACCCTATGACATAAACAGGGATTCGGCACGGACTGATATTTAAATATTTTAGTTTGAATTTTCTTAAATGCCAACTCGCGTGATTATTTTTCTGTATTCAAAAAAAATTGAAACTGAAGTTAGAAAATAAGTACATTTTTTTATGAAGGACTCTGGACAAGCATTCATAAAGAAAGTAATCAAGATTTGATATACACATGAATGAAAATAAAGTGAAAACGCCAGATGGGGATTTCTTTAAACCACTTAGGCTGTCTTACGAACCAGGCCCATCTGCTATGATGGCGTAAAGCTCTCGTAGAATCAATTAGTACTCTCGGTGGCTCTTTCAACCCCATTTTACTCGCTCAATTACTGATTGTACAAGTCAAGATCAGCGAACGGCGATGGTATGGAGAGACAGACTTGTTGTCTAGGTGTGTTTTACAAGGCGTTTTAGCCTTTCACTTTTCTCGTCGACTGAGCTGAATGTTTACCCGTAGGGTTGTAGAGAGGTACTTCAGCTGGCTGGCCCTCCATTCACCCCCATATTATATCTTGACTTCGGTATTGTTCATCCGAACCGAGTGGTCACGAGTCTTAACGAATGAAGTGGTTCTTTTGTGACGAGAGTATACATTTTCATGGAGTGAATGATTGTTGGTATTCTTACATAAACCCAGCCTGTGTTGCTGTAGGCGACTTATTCCTCCGCGAGATGAAGCGATTAACCCATACTCGCCCACATGGACACTTGTGAAATACCGAACTATCTCTAACCACTTCAATGGATTGTAGAATAAATGAAATATTTATGGGTAGGCATACATTTGGCGTCTTTCGCGACTGATATTAAGGATAAAGGAACAAGCACACAACCCTGTAAATCACCCCATAGGCGCTTAGTCGACGCCCTTGCCTCCAATCTATGCCCACATTTACCCTTTCCGACATTATAGATGTTGAAATCCTTTGAGAAGAAATGATTTACACAAAGACCATCTATGTTGTCAGAGATGGGAATCGAATTGGAACTAGTTTCTCACTGGGAGAGCAAATACAATCACAATCGATATGGCATACAAAAATATATTCGTTTTGCTGTTTTTAGTATTACAAATATTTATTCAGTATGGCATTTTCAACGTTATTTCATAGTGAATGTCTAAGTATTAGCTAGTTTAAAAGAAGAGGAACTGCGCAAATTCTACATTAAAAATTCTACTCGAATGAATATTTATGGGTAGGCATAATATTTTCTAAAAAAAACACGACCGAGCTCATTTAGTGTTTGCGCGGCGGGGGAAGCGTGGGTGGGAGGATGGGGGTGGGGGAGGTGTTGCATGTTTTTGACATGTCTTTTTTGTGAAAGGTCACCCATGCAGTGTCCTTGATAACAACTTTATGTATCGGATCCCCAACCCCCAAAATAATGTTAATAAAACAATATATTAATAACAACAACGTTCTGGCTCCCTCCTTTCAAAAACAGACAATATCAAGAGTAGTCTATAACAGGAAAATTCCAGTTCCCCCTTGCTAGAATATTAATTTGTTCGTCCCTAAGAAAATGTAGTTGCAAAAATCTAATTGGCGCCACAGAAGCGGATACGGAATGTACAAAGGCTGTCTTAATTCGCGTCTGTGTTCTATGCCCAACAACTGCCCAGTCGCCCTTCCTTCTGGTCATGTATTCATCGTCTAGGACACAAAGCGTAGGTTGCTAACAATAGTTATACCCCACCAAGAGTTTGTCAGTATTAAACCTACCCCATGTATTAACAAAGCTCAGACATCGCACGACTACATTCTCTTCCTTTGTAGAATGACTTAAGAATGGTTGACAGTTTATCGTCCGCAAAGACGTCTCTATTCTGCTACCCGTCGCGATAAACTTGTTATCAACATAACCAGAATGGGAAAGGATTGGGTCCTCTTAACTTCCTTACATGTGTTAAACCGCTGTGAAGCTGTAAAGACGGGTAATAGTCTTATTGAAGAGACTGCCTGGTTATGACGCTCCTAGACAGTTACCTATGCCTAGCACTAAAAGGGAGGTGGCTTAGCTTGGTGGTTAAAGTGATGACTCGTCTCGCCGAATGCCCGGGTTCGATTCTTTGTACAGATAAGCGAGTTATTGGTTTTCCGTGATAGGCTAGAATACTGCTGACAGCTGCGTATTCCAGATTTACTCATTCACCTTCAACACTTTGTTCTCAATTCTTTCATGTTCAGTATGTTGCTTACAGTGAAACCTCTGTCCCTCGTGAAATCGCCCGGGTGATCAAAATTCCGAATCAGCGTATCATAAATATAACATTAACGTTCTTAGTCATTCACCGTTACATACACCGTTGCAGTCAGTAACTTAAGGAAAGTAGACCGTCTCTGTGGTCTTGTGGTAGAGCGTCCGCCCGGAGAGCGGAAGGTCGTGGGTTCGATCCCCGGCCGCGTCATACCAAAAGGCCTTAAAAGATGGTTACCCTGTCTGCGCTTGGCATTAACGGGGTAAAACAAGGACTGGTCGGCTCGGAGTCAGTATACTGTGTCTGAGTGGGGTATTCATGTTAAACTGCGGCATGGTATCTCAGTGAGCTAGCACTATAAATCGGCATCAGTCCGGACTGATATAAGCAGACACACAAATACACACGTGCATGCACGTCGCTATATAAATGCAAAAATCTTGGATTCGACGTTTAACCCAATTTCACCTCAACTCGCCTTAAGGAAAGTAAGTTTCAGTATAAGCGGGGGTTTCTCTCTATACCTGTCTAAAGCGCAACTTCATATAGTTTTTTACAACAACCTGTACATTTATACATGTAAATACAATGCACAGAAACAACTGATAAATGTCATTAATTTTACCGTCATTAAGGTAACGGCGTGCAACAATGTTTTTAAAATATGATATATTATCCTTAAAATTGTGAGTTTTTTTCTCAGCAGCACCACATATTAACATTGAGTAATATAGAACAAATACAGAGAAGACCCTGATGTCGATCTAATAAAACCTTCAGTTTATTCATACTCATAAAATCAAACCTAAAACACCCTCTTTCTGATTTATCCAACGGGTAGCGTAACCAATAACACCATTCAAGTCACAATAAGACCCGTTGACTATACACAGTGACAAAGCACCAATGACTACACAAAGCGACTTGAGGACAACACAGTCACAATAAGAACCATTGACGATCAAGGCAGCGTCCTTCAAGACGACAGACCTTTTACATTACCCTTCTGTCTCCACTCCGTCCCTTTCCATTTCACACAATTTATTTTTCAATCGATATCATAAACATCAATCATAATCAATTCATTTTAAGATTATTTGAAGAAAACAAAGGGCATTATTTTCTCTCCAGAGTTATTTATCTTTCTTGACGGCGTTGAAATATATAGAGGAGTTTTGTTTATGCTTTTACGATCAGTTCCTTTGAGACAAAGGAGAAAATAGCATTAAAAATGCAATCTTATTTGACACACAAAGTCTATAAAATCTCGTGACAGACTTAAAGCACTGGGGATTAGTCGTATGTACATTTCGTAAAACCATTACACCTCATCCATTGATTTAATTAATAGCCATATCGATCAATAGACTTAGGACATCACGTTTGTTTTTCTAATATATTACGCTTTTGGATTAGTTGAATTTCAGATTAAACAATCATAAAATAATGTATTTACTCAATTATTGAACAGACTGTGTACTTCATGTGTCGTCGTAATTTATGGCACGACGAACAAACAAGTTTATATGTGAGTGTTTTAGACTACAGACGTTCAAACATAGCAAAAAAGAGACTAGATAATGCCATAAAAGGGTATCCCGTCCTAAGTATTGTAACCTACGGCATAGAAATCTATGGCCGTTATTTTAAGTTCATTTAGGACAATAGCATTGCAAATATTGCAAACATATGTCCCTCTTCGCCTAATTCATCTCTCATTTTCCAACCAGTCGTAAAACATTGAACGTGTTACACCAATCCATGGTACGGACTGGGTAATTTGACACCAGCAACGTTTGGATGGTATTGGAAAGCTAACTTGGGAATAGTCTCAGAAATGTGTCAATATTGAGTCCATATTCGACGTTTGACAAGCACGTTTCTTGATCTCTAAGTATTGAACGGAGGTTAGAGAAGCCTCGATTATCGCGATAGGGCAGTTCTTGCCTAATAATTTGCAAACTCCAAGTTTCGAGTTTCCGCTAGTGAGGTGATAAGCATCAACAGAACTCTTTAAAAGACCCTTTGCTTCAGGAGAAAAACTTTCAAAATACGATTAGTTTTCTGTCGAGTGTTTAACGACTGCTTGAATTGTTGAAAGAGGTCTTTTGTTGGGAATAAAAAAAGGTATAAAAGGTTTCTCAGACATGAATCTTAACAATTTTGATCGGACGTGAATTGAAATTCCATGCATAACAGCGAGGAGAGAGGAATTAGAGGTCCAAGATTTGTACAACTTGTTTAAAAAATGTTGACTATATAGTGCCAACCATTGCAATGATTTTAGCATTTTGTTGATACCCGCTCAGGTTTATTTACTTAAGAAACAATTATTAAAAACTAACGCGTTTACGGTTCGGGCCCGACAGAGCATGTACACATCTATTGATATACATATATGTAACTATTTAAATAACAGAATCAGCTTTCACAAATAGGACATAGTGGTAAAGGATGCTTTGAAAATGAGAGTCAAGATATAAAAATACAGTCTGACATAATGTTGTAAGATCAGAGTAAGAACTGCCTATACAAACTGTTAAAAGAGTTATTTTCCGTTAATTTTCATATTTCTTATCTCTTGTCGAGTATTTGCAGCTTAATCATACTCATAAATTTTGATTATATATTTTTCGTGCCATAATTTTTTATTTTTTTCTGACCCCGACAATGATGAAAATTGGATTTATAGTATGGTACATGGACAAAAATCGTTCGGGGTGGTGGGGTGTCTCGTGTTAAAAGAGTTCGCTCGTCACGCCGAGGACATGAATACATTGTGTGAAGCTCATTTTCTGGTGTCCCCCGAAGTGATATTGCTGAACTATTGCTAAAAGCGGCGTACAACCTTACACATCTACTCATTCACTTTGTCTGCTATGAGTGAATGTACCGACTTTTTGACAATAGTCCAGCAAAATCATGACATACAGTTTACCAATGTGAGGCATCAAACTTGGGTTTTCGGCGTGACTGACAAGACAATATTTAAACTGTAAACATGATGATAACGCGCCAAATAGGACAACATATCTTCTTACCTTGCCACAATAAAAATAGCATTGAACAAATACAGTAAAAAAGAACATCTGTGCATATTATTGCGTCAGATAACAATTTGAACAAGCAAGAAAGCATAACGTATTTGCAATAGGTCAAGAGTCATCGGAGATAATATTTGTTCATATTTACTAAATATGGTGTTCAACAAGGTTGTTTACCCCGTCCATACTCGTTCAAGTCTTTGTCAGAATTCTTCTATCGTTGTCAAAGATAATAGATGCAAATCCTCTATAGCTGTCGTTCTTGTTTTCAAATGACACTTGTCAAATGTTTGACGACTGTATTAGTCTGTTATGGGACACTATGACGCGAAATTGTAACAGCTAAACTCGGATCATGTGCTACTTGGTATTCTAATGTATGAAAACATACAAATTCTGCAATTGATAACATCATTTAAATGCACAGGCGTATTGACCGTTATAATCGCAGTACCATCGTGGCAAAGCATTTGTTTTTTGGAAAAAATATGAGGTATCATATCAGTAGCACGTGTTATAAGTGGGCAGTTTTTTTCACGACAGTAAATAGTTCTATTAATCACGCCATAAGTTGTATGACATTTACAGATAGTTTTCTTTCGCTGTTTATATTAAGCATGGGCATCATGAAGGTAAACATTCATTTCATGTTCAAATTTTAAAAGGACTTAAAACTGTCTCTCAAATCTTATCTGCCAACAGCCCTATGTTTATTTTTCTTGAAAATACATTACACAAAGAAGAAATACCCACTAGACCACCCAGAAACGCATGGTTGATGCCATTTTATAGAAAATGAAATAGGTTAATGACCAACAGGTTTAAATAAGAATATTACTGTCCAGATAATCTTTATCATTATATGACGGTACACATTGCTTACGACTGCATTCACTTTGATCACCATAAAGTAAAACGCTCTCTGCAGATTGTCTGAAAACGACCGTGACGTTGAATTCAATTGCTTGCTTATTCAAAACGATGCATCAATAGGAGATAGTTCTGTGATAATAACGAAATGTTTGCCTTCATATATACATGTCATCAAATGCTTTAGATAGGAATCTAGACTCTAATACTAAAACTACAAGTCTCTTTTACGATGTTCGTGATTTCAAACTTTAAAAGTATTTTTAATGGATTTTGCGTTGTAAAAAATCCTTTGTCATCCACTGTCAGCATTATTTCGTTTGTCTAGCTGATGTGCAATATATATCATATCGAGATTTTGTTTATCTTGCAGCTGTAAAACAACCGTATGTCAGTACGTATATATTGACCTTACAACGTGCACCTTGTCATTCCGGAAACCTCCATTAAGCAAATTACAAAAAGAACGATTTGATCATTCAGACTGAAGTTCACATAGTCTGAATGTCACGCTGATTTGAAGAAAACCAATATACACATTTAGTCCAATTTCTCAAACTTTCAGAGTGAGTCGTGAACCGTGAACAGTGTCCATTGACTTACGTCTGAAACTATATCCGGTTCCGTGAATCTTATGTCTTCGTCTGTTAAACGTGAACTTTGATTTTGTTTGTTTGTTTGTTGTTTAACGCCGCACTCAGCAATATTACATCTATATGACGGCGGTCTGTAAATAATCGAGTCTGGACCAGACAATCCAGTGATTGACATCATGAGCATCGATCCGCGCAATTGGGATCGATGACATGCTTCAACCAAGTCAGCGAGCCTGACCGCCCGATCCCGTTAGTCGCCTTTTACGACAAGCATAGTCGCCTTTAACGGCAAGCATGGGTTGCTGAAGACCTATTCTACCCCGGGTTTTCACGGGTCCGTGAACTTTGAGGTTGTGAGCATTAACTTGTGGGCTATGAACCGTGTGTCTCGAGGTTCAGTCGGTTTAGATATGCCGTGAACGGTATGTGTTCAGCCAAGGGCCGTTAAAGGGAGACTAGTCATAGGTCTATTGGTAGTCTTAGCAAGGTTGACTGAACTCGTTTAAATACCACTCTGTCAATAACAAAAGGATTGTCTGCTAACTCAAATTGTATAAGATATACCAGTATAGTGGTTAACATAGTCATTATATAGAAGCAATGTCTCGGCCTAAAACAAAGCATTTATTATAGATTATAAATCCCCACCAGATCGTACAGTATAGTCCCTCTTTAACCGAGAGCCTTCAGCTGAAGCTGTGTACGTGAACTGTAAGTCTTGAACTTCTTCTTCATACTTAAACCGTGAGATTAAACTGTGACCATCAGTCAAAGAGACCACGTCTAACGTTAACCTCGAACCGATGGTCACTGAACATCATCCGTGAGCGTCAAAACTTGTTAACCTTGTGTTTAAGCTGAGCCGGGAAAGTTGCAGTTTATGTTTCGTGAAGGGTTCGACACGTCCTTTCTCATTAATATGAGCGTGCTGCATGTATTAATGTTACGAGACATGACAACACAACAGACATACGCATTTATCTTAACAAAGTGGTTGTATGATACAACACCTGTCGTTGATATGACGTGTTGGGATAGTTAATTATTACTATCTAATGAACACTTGATAGGTTAATTGATCTTGCCTCGATTCCCGATAAGGCAATTGTTACGTTCTTATCTTTGTTATTGTTTTTTTATTGTTTAGATTTTCGACGATGCATGTTTTGATAAAGGTTATACGGATGACAGAAGGGGTGATAACCGATGGATACACGGACGGACGGGCTGGACAGATAAGGAAAATCAGGCATTTATTAAACTTATATTTAAATTTAGTTACGTCCTCCTTTGCAAATTGTTCAGACAGTCCACGCTCTGTGTCACGCTGTACCCATGTGGGTTAGAACTCGGGCCTTCAGCGCCATGAGTGAACCCTTTGACCTTTAGGCTACCCCACCGCCCGTGAAGATGTACCTTTCAGTGGACAGATATACGGTTGGACGGACAGATTCACAGGCAGACAATCCAAGAAACAAACAGAGTGGAGGATTGACACACTCAACATTGATAGGGATACTGAGAAATGTGAAAACGTATTAAACTGTGGGTTTACGTTGAAATGAACTTGAAATGAAATTACAAATGTTTCAGTTCATTGTATCGAGTACTATTGGTATTGCAACATATCCGAGCAATCAGTCACATTCGGACCCCATGGACCTGGACACTCCATTTCCCTATCAAAAGTTGAGTAGTGTATAATCATAATACTCTTCCAGCTTTTTAAAGTATTTTATGAGGATATGGTCTCAACCTGCGTACTGTTGAAGACGAATGTATTACATATCAATCAATATAACCCCTATGAATACATGATGTATTAAATCAGATTCGCTAATATGGTCATTTTATTGGATATATGTGATACATGCGGAATATATAACTACCCCAAACTTTCACAATATTATAATTTATTGATACCTAGAAGGTTTAGGACTCTTTAAAATTTGACCTCTGTCGGTTAATTGTTGAGTTATAATAAATTGATAATCTATGGACAGGTTTTATGTGTAGGCCGGTTAAGATATAAATATAAGTAGTTGTTATGGTTGTTTATATAACAATAAACATAACAGTTATTGCTCGCAGTGTATGCATAGCCCAAAATTATACTCGTGCATCTCAAGACAAGATAACACTATGAAAATATTGTTGCAATAATACTGTGCTGACGAAGCCTTAAAGTAATGAACACTTTTAACGGTTAAGCTGTCAAACTGACACACCTGCTGGTACGTCGTTTTCTCATAAGAAACACTCCTTCGTGACAGCACACAGCCCATAGACTGTCATACCATACTCTACTGAGATATATCTATTCATGAATATCGCAAGACATGTTTGAATTCACGACATTAGTCGGGTAATCGTTATGCTCAAACATTCCCGTGTCATAAACCTATCAGGGAGAAAATGCTCAATGAATTGCCATGAATTTTCATCCATTACTAAACTTGTCAAGAATTTCAATGTGACATTCATTATTTCATAGTTTTCCTTTTGCCGCTGAGACCATATGTGTGTATTCAGAGACGTGTCAACATTGTTGGTCCAAAACGTCTGCGGCCGCCGTTTTGACGACACATGCCATTGAAAAATGGCGGCAAATATTGAATGAAATATGATAGCTATACTATGACAGAAACACCCAGGCATTGTTGCTAATCACTTATATTTGAAAAGACTGGATGTTTACAAGGACCACTCGATTGCTCAGGATTACGAAAACGTTTTATCCCTATCACGTTTACCACTGCTCAGCTAGGTCTGTAAAGAGTCGGAATCTGGTCTGTATTACGAGGAGCCTAACCTGTTGCCAAAGAAAAAAACATTTCGTGGGCGTTTATATGTTAGCCAAGTAATATCAAAACATGCATGTATACAAAATACACGCACGCATATGTAAAGGTTATGCGGAACCAGGAGGAGGGGTCATTCAAAATATTGGAATGAAACCGTCATTTGTCTGTTCACGTTTGATTCTACTTGGTTTCAATTTCTAATTTTAATTACGGAAACATTTTATTCCCACACATTATCAACGAAACCACAAGACAACAATAAGTCACCACGGTCGCTATAGAATGGTGGCCTAACTTTGGTTGTTGCCGAGCAGCAGCTCTTTTTTATATTGTGTTGTTGAATTATAGTTTATTCTTTAAAATGTTCTCGAACTAGTTTTAAAATAAACATTTTCTTGTGACAATATGGATAAAAAACTGCCGATGTGGCTATAAATTTTCACTCACTCACTCACTCACTCACTCACTCACTCACTCACTCACTCACTCACTCACTCACTCACTCACTCACTCAAAACAACACTATTTAAAATATTCATAGCGTACCTGTTCTCAAGCGCAACTGAGTTTTTAATAACTAGCTGGCCATACGAAATTATGGTCACTATTTGAGCAGGATGAAAGGAACAGAGGAAACGATGACATGTTATTCATATAACGTTTGTCATGTTACAATAGATGTTATTAGATAATCAGTTTCGGTTTCTATATTTCATTATGAGCGTGACACACACAAAAAACAAGTGCGTTATAAACGACTTTTATGTTAAAAAATGAATATTTGAATTCTACAATGACATTTTAACCTCAACCGTAATACGCCTGTGATTAATACCCTTATGATTAAATACGAAAATAAAATTCCATAGTCATTATTCATTAAATATGAATATTGCCGAAAAACTCATAATACACAATAAATAAATCATTATCATAAATATTTCCATAATCATAAGTATCTCTAGTTTTGTTTGTTTCTTGTTTAACGCCGCACTCAGCAATATTCCAGCTATATGACGGCGGTCTGTAAAAAATCAAGTCTGGAACAGGCAATCCAGTGATTGACATCATGAGCATCGATCCACGCAATTGGGATACGATGACACGCATTAACCAGCGAGCCTGACCATCCGATCCCATTAGTCGCCTCTTACGACAAGCATAGTCGCTTTTACGGCAAGCACGGGTTGCTGAAGACCTATTCTACCCCGGATCTTCACTGGTCAAGTATCTCTAATAAAAGCAGGGTCCATTGTACGATTCCAACTTACCATAACCATGTGTTTACGATTCACTATACAATAGTGAAACCAGGTGTTCGCGAATAGGTGAGGGTATCCTCTTCCACCTACGTGTACATCCTATTGAATTACTTCATGATTAGAAAACGTGGGTATATTTAAAAGGGTGAACAAGTGACTTGAACAGTTATCAGTTATATCACCTTGTGTCGTTAAATCTGGGAGGCAAGTACAGATGATGCAAGACTTATATGTGTACCAGATTGTCGAAACCAACGGTACTGACATGCAAAGGATAATGTCATGGTGGATCTAGGATTCGAAGCCTTTAACATCGGATCATCACGCAACTAAGGGACGTAATTCTGCATGAAACATAGCGGCTTTCATGAATAGCCTCTGTATTTGAATTTTAAGGCGAAGATTCACTAAAAAGGCTATGTGGTTCCCATTGACGATCAAGGGACGCAACCCTGCAAAGAAAACCGTGGCTCCTTATACGATGAGGCCACCCGTGACCCCATATACAATTTCACGTCAACTCATTTTTCTCATTATTGATGTGATACGTTTATTAATTACATGTACAGTTCATTGATGTGATTGGGATAAAGTAATAAATAGCGTCATATTATTAATAATGACTTAGAGTTGATAATCTGACCTTGTCAGAGTGACAAGATGCATTTGTTATAGATGTTTAAGGTTTAATTTTTATTGACTCTACAAGGAAAGAATAAGTGTCTTTTTGACAGAACGAACTACTGCATATGTGCTTCTACATGTGAATAATTAAAGACTATATTTGATGGCTGACTTATTGACAAACGTTCACAATTTGCTTTTAACGTCAACTTTCATTGAGAAAATGACATAAAATACGAAAAAAGGTTTCATGACAAAAGAAGCTTTTTGGCACACAAATCATGTCTTCGATTAGGGTGTGTCCTTGTAGTTTAGGAATAAGGGGTGATTATGTATCCTAATGACAAGGTCTTAAAGTCCATACAACACTTTCTCAAGAGAAAATCCCTTCACGAGATAAACCGTTCTATAGTAGGACCGCGACTTGTCAGCCTTGTATGAGAACGCATCCATGCCAACATGCAATCCTATGTCGTGAAGTGACAATGCCCGAGTGCAATTTACATGCAAAGCTTATCTTATTGCCAAAAATATTGGACAGATATGAGCGAATTATTGGTTTCAGAGATCGAATATCGTGAATATGAGAGTTATTAGTCGTTCCCGGATAAAGAATTATCAAAACAAGTCATTTTCTATAAAATTAATATACCGTCATTTATTAAGTGAAAACGTCGACAAGGCTCATTTTGCATTTAGTCTGAAACAGTCTCATAAACCGGGACAAAGAAAAGGTTGACTACTTCTTTGACAGTGTATTTACTCAGGGTCATTAGCAAAGACTTTTGTCGGCAATGTCTAGGATTGGGACCCCTCAATAGGGAGGCCATGTTAAATGCTTTATTCTATTAATCTTTTGTAAACCTCCTGTCGCCATAAGCCCCTGTTAATAATAGTGTCAGACTCCACAAATCGATGAGGTCAATGTGAAATAAACGAACCTGCCTTCATTCAAATGTTCCTTGCCGAGAAATTGGAGAATCTTTTTGAAATCCGCCAGCGCGGGTGACTACACCAAGAGCTATGAGATCAATTAAACTTTCGTCATTCAAACATCTAGATTTGCCACTATAATCCGGGTATTCATTGCCCGGATTATCCTCGTCAGGGATAATCCATAAAGTTTACGATCTCTTAGGAGTGCTCGAATTAAGCTCGTCCATCAGATCCGTGTTATTTTTCTCTGTAAAGCTTCATGCGATACAGATAGCCCTGTATGAAACAGTCAACACGTCGTTATATTCTAAATCTATCCAGTGAAGAACGATTTGTAGTTGTTTCTGTAATAAATGTGATATAATCCTTTAATTGCGTCTTTATACTCCGACATTTAAGATCCTTTTAGGTATAATGCTTAACATGGCGTGGGACTGTGTAAATATATGACCATTAAAGCCCTTCTTAGGAGCCATAGAATGCAACATAAAGATTTTTGCCGCACTTCTTTTCAGTTTTTTTCAAGGAACATGTCTTAACGTTCGTGTTTGTGGAAGATAAATTGTCCGCAACTTCAAACAGAATTACCGATAGTTGAAATGGAGATGACTTATCTAGGTATCTAGGTATTGGTAATCCATTTTGTCCAGTACCATTTGGCAGAGAGCGGGCGTGGTCCAACAACTGCTGGCAGAGAGCCCGACGGAATGAAAACCACTCGATGTAAATATAATACCTTACATCCAATCTTTCAGGATCGCCAGGAAGGCATTCGCTTTCTTTGAATCTATTAATTGGTGTTTGTCATTGCATCTAACACTTTGTATGTTGTTCATAATACTTTGAAAGGGTACCGAACAGGTGTTAGACAGGGAGCTTCACTCTGACCCATCGTTTCCACATATCCATATACCAATTCAAGTATAGATTGCAAGATGTTAATAACGTCTTATTGTAGAGTTTGTATAGTTGTGGCTGTATAAACATCCTAGACTGTTTAGACATACATCTGGAGAGATCTTCCTTGTTGCATTTCCTTAGTCAAGTATCAAGAGTGAGATGAGTTTAACGTTGCAATAGTTCCATTATTTAGCTATATGAGGGGTAGCCCGAAGTGATGCAGGTTTTAGATGTTTAACACTTTGGTGGAAACACATGAGCACGGGTATGGTACTGACAAACCCAGAAACACAGTAAGGGCCACTGTAACCTCAGTTCCTAGCATGCATGAGTGAGTGAGTGTGTATGGTTTTACGCCACTTTTAGCAACATTCCAGCAATATTACGGCGGGGGACACCAGAAATGGGCTTCACGCGTTGTATCCATGTCGGGAATCGAACCCGATTCTTCGGCGTGAGGAGCGAAAGCTTTAACCACTGCAATAGAAATAAGTCACCCACTCACTTCAAGTATCTCAAACTCGAAGCGGAAGTAACAAAAAACGTGAAAAGGTTTGATTAATTATTGTGCATTTTGAATCAGGCCATGTTTGAGACAATTAGTCGAAGCTGAAATTCTAAAACATTGGTAGGCTTCAGAATGTTTGGCATATAGTTTCATTAGGTTTTAGATAATTTATAAATAATTTGGACGATTATATGAGTATAGAATAAATATCATATCACACGGGTTGGGTATTCTGTTTAAATAAAAGCGAAAAAAACTTTTTCAGAATCATAAGAAATATCTGCCAAGTGCGGAGTACATTGTACAACCTTATCTTAAGCATGTGTTAATGAATCACTATCAAATAGTCCGTGAAAAGATGAGTGTATCCTGCCCCACCGGTGGCCCCCCTCACACACAGATCACATGACAAAGAAAACGCTAATATGAGTGACCAAACAACATTCCATCAATATGACGTCACAAAACTTTAGTTTGTATTCATTACGTCATGCCACGTTTATGGCGTATTATCGGAACATTGCTGATCTGAAAATGAGAAAAATGACCAAATATGACTAAAGCGTTGAAAAGTATAGTTTGTCTAAGATTAGGTTATCAGTTTTAATGTGAGAGGGAAGTACAGTTGACGCTGGTCGTTTGTTTGTTGTTTAACGCCGCAATATTACAGCTGTATGACGGCGGTCTGTAAATAATCGAGTCTAGACCAGACAATCCAGTGATTGACATCATGAGAATCGATCAACGCAACTGAGTCAGCGAGCCTGACCAACCGATCCCGTTAGTCGCCTCTTACGACAAGTATGGGTTGCTGAAGACCTATTCTAACCCGAATCTTAACTCATGATCCTGATGTCAAACACTGGATGGTCTGGCCTAGACTCGATTATTTACAGACCGCCGTCATATAGCTGTAATATTGATGAGTACGGCGTTAAACAACAAACATTTCTTGATGTGTTTTCAATCAGAAAAAAGGGGGGCACGGATGGCCCAGTCGTCTAAGGCGCCGCGATTCGCTGTGCAGAGTTGCGTCCCTTGGGCACGTCAGAAACCTATGATTGTGGGTTCGAATCCCGGTTCGCCCCGATTATGTTTCTAGGTTTGTCAGCACCATACCCGTGCTCGTGGGTTTCACCGAAGTGGTAAACGTCTGAGACCTGCATCACTTCGGGCTTTCCTCCCACATTAAGCTGACACGCCGCGATATAACTGGAATACTGTTAAAAGCGGCGTTAAACCCAACTCACTCACTCAATCAGAAATAACAATCCCCAACGCACTTGATAATGTGATCTTTACACAAAATATACCCCCCACCCCCCTCCCCCTTCCCCCTTCAACAAAAGCTGCATCAGCACTTGCTCCTACGTGATAGAAAGACAACAGCTGAATATCAAAAAGAACTTTCGTTCATCGCACGTTTTTGTTCTCTTTATTCAGAAAAACCCAAACTGAGTCAGTGCAATATGTATCTGACATGCCCGTGTCAGACTGGATTGTGTCCTTGGTGTGAGGTGTCATACAGTTCACGTGCAAACGTAACAAAAAGAAGCCACACTTGTACGAACAGTTAAAGATCATGCTGCACATATTGCACGTACACGACTGTGTGGGGTGTCATTGTTATCCCCTGAAATCATGTACACGCGGGTAAATTCCATTTTATCCGCAGTTTTAGAAGGTTTATGCTATGCGTCTTATTTCATCACATCCACGAGCTTCTGTGTAAAAGCCTGCATATCGTGCTGTGCCTGGTCGGGTTTGCGTTACAAAAATACTTTTCAAATGTTCACGAGCTTCTCGTGAGGTATATTATAAATGTCACGATCTGCATGCACATTTGACAACAGTACTGTGAAGTGTAGTTAACGTTAAAGGTATCCAACGTTACCGTAAATAAACGTAAAAGTGTGAGTATTCATTTTAATATCTATATCCTTTTCACAAGTTAATTTACTTATTTTGATATGGAATGTCATTCTTGAGGTAACATCATTAAAAGAGGTCCATTCTACCCTTATAATATATCCATTTTGGTAGAATGCTGTGCAGCGAAGCCCCGATTTTCCGATGGTGCAGTTTCAAGTGAAATAACCAAATGGCTGGATTAACGAAGCATTATATCCAAGTAATATCGCTGTCGTGTGTGTGTGTGTGTATGTGCGCGCGCGCGCGCGTGTGTGTGTGTGTGTGTGTGTGTGCTTAACTTAAATGCAACTCTCTTTCCATAACCGCACCGTTGGTCTAGTGGATAGCGCCTGGAGAGCCTGAAGTCTGTGGTTCGTTCTACAGACAGCGTCATACCAAGGTACGTTAACAATTGGTACCTGTTACCCTGCAAGGCGCTTTGCATTATGGGGATAAAACAAGGAATGTTGGGCTCGTAATATATCAGTGGCTCAGCACCAGGCTTGTTACATAATCTTGTACGCGACGTTAAAAAATATTCAATATCACCTCACTTCATCTGAAATATTCGCCCGGAGAGAGGTTAGTCCGGATTATCTGCGTCCGGACTCGCGAGGTCTTAGCTGTATACAACATATTTCTACGTGTCATCCCCGATCATCGCAAATTATTACCAGTGCTTCAACCCTTCTCCCAACCCAACACTCATATTTTATATGTAGGAGATCTAAAACACGCCTTAGATAACCGCTAGTCACAATTAAACATATCTTGAACAGTGCAGGTCCTCATGGAAATGAAAAGCATTTTGAAAGAGCCCATAACACTATTTATTCAACACCTTCCGTCCGCCCACCACATAAGTAAACACGATGCCTAGGGCACATATATTTTGTCTCTTAACGACGTCTCATTGTGAACATCATAACAAGCATTTCATATTAAAATACCTCGTCTTCGACGCGCAAAGCACCCTTATGTATGATGGTCAAAATAGGGTGGCTTGACGGCATCACTGGTGACAATAGAACAGACACGGAGAGCCTTAGAACTGTCAATAATGTCTCGGGTAGAGCGACCAAATCGTGAAACGATTGGTCTTAATTTGAAAAATATGACCAGTCTGGGGTCGCTCAGACTGGACTGGTAGCTGAAGTGACCAGCTATAGTGGACACTTCACGAATTAATTGCCCGTGCGTGGTGAAGCCTGTCTTTCCTTCTGTCGGCTTAATATCAAGACAAATAAATGCCTCTGTCGCTTAAAGTGATGGCTGGTGTAAAAGGTTGATATTGGGTGGGGCGGACGATTTAAGTATGCGTTTATTGTTCCCTTTATGACGATTTCTTCATATTATGTTTATAAAGAATTACTGGGATTTATAGAAAATGATTTTGAAACATATTGCAGAAGTAATATCCACACGGTGTGTTCAAACAAGTTCTTCCGTCACGTACAGAGGTCGATATGGCCATAATTGCCACATCGAGAAATCATCCATTAATAGTTTCGTTTGTTTAAATTAAACATTATCCAATGATGAAGTGGACATCTTGCAATGGTTAAGAGTTTAGCGAAAGAAGAATTTTTTAAAGCAAATATTTTCATGGATGCAGATGAAGATCCGAGTTAGAAATGGTCTTCAGCAACCCACGTTTGCCGTAAAAGGCGACTATGCTTGTCGTAAGAGGCGACTAACGGGATCGGGTGGTCAGGCTCGCTGACGTGGTTGATGCATGTCATCGTATCCCAATTGCACAGATCGTTGCTCATAATGTCAAACACTGGATTGTTTAGTCCATACTCGATTATTTACAGACCGTTGTCATATAGTTCGAATATTGCTGAGTGCGGCGTTAAACAAACAAAC
The DNA here is from genome assembly GCF_023055435.1 of Haliotis rufescens. NCBI lineage: Eukaryota > Metazoa > Mollusca > Gastropoda > Lepetellida > Haliotidae > Haliotis > Haliotis rufescens. The sequence continues at coordinate 32,141,596 of NW_025963802.1, read as the reverse complement.
AAACAAATCCTAGATGCAAACCTAATAACATTTCTATTCAAACGTACTTCGGTTTAATTTACGACATTACTTTTATCAGTAATGATAACATGCATTTGTGTTATCATCAGTTAGACTTATTTTATGGTAACTGTTATTGCCCTGTTATATAAGTACCCGTTCTGTCCTGTTATCTATTTGATTGATATTCAAATATCTATGGCAATGAAATGCCAATTACAACGTCGTTTGTGGCGTAATGTTAAATCTATATTGTTACTATTATATCTTTAATCACATCCCCAGGGGAGTTCCTGGTTAGAACAAGTCCCAGCAACAGGGGCTTGTAGTACGAGGTGATCAAATGGATCGGCTGGGACTTGATTGCTCCGACGGCGTTGGACGTTGCTCATCATATCAACCACTGGTTTGTCTAGTCAGTTATTTACAGGTCGCCGTCTTATAGTTGTAGATATATAAGCTGAACAGTGAAAACAAACAATTTGTTAATTATATCGGACGCCCATTGTACTGACATAATTATGTATCCGCCATGTTTCATATGATGTAATTAGACACGCAATAACCTTTTGTTTCCACACATATCCCAGACAGCGAATGGAACTTCTCCCAGGAAGTGCTGCCTAGTCAAACCCACCCAGAACTTGTCGGAGAATGTGAAGACTCCCCAACACTGCAGCCTTCTGCATTACCTAGATTGTCAGAAGGGCTGTATTTCTGGCAGCAAACCCGAGTACTCTCCCAATGTAAGACAACAGATTGGGAGGTACCAAACCTAAGGCACCGAGAACAGTAGGGAGTCGGACAACTTGGTACTTAGGATGCAAGCGTGACATTTCGAAAGCGAGGTCCGCCATGTTTTCCCTGAATCGTCAATCACGTTTGTGTCAAAGGGGACAGAAAATGCCTTCCCAAATTGACGTATCGGTGACAAGAATGATGTCCCTTTGGTGGGGCAGGATACGCCCGGCTTTTCGCGAACACTTGGTATCACCACTATTTGATAGTGATTAAAAAACATGGTTATGATAATGTCGGAATCATACAATAGACTCTGTTTTCGGCAGTGATTGCATATGAATATTGAAAGGGTTTTGTTGCTTTTATTGTACTTAGTCCTGACAAAACCATAAAATCATAAATATTATGTTGGCTCAAGTTATTAAGGATAAAAATGTGCAGTGGTCTTTTTCTCACCCTCGATACAGAGCCTTATATACTTGTTTTCTTGCTCAATGAGCGCATCATACCCACCCGTTGGCACCAGTCACAAATACATGCAAAGGCAGGTAAATTGTCCACCTGAAAAAATAACATTGGAAAATATGGTACAAGTCGAAATAAGTAATTATATCAGACATCATTAATGTCACTGAAATGAAAATGTCCTCCACATGTCTACCATAAAACGGACCCGTGAAGATTCCGGGGTAGAATAGGTCTTCAGCAACCCATGCTTGCCGTACACGGTGACTATGCTTGTCGTAAAAGACGACTAACGGGATCGGGTGGTCAGGCTCGCTGACTTGGTTGATGCATGTCATCGATCCCAATTGCGTGGATCGATGCTCATGATAATTACTGGATTGTCTGGTCCAGACTCCATTATTTACAGACCGCCGTCATATAGCTGGAACATTGCTGAGTGCGGCGTTAAACAACCAACCAACCAACCCTAAAACGTTTTGTAAGCTGTACTGAAGCCTTGAAATGTTGTAACACTGACCAAACAACTTTGGAGCAAGAGTCGTAATTCCATCGTTAAAAGTACGAGGGTAAATCATCTCGCGTGAATTCCATTACTTATAGACCCCCTGCCAATACCTAAACTCGCTTATACCTACAATATACATTCCAGATACAGGACCAGTATTCCATGGGCTCTTCCATTCGACATAACATTGAGACATAAAGCAAGAAAGGTCGAGTACAACTACTTCATAATCTATAGAAATTCTTCATTTGAACATATAAATTGTCAAAATGTACCCACAGATAGCCATAATGTAGATATACGAGTTGTTATGACATTGACAAAGCCGTTGACATTGCACTTGGTGTTGAGATATACCCAGATAGATAAGAAACCTTCTGATATTAACTTTCCGGCGTTGAAGCGGTATAGTCATAAATGCCAGCGTGGCAGTGAAGACTAATTTATGACGACTAAAATATCCCTATCATTTTCAAGTGAGCTTGATAATTGTGTGTTTGTAATGCTATTTGATGTTAATCCTACGACGACAAGAGTTTCTGCTATATCTAGGGGTCATGTGATAGTCTGTATGGCGTCAATGAGTAGTGTTGGTGACATGGTGTCAAATTTCACGTGGTATCGAAAGACATGTGTGATTAATAAATCTTAAATAATGAGAATAATTGTGTTTGTATTTATTCTGCGTGGCATTTTGTATTCCTTCAAAAAAATGGTTTGTTCGATTTGTTTCATATTTCAACATTAATTATGACATGGTTTTAAATACATCTTGTAGTGAAACTGTATTCTATTTTGCAGTTATAAATTCTTTCGTTTATATTTGTTCCAGATGAAATGTAGGGGCATATGTCAACCAAATATTCACTGTTCAACAGGAAGTGAACTATGTACATACGGGTTCTAGTCATATCCTCATCCTTACGTGCCTGCTTTCTGTTTGAGATATAGCAGTAGCTATTAATGATTAGGTAACTTGGAGAACTGTTTAACACTTTGACCGATATGACACATTTCTAGGTTTATGTATTCATAGTAGACGTTTCATAAGGCGACAATGCTTGTCGTCAGGCTCGCTGACTTAGTTGATGCATGTCATGGATCCCAATTGCGTGGATCGATGCTTATGATTCCAATCACTGGATTGTCTGGTCGAGACTCGATTATTTATACAGACCGCCGTCATATAGCTGGAATATTGCCGAGTGCGGCGTTAAACAACAAACAAACAAACAAACAACAATATAAGCAACCGGGCAAAAGAAAGCACTAGTTTTCACCCATGTTTGATGGTGGCTGAAGTGAAACAAACAAGAAATGGTTATTCGATGGAAAGGGGCGGTCGGGTAGCCTAGTGGTTAAAGCGTTCGCTCGTCACGCCGAAGACTCGGGTTCGATTCCCGACATGGGTACAATGTGTGAAGCCCATTTCTGGTGTCCCCCGCCGTGATATTGCTGGAATATTGCTAAAAGCGGCGTAAAACCATACTCACTCACTATTCGATGGTGACGTATTTAATACGGGTATCTAGTTGTGTTTTGTACCTCAGGTTTGCAGTGTTTCGGCGACTGTTTTCCTAGTATGATTTTCATCACGTTTGTAATTTTTTACTTAAATCCAATATTCAAGTGTATATTTCCTTTTCCCGGCAGTGTATATTCACTACAACCATCACATCGAAAGAAGTTGGACAAAGTCAAATATACTCACAGTAGTAACGTTTTTTTATCTGTGAATATTGTGTTACAAGAATATGATGACATTTTTCATTAAATCTCTAAGGTTATACCAGGAACAGGACAGATTTCTTTCACACGAAACAAAACAATGTTTATTTTCCTGTGTGACATAAAGTTTCTTTTGCAGTTCTGATATAATTTATAAAAAAGATATTGTAATTAATATGATTGAAAATTAACATCGTCAACACACATCGTTCTGCTTATAAGTAAGGAGAACTTACAACAACGACCAAATGAAATCACGACTAACAGTGAGTGAGTGAGTGAGCATTGTTTTACGCCGCCTTCAGCAATATTCCGGCGAGACACTATAAATAGGCTTCACTCATTGTACCCATGTAGGAAATCGAACCCGGGTCTTCGGCTTAAAGAGCGAGCGCCCCAAGTCTAACATATTTTTTTCATTATTTTAGACCTCTGGAAAACGTAAGAATTTGTCCATCTGTGTAAATTACAATATAACAATATTGTTACAAATTTATTGTTCGATTCATGTGTCCATCCTTTGCTGGTGTGTTGAATATCGAATATTTACATGACCATTACTGTCGGGGCGGTCGGGTAGCCTAGTGGTTAAAGCGTTCGCTCGTCACGACGAAGACCCGGGTTCGATTCCCGACATGGGTACAATGTGTGAAGCCCATTTCTTGTGTCCCCCGCAGTGACATTGCTGGAATATTGCTAAAAGCGGCGTAAAATCAAACTCACTCACTCACTCACCATTACTGTCAAAATTTATAAAGAACGATTTGGTCACGGTGCTTAACTTTTAAAATGTTTACAAAATAGTCTGTTCTTGTAGGTTGATATGTAAAGTCGTTTCAGATCGAAGTAAGCATAATGAAAATGAAATAACGTAAAACACTTATTTTTAATATATGCGTGTTGAAATACCAGTACACATGCACTTAAACTCTATCGGTACAGTGTAACCCCGTTAATTCGTACTGGCACGCTACCGTTCTTGGTGAATTCGTCCAGATTAAAGGATTTCCGGATAAAGGAATTTTTTATAGATGTGTGTACGGTCCTGACAGTAAGTGGAGTATTCGGATTAAATTAGTATTCTGTGACACATAATGTAACAGAAAACATGAATAATAGTCAACATAACGGTACATTTCGAGGTTACAGTTTCTTTCAACGGTGTGTAATCTTCAGAAATAACACCGACACACACCTTAATATCTTCCGACGATTGTTCTGAATTTCTACATCTGCAAGGAATGAAGTCGTTTTCTTGGGGCATCCCATCTTTAAGTAAATGTGGAAGAAGGGCATATATTTTGTCCATAAACATTGAAAAGGGACCATCCATAAATTAATGTCCTATTGTTTCGAGTTTGTCCCGTTTTGTGCATTTAATCTATGATCCTAGGAGCGCAAAATTGTCAGTTTCTTTTAGTCAAGAAAACCACACATATATTATAATTGTTATTGTTTTTGTTGTTATTATTAAAATTCAATCATAACATACCTATACATTTTGTTCCTGCCCCTAAGAAACTGTAATATTTTGAGTCACCTCTCCCTGATTCCCATCCCTTATAATAAATAAGATTCTATAAATACAATATGACCATACCTGGTACGTCTGCAATTGGTTATATTGTCCAGAATGTTTGGGACACTACGTTATCTTCGACCCGTGAAGATCCGGGGTAGAACAAGTCTTCAGCAACCCATGCTTGTCGTAAGTGGCGACTTTGCTTTTCGTAAGAGGCGACTAACGGGATCGGGTGGTCAGGCTCTCTAACTTAGTAGATGCATGTCGTCGTAACCCAAATGTGTGGATCGATGCTTATGATGTCAATCCCTGGATTGTCTGGTCCAGACTCGATTGTTCACAGACCGCCGTCGTATAGCTGGAATATTGCTGAGTGCGGCGTTAAACAAACAAACAAACAAACTACATCAACTTCAACGTTGGTTTGCTTCACTGTGTTAAAGCATATATAATAGCATAAGATAGATTTTACGAACGCTTCCAGCGTTGATGGGTTGCCTAGTTTGTTTTATTCAGCAATATTCCATCTGTATGACTGTGGCTTGTACATAATGGATTCTGGACCAGACAAACCAGTTGTTGGCTGCCCTACCGCCCCTAACACAAAACCTAGAAATACAACGCCTCTTTGACATAATTAAAAATCTTCAACCCCTTGGCCCTAATTAAACGACTTTCATCCCCGTCCAATTCACTACCCAACACCCCGCCTCAAATCAGTTTATTGTCCCGAAGCATACCTACAGACGAAGAAAATCGCTATGTGTATGTTCCCTTCTTTCATTTCTTTAGATAGACCATATAGGTAGCCCTACCATTTGTTTGCTTGTTTGTGTTTAACGTGCACTCAGCAATATTCAAGCTATATGACGGCGGTCTGTGAATAATCGAGTCTGCACCAGACAATCCTGGGATTGACATAAGATAATCATTTCACGTAATTGGGATATCTTGGCATGCAGTCAGTCAGTCTGCAAGTCACCGAGCCTGACTGCCCGCTCCATTCAGTCGCCAGTCGCTTCCAAGCATAATATTCTTACCCGGATCCCCCAATGGGTTGATATGTATTAGTGACATTAAACATATGTATCAGTCATGACATTAAAAATATGTATAAGTCATGACATTAAAATATGTATAAGTCATGACATTGAAAATATGTATAAGTCATGACATTAAAAATATGTATAAGTCATGACATTAAAAATATGTATAAGTCATGACATTAAAAATATGTATTAGTCATGACTTTAAAAATATGTATTAGTCATGCCATTAAAAATATGTATTAATCATGACATTAAACATATGTATTAGTCATGCCATTAAATATATGTAATAGTCATGAATTAAAAATATGTACTAGTCATGACATTAAACATATGTATTAGTGATGACATTAAACATATGTGTTAGTCATGACTTAAACATGTGTATTAGTCATGAGATTAAACACATGTATTAGTCATGACATTAAACATATGTATTAGTCATTTGAAAATAAACATAAACAAGTCTAATAAGACAGTTATAAGACCATACATGCAATAATAGAATTGTTATAACGTTAGATCCAACTATGACGTCAGATCACTATAACACTACGGGGCTTAACCATCATTTATAAACAACAGACGATGCCTGGACATATTTTATTTTTTCAATTCTTTGTGGCCATAAACAATTACTTGTTTCATTTCTGCGAGAGCCTTAAAGTGTATTCTGTTCATTGGTGAGTTCACAACACATATCTGTGGCCGCACCTCGTGTCTGATAAGGCTAGCTCGACACAAGTAACTAGTTCTCAGCCACTACCATGAAGTCGGTCGTGTTTTGGGGGCTTTTCGTCGTGGCTGTTTCAGGTATTTATTTCAAGGTGGTTCAAGTCGTGACAACATCACTCGGTTACTGTAAGGAACGGCTATATGACAAAATGACTTTATTCAGTTACTGCTAGGGGCCCTTATATGATGACCTTACTCACTGATAGGAACCCTTATATGGTGACGTTACTCACTGCTAGGAACCCTTACACGATGACAAAATGACCTTACTCACTGCTAGGAATCCTTATATGATGACCTTACTCACTACTAGGAACCCTTACACGATGACAAAATGACCTTACTCAAGCTAGAAACCCTCATATGATGACCTTACTCACAGATAGGAACCCTTATATGATGACCTAACTCACTACTAGGAACCCTTACACGATGACAAAATGATTTTTCTTTTGGGAACGCTTACATGATGACAAAAAGGCGCTACTCACTGCTAGGAACACTTACACGATGACAAAATGACGCTACTCACTGCTAGGAACACTAACATGATGACAAAATGACGCTACTCACTTCTAGGAACGCTAACATGATGACAAAATGACGCTACTCACTGCTAGGAACACTAACATGATGACAAAATGACGCTACTCACTGCTAGGAATCCTTATATGATGACAAAATGACGCTACTCACTGCTAGGAACACTAACATGATGACAAAATGACGCTACTCACTGCTAGGAACGCTAACATGATGACAAAATGACGCTACTCACTGCTAGGAACACTAACATGATGACAAAATGACGCTACTCACTGCTAGGAATCCTTATATGATGACCTTACTCACTGCTAGGAACCCTTATATGATGACCTTACTCACTACTAGGAACCCTTACACGATGACAAAATGATTCTTCTTTTGGGAACGCTTACATGATGACAAAATGACGCTACTCACTGCTAGGAACACTAACATGATGACAAAATGACGCTACTCACTGCTTGGAACACTTACATGATGACAAAATGACGCTACTCACTTCTAGGAACACTTACAGGATGACAAAATGACCTTTCTTTTGGGAACGCTTACTTGATGACAAAATTACCTTACTTTGGGGAACGCTTACATGATGACAAAATTACCTTACTCATTGCTGGGAACGCTTACATGAACACAAAATAGAATTACTCAGTAACCACACTTCTTTTATTCCGGACGTTTCAAATGAAACGCTACCGTCCCGATTAGTGGAGTTTCAATGTAAGCTATTCAACGGTTAAGGGGGATATGTCATCCTATATATATTTACATAGAGATACCACCAGTAGTCAGTTTCATGTGTTGTGGAGTAAAACAACGATCATGAGTTGACTGGTGAACATGGTGTCCATACATTTTTCATCACCAAATTTATGTTGAGGTGTATTCTTAGTCTCTATGTGGGGATTTCGGGCCCCCAGTTTCTCAAACTTCTCTTAACAGCCTCCGGGATTCCGGGTAAGAATAGGTCCTCAGCAACATATGCTTGTCCTAAAAGGTGGCCAAATGGATTGGGTGGTCAGGCTCGGTGACAGCGTGTCCTGTCATCGTACCCCGAAGGCGTGTTTTGTTACTTACAGTATCGTTCACTGGATTGTCTGGTCCAGACTCGATTATTTACAGACCACCGTCATATAGCTTGAATATTATATTACCGAGTTCGTGCTTAAACAACAAACAAATAAACGTAAGAGCTTACTGCAATGATGATCGGACGATCAGGCATTTTGACTATGTTGATTATGTGCCATATTGCTCCGATGACGTTGAACGTTGCTCATACTTTCAGTCATTGGTTTGTCTTATCCAAATTCGATTGTGTACATACCTTTTTAAATTATTTGTATTTCATTTCAGCCTCACCCGCTCTGGATAGTCTAAGTAAGTATATTTTATTACTTTTATTCTGACTGCAGTTCTACAATTCTAATTTTATTTTGTTAAATCAAAAACTTTAAACTGCAAATTTTGGATCAGGTTTCAGTTTTGTACATACTGTCAGATTGGTTTCATAATTTACTGTAATATTGCTTTGGTAATAATAAAGACCGTTTGTGGTATAGGAACAAGGGAATCGTCCAGTTGTCCGCCATCTTCTGGTTTGGCAGGTGCTTGTGTCTTCATCCAAGGCATCAACTGCATTTCAGACAGCGAGTGTTCTGATGGTTGGTATGAGCTTCTCTACACTAGTTACATACAGCATCACAGTTCGCTGTGGAAACTTGCGTCCTTTAGGCGTGACAAAAACCTATGATCGTGGGTTCGAATCCTGATTCGCTCTGATTAATGTTTCTAGGTTTGTCAGCACCATACCAGTAATAGTAGGTATAACTTAAGTGGTAAATCACTAAGACGCATCACTTTCACATTAAGCTGACACACTGTGATTTAATTGAAATACTGTAAAATCCAACTCACTCTCTATCATACTTCTATAACGAAACTAACGTTTATTTTATCACCAATGTCATAATTTTAACGTCATCAAGACAAAACTGCGGTTAATTTTTTTAATTTAAACTACCAGCTTTACGAGGAAACCAAAGCTATTTTTATTTAATGATCGCAAGTGTTTCTATTTTCATCATTATTTAAATGAGCATCCTCAATTCAGTGATCATTAATCTATCAGTGATAACTAGTGGTCATACATATTTCATTAATAATGATTATTTCATTGGTCGTTAAGGTGTCAGTATATATGTTGCTTAACGAAATAAAATCTCTTATGTTTTTCATATTTTGTTATGGCGGAAGCCTAGTGGTTAAATCATTCGCCCGTCACGTCGAAGGCCCAGGTTCGATTCCCCACATGGGTACAATGTGTTAAGCCCATTTCTGGTGTTCCCCGCCGTGATATTGCTGGAATTTTGCTAAAAGCGGCGCAAATCAATTCTCACTCACTCATATTCTTTAAATGAAAAATCACTTATAAATGCAAGGTTTAGTTAAGAAGCCATGAACCACATCACCCTTGTAACTTCTATCTTTCTATACAGGTAAAGTATGCTGCAGCGAGGGGTGCGGCAGTGTCTGCAAGGTCCCCATCCCCAATGCTAAACGAGAGATAATTCAACCAGGTAACACAGTGTCATGGCTTTCAACTCACAGAATATCCAAACTTTATAACAATCAACATTCAGTGAGCCAGTAATTCTTAACATACATAGCCTGATCAAGCTCTTAAACAGCTCAACGGATGTTCAGAGAAGGTTCAATTACTTCAATGTTGATAATCTTGATGCTAGGCGGTGGGTAGCTTTGTGGTTAAAGCATTTGCTCTTGAAACCGAAGGCCAAAGTTCGATAACCATCATGAGTGCAATGTGAATTCATGTCGGGATACTACTGCAATGCTCACTCACTCACTCACTCACTCACTCACTCACTCACTCACTCACCTTGTTTTACCAGATCTTGTGATAAAATAATCTGGTTAATATTTGTTTTCTCATTCTACACCATACACACACTCCACCTTTCAGCCAGACTGATTATGTTTAATTGTATAACTAAATGATTTGGCGACATATTTCCAACAAAATAAAATATTATTTGAGTATTTGTTGGCTTACAAACAGATTTTTTTTTCCCGGATAAATTATTTGCATTCAACAAACGGTTTTTGTTATAAGAGCAGCTCACCATGTATGGTTCCGCCTTTCTCCTCCAGCGAAGCGTGTAACCGGCTCCTGTCCCGCCTCGTCTGGTTTGGTTGGTATTTGTTTGTTTGTTCCCGGCGTCAACTGTATTGAAGACAGCGAGTGTGCTTACGGTATGTTAATCTGGAACGGTTGTCGTCACTTGTGCCATGCAGTTAGTACATACATGTATATTATTATTTACTGGAGAGAACAGGTGATCATGTCGTCTGCTGCTCACATCAGACGATTTTGATATTGCCTTGTCGCAACAGATATACGGGCAACAGATATAACACAGACATTGGTACAGAGAAAGGCACTGACACTGATAATGAAACACAGACATAAACAGACATTGAAACAGTCATTGATACAGAGAAAGGCACATCGACATATATATAGATTGTCACAGACATTGATTCAGAGAAAGGCACTGACATTGATAATGAAACATAGACATATACAGACATTGAAACAGTCATTTATACAGAGAAAGGCACTGACATTGATAATGACATATAGACATATATAGACATTGAAACAGTCATTGATACAGAGAAAGGCACATAGACATATACATAGATTGTCACAGACATTGATTCAGAGAAAGGCACTGACATTGATAATGAAACATAGACATATACAGACATTGAAACAGTCATTGATACAGAGAAAGGCACTGACATTGATAATGACATATCGACATACTAGTATATAGACATTGAAACAGTCATTGATACAGAGAAAGGCACTGCCATTGATAATGAAACATAGACATATACAGACATTGAAACAGACATTGATACAGAGAAAGGCACATCGACATATATATAGATTGTCACAGACATTGATTCAGAGAAAGGCACTGACCTTGATACAGAGAAAGGCACATCGACATATATATAGATTGTCACAGACATTGATTCAGAGAAAGGCACTGACCTTGATACAGAGAAAGGCACATCGACATATATATAGATTGTCACAGACATTGATTCAGAGAAAGGCACTGACCTTGATACAGAGAAAGGCACATCGACATATATATAGATTGTCACAGACATTGATTCAGAGAAAGGCACTGACCTTGATACAGAGAAAGGCACATCGACATATATATAGATTGTCACAGACATTGATTCAGAGAAAGGCACTGACATTGATAATGACATATAGACATACTAGTATATATACATTGAAACAGTTATTGATACAGAGAAAGGCACTGCCATTCATAATGACACATAGACATATATAGACATTGAAACAGTCATTGATACAGAGAAAGGCACATAGACATATACATTAATTGTCCTAGACATTGATACAGAGAAAGGCACATCGACATATCCATAGATTGTCAAAGACATTGATTCAGAGTGAGTGAGTATGGTTTGACGCCGCTTTTAGCAATATTCAAGCAATATCACGGCGGGGGACACCAGAAATGGACTTCACACATTGTACCCATGTCGGGAATCGAACCCGGGTCTTCGGCGTGACGAGCGAACGCTTTAGCCACTGGGGCTACCCGACCGCCCCCATTGATTCAGAGAAAGGCACTGACATTGATAATGAAACATAGACATATATACAGACATTGAAACAGTCATTGATACAGAGAAAGGCACTGACATTGATAATGACATATAGACATATATAGACATTGAAACAGTCATTGATACAGAGAAAGGCACATAGACATATACATGGATTGTCACAGACATTGATACAGAGAAAGGCACTGACATTGACAATGACACATAGACATATACAGACATTGAAACAGTCATTGATACACAGAAAGGCACTGACATTGATAATGACACAATAGCAGACCTTGATACAGAGAAAGACACATACACTGATAATGACACGAGACATACAGGCATAGACACAGATAAAGACACATACACTGATAATGACACGAGACATACAGGCATAGACACAGATTAAGACACATATACTGATAATGACACGAGACATACAGACATAGACACAGATAAAGACACATATACTGATAATGACACATAGACACATACAGACATAGACACAGATAAAGACACATGCACTGATAATGACACATAGACACATACAGACATAGACACAGATTAAGACACATATACTGATAATGACACGAGACATACAGACATAGACACAGATAAAGACACATAAACTGATAATGACACATAGACACATACAGACATAGACACAGATAAAGACACATAAACTGATAATGACACATAGACACATACAGACATAGACACAGATAAAGACACATATACTGATAATGATACGAGACATACAGACATAGACACAGATAAAGACACATATACTGATAATGACACGAGACATACAGACATAGACACAGATTAAGACACATACACTGATAATGACACGAGACATACAGACATAGACACAGATAAAGACACATATACTGATAATGACACGAGACATGCAGACATAGATACAGATAAAGACACATATACTGATAATGACACGTGGACACATATATAAATAGACACAGATAAAGACACATACACTGATAATGACACATAGACACATACAGACATAGACACAGATTAAGACACATACACTGATAATGACACATGGACACATACAGACATAGACACAGATTAAGACACATACACTGATAATGACACATGGACACATACAGACATAGACACAGATTAAGACACATGCACTGATAATGACACGTAGACACATACAGACATAGACACAGATTAAGACACAAACACTGATAATGACACGTGGGCACATACAGACATAGACACAGATTAAGACACATACACTGATAATGACACATGGACACATACAGACACAGACACAGATTAAGACACATACACTGATAATGACACATAGACACATACAGACATAGACACAGATAAAGACACATACACTGATAATGGCACATAGACACATACAGACATAGACACAGATTAAGACACATGCACTGATAATGACACATAGACACATACAGACAAAGACACAGATTAAGACACATACACTGATAATGACACATAGACACATACAGACATAGACACAGATTAAGACACATACACTGATAATGACACGAGACATGCAGACATAGACACAGATAAAGACACATATACTGATAATGGCACGTGGGCACAAACGGACATAGACACATATAACACACATACACTGATAATGACACATAGACACATACAGACATAGACACATACACTGATAATGACACATAGACACATACAGACATAGACACAGATTAAGACACATACACTGATAATGACACGAGACATGCAGACATAGACACATATAACACATACACTGATAATGACACATGGGCACAACGGTACATAGACACATATAACACACATACACTGATAATGGCACATGGATACATACAGACAAAGACAAAGATTAAGAGACATACACTGATAATGACACATAGACACATACAGACATAGACACAGATTAAGACACATACACTGATAATGACACATAGACACATACAGACATAGACACAGATAAAGACACATACACTGATAATGGCACATAGACACATACAGACACAGACACAGATTAAGACACATGCACTGATAATGACACATAGACACATACAGACAAAGACACAGATTAAGACACATACACTGATAATGACACATAGACACATACAGACATAGACACAGATTAAGACACATACACTGATAATGACACGAGACATGCAGACATAGACACAGATAAAGACACATACACTGATAATGGCACATAGACACATACAGACACAGACACAGATTAAGACACATGCACTGATAATGACACATAGACACATACAGACATAGACACATAGACTGATAATGACACATAGACACATACAGACATAGACACAGATTAAGACACATACACTGATAATGACACGAGACATGCAGACATAGACACATATAACACACATACACTGATAATGACACATGGGCACAACGGTACATAGACACATATAACACACATACACTGATAATGGCACATGGATACATACAGACAAAGACAAAGATTAAGAGACATACACTGATAATGACACATAGACACATACAGACATAGACACAGATTAAGACACATACACTGATAATGACACATGGACACAAACGTACATAGACACATATAACACACATAAACTGATAATGACACATAGACACATACAGACATAGACACATATAACACACATACACTGATAATGACACATAGACACATACAGACATAGACACATACACTGATAATGACACATAGACGCATTCAGACATAGACACATATAACACACATACACTGATAATGACACATGGGCACAACGGTACATAGACACATATAACACACACACACTGATAATGGCACATGGATACATACAGACAAAGACAAAGATTAAGAGACATACACTGATAATGACACATAGACACATACAGACATAGACACAGATTAAGACACATACACTGATAATGACACATGGACACAAACGTGCATAGACACATATAACACACATACACTGATAATGACACATAGACACATACAGACATAGACACATATAACACACATACACTGATAATGGCACATGGACACATACAGACATAGACACATATAACACACATACACTGATAATGGCACATGGACACATAAATACATAGACTCAGATAAAGACACATACACTGATATTGGCACGAAAAAATACAGACACTGGCACAGTCACGGATGCACAGATGGCACATTCACACACAGCCTGTTTTGGGGACCAAATGCATATACTTGACATGTATCATTTTACAAAGAGTGGTAATTGTTATATCTGCCTTCTAAATAAAACAATATTGCTAGTCGGTAAATGTATTTCCGATTGCTGTGGTTCATTACAATGCTGGTATTCGTCTATGTTCAGGCAAGCTGTGTTGCAGTGAAGGCTGTGGAAAGATGTGCAAAGAGCCAGTGGCTCACGCCAAAAGGGAGGTGACCCATGCAGGTAAGAAGTCACGTCATTTTTTTTTGCATATTGCAAAGGAAAAAGACCTGTACCAGATTTCAAGTGTTGCCTAGCGCGGTGTCCCTAAAAGAAGTTTCACATGAAATAAAAAAATAAAATATCCTTGAAAACCCGTAGAAGCGACAAACTTCTCTTCCCATGTAAATGAACGTTTTGAAAGAACAGGCTCGGGTGAATTGGTTGTCATGGTGGTTTTATATATTCATGCAAGTCATGGTTTTCTGCTTTGAAATTGTATGATGTATATCAATCTATCAGTTATATTAGTAAAGCCTAACCACCGACCTTCCGCTCTCCGGGAAGACGCAATGTCCACGAGACCACAGACGTGGTCTGTTATGAACAAGAAACACTTAACATGTTCAGATGGTTTAACAGTTTCCTCTTGGTTGGGTTGGCCAGCCCAGCAATTCGTTGTTCGCTCGTCACACCAACAGCCACGTTCAATTCTATCACGGTTGTCTGTTCTCTGCCCGCTCCGTGGTCTAGTGGTAGACCGTCCGCCCAGAGAGCGCAAGGTCCGGGGTTCGATCCCCGGCCGCGTCATACCAAACGACGTTAAAAGATGGTACTTGTTGTTACCCTTGCGCTCGGCATTAAGGGGCTAAAACAAGGACTGGTCGGCTCGGAGTCAGTATACTGTGTCTGAGTGGGGTATTCATATTAAACTGCGGCATGGTATCTCAGTGAGCTGGAACTATATATCGGCATCAGTCCGGACTAGTACAAGCAGCCATACAAAACACACACGTACATGCACGTCGCTATATAAGTGCAATAATCTTGGACGCGACGTTAAACCCCATTTCACCTCACCTCACTTCTTTGTTCTCTTGTTCCTTCTGCAGGGTCGTGTCCGAAGGTAGACCAGAACATGTTGGGGTTCTGCGTGTTCCGCCCTGGCATCAACTGTCTGAGTGATGACGAGTGTACGACCAACCAGAGGTGTTGTCAAGAAGGTTGCGGAAGAGTCTGCAAGACTGCGGTTTAGATCCACAAATTAGCTGAAAATCATCAGGCATTTATAGAAGCTCACCCTGTTACTTATATTTTGGCCACATTGAGGTAGTTACAATAAATGATTTATCAATGATAGTTAAAGACGTTCGTCTTATTTTGAGTGTTTCTGATCTCCATCAAGTCCAAAAGTGCTGACCGCTCAACAAAAATAGGTTAATATTTCCGCCCATTGTATTGAACCGCTTGTGGGGTTAACTTTCACAATCTTCAATCAAGCGACTTACTGGTAATTGACTTCGACTCTGGGATATTCTACTCCTTAGCATTCAAATGTACAAAACTGAGAAGAGATCAGATATCATATATTTACCGTTGAGGCCAATCAACAAAAGAATTTAGATGAACGGCTGAGTGCTGTTTATGGGGTGTTTCCCCCCTCATATGCCACAATAAAACGCTGCTTGGAGGACATTCAGCATAGAAGAGAGAGTTTGGAATATGATTCTTTCTCTGGTCGATCCACAACCAGCACCACGAAAGAAAACACTGATGCCGCCCACAACCTGGGACTGAACAATAGGTGCATTAAACACCATGAGTTAGAGGAGACTGTTCAGGTTTCTCGTATGGGTCAGTGGAAACAATCCTTCGACAACGTCTTCAGATGTCAATGGTTTGTGCCCGATGGGGTCCTAGAATGTTATCGGATGAACTGATGGCTACGTGGGCCACCACCTCCAATGCCCTGTTCACCAGATATAATCGCGACCCAGAACATTTTCACTTTAGGCTAGTCACAGGTGATGAGACCTGGATTTATCACTATGATAGCGAGAACAAATGAATCCCTTTAGTAGAAACACTTCGGGTCTCCCTTAACCAAGACGTTTAAAGCAACCAGATCCACAAAGGCGGTTTTGGCCACAATCGTTTGGACAGCAATACACATCTATTATTTCCCACGGGGAGGAACCGTGGATGGTGAATAGTATGCCAAATCATTGAAAAGATTGCCCAAGTTTATCAGTGAGAAGCGTTGCGGCAAACTTCGCCCTGGTGTTCACCTCCATCAGGACAATTCCCTTCAGTCATGGTGCAATGGCCGCCGTACTGGAATGTGGAGACGAGCTTCAACCCATCGACCGTATTCACCAATTTTGCCTCCGTAATCTACAGAAGCCTTTTATACGGAAGCCTTTTAGGGCCATTTGGGTTTTTTGGTGTTTTTTTCGATAGTATCTTTTAATTTCAAAATACTTAGTTGAAATTTCAAGATACTATCTTGATATTTCAAGATATTAAGTTAAAATTTCAATATACAGAAGTTGAAATTTCAAGAAACTAAGTTGAAATTTCAAGATACTAAGTTGAAATTTCAAGATACTAAGTTGAAATTACAAGATACTATAATTCTATTTCGAGTAGTTGAAATTTCAAGATACACAAGTTGAAATTTCAAAATACTAAGTTGAAATTTCAAGATACTATCTTGGAATACAAGATACCATCTTGAAATTTCAACTTAGTATCCTGAAATTTCAACTTAGTTTCTTGAAATTTCAACTTAGTATCTTGAAATTTCAACTTAGTTTCTTGAAATTTCAAGAATGTATCGAAAGAAAATAAAAACAAATGGCCCTAAAAGGCTTCCGTAGGACTTGACAAAGAAAATGGAAAAAAAAAACAGAAAATTATATGGAGGGCCAATTTAGCTTTTGAGATTGGGTTTTTTCATGTGTAGAGTTTTTGTTTAACGACGTTTTGAACATTATTTCAGTTATATCACTGCTTGTTGGCTTAATGTGTGGGAAATGTCTGGAGTCATTTACCGTCGCACTCAGCAAAATATATGGTTGCAGCTTGTAAAAACAATCGAGTTTGGGCCAGACAAAACAGTGACTGATATCATGAGCAACGTCCCGCACTTTTACGTTGACCCGGAATCAACCAAGTCACCAAGCCTGACCACCTCCTCCACTGAGTCGGCAAGCAAAGGTGCCCGAGGGTCTATTTTGACCTGGAATACCCACGGAGCCAAGAAAGGTGTTGCCGTACTGGTCTTTGAAATCAGTTTGTAGATAAGGAGATACGTATGTGTTTGACTTTTGTCTGAATGGGTTTGATCATTTGGTTTGAATGGCAGTTTGACGTTGGTTGGGATAAGTAATGTATGTGAGGCACATGGCTTGGGTCTATTTAGCGGTGATGGAAAGCCTCTACATTTTTCACTATTTCTTATGTTCGCGAACACCTGGTGTCATCACTGATGTTCAGGGGTCTATTCACATGATGTTTACAGCCACGTAACCCTTTACGCCAAATGGAATTTGTTTCGGTGGATAATCTAGACTGGCTATTCTCTTGCATTCTCAACTAATACTTGAAATAATTCAAAAATTGGCATTATTAAGATCATGATCGTGCAGCAAAATCTCGACGTACATTGCATATCAAGCCAACGGGCAAATCGACAATTAGAATCACAATTTCCTAGGAGACAAAGCCTGAGAAACCTACGCCGTATGATAAGTACGTGGTATCCAAGGAAACCATCTTCTATATCTGGAAATGTTGACCATATGTCAACGGACAGGTGGCTCGCAAGAACACCAACAGAGGAAGGGTCTGACCTTGAACTCTCGAGAGATATGAACTCGCTTGCCTACCACTTAACACAAACTTGTCCCATATTTGGTGTTAACTTCATGTAGCGTTAAAAAGGTGCAGTAAGATAGTGAGGTGAGGTGAAACGGGGTTTAACGTCGCGTCCAAGATTATTGCACTTATATAGCGACGTGCATGTACGTGTGTGTGTTTGAGTGGCTGCTTGTACTAGTCCGGACTGATGCCGATTTATAGTGCTAGCTCACTGAGATACCATGCCGCAGTTTAACATGAATACCCCACTCAGACACAGTATACTGACTCCGAGCCGACCAGTCCTTGTTTTAGCCCGTTAATGCCGAACGCCAGACAGGGTAACAACAAGTACCATCTTTTGGTATGACGCGGTCGGGGATCGAACCCCGGACCTTCCGCTCTCCGGGCGGACGCTCTACCTCTAGACCACGGGGGCGGTCGCAGTAAGGTAGTAGTAAGGTGATGTCGTACATTTATGTCCCCGAGTCCAAGGTGAAAGGCTACAACATCTTTCCTGACGATTGCTGCTGGTCACAAAAGTGATTCATCTTTGATATATTTTTTGAATGCGGCGACACAGCAGTACGGTTAGGTGTGTGGTTTGGATCTTTGGACATGTCTCTCGGACAGACCCCGAAACAAACATTTCCGAATCTCCAGAGCATGACTGCAATGCTTGGGCAAACAAGGCAATTTGACAAAAAGGAATTTAAAATACTGGTAGTTTTATTTGAAACACTATATTTTAAATTTGGTTTTATTGTTATGTGTACAGTACAGAAGATTTAAAATATCCGCTTCCTTTCTCCTTTATATGTTCCCCCCTCTTTCTGTACTTCTTACTCTCGTGTTCTCTTTCTTTTTCCTATTCTTTTTATCACTCTTTTTTAATCACAACCCCACCCCCCACCACAGCATATGTTGTCCCACGTGTAGAGTTGCGTCCCTTGAGCACGCCAGAATCCTATGATTGTGTGTTCGAATCCCGGTTCGCCCCAATCACGTTTCTAGGTTTGTCAGCACAATACCCGTGCTCCCACATTAAGGTGACACGCCGTGGTATAACTGGATAATGTTAAAAGCGGCGTTAAACCTAACTCACTCAGTCACACCCGATCACTTTCTTTCTATCACCCTACCCCCTGCTGATGTCTCTTTCCCTGGCAAATATTAGTGAGTGAGTGAGTTGGGTTTAACGCCGCTTTTAACAGTATACCAGTTATATCGCGGCGTGTCAGCTTAATGGGGGAGGAAAGCCCGAAGTGATGCAGGTCACAGATGTTTACCACTTCGGTGAAACCCACGAGCACGGGCATGGTGCTGACAAACCTAGAAACATAATCGGGGCGAACCGGGATTCGAACCCACAATCATAGGTTTCTTGCGTGTCCAGGGACGCAACTCTGCACAGCGAAACGCGGCGCCTTAGACGACTGGGCCACCCGTGCCCCCCTGTCAAATATTAAGTTAGATAGAAACTAGTACAGCGAATATCAATGAATGACACGTCATCTTGATGACACATATAATGTGGTGTACATGCACACCACCACATCCTAAGGGACCCAAGGCATTATCTCTCACCCGATTGCAGATGCGTGGTATTGATAAAAATGTCAGATCTAAACATAGAAACGTAACAAGGGCAAAATGCTTGTGAGTCATGTGCGCAATCTATGACAAACAACTAACTGGTAAGCCTTTGTATCTCTTACATGGTAATAGACACAGTAAATAAGACATTTTTGTGTAATTAACATGTGTATCGCATAGATGGGACATTCATTATGTTTCATTTACAGTCAAACACCGTTTTGTCGAAGATGAAGGGACAAACGTAAATACTTCAAGCTATGCGAAGTTCGACACAACCGAAAATTAAACTTGGCATACATTTACCGATTAGCACGTTAATAACACAATATATGCGACAAAACAACGAGAAAATGAAATTAATGTCCAACATTACTAAATTTATGTATCATTATTCGAATTAATGACATGTACGTTAATTGAGCAATTAACATACAAACTATGTATACATTTACGTATAGTTAAAAGTATAAAAGATATGTACATACAGTGAATAAAACAAAACAGCTCACCTATTCCACGTCCGCAGCTCATAGAACATTTAACATGACATTAAACGAAATCGTAATTACATCGGAGTCACTCGTGATGGGTAAGGTTAGAATAGGTCTTCAGCAACCCATGCTTGCCGTAAACGGCGACTATGCTTGTCGTAACAGGCGACTAACGGGATCGGGTGGTCAGCCTCGCTGACTTTGTTGATGTATGTCATCGTATCCCAATTGCGTGGATCGATGTTCATGAAGTCAATCACTGGATTGTCTGGTCCAGACTAGATTATTTACAGACCGCCGTCATGTAGGTGTAATATTGCTGAGTGCGGCGTTAAACAACAAACAAACAAATATCTGAGTAAACTCCCGTTATCAGAGTTTAATAATAATGAGTAAAGGCGAAATATGCAGGGACCAAGATTTTACTTCCAGACAATTGTAAGTTCGACACATCCAAGTCTTTAAAAATCCATCGACAAAGCATCTGCAGTGCGGTTTTTGTGTTGCATTAATGAATTACTTGCTTGACTTTAAAAAAAATCGAAACATAATTTTAAAAGCATATGTTTTTGACGTTTTAAATTGTAAATTTTAATTTCAAACATATTCCAGAGGTTGGGGACTATTTCACCAAGAAAATATAATGTTTTCATTAAAGATGGGATATGCATGAAATATGCAATACACGTCAGAGTCAAATTTATTTTCGCTTTCAGTAAATGATTTATGTTGAAATGCACCAATAGGAAATGAATATGAATGCCCATTTAGAACTATCGAAAGGTAAAAATTAATTCATTGAAATGTCGATGCACTCAACATTTTTAACTATAAAAGAGCATTTATTAGTCATATTGTTCAATATAAGTTAGTTACCTATGGGTAACATGTATAATCTCATGCAAATGTTTTTATTCTTAAGAATTTATTCTAAATTCCATGTGTCACAAAAGATGTTTTGTACGGTTATAAACATCGATAATATTACCATGCCATACGACAAAAATTACTTTTCAGTTCATAGAATGATATTTTAGTTCGTGTCATTTTACGTGGAGTTGCTCCCCTTTGACCAGTCAAATTTATATTGAAAGCAAACTTGAGCGAGAAGTAACGTACCTGCTAAAATCCAGCAAGCGAGACTGCAGAAATAATTACATGTATGTCAGCTAGTGTGAGTTTTAAACAGTTGTATATTTATATATGCCACATATACGGGATAGACAATCAACACGACAATCTGGCGTGCATTTTCTAAAAGTTCTTTGCCTGAGATGAAAACAGCCTATTCGATTTAACACTGACACACCGACCCATTCGAAACCCACTCTAAACCCGTGATACCCGTGAAGATTCGTGGTAGTATAGATCTTCAGCAACCCATGCTTGACGTAAAAGGCGTCTATGCTTGTCGTAAGAGGCGACTAACGGGATCGGGTGGTCAGGCTAGCTGACTTGGTTGATGCATATCATCGATCCCAATTGCGTGGATCGATGCTCGTGATGTCAATCACTGGATTATCTGGTCCAGACTCGATGTTTTTGTTTACAAAGCACCGTCATATAGCTGGAATACTGCGGCGTTAAACAACAAACAAACGAACCGACCCACCTTAAATCAGTTCAAGTCTTATTTAATAATTACGTCAGATCTAATAATAGAAAGTGCAATAAGAGTTCCGAGAAGCCGTTCAAGGTTATTTTCCACGAAGAGTGCTGTCATATCCTATCAATGACCAAATACGTGTTACGACCTTGCAGTGTAGGCTGTTATCGGCGATACCGCCCCGACGCACGTCAGCAGTACGCGACTCAGTGGATATGTGTGCCTGGTTTCTGTTTCAGTGTCACGTTTTATGAAGACTCTCTTCTGAGTGATATATGGCAAAACATAACAAGTTTTTGTTCAAATCTACAGAAACAATACCGAAACCAATGTTACTGCGAATGAAGCTGATTTATGGCATGACTTTATCAGAGGTAATTTGAGTGAGTGAGTGAGTGAGTTGGGTTTAACGCCGCTTTTAACAGTATTTTAGTTATATCACGGCGTGTCAGCTTAATATGGGAGGAAAGCCCGAAGTGATGCAGGTCTCAGACGTTTACCACTTCGGTGAAACCCACGAGCACGGGAATGGTGCTGACAAACCTAGAAACATAATTGGGGTGAACCGGGATTCGAGCCCACAATCATAGGTTTCTGGCGTGCCCATTGGACGCAACTCTGCACAGCGAATCGCGGCGCCTTAGACGACTGGGCCACCCATGCCCCCAGAGGTAATTTGAGGTGGAAGTAAAATTAATGGGGTTTTACGTCTCCTTCAAGACCATTGCGCTTCTTTAGCGTTGTGCATACACGTGTGTGTGTGTGGCTGCTTTTACTAGTCCGGGTGCCGATTTTATAGTGCTAACCCACTGACATACCGTGCAGCAGAATGGATACACAACTCTGACACAGTAGTGAGTGAGTGAGTAAGGTTTTACGCCGCTTTTAGCAATATTCCAGCAATATCATGGCGGGGGACACCAGAAATGGGCTTCACACATTGTACCCATGTCGGGAATCGAACCCGGGTCTTCGGCGTGACGAGCGAACGCTTTAACAACTAGGCTACCCGACCGCCCCTCAGACACAGTAAACGGTTCTTGTATTAGCCGCTTAATGCCAACCTTCAGCCAGGGTAACAACAAGTACCATATTTTAATGTATTTTGGTATGACGGGCTGTGGATCGAACCCAGACCTTCCGCTCCCTGGGCAGACGCCCCAAATATTTGAAATGTTGTAGTGCATACCACGTTACCTTTGACCTTTGTACATACATGTAGGTGAGATGAGGTGAAATGAGCTTTAACGTCGTGTTCATTGCACTTAATGTGGAGACGAGCTTCTACCCATCGACCGTATTCACCAATTTTGGCACCAAGTGACTACCATCTGTTTTCAAACTTGTTTTTGGTTGGTTGGTTTATTGTTTAACGCCGCACTCAGCAATATTCCAGCTATATGACGGCGGTCTGTAAAAAATCGAGACTGGACCAGACAATCCAGTGATTGATATCATGAGCATCGATCCACGCAACTGGGATCGATGGCCTGCATCAACCAAGTCAGCGAGCCTGACCACCCGATCCCGTTAGCCGCCTTTTACGACAAGCATAGTCACCTTTTACGGCAAGCATGGGTTGCGTAGGACCTATTCTACCCCGGAATCTTCACGGGTCTTGATATCCATGTGTGTACACGTATATGTACACAGTCTTGCAGGACACCTTCACAGAACACTTACTTAACCAGACAGAGATTACACAACCAACGACGACTTCCAAATGTTTAATTACGCTGGATACATGTAGTACGGTATTTTAAATAGCATCACATAATGTATTGAGGACTGCAACTAACAATAGATTCATGGACAATGCAAATCACAACAAAGACATCATTATTAGAACGAGTTACTGATAATATTTACTTCCACTCAATTATCTGATCATCTGGATAACAGTTGCAGCTCTGTGAAGTACCCCTGTGAATGTGAGTGAGTTAAGATTTAACGTCACATCGGCAGTATTTCAGCCATATCGTGAAGGCAGTACCCCTGTGGGGGCACCGGGTTGCTTGTCTTGTCTTAATGGGCAGGGTGGTCAGGCTCGGTGACGTGGTTAATTGTGTGTCATCGTACCCCAACTATGTGGACCGTTGTTCATAACATCTTATGCATTCTACCATGGCTTGCCACTAGATAGCATCACCAGTGAGTCAAGAGTTTTACGTTAGACCGGCATTATAAAAGCTATATTTGTTTTTAAAATAAAGACAGCAAAAGAATGAGCAAAATATCACATATTAAAGATTAAAAATAATCAGTTCAACATATATAAACGTCTTCAACTAGTCATTTCACATACCGTATTCGACGTAATAAGCGCCCTCTCAAACGGCGATATTTACTAATATATTGGCGAGTGAACAATCCAAATTTCTTCCGATTGATCAATGTACGCAAGACTTATCTATTCGGGTATAATACGCATTCGTGTGTTATATGCACTCTTAATTATGGGCAGTTAAATTCTGGAAAATATATCCGTCATGTACATAATACACAGACTTTTCTTTTGTATCACTTAAGGCTGTCAGTATAGTCCACGAAATTTACGATCTTTCAACTCTGTTTTTTTAACCAAAATTTTATTTTAATAAGGGCCCCTATTTCTAATTTTGAGTGCACCCTGGGGGCTTATTACGTCGAATACGGTATATGTACATTCTATCCTGGGGATTATGATGACCTCATGTTCACCTGCCACGTTCATAATGCCCCAGCAGGATTTAAGTCACCACCCCAGCCACTACTAGTTGTATGCAATACTAGCTATAGATTATAAAAGCGACAAAACCCTCTGCACAATCATAAGAAATGACTGCTCATATAGCCCATTGTACTCTAAATACAAAATACCACCACCTAGATAACAGTGACAAAACGCTTTGCATATTCATAAGAAACATCTGCCCAAAAAAGAGTCGATGGTAGGATTCCGACCATCACATGAGCATGTGTTTACGAATCATTATCAAATAGTGATGGTACCAGGTGTTCCCGAAACGATGAGCGTATTCTGACCAAATGGTGGCACCCATCACAAACACATGCAAAGGCAAGTTAATTGGTCACATGAAAAAACACGGGAATTTATGGCACAAGTGAAAATAGGGAATTGCATCGGACATCATGTTCAGATATGTAATGCATTAAAAAAACTTAAAATTGAAAGTGTTGCCGTGTACATTGTTAACATTCGGAATTTACAACGCTAATCTTGTCAGAAGCGTATTATCCTGCAACTGATCAAACGCTTAATCAAAAAAGCTCTACATGTACAACAATCATCACGTCAAAACTGAAATATACAGTATTTGCATACAAAAAAAAGACACACATTTTTACAAAAAAAGGATAATTCTATTCAACTTCTGTCACTAATACATACTTGTGTATTTTATCCCTATTCCGGCTGTAATTGGATTATGCTACACCTGCATATAAAACAATTTATCATCTAAAAGATACTTTAAGTATTAACATAACACATCTCACGAGAATTGGATCATACAACACCTGCACAAAGCACGCTTTATCATCGCAAACATACTTTAAGTGTCTACAACACTAATCGTACGAGGATTGGATTTTCAACATATGCATATAACACACTATATGATAAAACAAAACAAAATTCTTCAGGGATACAACACTAACATTGTTGGAAATGGATTATTCAACACAAAAACACAAAATCTTTAAGTATATACAACACTAGTTTTGCTGGAACTGGAATACAATAACTGCATACAACACAATTTATCGCAAGGCACAGACTTTTTGTATTATAACACACTATTTGAAAAATTAAAAAAACACATCATCTTTAAGTATATACAACACTAGTTTTGCCGGAACTGGATTATACAATAACTGCATACAGCACAATTTATCGCAAGGCACAGACTTTATGTATTTACATCACTAATCTTACTAGAACTGGATTATACAACACCTGCATATAACACACTATTTGAAAAACAACACATCATCTTTACCTATATACAACACTAATTTTGCTGGAACTGGATTATACAATAACTGCATACAGCACAATTTATCGCAAGGCACAGACTTTATGTATTTACATCACTAATCTTACTAGAACTGGATTATACAACACCTGCTTATAACACACTATTTGAAAAATAAAACACATCATCTTTAAGTATATACAACACTAGTTTTGCTGGAACTGGATTATACAATAACTGCATACAGCACAATTTATCCGAAGGCAGAGACTTTATGTAATTACATCACTAATCTTACTAGAACTGGATTATACAACACCTGCATAAAACACACTATTTGAGAAACAACACATCATCTTTAACTATTTACAACACTAGTTTTGCTGGAACTGGATTATACAATAACTGCATACAGCACAATTTATCCGAAGGCAGAGACTTTATGTAATTACATCACTAATCTTACTAGAACTGGATTATACAACACCTGCATAAAACACACTATTTGAGAAACAACACATCATCTTTAACTATTTACAACACTAGTTTTGCTGGAACTGGATTATACAATAACTGCATACAGCACAATTTATCCGAAGGCAGAGACTTTATGTAATTACATCACTAATCTTACTAGAACTGGATTATACAACACCTGCATAAAACACACTATTTGAGAAACAACACATCATCTTTAACTATTTACAACACTAGTTTTGCTGGAACTGGATTATACAATAACTGCATACAGCACAATTTATCGCAAGGCACAGACTTTATGTATTTACATCACTAATCTTACTAGAACTGGATTATACAACACCTGCATATAACACACTATTTGAGAAACAACACATCATCTTTAACTATTTACAACACTAGTTTTGCTGGAACTGGATTATACAATAACTGCATACAGCACAATTTATCGCAAGACACAGACTTTATGTATTTACATCACTAATCTTACTAGAACTGGATTATACAACACCTGCATATAACACACTATTTGAGAAACAACAACTTTTTCATGTATACAGCACTATCCTTGCAAGATTAGTAAATGCCTGCATATAACACAATTTATCATCAAAAACATACTTTATGTATTTACATCACTAATCTTACTAGGTTGGTTGGTGATTTCAAGTTCACGAGCGAAAGACATTCTGTACTAGGTTAATAATAGGAGATTGGAATGAAAGTAAGGTGGCGAACGGGTGAAGGGTGTCTTTCATAATGAGGAATAATGGAGACTTATAATACTTGATATTCATTATTCACTGTATATAAACTCTGTCTTTTCATAATCAATCAAGTTTTCATATATCACACAAACCTCACTTCATCACATATACAAACAATTGACAATTCGATAAGGCAATTAAGTGAGAAAGTGACCAAACATATTTTTTTCTGTCAAATAGTTAACAAAACCCATTGCATCATGATTTCTTTGCAGTGGAATAATATACAGACATGGATTCCGTACTTTCTTTCATGTTTGTCAAAAGTCAAATAAAAGATAACGATAATATTTGGCTTCATTTGCTTTGTTAACCGGCTTTCTGTAAGACTAAATACCCATCTATGCATGTCCAGCCACTAAGGTAAATTCGTAGATTACTGTAGACTGTCACCCAAGACACTGATCCAGGGGTATTTCCATCATACGGCTAACTACGCTAGACATTAATGTTTCTTATTGATATGATGTAAGTATAATGTATAAAGTAGAACTTGAACAAGTTCTAAGGAAACATGTGAGTTTTACAAACGATCGTCATTGCACCCTGGATTTGTAGTCTCAAACTGTAAACATCACTCTACATCACTGTGAATACGAAATCAGATGTATTTATCGCAACAAACGTACACATTATATCTAGTACATACATGTTTATCAAAGGTAACGTGCACGACTTTCCTGTTTACAAGAGAGGTATGTGATCGAGTGTCTCGTAACACTCAGGTCAATTTTCCACGTAGGTACAAGAAAAACATTCCTGGAGTCCCGGTATTGCTAGAGCATTCCGAAAACTCACATTTAACACAATCAGTAAAAAAAAGTATTAATGCATTTCAGGTTTACATTAAAATAGCATGTAGCTCTTTAACTGAACTAATGTTATACATAAGGTTCCTATGTTTGTATTGATATGCAACATACCTCAAGCTGACAGGTGAGAATGTCATATTCTGTAAAATGCATCTGTCATTTTTAACCTTTAATTTTTGAATAATTGAATAATCATGAACTGCTGTTGTTGCTGATTGATATATGGCCACGACAAGTCAGCATCCCCAAATACCTCTTTAGACTACAGGAAACTCCACGTGCATCGCCAATTCAGGTTTTGGCCTTGTCATTGGTCCCCGTGACGTATTCACCTTATGTTTGTGCAGCCTGGGGTTCTTCTGCAATGATGAAAAGGTTCATTCATTCACATATAAAACTATGTTGCCAAACCAATTCCCCGACCAACTGGTCAGCATAAACACTTGAAGTTGTTGATTAAGTTCTTGTCAGATCAGTGCTGCTGTTACTCCCAAGCTCAGTGACCTCAGTGATTTACAGAACATAGATGTTAACAGCTTTAATGACATATGTGGAATAGTACTGTGATCCCAACAAGCGCATTAAGGCAACTGAGACACACAGATGTGCATAAACAAGTGTGCTGTCTTTGAGCATTGGGTCAAGCATACATCCTCATATAAAAGAACAAAATATTGAAGTTACCTTTCATACATTCGGGACACTTTACTTCATCCAGGTTAGGTTTCTCGTATGTGCTGCCCTCAAAAAATATGTGACCTGTTTAAGAAGATATATTTGTGTCACTGTTGCCAAAGCAATATATGCACAAGAAAACTATTTTGTAATCACTGGTATCAGTATACAAATCATCAGGTCATTATTACTTGATGTGGTTTTGAACAACCGAGTGAAGAAGACCACATATTGTACGACTTACGATTTCTGCATTTGAACCAGCATCCAAACACGAGGGGCTTGGGAAGAACAATATTTTGGACGTGTAACCTTAGTGGTTGGTCATCAGATTCAGGTACACACAATGTTTCTAAAAGATCTTCTATCCCAGATGATACACGTGGAATCAGTGGTCCCGTTTGCTGCAAGAGTCTTATGCCACTCTCTAAAGTCACGCGCTGGGCACCAGTTAGTTGAGAATCAGCTGCAGCCCCTGTATCAGTGACAGGAACATCGAAGTTCTCTTCCTGGCTATTGATGGTGTTGTCATCATCCAGAACTCTTAGAAGGGTCAACAGTAACGTCTGACGTTTCAATTCCTTTTTTGCATCAGATGTCTCTTGTTCACTAAAGTAGTCCCTCTCTTCAGAAATCCATTTCCGTAAGTATTTTATGTCTTCTGAACATTGATTGACCACATGCATATTTGAAGAAGATTCATCCCATTGTTCTAGGCTTTCCTCAATATTCCATACATCATCTAACAGTGGCAATCTGATTTGTGCAGAGATCCAGCTGTCCGATTCGGGTCTCCTGAATCTGAGTCTTTTTCTTTCAAAAACAGATGGGAAACCTGTGTGACGTGATCCTGTTTTGGGCACAGCTTCAATAGCTTGGCGAAAGATCTGTTCTTGCTTTTGTTGAGCATTGGATAGTTCAACAATATCAGCCTGTATGCATTTCAGAATTTTACCATACCTAGGGTTGTTCCTTATAGGAGTTGAACAGAAAGGACAACTTCTATAACCGATTTCAACTACGCCATATTTGTTGAAAAAAGGTTGCATCCACTTATCCAGAAAGGTCACATCCAACATGTGGCTACAGTCAGAAAGTTGTACATATCTTGACTTATGACTGAAAGGTCTACGTATAAATGTAAAGTCGCCCTGGTTACATATTTTGCACTTGCTTGGGCACTTCTCGCCACATAATCCAGGACACAG
Source organism: Haliotis rufescens (assembly GCF_023055435.1). NCBI lineage: Eukaryota > Metazoa > Mollusca > Gastropoda > Lepetellida > Haliotidae > Haliotis > Haliotis rufescens. The sequence continues at coordinate 32,110,922 of NW_025963802.1, read as the reverse complement.
ATGCCTGCATTCTAGTCGTCTTTTACAAGGTCTGGAGCAACGGCGGCTATTATCATTGCACCGTTTGTCACATCGAAAATGTGGACAAAGCCAAGTACATTGCTTGTTGCATTCAGTACATTTTTCTCCACATTTGTTTCTACATTGACCGTGATCACAAAGTGTTGGACACCTGTGACTACAAGGTTGCGTGTATGTCCCTTTAATGTCGCTCATGTGTCCGCAAACAAGCATACATTTGTGTTCCTCTTTGCACTGGCGATGTAAACGACCTCCCCAACATTCAACGCATGACCCACCACAGGGATGGCCACATGTGAGGATCGTATTACATTTAACTTTGCACTGGATATTGGGGACATTTTTATCTTCACATAGAATCGACTTTTGATGGCCACATGTCAAGAGTTTGAGGATGTATGTTTTACATCTACATCTTTGGCCACACAGATTCTCACACATGTGCCCACACTGTAAGATATTCTCACAATTTGTCATGCACTGTGCGTACCTAGGATCGTCAGAGCACTTAATAAGTTCTTCATGTCCACATCTGGGAAGTATTTTAGGAACCTCAACTGAACATTTTCCACAACGTTCATGACATTTCTTATTGCATGGATGTCCTTCTGGACATACTTTTTCACAGTCGTGCTCACATTTGCCAAATCTGGGATCAAGATGACACTCACTATCTTGCACATGACCACACTCTGGCAAAGTTTTAGATACTGTAACCCTGCATGGTCCACACCTTTCAAAGCATTTCTTTTGGCAGTGATGACCTCTCTCACAAGTTCTTTCACATTGTGTTTGACAGTTTTCGTCTTCAGGGGGTACATGACAGTATCCCTCTTGAGTATGTTCACACACTGGCAACACCTTTGGAACAACAACAATACATTTCCCACACTCCTCAAAACATGGCTTTGGACAAGTATGCCCAACTGTACATGTTTTAAGACAAGCTTTCTGGCAATGATATTCACTATGCTCTCTGTCTAATGGATGACATGAGTATCGGCAAACATGTCCACAATTAAGTCGGAAGTCACACTTTTTCATGCAGCCTCCATCAGGAGCAGCATTGAAGTCCTCTGGTATAATTGCAACAATTCCATCATTGTTTGAATGGTTTTGACAATACAGAGGTAGCCCTGGTCCAAGTTCACCCATTTGATTCACATCAGAGATAATTCGTCTCCAGAGGTCACTCTTTCTGGACAGCAAATCAAAATTGCCTATGACATACATTCCCATCTTTGCTCGCGACAAAGCCACACAAACTCGGTTCTCGATCCTCAGAAATCCAACCTTTTCTTCAACATTGCTCCTTACTAGGGACAGGAGGATGATGTCATTCTCTTCACCTTGATAATTGTCCACAGGCGTGATAGTAACATCATAAAACTCTGGGTTTGGCAATTCTTTTCTTATGCGAGCTACTTGACCCAAATAAGCACTTAGAATTGTTATCTGTGACTTCTGATAGCCTTGCAGAAGAAGATACTTGCAAAGTCTAACTATATAGTTCACCTCAAAGCCATTGAAATGGCTCATTGAATCTTCTTTTTCACCCTCATGTTCAGAGTGATTGATGAAAAACAAGTTTTTTGCAATACCTTTCATGTTTTCATACTTAGATACTTTAGGATGGTCATCCAGACGAAGGTAAATGTGCCTCATCAGTCTCGAAATACAGGGCCTCATTCGATGCTGAAGTGTCAAACAGTTGATCCTGAGTCCATTGTTGACCATTCGTTCAAATAATGAAAGGTCAAGGTTGAATCTTTTCGCCAAAGTATGCACATTCGGATTGGGACGAAGCTGCTGGTGATCCCCAATGAGAATAAGATGTTCACATCCAGGATGTATTGATGTAACTGTATGACTTTCTAGAACTTCTGCCGCCTCTTCAATGATAATAATACGTGGCTTAACCAACTTTAACAGTTCATAATTCTTTGCCGCCCCTGTTGTAGTCATTCCAACTACCATTGCCTTTTTCAAAATATTCTCATCAATCTTTCTTTTGACATTTTCATACTCTGTCACTGTTTCTTTGAACTTGCAAAGCTTGTCTTTCAGCTCATCCAATCTCTTTCTTTCAAGAAAATCTTGCAATAATTGTACCCAGTACCAATAGAGACGCCATCGGTCAGTCCTTTGCAGCTTCCAGATATATGTGACATTTTGTACTTCCTTGGGTGTCATACATCTTCTAAGACGTAATAATCCCTGCATATTTTTAAGAATGACTTCCTTTTGTTTTTTTGAAAGTTTCTTCAAAGCTTCTATATTTTCTTTGTCTGCACCATTGTCACTCTCTGAATTAGATTCAGCATTGGCTTTGCTGACATCTTTCATTGTTAGAGCAAAAATTTGGTTTTCAGTTTCAAGTAATTGGTAGTTCTGGGTATAGTATTCTTGTGCAGATTGAACCCCTGCGTCTTTCATTCGTAACCATTTGTTGCGCTTTGTAAGCATACCAAACCCCAACCAATTAAGTATAGCAGAATTGCAATGTCTTGCATCAAACTGTTTTGTGAGATGATAAAAATGTTCTTTTATGAAGGGCCTCAAAACATCTTCATGAATGACCCCCTCTCTTAAAACATTTATTTGCCATCCACATCTCCGAATGTCGCTCTTGCACATTTGCAGTTGACTTGTTATGTCAGACAAAGGTCTGTTGCGTCTCAAGTCAAATCTTCTATTCCTGATGTTAAACTTGTCTATTTTGTCATTTTTGCTCTGGCCTCCAATACGGACAATGCTATTGCAGTCATCAGGTTTGATAAATCTGGATATTCCCTCCATGAACTGATCTAAGGCATGATTGGTGTAACACATTAGGAGCATTGGACTGGTTTTGTCATGTTCGGACACATCTTTATCATCTGTGTCCGTGTGCCACAAGTGTAAGTTTGACAGCAAGGTTTCCACAAGTTTCAGACCTACGTATGTTTTTCCAGTCCCGGGAGGACCTTGGATAATGGAAAATTCTTCTGTAAGGGCAGCTTTAAATGCTTTGTATTGTGAATCATTTAGTCCCAGGTCTTCTGCAATTGGCCATGTATCATGGTCTGTACCTGTACCATTCTCCTCTGGAACAACTTCAGCTTTTCCATTTTTGTCAGAGTTCAAGTCTGACTTCAGTGTAGCTTTAGTTTTACTAGTTGATGTTTGCAAATCTAATTCTGCATGTCGTTGGACAACCATAGAAAAGTCTATTGGCGCACTGCAATATTTCATATAGAGAGGTGGCCTTGTACATGGTTCACATTCAAGAATGTATTTCGTGAATGGCATGTCATCAGAGACACATTTGAGAGCCTCTAAAACAGGCCTGTATGCTTCAAAATAAGCAGGTGTTTCTATCATTACATATGGTCCTCCTTTGAATAGGCTAAAAGATGCACTGTAATCTATCTCAAAATACACAGTGACATTGCCTTGTTGAAGTTCATTTTCATTTCTTTGTTTCACTGTTGCATTGTAAAATGTCAGGAAGTTGTCTGAAGATAGACATACAAGTGCATCATTTGTTAGACGTTTAGTATTTTCCCACTTAATTCCCTTCAGTTCTTCAGTCTTAAAGGAAAGTTTGTGAAGTATTTTCTCATTTAATGACCACACCACATCTTGAATGATAACGTCTTTATAAACATTAATGCTTTTTCTAATGTTTGGATCTTTTGGGGAATCCCAATATTCTTGTATACCTTCTCTAAGTGGCTGAATAAAATCCTCTCTCAAGAGCCTGAATTGGGTGTCCAAATATTCATCAATATCACCGTATGTTCCACTCTTCTTATTTCTTCTGAGGAATGGTATATGTCTCATGTTAAGATCTTCCCTTTTTGGATATATAGACAAAGTCCGGAAATCATCAGGTGGTTTGATTTTCTTTCGCTGTTTTTGAGCTCTCTCTTTTTCTTTGTTTAGCTTGCTCAGTATGTGTTCCTTTATGCATGAAAATGCTTTCATTTCTTGCAAAAGGTCTTCATTCCCACTTTTGGTTTCTAGCTTCATTGTTTGAACAATGTTTTTTACACGTGTGTCAAGACCCAGTATAAGCATGACACTACTTGGAAAATGACTACTGATATATTGTAAAACAATGTATAAATCTTTTAATAAATTTGTCTTCTCCTCCATAGTACATTCTATGTCGGACATTTCAGTCAGCATCTCTGGCACAATCTTTTTCAAAAAGTTTGATTCCTTCAAAGCAGCCAGCATCTTTGAGACATTTTCAGCAGATGTACGACTCTTGCACCCTTTAGCTAGAATAGCAGTCATCAATAAGGTGTTGTCTAATGTCCAGTTCTCTGTATCTAAGGCTGTCTGAAACCAACTTCCGGCATCTGCAGTGCACCTCGCAATATTGTCTGAGGACTGACACCTTAAATGTTGAAGATCTTGTAAAGACACGTTTCCATTTCTGAAATATCCAGAATATTCAGCAGCAGCTTCACCGTCAGTCTTTGCTCTCTGCACAGGTGAAACCGGGTCAGCTGCTAAATTCGTATCCAGTTTACACGCCTTTGTTCCATGATCACTGTTCCACACCTGACTGATTTCATGTTTCTCGTTGTTTGTTTCATTGGGAAACCGTCTTTTGTGGTCTGTAGGGAGTTTGTATTCGACCACCTCCAGTGCAATACTGTGTGATAAATCTGATCTTTTCTTTCTATCACCATTCCTGGTCGCATCAGATCTTTTGGATCCAATGGTAAGTTGTGTTGAATGACCATCTTGACATTCGGATGTTACTCTGGAAGGAACTTCATTAGTTTTATGTTCGAGTGAAGGGTTATCATCAATTCCGCATCTCTTTTTCATCTCCTCCTCATATTCCACAATTTCAGGATACCTTCCTGTGTCTGACTTTGTTTCGAGACATGGGCGAAGGGATCGTCCTCCTTCTCCATGATAAAATGGCTTGGGATACCGCTGTGGCACTTTGTCCCTCTCTCCGTTGCCATCATGGTGATATTCATCATTGAGTCTGGATCCCTTTGGGGTCTCTTGTCTATCCATGGTACAGCATGCATCCACTGAACAGTAAACACCTACAGAAAATATGTTACATTGATTTATTGTTTCCTTTCGATTTGGTTTGGTTTGGTTTGTTGTTAAACGCCGCACTCAGCAATATTCCAGCTATATGACGGCGGTCTGTAAAATAATCGAGTCTGGACCAGACAATCCAGTGATTGATATCATGAGCATGGATCCACGCAATTGGGATCGATGACATGCATCAACCAAGTCATCTAGCCTGGCCACCCGATCCCGTTAGTCGCCTTTTACGACAAACATAGTTACCTTTTACGGCAAGCATGGGTTGCTGAAGACCTATTCTACCCTGGAATCTTCACGGGTCGTTTCCTTTCGAGGTGATGGGGGAGGGTATATTTTATGGTATGTCTAGTAAGGATGTAGCGCAAAGGGTTGTACGATTATAGTTTGGTTGGTATTAAAGTGGTATTAAACTCCTTTTATGCTCTCTAAAAATGTATTTGCTAAGATTGTCTCGACTTTACATAGACACCTTTAGCAAATCGCCCTTGTTTAAGTAGACATGTACGTATAATCATTGTGTACAATCAAACAAGTGCAAGTAGTATTGATTATTTGTTATATATCAATTGATATGCACTCATGATAAGAATGCTAAATGGTTTAAAGAAAACCATTTTTCACAATCACAACTACCCATCTCAAACATATTCATCATCATGATATTAATCAGCTTGTGTCATATTCCCAACAATTCGGCTAAAAGTTATAGCATAATGAACCATAAATTAACTGTAAACCGGTAGTTTGTTTAACTGTTACAACACATTTAACATTAACACAGAACAGAGCCTGGGAAATCCGCTCGGAGTAAACAAACACGAGCGTCACGTGTAGCGACCAGAAGTGGGATACGACTAGAACTGGGATAAACAGTCCACAATTTCGTAAAACCCCATTTACTGCGGTAATGCTTTCGGTTAGTTCTAAAACGTATGGCGATATATATGCGGAATTAGTTTAGTTTAAGTTATTTTGGGGGACCATACTGAATATGATCTTTTGTATATTTTCATGTTCCGTTCTCAATAAATAACCCACATTAAATTCTTCACTATAAATTGGAAACATCATGAGTGTCTTGTTATTTTGTACTTGTCAAATATTCACACGCTATAAGTGCGGCAATTCACATTCATGCACAAATGTCACTGTATATGTACGATATTTCTTTTCACAAACTATGTTACTTGTTTGAGGTGGCTTAGTTCAGTAGTTATATTTCACAGGGCGTCATACGACTCTTGCTCAGAAGCTGTTTGATCAATGCAACATTCAAGGTCTCAGTAAAGCTTTCAAAAAGGTGTATGGCAGAGATGTGGAGGACATTTCCAAATTTGACGCATCAGTGACAAAAATGATGTCCGATGCATGTGCATGATGTGAGATACGTTCCCGTGTTTTTCGTTCCGGTGAAAGATTAATAAACACATGTTCATGATATAGTCGGAATCTTACAGTCGCCTCTGTATTAGGCTGTGACTTCTATTGGATATGGAAAGAGATTTGTCGCTTTATTTAATTTTCTTTTTAATATGGAAAGGGTTTTGTCGCTTTCATTTTGCCGTCTCACTTCTCACAACCTTCACATTAAACTCCTTCAAAGCCATGCTTAAGTTACAAATGCAATGCGGCGATAAAGTATGGGTTGACAACCACGCAACATACACAGGATACTGCAGTGTTCTGTAGGTGGTAGCGGTCAGTGCAGATCATTCCATTTAAGAAGCAGAATGACATAAATAAGCCGTATTACACTTCAAAGCTGTTGTTCATGGACAAGGCATAGTTATGAAATTGCTAAAAGATTAATGTAATAATCAACTGCTTCAGGAATTTAAGTTTAGGTTATATGGAAAAATGTGAGAGATTGATTTTATAGTGTCTTTTTAGTTACTGGTGTTTTCATATATGATACACTGTCACACACGAACAGTCACTATATATTTTAAAATATATATTTGAACGGACTGAGAACTATTTGCGGTGCAGGTCGCTGTAAGAGTCATGACAAAAAGTATAATGAAACAAATTTTATTACAAGTATTTCGCCGGAATATCTAAATAAAGTTTTTCCATGTCTTGTCTCAGCAAAACAGTAATTTAAACCTGAGAAACAGATCTGATGTCCAGACAATCAACTGTAAGACCCAGAGATATGTTAAAACGTTTCTACCCAATACGATAAGCTTGTGGAACGCTATGCACGGGAAGTGTATTGACGATTGGTCACGAAGAAAATTTACAATCATTTCCCCTGGCTTAAACAAGACACTTGAACCTCGGTACTAGTCTTGTTACCTAATTCATTGTTGCCACAGGCTCTGTTGTAGCGAGTGAAACGCTGATAAATCTAACTGACATGTATGGGGGAGATAAGACTGCTTATGTTGTTATCATTTTGAAGGTGTTATACATTTTCTATTTAAATGCAAATACTAAGCAAATATCAGAAATAATATGCATTTGTACACCCATGGTTATAATCTGAAAATAATTTTCAATAGTGACTCAACTCATATTGAAATAGTTAAATCAGTGCATTACTTTAAATAATGAGAACTAACTTTTTCATTAAATGTTGATGTTTTGTAACTGCAACATTCTTAAACAGATTCCATTAAGTAAACTTACGGTATTCGATCTAACCATATACATTTAGTTATATTTAGAGTTAACATGTTTAATTTACCAGCTCTAAGCCAAATGATGCATATGTTTTAAATATTTGTCACATAGGCCATGGAGTAAGCACAGAAACGAAGTTAACGTGAGTGGAACGTCGGGAGAAAATAAATAGCAGTGACCAAGCCCTGTGAATATTTCAAAATATGTTTCTCCTTTATTCGACTTTATCGCAGTATAAAAGGGACCCAAAGCTTTGCTTATATTTAAATATCAGAAAAACGTTTGTTGAAAACATTGTATAGCTTCACATATACACTTGATCAAAATATTGAAGAGTAATGAAGTAACAAAACTATTTCGTAGCAAACGTATGTTGTATAAAACAGATAGTTGTCAACGGTATGTTTGCAAATTTATCTTCGCATATATCCCAGGAATTGGCGTTGTTTCAGTTTTGACGTATAATCTCGCTCTGAAGGCATCGACGTGCAGAATGAATGGAATCTCTGTGAGGTTGTGAGTATTATTATCTGTTAGGGTGTACGTTTAGCATTTCGAATCACCAACCTTCCAGAAGGGAAACTTCATGTATGTTTTGATACTTATCTTTTTAGGGGAAAGGGGTTGGGGCTGAAAATTATTTACCAAGGACATTTCTTAGAAATATGGAAATTGTTTTTTCGCTTTTATTTACAAGTTGAAACACACAGATGTAACAAAATAAAAGATGGTGAAAGGATGTGTAATTTATGCAAGCAACATGACTTTGATGATGAGTATCAGTATTTAAAACAAAGTGATTTCTTGGAAGGGAAAAGAATGTCGTTAACCATGGAAACATTTAAAATAGCCAGGAATAGAACAAGAGCTTTAAACGTAGATTGTGTTAAGACATCTTAAGACCAGAAAACCACACATCTATTGTTTACAGGATGCACACTTTACAGGTGATATGGAGACACAAAGATATTAATGACACTAAAATGAGTGCAGAATAAGTTTATATTCAAAGTATAATTTCACTTTGATCTTGTCAGAGAAAAAGGTACGTTAGTAAGGAAAATTATCACGCCAGACTTAAATTTCTTACAAAATCCCTACGCTAACACACCACCTAACACATATAGTACGGTCCAAACCATGAATCAGCATATTTCATGTTTTCTATTTTCTATTCGAGGACGTCAGGAAATTGTCTTGTCGAAAGTCCAACCCAAGCTATAGATTAGATCATTCACGATATCGAATAACACTACACTTGGCTGATACTGAATACACCAAACTGCTGAAAAAGTAAGGAAGATGAATTGCAATATACCAAATACATGGGCAGTGATAGCATAAACGTATTTAACTTAAATGGAAAACTGTCTTGGGAAACACATTAACCGATGTTAAAAGTAAAAGTATGAAATCGTAATATTACAAAATAAAAAGGAAAGAAATCAACAAATTATGGCACAAATTTGCTAAATGAACCTGAACTACATGCTAATTGCTAATTTAGACGCAAATAATACCAAACATAGATATAACAAAAACTAAATAAGATGAAGTCACTAATACAAATATCGAAGGTTTCATCATTAGATCAAACGGCACTCGACTGAAAATTGGAGAAACCAACTAAACATATTTTTGCCATTGAGAGAAAGACGTGTTTAAACAAAGCACTGTTGAAACTTGAAACCAAAAACGGGACAACTGTATCAAAAACAAAATAATTCATCAACCAAGTACAAATGCATTAAGATATTACCAATGTCACGAGGATTTCGAACATTTGGTACACCAAAGCCTAATACAGATTAACATGACAGCATTGAGGGACCATTAACCCATAATGAAGTACCAAACGCCCTCAAACATAAAGGGAATGAAAATGTCCCGGACCATCGGATTATACTGTCGAATTTTAAATATTCTCTTGGAAAGACGTTAAAATTTAAAAACAGGGATGTATTACACCTTTGCCTCAAAGCGTTGAACCAAAACACTTTCTCAAAAATTGGTAATCATTCACAATTCAGGGTTGTAGTCAACAAACAAACGCTCACTATTTCATGCAAACTGAGTGAGTGTTGAGTGCTACCGGGACAGTACATGCTCATCCTTTTTCGCTAACTCTTAGTGCCATTCATATATTTTTCACATATAATTCACCGCTTTATTGCTTCTTACGCCAAATATTTTGTTTGTTTGTTTAACGCCACACCCAGCAATATCCCAGCCATATGACGGTCTGTAAATAATCAAGTCTGGACCAGACAATCCAGTGATTGATATCAAGCGCATCGATCCAAGCAATTGGGATATGATGACATGCATGAACCAAATCAGCGAGCCTTACCACATGATCCCGTTGGTCGCATCTTACGACAAGCATAGGCGCCTTTTACGACAAACATGGCTTGCTGAAGACCTATTCTAACCCTTTACGACAATGGAATCTGTTTCGGCGGATAAGCGAGACTGGTTATTCTCCGGCGTTGACCTTTGTATAACCATGAATAATTAACTTCGATCTTCGACATCCTGGTGGAAGTCGCACTTTTCAGATCATAACCAAGCCAATACAAGCCGGGCACAAGAAACGGTTCTCATGGACGGCACATATGATCATGTTAGTTCAGGTTCGGGCGGGAAATCTCGCTATTAAGATAATTACAATGCTAAGACAAACTGCGGAGGTCCAAGAAACGGTTCTCACGACCTGCATGTATGATCATGATAATTCTGGTTCAAGTATATTATGACTGGATAATTGTTTCATGTTATAATGCGACTATAAAGTCAGTAGGACTACCATTAAGATTTGTATACATTTTGCATTTACCGTATTTTCTTGGGTATAGTGCGCACTTTTTTTCTCCAAAAAACACAGCTGTGAAGAAGGGGGTGCGCATTATACACGAATTAATGAGTTTTGATGTTTTTCCCCCCATGGAAAGACATTACCGTGAGCACGTAACACCGGAAATACCATGTCAACAAATCCATACTGAAGTACGCAAATTAGTCATGTAATTACACTGTCTGGCTTTAAAAAGTGTTGTTTGTATATCTTGACTTATGTTTGTAACTTATTTTATTAATTTTATTCAAAATTCCTTTTAATATATATTAATTAATTTCGGCAAAATCGTGTGTGAAGCGATCGGAAGATCGCACAACTCACCGTTATCAACAGCAACCACGGTCAGATTACCGCTATTGAAACGAACATTAGTTGCCAGAGAATGGATACATATATCATAAATGCCATACTGTGACTCGTTAAAAGTCATAATTGTTTTTGTTGGACGATTCTATGTCAACACGTAATTCTCGTGATCACGCGATCTCGTGCACGGGAGCCTTGACGGTGACTGGTCAGACTGGTTCCATGTGAAAAATAATACCCGGCAATAGCGATCAGCTGCTTCGCTTAGGGTTATTATTAGGGTACAAGTGGGCAGAGACGAAAAGGCTGGGTGTGGTTTGGAAATGGCAATTCATTTAACAAGAGAAACCACGTCTTTATATTAGGCATGGGCATGCGACACCCCCAACAGAAAATCAAATTTGTTTGTATCTAAAGCTTTGACACCAGATAATGTAACCGGATCCTTCAGTGAATGTACCTTTGAGATCATATGACTTTAAAGTGCTATTTGGTACATTACAAAGAGTTTTGAAATGCTTTCAAAAGCGACTGTCGTCAACTACACGGATACATGCCGCGCCGACAGCAACCGATCCACGGCAACAGCGTCTAGACTCACAGTGATATTAGATTTTTATGAATGAGCTTTTATATGTTGAATGAGGTTTTTGTTTTTGCTACGTGTCCTTACAGTCTTAGTCTCCTCTTATATTAAATCTCAGTAGGTATCTGTTTCCCCGATATTTCATGGACACGGGAACGTTGTCACTTGTTGTTCCAACACATGATATGTATGTCATGGAGCATAGGAAGAATGGTCTTATACTTTGATAAGTTAAGCAAGAACTTTAGACATGGCAATTAAAACATAATCTATGTGTCATAATCTCTAGGCTCCGACTCAAACAAAACACACAGCTCATAGGAACTGAATGCATTTTGTTCCCATTCAACTACTGCAGTGTCTGTCTTGATACAGAGCTCAGTATCTTAGTGAATCATGGTAGACTGACGATGGGAATATTGCTTTGTGAAAACCACCCTGACTAGATCTGTGCATTGTCGCGTACGTGCCATTCTACTGGGGAATTACGGGAGTGATATCATGGTTAGAAATTAAACATGATAATGGATAGTAATTATAGATAATAAGCAACACGGCCATTTTCATAGGAATTGCATTTTTTCATTCGCGATCTGTATAAAAAGAAGAAATTTTATTCCGCTTTAGTTCCGCATTACCACTTTTATGCGCTGCTACATTTAGCTACAAATCACGGATATCGAGTCAGTAACACTGCCATTGGTGCACTTTGCAGAACGGAGTAAACATATAAAACACAAGAAGTGCAAATGATTTTACTCTTATTAAATGTTTGTCAATTAAACACATAGCTGCATGTGACAGATATAATTCTCTATAGTGTTTATCCCAGTTCTGGTCGTATCCCACTTCTGATCGCTACACACGTGATGATGCCGTCGGTCGGTTCCTCTGGGTGCACCTCAGCAAAACGTCACCGATTTCTCTGGCGAAAATGGCACCGCATCTGGCGAAAACGGCTACTATGTGTCGGGCGAAGCCGCACCTCTGTTTTTAATAATGATGTATTTACATGTTATTGGATGTATGTGATGTATTTACACGGACAGTTTAGTAGTCCTCGGCAATCTGAAATCTGTTCCTTTACCTAAAACATAATACGAGGTGCCGTTTTCGCCCGGTGACGTTTTGCTGAGGTGCCGTTTTCCCTATAATCCGTTCCTCTCGGCTGGAGCCGCTATGTTATACGTTTGAAACATTGCGCTAAACTGCTCGTTTTTTTCCAATAAAAGTAAGAAGTATCAAATCTACAGTGGGACTACATCAAATTTCAAAATATAGTAGGTTATCTCCTAGGTGACTGGCATTCACTGTCAGCAGTAAGGTCTAATATATGCAATCGGGACAAATACGATGGTCCCTACTTCGAGATAAACTAGAGTGGAATATACATACTCGATGTGAGTGGGCTCCAGAACAGGCATCCTCTGTAACAGACACAATTGTTATGACAGTCCGACAATGAATGTCGGCGTATCTGTGAGTCTCCTTTCCGCGAAATACCGCGACTAAAAATACCACTACCCCGAATTTGGGTTACTGCCAAGTGCAGTGTAATCTTACATGAATATGACCTCTATGGCATAACGCTCAGTTATATAGCACGATACGATAGCATGCAAGGTTTACAACCGCCCGTGTATTATTTGCCAAGCTGTGTAATATTGATTCGTCGATATATTTATAAATACGTATCTTATGCTGGCTTTCTGTGCGGGAGTGAATGAGTGGGGTTGAACAGTTGTTTGGTTTTATCCCAGTGTTTCAGCTGGATATGTGAGGAAGGCCCGAAACTTAGACTCTAACCCCTTTGGGGAAAGCCCACGAACAAGGGTACAGTGCTTAACATAATCAGAGCGAACATGGATTCGAACCCACGATGTCATGTTTCTGTGTCCAAAGGGACACAACACAATTAGGGCGCTTGACACGACTTGGCCACCCGTACACACAGTTCCACTGAAATTGCCACAGGTGTTAATAGTGTCTTGAGCACTTATTTATAAATGCGACAAAAACATTTTAATAATCACAAGACTTTGTTCGTGTGTATGTTGTTTTAACGCCGCACTCAGCAAGAACATTCCAGCTATATGATGGCGGTCTGTTTATAATCGAGTCTGGACCAGTCTGGACAATCCAGTGATTGATATTATGAGCATCCTTCTATGCAATAGGGATACGATGACCAAGCCAGCGAGCGTGACCACCCGATTTCATTAGTCACCTCTTACGACAAGCATAGTCACCTTCACCGCAATATTCAAGCAATATCACGGAGGGGTACACCAGAAATTGGCTTCACACATTGTACCCATGTGAGGAATCGAACCTGGACCTTCGGCGTGACGAGCGAACGCGTTAACCACTAGACCACCCCACCGCCCGGACACTATTGTAAGCCTATGTTAAAGTATGGGAGTTAAGATCATCTTAGCACTAAGATCGCTTTGTGCAAGTGGGCGCAGTACAGAATCTTTGGAGTATCTGTGATTCTACTTTTCATAACAGATAGTGAAACCTCGTTATACCAGACGCCGTCTAATCCGAACGCGCATCGGATATTTACAGTTGGCAACGTCTTTATATAGCAATACGAACATTACTACGTGTTATTGATGCGTTGATCCGAACAATTTCACCGGGAACACCTCCGCCGATTTAACAGGATTTCATTGTATACGTGTATAGTCTCACTGTGAATTAAATTAATAAATGAAATATACTAACTCTTTGTTGCTCATCTCCGTGCTATCAGTCCCCACTAAAACACCTTGAACGAGCAGAACAACTCATCAGGTTTGGATAAATGTGAAGGTTAACGTAACAATGGAATTCATTGAACGACGCGCACGACAGGCGTGAATTCCATTGTTATTTCTTACCGGGATATTCCCATTACGGGCGTCCGTAAAATGAATGCCATTGTTATGTCTCACAAGGTAAAACCAGTTATTGTATTCTGAAGACTACATTGACAGAGAACTGATTTGTCTGAACAAATACACACCCCCCCCCCCCCCCCCCCCCCCCCTACACACACACACACACACACTAACAATGGTTGACAGAACAATTATTGATATGTCTTTAATCAGATGCATATACATGTATCATGTATCACCCGATCCCGTTGGTCGGGTGGTCAGGTTCCCTGATTTGGTTGACTGGACCCGTCAAGATCCGGGGTAGAATAGGTCTTCAGCAACCAATGCTTGCCGTAAAAGGCGACTTTGCTTGTCGTAAGAGGCGACTAACGGGATCGGATGGTCAGGCTCGCTGACTTGTTTGATGTATGGCATCGGTCCCATTTTCGTGCATCGATGCTCATGATATCAATCACTGGATTGTCTGGTCAGAGGTCGAAATAAAAATGAAATTGCAAAACGATAACCTTTCTTAATGGTCACATACTGCCTCCGTGGTCTAGCTGATAGAGCGTCTGCCCAAAGACCGTTAGATGGGTAGTCTGTCAAAAGAAAACACATATTTTGAGATTTTGCACAAGCAGAATGCAGCAAAAACAGAGGCGAAAACAAGGACTGGCCCGCTCGGAGTCAAGTATACTCTGTCTGAGTGGAGTATTCATGTTAAACTTCGGCATGGTAACTCAGTAGGCTAGCACTATAAAATATGCATTAGTCCGGACTAGTACAAGCAGCAACACACACTCGTGCATGCACGTCGCTGTAAAGTGCAATAACTTTGGACGCGGCGTTAAACCCAAATTTATCTCAGTTAGTCTTGGTTAAGGCTGCGTTTGGACCGCACACCCGCAGTCCTAGCTTTTAGCTGTTCGAAGTCGTCAAGGTTGATCGCAGGATCCATAGTGATCGATCTTGTCCCTAAAAGCAAGTGGTCGAGGTGTAGGCACGGGTGGTATGTAGGCACAACAAAAAATCAATTCTTACAGTAGCCCCTTTTCCAATTTTCAGACGGTTCTCGCGACTTCTCCCTTTGGTTTGGCGTACAATCATTTATAATTCCAATTCTATTTGCTATTAGTTACTCTCTTTTCCTTAATGCCCATAGTTTAGTCTAAGTGTCAGAGAAAGACACTTTGTGTTACCTTGTTCTTTCCGCCTTGCCCATGAGACGTAAATACTGGTATTGTCTTCGCCTTCACTGTACGACTATCGCTATATAAGTGCAATAATCTTGGACGCGACGTTAAACCCAATTTCACCTCACCTCACTGTACGACTGTCGACCACCATCTTCTGGAACATCCGAACAGAATCATATTGTCCCTCTGACGTTTCTATTCTGTTATCCAGTTCGTCTACCCGTGTATATTATAAGGAATGACGTTCATGTGTTTGATCTTCTACGTCTTACGTTATATCCAATGCGGTTACCGTAAAAACCGAAAAAACAATTGACATCAAGAAATAGCATGCTGTATCTATCTTTTTTGATATTGAAGAAGCTCATGATGCAACATGGAAGCATGGTATTTTAACAGATATACATGAGTTGGGGTTGAGAGGTCCCTTGCCTTAATTTGTATCCAAGTTTTTAACAGGCAGACAATTTCACGTGTGTATGGGTTCCTCCCTGTCTGACCATTATAATCAGGATCAGGGTGTCCCTCAAGGCAGTATCTTGTCTGTAACACTATTCAGCCTTAAAATTAACAGTCTGTCTCAGTCATTAAAAATTCTATTGATGAGTCGCTTTTTGAATACGACTTGAACATATCTTGCCGTGGTAAAACTATGCACAATAAAGAAAGGAAGTTGCAGCTATTCCGCAATAAAATCGAAACATGGTCGCTTGAGAAAGGTTCAAGTTCAGACCATTTGCATACATTTATTGTAGATATTATCGGCCACATACAGACCCAAAAATAGTCTTAGATGGTAGCCCTATTAAGGTAGTAGAGGAGACCAAATTCTTAGGTCTAATATTAATTTGTATCATCATTTAACATTAACTTCTTATATATAAGATCTTTTAAAAGGTGATTGAAGGCTCTTGATCTACTGAAAGTTGTTGCCAACTCTAAAAGGGGAGGGGATCAATCAACCCATCTTCATCAGTACAGATCCCGTATCCGAGCGACCCGAATGTGTTCGCAGGCTTTTTTGAGGAATGTCATATTCAGTTCGTAATTGTATATATTCCTGTTGATATATTATTTGATTTGTGTCAGATTTTTTAAAGTTAGTGAGAGAGATGTCTAATTCCTAAGGAGCTGTAGACAAAAGCCGGTATGGAGATATTACATCCAAGTATCTGTAATATGAGGTTGATCCCAACCCAAAGTGGCGGTACAAACTTGGGTTTGTTTCGAAACAGTTACTCATGCAGAGGATGAAACACGCAATTACAAGCTGGGATGGATGGGTTTGAACGTAATTTAGTTATACATTGAAGGGATAAATTTAAACGGCGTTGTTTGAGGGAAGGCTCATCAGCCTCCAGTACAAAGTATCTCCTTGAGATGTTCTAAAAGCTCCAAGACAGAGCCTCAGCCGTTGGTGATGTATACTGTCCAATTATGAACTTACTAGAAGCTCCACCATATACATCTGATGCACAATCGGACTTAGTTCGGATACGGTTGGTTGGTTGGTTTGTTGTTTAACGCCGCACTCAGCAATATTCCAGCTATATGACGACGGTCTATAAATAATCGAGTCTGGACAAGACAATCCAGTGATTTATATCATGAGCATCGATCCACGGAATTGGGATCGATGACATGCATCAACCGAGTCTGCGAGCCTGACCACCCGATCCCGTTTGTCGCCTCTTACGACAAGCATAGTTGCTATTTACGGCAAGCATGGGTTGCTGAAGACCTATTCTACCCCGGATCTTCACGGTATAAAGTAGTGTAAAATTATCCATATAAACTGAACTATATATCATCGACTAGTGTAATAATCCCTTCTTCCTATTGGAATGTTACTTGCCTTTTACGAGAGCTTCTTTCAGTATTTTCAGTTAAGTTCATAAGGTTTGGCCGGAGAGTGATCCGTGTGAAAGCACATGTTGTGACGGTTGCAGCGGTACTGAATTGAGAGAGATTTGAATTTATGCAGGGAATAGGCCCCCACTATTTTGTAAGTATACTATGAATATCTTAAAATACATTTATGAATATTTTTATACATCTGAAGAAAATATGAACTTGTTTAATGAGTGCTTTCATTGAAAGTTTGTTGTCATAATTTCAAAATACCCGTGAAGATCCGGGGTAGTGTAAGGTCTTCAGCAACCCAACCGGGCTCGCCGTAAAAGGCGACAACACTTTTCACTAACGGGATCGGGAGGTCAGGCTCGCTGACTTGGTTGATGCATGTCATCGATCCCATTTGCGATCCCAAGGAATAATTAACACGTTCTCATCGCGATTTGGCTGCAATATAGCCGATACGATAACTTACTTACTCACTCATGAACACCATATTGCCCTTGAGCAAGCTCATGATACTGGTAGAATAGGTCTTCAGCAACCCATGCTTGCCATAACAGGCGACTATTCTTGTCGTAAGAGGCGACCAACGGGATCGGGTGGTCAGACTCGCTGACTTGGTTGAAAAATGTCATCGATTCCAATTGCGTGGGACCCGTGAAGATTGGGATAGAATAGGTCTTCAGCAACCCATGTTTGCCGTAAACGGCGACTTTGCTTGTCGTAAGAGGCGACTAACGGGATCGGGTGGTCAGACTCGCTGACTTGGTTGAAACATGTCATCGATTCAAACAATGCATTGCGTGGGACCCGTGAAGACCCGGGGTAGAATAGGTCTTCAGGAACCCATGTTTGCCGTAAAAGGCGACTTTGCTTGTCGTAAGAAGCTGACTTGGTTGATGCATGTCATCTATCTCAATTGCATGGATCGATGCTCAAGATGTCAATCACTGGATTGTCTGGTCCAGACTCGATTATTTACAGACCGCCGTCATATAGCTGGAAGATTGCTGAGTGCTGCGTTATACAACAAACAAACCAAACCAATCATGATACTGTTTCAGGGTCGGATAATATACATTGTCAACTTATGTTTAGAAACCTTTTTCATAATATTTGATGAAATATTGACCCGGACGTCTAAAGAATTTCCTTCTTCATTGTGTGATGTTATAATTGTTCCAATACCTAAACCTGGACGTGACCATACTGATCCTACAAATCATTCACCAATTTCATTGGCCAAACCATAGAACGTATGATCAATAATTGATTGCCTTGGTATCTAGAAACCAATAATGTACTAACAAATATAGATTGTGGCTTCCGTAGAAACAGAAGTACCATCGATCATTTAGTACGTGAGTGAGTGAGTTGGGTTAGCGCCACTTTTAACAGTATTCCAGTTATATCACGGCGTGTCATCTTAATGTGGGAGGAAAGCCCGAAGTGATGCAGGTCTCAGACGTTTACCACTTCGATGAAACCCACGAGCACGGGTATGGTGCTGACAAGCCTAGAAACATAATCGGGGCGAACCGGGATTCGAACCAACAATCATAGGTTTCTGGCGCGCCCAAGGGACTCGCGGCGCCTTAGACGACTGCGCTACCCGTGCCCCCTAAGTAATCGTTGTTAAAAATGTCATTATAACATGCATTTTCGATATTGAAAAAGTAAATGACACAACATGTAAACACGATATTTTACAAGATTTACACGATTCTTGATTGCACGGCCGTTTGCCTCAATTTAGATCCAAGTTTTTATACAGGAAATTTCAAGTCCGCGTGGGTTCTACCCTGTATTATCATTATCGATCCGGGGTAGAATAGGTCTTCAGCAACCCATGCTTGCCGTAAAAGGCGACCATTCTTGTCGTAAGAGGCGACTACCGGGATCGGGTGGTCAGGCTTGCTGACTTTGTTGATGCATGTCATTGATCCCAATTGGCGGGTAGCCTAGTGATTAAAGCGTTCGCTCGTCACGCCGAAGACCCGGGTTCGATTCCCGACATGGGTACAATGTGTGAAGCCCATTTCTGGTGTCCCCCGCCGTGATATTGCTGGAATATTGCTAAAGGCGACGTTAAACCATACTCACTCAATCACTCACTCACCAATTGCGTGGATCGATGCTCATGTTGTCAATCACTTGATTGTCTGGTCCAGACTCGATTACTTACAGACCGCCGTCATATAGCTGGAATATTGCTGAGTGTGGCGTTAAACAACAAACAAACAAACAATTAGTATGCAAGCATCAAATGCACAACTACCTGTTTGTATTTTTTATTAAATGAAATGTACATGTATCATTTGCTACGGCTTGTACTATATTTGACGACAAAATTGCGACAATTTTGTTATACGGGGCAGGAATATGGGGCGTAAAATATGGTGCTGCCATTGAAAAAGTACATTCTTCTTACTTTAAGCGCTTTTTAGTGGTTGGACAGGTTAAACTAGTCGTTTTGGTTAGTCTGTTGTTTAACGCCGCACTCAGCAATATTCCAGCTATGTGACGGCAGTCTGTAAATAATCGAGTCCGGACCAGACGATCCAGTGATTGATATCATGAGCATCGATCCACGCAATTAGGATCGATGACATGCATCAACCAAGTCAGCCCGATCCCGTTAGTCACCTTTTACGGCAAGCATGGGTTGCTGAAGACCTATTCTACCCCGGGATCTTCACGGGTCTAAACTAGTCGTAAATCTCAGACGTGGATATGAAAGGAGAAGTTGAAATGAGTTTTTGTAGAAATTGTCAATTAGGAGAGATTGATAATTAGTCTTGTAAAACTCAACAATTCTGATGCTGTACGCTCACCTGCCATATTGTTAAGACACACATTTTCTTACCCGATAGTTTTTGTATGTCATATGTATCACATGACTAAAAATTAAACCTGAATGCCTTACTACCGAATACAATTGCTGTCTGTCCGATCATATAATAACAGACTTCCGTGATGAGGTGGGGTGAGGTGAAATTGGGTTGAACGTCGCGTCCAAGATTATTGCACTTATATAGCTAATGCATGCACGTTTGAGTTTTTGTGTGGCTGCTTGTACTAGTCTGGACTGATGCCGATTTATAGTGCTAGCCCACTAAGATACCATGCCGCAGATTAACATGAATACCCCAATCAAACACAGTATGCTGATTCCGAGCCGACCAGTCCTTGGTTTAGCCCCTTAATGCCGAGCGCCAGACGGTAACAACAAGTGCCATCTTTTAACGTCTTTTGGTATGATGCGGCCGGGGATCGAGCCCTGGACCTTCCGCTCTCCGGGCGAACGCTCTACCACTAGACCACGGAGGCGGTCACTTCCGTGATAAAGCTTGAATATTGCTAAAAGGGGCGTTAAAGCATACTCACTCCTCCAACGTACAATGTCATGTATCATGCGTATTCGTTGAAATTCCAATCTATTTTATTCCCAGACGTCTAAGGTGTATGTGCAGAGTTACGTCCCTTAGACGTGCCAGAATCCTATAATCGTTGATTCGAATCCCTAATGTTTCTACATTAATTAGCACCATCCTGGCGCTGGAGGGACTCACCAATGTGGTAAACGTCATAGATGTGTTTCGATCAGTTGCAGCTTTCAATCTGACACACCGTGATATATACTTGATTGGTTGGTTGGTTGTTTAACGCCGCACTCAACAATATTCCAGACGGCGGTCTGTAAATAATCGAGTCTGGACCAGACAATCCAGTGTTTGATATCATGAGCATCGATCCACGCAATTGGGATCGATGACATGAATCAACCAAGTCAGCGAGCCTGATCACCCGATCCCGTTAGTCGACTTTTACGACAAGCATAGTCACCTTTTACGGCAAGCATGGGTTGCCGAAGACCTATTCTACCCCGGAATCTTCACGGGTCGATATATATATACTTGAAATACTGGTCATTTTGTCTATGATCTCAATTTAACTGTCTGCTTGGCAGAATCCATACTGACGATGACTAACCCCAATAGAAATGCATAGGAAATTATTCACTTTCAGTGCAATCCATGCGGTCTTGTGAACACCAACCAAGGTGCATCTTGACAATTTCCTGTTTTAGAAGGCAAAAAAGTGAAACAATCAATTCTTTGCCATCGAGTAAACATACAACTGGGAACATATTGATGACATAACAAAGAAATTGCATCGATTCACAGCCGTACGTGTAGTCGCATGGGGCAATAGACTTAAGTTTAAGTGATTATATTGATACAAAACTGCATGCAATGGAATTCAATAATTTCAATTTGAGGGGATGGCATAGAGTTACACAGACACGCCTTTTTATCCCCCGCCGGGCCAGAATGGCCGAAGGGGGATTATGTCGTGGCGCAGTCCGCCCGTCTGTCCGTCCCACAGAGGGTACTAAGCTTGTGAAATCAACTACTCCTACAGTTTCCAGAGAATATCCCTGACACTCTACACACAAGATGTCGACATGTTGATGATACGCATATCGCAGTCCCGTTACGTTTCGACTAATTTTGACAGAGTTACTGCCCCTGTTTTACGGAGCTTCATTTGCCTAATTTTGAGAGAGGGTACTTAGCTTGTGAAATCAACTCCTCCTACAGTTTCCAGAGAATATCCCTGAAACTCTACACACAAGATGTCGACATATTGATGATACCCATATCGACGCCCCTTTTTATTTCGACTAATTTTGACAGAGTTACTGCCCCTGTTTTACGGAGCTTCATTTGCCTAATTTTGAGAGAGGGTACTTAGCTTGTGAAATCAACTCCTCCTACAGTTTCCAGAGAATATCCCTGAAACTCTACACACAAGATGTCGACATATTGATGATACCCATATCGACGCCCCTTTTTATTTCGACTAATTTTGACAGAGTTACTGCCCATGTTTTACGGAGCTTCATTTGCCTAATTTTGAGAGAGGGTACTTAGCTTGTGAAATCAACTCTTCTTACAGTTTCCAAACAATATCCCTGACACTCTACACACAAGATGTCGACATATTGATGATACCCATATCGACGCCCCTTTTTATTTCGACTAATTTTGACAGAGTTACTGCTCCTGTTTTACGGAGCTTCATTTGCCTAATTTTGAGAGAGGGTACTTAGCTTGTGAAATCAACTCCTCCTACAGTTTCCAGAGAATATCCCTGAAACTCTACATACAAGATGTCGACATGTTGATGATACGCATATCACAGTCCCGTTACGTTTCGACTAATTTTGACAGAGTTACTGCCCCTGTTTTACGGAGCTTCATTTGCCTAATTTTGAGAGAGGGTACTTAGCTTGTGAAATCAACTCCTCCTACAGTTTCCAGAGAATATCCCTGAAACTCTACACACAAGATGTCGACATGTTGATGATACCCATATCGACGCCCCTTTTTATTTCGACTAATTTTGACAGAGTTACTGCCCCTATTTTACGGAGCTTCATTTGCCTAATTGTGAGAGAGGGTACTAAGCTTGTGAAATCAACTCTTCTTACAGTTTCCAAACAATATCCCTGACACTCTACACACAAGATGTTGACATGTTGATGATACGCATATCACAGTCCCGTTTCATTTCGACTAATTTTGATAGAGTAAATGCGCCTGTATTACGGAGCTTCATTTGACTCGTTAAAAAAATTCATGCGGGGGATGTTGTGCTCTCAGAGCACTCTTGTTCTTGTGTATATGTTGCAGTCAATATCTATAATCAGACAATATGTATATTGACTGATTCAGTCAGGCAATGTACATATGGACTGAAATTGTCAGTCAGTATACATATTGTCTGAAAAATGAGACTGGATTTTAGACAGATTGACTGAAATGGATGAATGAAGAATGAATGAAGTTTACACAATATATTGGAATCCATCTGATGTATACAAATATCAAAACATCACGTATTACGTTTGTTTCCTTAAAAAATGTGTTTGTTTGTTGTATAACGCCGCACTCCGCAATTGGGATACGATGACATGCATCAACCGAGTCAGCGAGCCTGACCACCCGATCCCGTTAGTCGCCTTTTACGACAAGCATAGTCGCCTTTTACGGCAGGCATGGATTGCTGAAGACCTATTCTACCCCGGATCTTGACAGGTCGGGTGGACAGTAATACTATACCATTGTTCTGTCAAATGTGCAATGGCTACTTCAATGGAAGCTTTGTTGCATGAACAGGTGTTGAAAAAGAAAGAGTTTTCAGTTCTTCAGTATGGTGATATTGAAAAGTTAATTGAAGATTCCGGGACAGAATAGGTCTTCAGCAACCCATACTTGCCGTAAAAGGCGACTATGCTTGTCGTAAAAGGCGACTAACGGAATCGGGTGGTCAGGCTCGCTGACTTGGTTGATGCATGTCATCGATCCCAATTGCGTGGATCGATGCTCATGATATTAATCACTGGATTGTTTGGTCCAGACTCGATTATTTACAGACCGCCGTCATATAGTTGGAATATTGCTGAGTGCGGCGTTAAACAACAAACAAACAAACAAACATAATTCGTTAACGCAATGCAGTGTTCAAGAACCCATATTCTTTAAGTTCATAATGGTATGTCAGGACCATCTCACAAAGTATTGCGTGTTGCATCCATTGACATCTAAACGTGCTGCAGTGGTTGGCTTTCAGATGATGGACATTTATTTTGCTTAGCGCCCCTCAAATTTGCAGAGTAATGATGGTAGCGAATGTACTGCCTCAGTTGTCACTGAACTTAAGCTTCTATGGCCTGATCTTCTGATTGTCCATGGGAAACCCAGATACCAACAAAGCCAAGGTTCAGTTGAACGTTTAAACAGTGACGTAAAGGACATGTTATCTAATCGGTGCACACATAACTTGGTCCGGTCTACCGCGGGGTTTGATGCAGTGTCAGTTTCGCATGGTTTTGTGATAGCTGTGCAAATATTCGTTGTATATCGTATATTTTTGTTACTAACTATCCTCTTATTTGCCAAAATGAAACGGATATTACGAACAGTAAGTCAGCCAACTGGATTTGTTTGTTTGTTGTTTAACGCCGCACTCAGCAATATTCCAGCTATATGACGGCGGTCTGTAAAATAATCGAGTCTGGACCAGACAATCAAGTGATTGACAGCATGAGCATCGATCCACGCAATTGGGATCGATGACATGTATCAACCTGGTCAGCGAGCCTGACCACCCGATCCCGTTAGTCGCCTTTTCCGACAAGCATAGTCGCCTTTTACGGCAAGTATGGGTTGCTGAAGACCTATTCTACCCCGGAATCTTCACGGGTCTGTAGATTTGGTAGGTTGTAATTATGATGTTTGCATTTTGTTTTCCTTCATTTGCTGCACAGCAGTGAACAGATTCATTCTTGTTCCTCTACGTCTTGGCTGGGTAGTTCTTCGAGGCGCGATAGACGTTGTTTTCATAAGTCTTTTCCTTTGTATATATTACAGTCAATTTGTAAAATGTGATTTACTCAGGCAATTTATTAAATGTCTAAATATTTCAGTCGTTTAACAGATTGACTAAAAATGATTAAGACTGTTAAAATGGCTTAACACATTACTGTTGATTAATTATGTAAGGATAAGAAGCCAAACAATAAAGAAATGTACTTTTAATCCAAGCATATTCTGTCACTTGGTGATGATATTAAACATAAAAATGTTTGGAATTCGTTATAATAATAATACAGATGGACATATTTTTCAGTCAATTTGTAAAATAACTGAATATTGTGGCGTTTAATAAATTTCCTAAGTGAAACTTTTTGCACATTTTGACTGTAAAAATGTAAACACGATAAAATAAGCAATGCTCAGGTGTAATACTTTGTGTTGTAAAATAATCGAGTCTGGACCAGACAATCCAGTGATTGACAGCATGAGCATCGATCCACGCAATTGGGACCGATGACATGTATCAACCTGGTCAGCGAGCCTGACCACCCGATCCCGTTAGTCGCCTTTTACGACAAGCATAGTCACCTTTTACGGCAAGCATGGGTTGCTGTTCAAAGACCTAGTCTACCCCGGAATCTTCACGGGTCACATCACATCACCGGGAAAGCATCAGTAAAATGTTCATTGAATTTAACAACACAGTTAACATTATCATAGAGAGATTGGATGCCATCGAATAGTTTGCCTCTTGTACCAAGTTGGAACAATTTAATCCACAGGCATTCTCGATTAACAATGTCGAATGCTTTTTAAATATCAACAAAGCAAACAAAAGTGGAATCTTTTTTTTGGCTTTTCTTGTCTGAATTAAAGACGATAAAACGTAAAGATGATCAATACAATCTCTGTTAGAACGGAACCCAAACTGTTCATTGACTAAAATGTCATTTTCTCCAACCAATTGCTCAAACGAGTGTTAAGAATATCTTCCTAATTCTTGCCTGGAATCGATATAAGGGTTATGCCTTGATATTTAAGTGGGTTACGGGGAGCACTCATACCAGATTTAGGTATGGGGCTAACAATACCTTCATTCCAATTGGGACCCGTGAAGATTCCGGGGTAGAATAGGTCTTCAGCAACCCATGCTTGCCGTCAAAGGCGACTATGCTTGTCGTAAAAGGCGACTAACGGGATCGGGTTGTCAGGCTCGCTGACTTGGTTGATGCATGTCATCGATCCCAATTGCGTGGATTGATGCTCATGATATTAATCACTGGATTGTCTGGCCCAGACTCGATTATTTACAGACCGCCGTCATATAGCTGGAATATTGCTGAGTGCGGCGTTAAACAACAAACCAAACCCAAAAATCATTCCAATTGGGGACCGCCTCCGTGGTCTAGTGGAAGAGCGTCCGCCCGGAGAGCGGAAGGTCCGGGGTTCGATCCCCGACCGCGTCATACCAAAAGACGTTAAAAGATGGTACTTGTTGTTACCCTGTCTGGCGCTCGGCATTAAGGGGCTAAAACAAGGACTGGTCGGCTCGGAGTCAGTATACTGTCTGAGTGGGGTATTCATGTTAAACTGCGGCATGGTATCTCAGTGAGCTAGCACTATAAATCGTCATCAGTCCGGACTAGTACAAGCAGCCACACACGTGCATGCACGTCGCTATACAAATGCAATAATCTTGGACGCGACGTTAAACCCCATTTCACCTCACCTCATTCCAATTGGAGGGCACTATTCCGTTATTAAAACAATGTTTGATGATTCTATACAGTAAATCAACACAGGCGGAATTTCTAAGAACCTCAGAGGGTATACCATCAAGGCCACACACACGCCTTATCACGTTTAGCATTAAAAACAGCTTTTTCGGCCGGTTTACTTTAAGAGTTTCAAGAGTGAGTGAGTGAGTTGGGTTTAACGCCGCTTTTAACAGTATTCAAGTTACATCACGGCGTGTCAGCTTAATGTGGGAGGAAAGCCCGAAGTGATGCAGGTCTCAGACATTTACCACTTCGGTGAAACCTACGGGTATGGTGCTGACAAGCCTAGAAACATAATCGGGGCGAACCGGGATTCGAACCCACAATCATAGGTTTCTGGCGTGTCCAAGGGACGCAACTCTGCACAGCGAATCGCGGCGCCTTAGACGATTGGGCCCCCCGTGCCCCCTCCAATTATCAAGAACAACATTGTTATCATAAAAAGCATTGCCGTTATCATCTATACTTCACAGGGAATTATTTGCTTTCTGTCATTTGCCAGACCTAATTTGCCAATAGATTTCCAAAAGTCTTTCCCGTTATGCCCTTTATATAACGTATTAAGTCTATTTTGCTCTTCCAGAGAATAGGCACGTTTTGCCCTTCGGTTCATTTTGTCAAAGTCTTTCCTGCACTCGCTGTAAACAGCATGTAAATGTCGTTTAGTTAAAGCAGTTTTACTTTTCAACCACCCCCTTTCATGCTTACAAAGTAATTCCCACTTGTCGTGAAGTTGATTGTTCCAAGTTCATTGTAAGCTTTTGATCTGACCTTTTTGTTATTTGTATTATTATTTGTATTACTTTTTTGTTTTTACCTTGTTAAGTTTAGTGTCGGTTTCATCAATAATAACACTATGGAATGCACTATATGCAGCATCGGCATCATTGTCCTCATAAAGATCATTTTCTAACTTGTCAATAGCTTCTAAGACAAGTTGGAGTGACCGTTCGTCATTCAGGAATGATTCGAAACTATGTTGTTTTTTTCATTTGTATGCTCCTTATTTTCTAAATCATTAGTAGTGTCAGTATCAAAAAAACGTATAGATGTTTCTAATAAAGAATGATCTGGGATCTTTTGACTCCCGTATTGTTGGGTCATATTAACAACATCTGGCATTTTATCAACTTTGAAATCAACAACATGACACAGCTGTTCGTTGGGTACAAAAACATAAGCATAGTCGCGTTTTACGACAAGCATGGGTTACTGAAGACCTATTCTACCCGTTCTACAGAAGGAAGTTGAAATGCTCATGATGTCAATCACTGGTCCAGACTCGATTATTTACAGACCGCCGTCATATAGCTGGAATATTGCTGAGTGCGGCGTTGAACAACAAAACAACCAATCAAATTTCAACGCATGGCATTGGACAGCGAGATGTTATCAATACTCATAATAATTTATCAGCATAAAAGTTGAATTTTTAAAGTTTTTTTACGAACACCGAGCCTGATAATCACGCTTTTGAATTTAAAAAATCCCCAATTTCACTGAAATATGTGGTGCTGCCCAGGGCAGTTTACGAGTGTCCTTGACCCAAGGACATGTAAAAAGAAACGTAGAGGGGAAAAGACATTTTTAAATTATATTTTACCTCATCCTATATTCTTACAGAAACCAATTAATTAAAAACACGCCTTTTACCAGAGAGGTCTTATAGTTATGTTTGTTTGTTTGTTGTTTAACGCCGCACTCAGCAATATTCCAGCTCGGGATCGGTGACATGCATCAACCAAGTCAGCGAGTTTAACCACCCGACCCCGTTAGTCGCCTCTTATGACAAGCATAGTCGCCTTTTATGGCAAGCATGGGTTGCTGAAGACCTATTCTATCCCGGATCTTCACGGGTCTTATAGTTATGTGGAATCATGTCATTTTCACTACAGCAATGGTCGCCATCTCCGAAATACACCTATATTATGTCGTTTAATTAGCCCGCCCTATAATGTCATGTGTGCGTGGCATTCTCGTAAACAGGTTATTAGTAAATAATGAGGAATATATCTAAGTATTTCGCAGTATTTTGATCACAGATATTGACACCTCTACAAGCTAATGTCATTGGATATTGTGCTCGCAGATCCGATTAATAGAGCGCTGTATCCATGGGTAATGAAATAACTATTAGACACATCCCCACAGACCCGCAAATCAATGGGGCTTTTTCATATCGAATTCTGCAATACTAACACACTTCCGTGTTTCAAAGTTCATTACACGTAAAAGGGAAAATCAATGGACTGATGAAAGAAACTGGACCACCTGAGCCGTTTTCCAATTGAGAATCTTTTAAGGACGATCCATTGTACATCGAAAGCTTTTCTAACATTGTGCCGTGTGGATGTTACAGGATTGTGTGTGTAAAGACTACATTAAAACGGAAATTTGATAATTAATATCGGTGATTTTGGCTTCAGGTTGACTTGATTATTGTTCTACAGTGTTTTTCTGGTGGCTAATTTGATGTAGTTCATGGCTAAGGTACGTTGATGTGTTTGTATGTGGAAATATCCAGTTTGTCTTCATATAAATGACATTGAAAAAAGGTACAAAATAACCAAATACTGTCAGCAGCTCAAAACGTTTTGTTTACAGTCTCAAAAAATGTCATATTTGATGATATGAAAATGAAATGATTCGTTGAGTATTTGCTTGTTGTTTAACGGCGGCCTGTAAATAATCGAGTCTGGTCCAGTGATTGACATATTGAGCATCGATCTACGCAATTGGGATGCAATGACATGCATCAACCAAGTCAGCGAGCCTGACCACTCGATCCCGTTAGTCCGATCTCGTTTTACGACAAGCATGGGTTGCTGAAGACTTATTCTATCCCGGATCTTCACGGGTCGATTGGGTGAGTGAGTTGGGATCATTTCCGATTGGAATAGTATATCAGTTATATCACAGCGTGTCAGCTTGTTGTGGGATTGGTTGGTTGATTGGTTTGTTGTTTAACGCCGCAGTCAGCAATATTCCAGCTATATGGCGGCGGTCTGTAAATAATCGAGTCTGGAGCAGACAATCCAGTGGTCGATATCATGAGCATCGATCCACGCATTTGGGATCGATGACATGTATCAACCAAGTCAGCGAGCCTGACCACCCGATCCCGTTAGTCGCCTTTTTTGCTGTGGGATGCAGGTCTCAGACGTTTACCAATTTGGTTAAACCGGTGAGGTGAGGTGAGGTGCGTGCGTGCGTGTGTGGCTGTTTTTATTAGTCCGGACTAATGGCGATTTTATAGTGCTAACCCACTGCATGAGATACATTGCCGCAGTTTAACATCAGTACCCTACTCCGACGCAGTATACTGGCACCGAACCGAAGAGTCCTTGTTTTAGCCGCTTCATGCCGAGCGCCAGGCAGGGTAACAACAAGTATCATCTTTTATCTTTTGCTATGACGCCGCGGGGGATCGAACCCCGGACCTTCCGCTCTCCAGGCGGACGCTCTACCACTAGACCACGGAGGCGGTCTTGGAGAAACCGATGCACACGGGTATGGTGCTGACCCCAGGAAACAGAATCGGGGCGAGCCGGGATTCAAACCCACGATCACAGGTTGCTGGTGTGCCCAACTCCGCAGTCGAGTTACGGAGCCTTAGACGACTGGGGAAAAACATGCCCTCAATGAATAGAGATGATGAGACAATCGGGTTGGTTTGTTGGTTTGTTGTTTAACGCCGCACTCAGCAATATTCCAGCTATATGACGGCGGTCTGTAAATAATCGAGTCTGGACCTGACAATCCAGTGATAAATATCATGAGCACCGATCCACGCAATTAGGAACGATGACATGCATCAACCAAGTCAGCGAGCCTGACCACCCGATCCCGTTAGTCGCCTTTTACGACAAATATAGTCGCCTTTAACGGCAAGCATGGGTTGCTGAAGACCTATTCTAACCCGGATCTTCACGGGACAATCGGGTTTTAATATAGGCAGGACTGGATCAGTGACCTCGGAGCAGCTTGGGTCTGCAAATCCAAACGGCATAGCCCCTCGTGAAGATCAGGCTCAGAATATTATGGTTGATGCATGCCGTCGTATCCCAATTGAGTGGATCGATGCTCATGATATTAATCACTGGATCTTAATCTCTCGATTATTTACAAACCGACGTAATATATAGCTCGAGTATTTCTGAGAGTTTTACAATAAACAATAAAACAAACCAACTGAACGTAAAAAAGGTATATAAACAAAAAATGTTTGAGAAAAGATACCTTATAAGTATTACCCGTGAAGATCCGGGGTAGAATAGGTCTTCAGCAATCCATGCTTGCCGTCAAAGGCGACTACGCTTGTAGAAGGCGACCAATGGGATCGGGTGGTCAGGCTCGGTGACTTGGTTGATGCACGCCGTCGTATTCCAATTGCGTGTATCGATGCTCATGATGTCAATCACAGGATTGTCTGGTCCAGACTCGATTATTTTCAGACCGCCGTCATATAGCTGGAATATTGCTGAGTGCGGCGAAACCAACCAACCAATATAATTGATTATATCGTTGTCCTATGGCATTGTGAAATAATGTATAATTGCAAGTTAAAAAAATGAAGTTTCGGTGACTGGACTGACGCGTAAAAGAAACTTCTCACATTCGTCCAAACACTACCGAGGTGAACAGGGCGACTTGCAGCGCGAATGAGTGAATTCCGTGCACGCCTGAGAAAATTTTAACAGATTTTACAAAGCTGGAACTAAATGCACGCGCATACATGGCATATGAATTGGACGTTACCATCCTGTGATACCGCAGTTACCAAAGACACTCAAGACAAATGCCACGGTTATCACCGGAGCAAGTTACCGTGACAAGGAAAGTGTGCTGTCGGCGTTGCGTATATGTGGGTGCATATCGCATGAACCTTTGCCTACTATAGGCAACCGATGTCCGCACATTTCCAATTACCCGTGAAGATCCGGGGTAGGATAGGTCTTCACCAACCTATGCTTGCCGTAAAAGGCCCAAAAGGCGACTAACGGGATCGGGTGGTCAGGCTCGCTGACCTGGTTGATTCATGTCATCGATCCCAATTGCGTGGATCGATGCTCATGATATTAATCACTGGATTGTCTGGTCCAGACTCGATTATTTACAGACCGCCGTCATATAGCTGGAATATTGTTGAGCGCGGCGTTAAACAAACAACAAAGCATACAAGAATGACCAGTAGGGTACACTTGATGACTGTCAGCCCTGTTCGATGTGTATCCTACGGATGAGGGGGCACGGGTGGCCCAGTCGTCTAAGGCGCCGCGATTCGCTGTGCAGAGTTGCGTCCCTTGGGCACGCCAGAAACCTATGATTGTGAGTTCGCCCGGTTCGCCCCAACAACAAACCAAACCAACGTTACAGACAGACAGGACAGGAAGACAGCTGTCACAACTCAACAAGAAGACGCAACATGTGCGTGTCGGCAGCAACGGCATTGGATCACTACATACGTCGACGTAAACTTGCTGCAGGTATCAGAGCATAACGTCGTTTTCATGCAATAACGTCTCGGAATGCAATGAGCCGGAACTGTATGACGTTGGCAGCGAAATGACTGTCACAGGTCTTCGCTCAGCATCGGCTTGATTGAAGAAACCGTGTATACAAGAGGCAGCTGGATACATTCAAGAGATCCATCCATATAGTGAGTGAGTGAGTTGGGTTTAACGCTGCTTTTAACAGAATTCCAGTTATATCGCGGCGTGTCAGCTTAATGTGTGGGAGGAAAGCCCGAAGTGATGCAGGTCTCAGACGTTTACCACTCCGGTGAAACCCACGAGCACGGGTATGGTGCTGACAAACCTAGAAACATAATCGGGGCGAACCTGGATTCGAACGCACAATCATAGGTTTCTGGCGTGCCCAAGGGACGCAACTCTGTACAGCGAATCACGGTGCTTTAGACGACTGGGCCACCCGTTAAATTCTCCAGCTAGTTGCATTGTCATTCTTACATGGACGGACCCACGGAACACGACAACGCAAAACCCCATTGGGAACGAATTTCCTGTCACGCCCTCCACGTACACCGGATGTGAATCTAATTCAACTCTTTTGAGATCTCTTGGACAGGCAGATAGTGAGTGAGTTAGTATGGTTTTACGCCGCTTTTAGCAATATTCCAGCAATATCACGGCGGGGGACACCAGAAATGGGCTTCACACATTGTACCCATGTCGGGATTCGAACCCGGGTCTTCGGCGTGACGAGCGAACGCTTTAACCACTAGGCTACCCGACCGCCCTGGACAGGCAGATAAGATTATTTACAGACCGCCGTCATATAGATGGAATATTGCTGAGTGCAATCCAGTGATCGATATCATGAGCATCGACCCACGCAATTGGGATCGATGACATGTATCAACCAATCAGCGAGCCTGACCACCCGATCCCGCGTTAGTCGTCTTTTACGACAAGCATAGTCGCCTTTTACGGCAAGCATAGGTTCCTGAAGACCTATTCTACCCCGGATCTTCTCGGGTCCGCATTAAGATGACACCGGGTGTTCACGGAACGGATGGGCATGGCCTATCCTGCTTCTCACACCCGTCGTACGTGACGGGAGAGGTATCTCCACAGCTGACTCTAGCAGAGGTTGAATGAGATAGGCGTAAAGCTAATTTAATGTTTTTTGTATAATCAAAAGATGAGAATACAAAACGTAAAGTGAGTGAGTTGGGTTTAACGCCGCTTCAAACAGTGTTTCAGTTATAGCACGGAGTGTCAGCCTAATGTTGGAGGAAACCCCGACGTGATGCGGGTCGCCCATGTGAAACTGTGAGCTTGCGTATGGTGCTGACAAACCGATTGAATTTAAATTTTAATGATGTCGATAACAATGCTCTATTAGTTTTTGTACGTCGGGGAAAAGGTTTTTAAATTGCTTCATACAACTCTGTTTGCAAGGTAAAATCTTTTGGGAAATGATTGTTTTAAACGCACGACACGCAACATGACTTTTTCGAAAAGAGCCTCGCTTGAAATAAATTTCCTTATTGTCTACGCAAGTAATGTGATGATAGCACAGTGCAGGTGTATATGGTGGTAGCAGACACTATTCCACAGAGTTCTCGAAGGTTAGAGCGTTTGCATTCAATCTACAAAACAGATACAAATTAATTCCCCCAAGAGAATATGATCGTAATAATGTCGTTAGTCTTTGTGCAATAGTGTGAGAACACGTCTATTAAAAAAAAATAGATATGAGCTGTGTGAATAGAGGTGTGAACGTACTTGACATACCTGTTGTGCATCAAATTGCTACGC
Source organism: Haliotis rufescens (assembly GCF_023055435.1). Taxonomy (NCBI): domain Eukaryota; kingdom Metazoa; phylum Mollusca; class Gastropoda; order Lepetellida; family Haliotidae; genus Haliotis; species Haliotis rufescens. The sequence goes on along the minus strand of NW_025963802.1, from coordinate 32,077,088 downwards.
TTGTTGATATTCTGGAAAAGAATATAGGTCCCCAGCAAACCATGCTTGTCTCCCTGTGGGGATTTCGGGTAAGACTATAGGTCCCCAGCAACCCATGCTTGTCTCCCCGTGGGTAATCCTAGTAAGACTATAGGTCTCCAGCAACCTATGCTTGTCTCCCTGGGGAGATTCTGGGAAAGAATATAGGTCCCCAGCAACCTATGCTTGTCTCCCAAAGGGTATTCCTAGGAAGAATAAATGTCCCCAGCAACCTATTCTTATCTCCCCATGGGTATTCCTAGTAAGAATAAATGTCCCCAGCAACCTATGCTTGTCTCCCCATGGGTATTCCTGGTAAGAATAAATGTCCCCAGCAACCTATGTTTGTCTCCCCATGGGTATTCCTGGTAAGAATAAATGTCCCCAGCAACCTATGCTTGTTTCCCTGTGGGATTCCAGGAACGAGTATAGGTCCCCAGCAACCTATGCTTCTCTCCCCATGGGTATTCCTAGTAAGAATAAAGGTCCCCAGCAACCTATGCTTGTCTCCCCATGGGTACTCCTGGAAAGAATATAGGTCCCCAGCAACCTATGCTTGTCTCCCCATGGGTACTCCTGGAAAGAATATAGGTCTCCAGCAACCTATGCTTCTCTCATCATGGGTATTCCTGGTAAGAATAAATGTCCCCAGCAACCTATGCTTGTTTCCCTGCGGGATTCCAGGAACGAGTATGTCCTCAACAACCAATGATTGTCTGGCCGTGGGGATTACGGGTTAGAATACAGGTCCCTAGCAACCTATGGTTGTTGGAAGCTACTGATGGGATCGAGTGGTCAAGCTCCGTTATTTGCAAGTGGTTGATTGCCTGTGATGCTCATGATATCAATCATCGAAATACATGGTCCATTATCGATTATTGAGAGACCGCCGTTAAATAGCTGAAATACTGCTGAGTGCGGCATTAAACAACTAACAAACAATTATAAGAACCTGGTTGAGATTCGAAGTGGCACTGGCGTAGCCTAGTGGTTAATATTGTGCGGGAATATTGCTAAAAGCGGCGTCAAACCAAACTTACTCACTCACTCAATATAATTTAAAACGATTAGGCGAAGCTGCAGAAAGAAGCTTTCTGAAGAACCATTTGAATTTTGGATAATCTATAGATTGGTTTGGACCCGTGAAGATTCCGGGGTAGAATAGGTCTTCAGCAAACCATGCTTGCCGTTAAAGGTGACTTACGGGATCGGGTGGTCAGGCTCGCTGACTTGGTTGATGCTCGCATCGATCCCAATTGCGTGGATCGATGCTCATGATATTAATCACTGGATTGTCTGGTCCAGACTCTATTATTTACAGACCGCCGTCATATATCTGGAATATTGCTGGGTGCGGCGTTAAACAACAAACCAAACCAAAAATCTTTAAATTTTCAAACAAACCAGTTTTCTCGTCAGTGCGACCATCCGATCCTCAGCTTAGTAGGCAATCATTATGCAATCTGCGCCAGAATCTCTGGGTAGAATAGGTCTTCAGCAACCCATACTTGCCGTAAAAGGTGACTATGCTTGTCGTAAAAGGCGACTAACGGGATCGGGTGGTCAGGTTCGCTGACTTGGTTGATGCATGCCATCGATCCCAATTGCGTGGATCGATGCTCATGATATTAATCACTGGATTGTCTGGTCCAGACTCGATTATTTACAGACCGCCGTCATATAGCTGGAATATTGCTGCGTGCGGCGTTAAACAACAAACCAACCAACCAACTCTGTCAACACATGGTTTGACTGATATACCCCCAGGTCGCCATGGTTGCTGGTTGCGGTGTAAAACAACACTCACCCATTGCATTCGTAAACCGAGTTCTTCACGACGCAAAGTTTTATATTCGCGAAATATGTATGACTCAAAATTAATATTGTTCGTGTGAAGGTAACAATGAATAACGGTTTAAACTTAGTCTTTTGTAAAAAGACAGATGTTATCAAACGTAACCTCAAAGTGGCTGGTGAACCTTTTTTTTTTTAAATGAACGCTCACACAGGTTTTAACACATAGTGAATTTCATAACGTTACAAGTACAAAATTAAAGCAACGGGAACTGTTTAGACACGTGAAAATGTTTATTCATTACTTTCTACACAGAAGCCGATTGGCAATGATAAATCCACATTGCGAATACTTATACTACTTCTCAATATTTAAGACATGAACGATGTGCGGGAATTGTTTATTTCTTTTATGAGATATCAGCATCGTGTACAGCTTCTTTAAGTATGTTGATAAAATGTAATAGCTTTAAAATATTCATCCAAATTTTAATACAGATGACACCATGAATAGAATCATGGAAATGTCGGACCAGTCCATTTTACGAACAGGTGGGTTAAGTTTGGCATATCCCGCATATTCTCACAATCCTCACGTCGATTATCTGTACCTTTTCCCCTAATACCCGTTGTTATATATCTCATATGACCACTGCGTTTATCTGCGTAGCCCAGCTACATCTATGGGGAACAACTTTCCAGACACTTCCATCTCAGAAATACTGTCGTCCAGCAATATTCTTGCTATATGACGGTGGTCTGTAATAATCGAGTCTGGACCAGACAATCCAGGGACTGATATCATGAGCATCGATCCACGCAATTTGCATCGATGACATGCATCAAACAAGTCAGCGAGCCTAACCCGATCCCTTTAGTCGCCTCTTACGACAAGCACAGTCGCCTTTTACGGCACGCTTGGGTTGCTGAAGACCTATTCTATATATATATAAATGACATTGAAAAAAGGTACAAAATAACCAAATACTGTCAGCAGCTCAATACGTTTTGTTTACAGTCTCAAAAAATGTCATATTTGATGATATGAAAATGAAATGATTCGTTGAGTATTTGCTTGTTGTTTAACGGCGGCCTGTAAATAATCGAGTCTGGTCCAGTGATTGACATATTGAGCATCGATCTACGCAATTGGGATGCAATGACATGCATCAACCAAGTCAGCGAGCCTGACCACTCGATCCCGTTAGTCCGATCTCGTTTTACGACAAGCATGGGTTGCTGAAGACTTATTCTATCCCGGATCTTCACGGGTCGATTGGGTGAGTGAGTTGGGATCATTTCCGATTGGAATAGTATATCAGTTATATCACAGCGTGTCAGCTTGTTGTGGGATTGGTTGGTTGATTGGTTTGTTGTTTAACGCCGCAGTCAGCAATATTCCAGCTATATGGCGGCGGTCTGTAAATCGAGTCTGGAGCAGACAATCCAGTGGTCGATATCATGAGCATCGATCCACGCATTTGGGATCGATGACATGTATCAACCAAGTCAGCGAGCCTGACCACCCGATCCCGTTAGTCGCCTTTTTTGCTGTGGGATGCAGGTCTCAGACGTTTACCAATTTGGTTAAACCGGTGAGGTGAGGTGCGTGCGTGCGTGTGTGGCTGTTTTTATTAGTCCGGACTAATGGCGATTTTATAGTGCTAACCCACTGCATGAGATACATTGCCGCAGTTTAACATCAGTACCCTACTCCGACGCAGTATACTGGCACCGAACCGAAGAGTCCTTGTTTTAGCCGCTTCATGCCGAGCGCCAGGCAGGGTAACAACAAGTATCATCTTTTATCTTTTGCTATGACGCCGCGGGGGATCGAACCCCGGACCTTCCGCTCTCCAGGCGGACGCTCTACCACTAGACCACGGAGGCGGTCTTGGAGAAACCGATGCACACGGGTATGGTGCTGACCCCAGGAAACAGAATCGGGGCGAGCCGGGATTCAAACCCACGATCACAGGTTTCTGGTGTGCCCAACTCCGCAGTCGAGTTACGGAGCCTTAGACGACTGGGGAAAAACATGCCCTCAATGAATAGAGATGATGAGACAATCGGGTTGGTTTGTTGGTTTGTTGTTTAACGCCGCACTCAGCAATATTCCAGCTATATGACGGCGGTCTGTAAATAATCGAGTCTGGACCTGACAATCCAGTGATAAATATCATGAGCACCGATCCACGCAATTAGGAACGATGCCATGCATCAACCAAGTCAGCGAGCCTGACCACCCGATCCCGTTAGTCGCCTTTTACGACAAATATAGTCGCCTTTAACGGCAAGCATGGGTTGCTGAAGACCTATTCTAACCCGGATCTTCACGGGACAATCGGGTTTTAATATAGGCAGGACTGGATCAGTGACCTCGGAGCAGCTTGGGTCTGCAAATCCAAACGGCATAGCCCCTCGTGAAGATCAGGCTCAGAATATTATGGTTGATGCATGCCGTCGTATCCCAATTGAGTGGATCGATGCTCATGATATTAATCACTGGATCTTAATCTCTCGATTATTTACAAACCGACGTAATATATAGCTCGAGTATTTCTGAGAGAATAAAACAAACCAACTGAACGTAAAAAAGGTATATAAACAAAAAATGTTTGAGAAAAGATACCTTATAAGTATTACCCGTGAAGATCCGGGGTAGAATAGGTCTTCAGCAATCCATGCTTGCCGTCAAAGGCGACTACGCTTGTAGAAGGCGACCAATGGGATCGGGTGGTCAGGCTCGGTGACTTGGTTGATGCACGCCGTCGTATTCCAATTGCGTGTATCGATGCTCATGATGTCAATCACAGGATTGTCTGGTCCAGACTCGATTATTTTCAGACCGCCGTCATATAGCTGGAATATTGCTGAGTGCGGCGAAACCAACCAACCAATATAATTGATTATATCGTTGTCCTATGGCATTGTGAAATAATGTATAATTGCAAGTTAAAAAAATGAAGTTTCGGTGACTGGACTGACGCGTAAAAGAAACTTCTCACATTCGTCCAAACACTACCGAGGTGAACAGGGCGACTTGCAGCGCGAATGAGTAAATTCTGTGCACGCCCGAGAAAATTTTAACAGATTTTACAAAGCTGGAACCAAATGCACGCGCATACATGGCATATGAATTGGACGTTACCATTCTGTGATACCGCAGTTACCAAAGACACTCAAGACAAATGCCACGGTTATCACCGGAGCAAGTTACCGTGACAAGGAAAGTGTGCTGTCGGCATTGCGTATATGTGGGTGCATATCGCATGAACCTTTGCCTACTATAGGCAACCGATGTCCGCACATTTCCAATTACCCGTGAAGATCCGGGGTAGGATAGGTCTTCAGCAACCCATGCTTGCCGTAAAAGGCGACTAACGGGATCGGGTGGTCAGGCTCGCTGACTTGGTTGATGCATGTCATTGACCCAAAGTGTGAGGATCGATGCTTATGATAGCAATCACTGGATTGACTGGTCCAGACTCGATTATTTACAGACCGCCGTCATAAAGCAGGAATATTGCTGAGTGCGGCGTCAAACAACAAACCAACCAACGTTACAGACAGACAGGACAGGAAGACAGCTGTCACAACTCAACAAGAAGACGCAACGTGTGCGTGTCGGCAGCAACGGCATTGGATCACTACATACGTCGACGTAAACGTGCTGCAGGTATAAGAGCATAACGTCGTTTTCATGCAATAACGTCTCGAAATGCAATGAGCCGGAACTGTATGACGTTGGCAGCGAAATGACTGTCACAGGTCTTCGCTCAGCATGGGCTTGATTGAAGAAACCGTGTATACAAGAGGCAGCTGGATACATTCAAGAGATCCATCCATATAGTGAGTGAGTGAGTTGGGTTTAACGCCGCTTTTAACAGTATTCCAGTTCTTTCGCGGCGTGTCAGCTTAATGTGTGGGAGGAAAGCCCGAAGTGATGCAGGTCTCAGACGTTTACCACTCCGGTGAAACCCACGAGCACGGGTATGGTGCTGACAAACCTAGAAACATAATCGGGGCGAACCTGGATTCGAACGCACAATCATAGGTTTCTGGCGTGCCTAAGGGACGCAACTCTGTACAGCGAATCACGGTGCCTCAGACGACTAGGCCACCCGTTAAATTCTCCAGCTAGTTGCATTGTCATTCTTACATGGACGGACCCACGGAACACGACAACGCAAAACCCCATTGGGAACGAATTGTCCTGTCACGCCCTCCATGTACACCGGATGTGAATCTAATTCAACACTTTTGAGATCTCTTGGACAGGCAGATAAGATTATTTACAGACCGCCGTCATATAGATGGAATATTGCTGAGTGCAATCCAGTGATCGATATCATGAGCATCGATCCACGCAATTGGGATCGATGACATGCATCAACCAAGTCAGCGAGCCTGACCACCCGATTCCGTTAGTCGCCTTTTACAACAAGCATAGTCGCCTTTTACGGCAAGCATGGGTTGCTGAAGACCTATTCTACCCCGGATCTTCTCGGGTCCGCATTTAGATGACACCGGGTGTTCACGGAACGGATGGGCATGGCCTATCCTGCTTCTCACACCCGGCGTACGTGACGGGAGAGGTATCTCCACAGCTGACTCTAGCAGAGGTTGAATGAGATAGGCGTAAAGCTAATTTAATGTTTTATGTATAATCAAAAGATGAGAATACAAAACGTAAAGTGAGTGAGTTGGGTTTAACGCCGCTTCAAACAGTGTTTCAGTTATAGCAGTGAGTGTCAGCCTAATGTTGGAGGAAACCCCGACGTGATGCGGGTCGCCCATGTGAAACTGTGAGCTTGCGTATGGTGCTGACAAACCGATTGAATTTAAATTTTAATGATGTCGATAACAATGCTCTATTAGTTTTTGTACGTCGGGGAAAAGGTTTTTAAATTGCTTCATACAACTCTGTTTGCAAGGTAAAATCTTTTGGGAAATGTTTGTTTAAACGCACGACACGCAACATGACTTTTTCGAAAAGAGCCTCGCTTGAAATAAATTTCCTTATTGTCTACGCAAGTAATGTGATGATAACACGGTGCAGGTGTATATGGTGGGAGCAGCCATTATTCCACAGAGTTCTCGAAACTTGGAGCGTTTGCATTCAATCTACAAAACAGATACAAATCAATTACCCAAAGAGAATATGATCGTAATTAGGTCGTTAGTCTTTGTGCAATAGTGTGAGAACACGTCTTTTAAAAAAAATTAGATATGAGCTGTGTGAATAGAGGTGTGAACGTACTTGACATACCTGTTGTGCATCAAATTGCTACGCTTGTTGATATTCTGGAAAAGAATATAGGTCCCCAGCAAACCATGCTTGTCTCCCTGTGGGGATTTCGGGTAAGACTATAGGTCCCCAGCAACCCATGCTTGTCTCCCCGTGGGTAATCCTAGTAAGACTATAGGTCTCCAGCAACCTATGCTTGTCTCCCTGGGGAGATTCTGGGAAAGAATATAGGTCCCCAGCAACCTATGCTTGTCTCCCAAAGGGTATTCCTAGGAAGAATAAATGTCCCCAGCAACCTATTCTTATCTCCCCATGGGTATTCCTAGTAAGAATAAATGTCCCCAGCAACCTATGCTTGTCTCCCCATGGGTATTCCTGGTAAGAATAAATGTCCCCAGCAACCTATGTTTGTCTCCCCATGGGTATTCCTGGTAAGAATAAATGTCCCCAGCAACCTATGCTTGTTTCCCTGTGGGATTCCAGGAACGAGTATGTCCTCAACAACCAATGCTTGTCTGGCCGTGGGGATTACGGGTAAGAATACAGGTCCCCAGCAACCTATGGTTGTTGGAAGCTACTGATGGGATCGAGTGGTCAAGCTCCGTTATTTGCAAGTGGTTGATTGCCTGTGATCGTGGAATGATGCTCAAACAATTATAAGAACCTGGTTGAGATTCGAAGTGGCACTGGCGTAGCCTAGTGGTTAATATTGTGCGGGAATATTGCTAAAAGCGGCGCCAACCAAACTTACTCACTCACTCACTCAATATAATTTGAAACGTTAAGGCGAAGCTGCAGAAAGAAGCTTTTTGAAGAACCATTTGAATTTGGGATAATCTATAGATTGGTTTGGACCCGTGAAGATTCCGAGGTAGAATAGGTCTTCAGCAACCCATGCTTGCCGTTAAAGGTGACTTACGGGATCGGGTGGTCAGGCTCGCTGACTTGGTTGATGCTCGCATCGATCCCAATTGCGTGGATCGATGCTCATGATATTAATCACTGGATTGTCTGGTCCAGACTCTATTATTTACAGACCGCCGTCATATATCTGGAATATTGCTGAGTGCGGCGTTAAACAACAAACCATACCAAAAATCTTTAAATTTTCAAACAAACCAGTTTTCTCGTCAGTGCGACCATCCGATCCTCAGCTTAGTCGGCAAGCATTATGCAATCTGTGCCAGAATCCCTGTCAACACATGGTTTGACTGCTATACTCCCAGGTCGCCATGGTTGCTGGTTGCGGTGTAAAACAACACTCACCCATTGCATTCGTAAACCGAGTTCTTCACGACGCAAAGTTTTATATTCGCTAAATATGTATGACTCAAAATTAATATTGTTCGTGTGAAGGTAACAATGAATAACGGTTTAAACTTAGTCCTTTGTAAAAAGACAGATGTTATCAAACGTAACCTCCTAGTGGCTGGTAAACCTTTTTTTAAAAAAAATGAACGCTCACACAGGTTTTAACACATAGTGAATTTCATAACGTTACAAGTACAAAAGTAAAGCAACGTGAACTGTTTTGACACGTGAAAAGGTTTATACATTACTTTCTACACAGAAGCCGATTGGCAATGATAAATCCACATTGCGAATACTTATACTACTTCTCAATATTTAAGACATGAACGATGTGCGGGAATGGTTTATTTCTTTAATGAGATATCAGCTTCATGTACAGCCTCTTTAAGGATGTTGATAAAATGTAATAGCTTTAAAATATTCGTCCAAATTTTAATACAGATGACACCATGAATAGTCCCCAGTCCATTTTACGAACAGGTGGGTTAAGTTTGGTATATCCCGCATATTCTCACAATCCTCACGTCCATTATCTGTACCTTTTCCCCTAATACCCATTGTCATATATCTCATATGACCACTGCGTTTATCTGCGTAGCCCGGCTACATCTATGGGGAACAACTTTCCAGACACTTCCATCCCAGAAATACTGTCGTCCAGCAATATTCCTGCTATATGACGGTGGTCTGTAATAATCGAGTCTGGACCAGACAATCCAGGGACTGATATCATGAGCATCGATCCACGCAATTTGCATCGATGACATGCATCAACCAAGTCAGCGAGCCTAACCACCCGATCCCTTTAGTCGCCTCTTACGACAAGCACAGTCGCCTTTTACGGCACGCTTGGGTTGCTGAAGACCTATTCTACCCCGGCTCTTCACTGGTCGCCATCACAAATAAACATTAGAGTACAATATGATCCATCTTGTAAACGGCTCCATACAGCTTCCACACTGACTAGCTGCATGCAAGGGTCGATAGCTACTTTCTTATTGGCTCTGGTTTGCCGTGCTCTATCCCTGGGTATTTGATTGACAGGTTTGATTGACGCCTCCGTAATGCATAATGTTATCTTCGGCAAGGCGTCTTTATCCAGATATTGTATCATTATCCACACCCCCGTCGTACAGCGATCGAGTCGCAATAACATACATTGATGTTGATCCCATACTTTTAGAGGATGGCCTTTGGTTTAATATAGTGTCAATAGTTTCGTGCCAGAGGCCTTGTCAACAGGAATACGCAGTCCAAGGATGACAATCCCAGACTGGGCTCACAGAGTGTCGTCCTGTAGACTTTAAGACCAGAGAATGGTAAAATAGTGGCCTGATGACTCCTGACTATACGTTCGACAAGGTTCATTGATCAACGTGTATTCGTTCTTGACTGCCATAGTCCATGGACAGTCATTGACCAACTCATCAACGCGGAATCCAAGAAGCCCGACTGTTGATATTCCAGTATTACATTCTCGAGTATGATATATGTCAGAGAGACTGCTGTCGACTTGTACAGTTAAAGGACACAACAAGTGATCGTATCACTTAACCATCAGCCTGGAATGTAAGAGTCATCACACAAGTCCACTACTCGAAAATAGGGATTCATACTTATCAACAATGCTTATACTGGGACTATTTCTCCAAGCTGTGTTTTCCCAATCAGATTCACAAAGCATTGAAATTCCTGCGACAGGTAAGCGTTTCTTATAAAGTATATATTTTTCTTATGAAGTATATAGACCCTTGAAGATCCGGGATAGAATAGGTCTTCAGCAACCCATGCTTGCCGTAAGAGGCGACTAACGGGATCGGGTGGTCAGGCTCGCTGACTTGGTTGATGCATGTCATCGTATCCCAATTGCGTGGATCGATGCTCATTATGTCAATCACTGGATTGTCTGGTCCAGACGCGTAATTTTCAGACCGCCGTCTTATAGCTGGAATATTGCTGAGTGCGGCGTTAAACAAACAACAAAGCATACAAGAATGACCAGTAGGGTACACTTGATGACTGTCAGCCCTGTTATGTCTCTTGGTTTGTCAGCACCATACCCGTGCTCGAGGGTTTCGCCGAAGTGGTAAACGTCTGGGACCTGCATTACTTCGGGCTTTCCTGCCACATTAAGCTGACACGCCGTGATATAACTGGAATAATGTTAAAAGCGGCGTTAAACCCAACTCACGCACTCCTACAGATCCTACAGATGAAGCGGGTAGACACGTTATTTCCTCGTGCAAAGTTTGATGTTTAAATCCTTTGAGAAGAGAACAGTGTATTTGGGTTCGTATTCTTTGTACAGCTTACAGGTGAAATGGGTAGACAAGTCATAACTCGTGTACCCGGTTCAGAGTTTTATCTCTTCAAGAAGAGAACAGAATATTTAGGTTCCGTATTCTAGGAACATCTTAGAGATGTTTGTTGTTTAACGCCGCACTCAGCAGTATTCCAGCTACAGCCATGTGCAACTTATATTGGCCCACCTTCAAAATGGCGGCGCATTGTTTACATTAGCAACCTCGTCTTTCAAAGTCAATAACTTAATCTATTTGTCACATGACTTTAATATTTTGTGAGATGACCTTTCATCTTTATAACATGCAAAATATGCTTCGGAATCGTCGAATATAATACTTGAACATACTCAAGCGGTATATTTTGCCAATATGCATGGATCTCGTTGAAAAGTTCATCAGGTGTAGTGACGTCATTGACATGGGATATATCGTCTTGGAAGACATAATCTCCGTCGGGAAAATGACGGACAATAACTGGTTACAAATTAGTGTCAATTACGTCCATATATATATTTGTCAGCATTTATATTTCCTTCTACGGGAACTAAAGTTCCGACACCCTTAAAAGTGACGCAACCCCATATCATCAAAGACACCTTACGTCCCTTGCGTGGGCACACACATTCTGGCCATTCGTCACCACTCGCCCCTTTCCGTAAACTGCAAGAAGACTCGTCCCCCTATCGATGAATGTTATGTGCGAAAACACGACAAACCAATCAGAATGCGCGTATGATTTCAAGTTCTTCGTCAAAGAATCCCTCAAATATAATTTTTGATTTTACATATGTCTTGCATCTAAAAATATACACAAGACACAATTAAATGTGTTCAATCATACTGTATAATACCTTAAGATCCAATGTGTCTTAATATATGCATCTGGAATATATATGACATATGGGAAATTTACGTGAATCATTACGCAACGACGGAACCCAGTCGCAAAAAATGGCTACGAGAGGGGCACTAGTCGCTATTCGGCTTGTCCCGGAATAACACGAGTTGGTCACGAATGACATTCTGGCCTGTCTTCTTCATCGGACTTCCTCCATACATACACACGGTTGTCAGTACCAATAACAATATTACTTTCGTCTGAAAATATCACCTTTTTTCCAGAAATTATCTACACTTTCTTTTCTCCGCTCTTTACACCATGAAACACGTTTAATTCTATTCACCTGGCGCACAACCATTTTTTTTCTTAGCAATTCGTCTAAAATATCTTTCAGAGTGCAATGCATGCTGCATGATGCTGGACACTTCGTTCCGAAAAAACTTGATCCTTATTTGAATTAAATTCACTGGTAATTTCCTTCAAAGTCATTCGTCGATTATTTTTCGCGAGTCCAATTAACGAGGTGCGATCACGTCTATCAATGGATTTTCTTCGTGCTCTCCGAGGTAGATTTTCGACGGATCCAGTGCGGCAATATTTATGAACAATATAACTAACTGTAGATCGAGGAATCTTCAAGAGATCAGCAATTTGTCTCTGACTTCTACCGCTTTCAAAATTTTCTGCAATTATGACTTTGAGAGGCACGCCTGGCTCATTACTTTTTCGACCCATCTCGGCTTTTCGGTCACTCAGTCGACAAAAGCAGCAGACGACAAGTTCAGAACGTCTCACGTGACAGCCACGTGATGTGTGACGTAATGCACCCACTAAAATAATTATACGACGTCCGGTGGCAATACGCGAGCGCTTCAAAGAAGCGAGTTGAACGTTACACGAACGACGTAATTGCTGGGTAGGCCAATATAAGTTGCACATGACTGTATATGACGGCGGTCTGTAAATAACCGAGTCTGGACCAGACAATCCAGTGATTGACATCATGAACATCGATCCACGCAATTGGGATACAATGACACGCGTCAACCATGTCATCGAACCTGACCACCCGATCCCGTTAGTCGCCTCTAACGGCAAACATGGGTTGCTGTATACCTATTCCACCCCGGATCTTCACGGATTACAACAATTATCGACCCGTGAAGAACCAGGGTAGAATAGGCATTCAGCAACCCATGCTTGCCGTAAAAGGCGACTATGCTTGTCGTAAGGGGCGACTAACGGGATCGGGTGGTCAGGCTCGCTGACTTGGTTGACGCATGTCATCGATCACAACTGCGTGGATCGATGCTCATGACATTAATCACTGGATTGTCTGGTCCAGACTCGATTATTTACAGACCGCCGTCATATAGCTGGAATAGTGCTGAGTGCGACGTTAAACAACAAACAAACAAATAGTACTCGTCCAGGAGATCAAGTTCACAGCAGGAAGAAGGTAGCTCTGTTTGAACAGTACGGTACGGAGTCAATCGGCCTCTACTGTATACATGTACAGATTGAACTACTTACTGGAAGAGTTCTTTATGAGATTAACCATCCAGAAGATAATTAGACCTCTTTCGTAGTACCATCAAATACATTGAAGACCTTTGCCATCCCGGAATTGCCTCCTCGCTGGGCCATTTGTAAGACAATACAATCCGATCGCATGACTCGGATGATTGCCTCAGGCATACTCTCAAAGCTCTTATCCGTTAGCCATCTTTTGTTAGCGTTCTAGTACATTCTGGTACAGCTAGCGTGAGAAAGCCGTGGAAGTTAAAGCATTTAAACAATGTGACGTTTGTACAAGTATAGTGTGTGAGTGTGCATTCATGAAACATTCTGTCGCAATTCTTGTGGATGTTCAGAGAACATTATCTGTCTTAAGAATATAAAATATATCATAGTAGTTTTCAGCTCTTATCACCCTAATAGTTCATGTTATGTAAAGTAAGTACCTTTTTTACTTTATTCATGTGTAAAGAGCACACGAGTGGTTTTCATAGAATGTAACATTGAATATAAAAAACACAGTCAGAACGAAAGTCTAATCTTAACACACTTCAGAAGGTCATATGTTGAAGACCCATGAAGATCCGGGGTAGAATAGGTCTTCAGCAACCCATGCTTGCCGTAAAAGGCGACTATGCTTGTCGTAAGAGGCGACTAACGGGATCGGGTGGTCAGGCTCGCTGACTTGTTTGATGCATGTCATCGATCCCAATTGCGTGGATCGATGCTCATGACAATTATCACTGGATTGTCTGGTCCAGACTGGGTTATTTACAGACCGCCGTAATATAGCTGGAATATTGATTAGTGCGGGGTTAAACAACAAACCAACCAACCAACTAGAGAAATATTGGTCCGAAACATTTAAACTGCCCCCACAATGTGTTGGAAATAAGGAACGCTTTTCCTTACTTGTAAGCAGTAGAATATCTACACTTGTACACTGCAGTAGTAAACTAGGAGATAAACATACTGTGTTTCAATGTAGAGCTAGGTTACCTGTAGATTTAACCGTGCTAAATTGAACCGAACGCGCAACGTGAGGTTTCAAATGTTAAATTTAACGCGGTTAAATCTACAGGTAACCTAGCTCTACATTGAAAACACAGTATGTTTATCTCCATTCTACCACGACTAAATAAAACGCGAACTCTTTGGTGTTAGCAACTATACTGAGTGAAGCGGCATGGTTTGAGTCCAGTGTTTTGAGTGGGTTATCGATCTTAATTACGGAATCACCGAACAACATATGGCGCTGTATATACTCAAGCAGTTTGTTTACACCCTAATACTTCACTCGAACATATGACAGGCATCGAAAGCATATAAGCACGGCAACTTGGTAAGCTAACATGAGGTGGGCATCCCTAAAGAAAACAAAGCAAGCTTTGCAAGGATTTCGCTCTACATCGCACGTCACCATTATGACGTCATGTCGCTCATTGCGACGCAAAAGATATGACACCACAGTCGTATATAGAAAAGCGCCAAAATTCCAAGCTATAATTATTTAAATATGCCTACCGACAATGACTGAAAAAAGTACTATTCTATAAATATTAGCTTCCGCGGTGAAGCGGCCGTCAAACCAGCTGTTTCAATCAGAGGGGGTTTATTGTGATTTAATAGCCTCTGATTGACCAATCAGGATCGAGTAAATTCCAAATTCATGGTAGAATGAAAATAAATATTTTGTATTTAGTTTCAACAAAATCAGTAAATGCGCTTTCGTGTCACTGGAGTTTCTGGTCAATCACTTGATTGTCTGGTTTGTTTAACGCAACACTCAACAGAATTCCAACTTTATGTCAGTGGTCTGTAAATAATCGAGTCTGGACCAAACATCCCAGTGATTGACATCATGAGCATCGATCCACATAATTGGTTAATTTTTGTTTAACGCTGCACTCAGCAATATTCCGCTGTCACCTCAGCGGTAAATGAAAACGCTTGGCAGGTGTAATACCAGAGTGGATTTGGGATATACACCTCCAACCCAATGTTACAATAACCAGCTTTGACAGATTAAGAGGGGACAGATTTTTGGGCAAATGTGAAGAGGTAGGTGTTGGTTGGTTCGAACACTCCATCCTTCTTTACAGTGAATCGTTCCTTGGCAATTTGATCTTCGATCATGCCAGACAGACAGCGAGCTCTGTCACGGACAACGCCCTTTCACAAGTTCAGTGTTTTGTGCACCGACGCAGCAACCTTGTTATTGACAAACTCTTTTAATTTGAGCAGACTGACAGATTGCAAACTTCGTGCACATTCTACAAGGAGAGAGCCTGATCAGAGCTTTGTGACATTTGTAACCTCTCCGCAGATACCAACCACACAACTGGAGATTTCAAATCCATTCAGTTTGATTGGGTTTTTTGTTGTTGTCACAAGCCTCAATAACGAAGAAATGTGGCCAATAGTCCGTTCGAATGGGCGTAGTAGTATCGTCAGACGAGGAATTGTAAAATTCTATATGTTGTCTTTTTTTTTAACCCAGCGAGGTGGCCTAGCTTTGGTTACTGGTGGCCTATAGCCCGTGTTTTAAAACTGTATATATAATATTGTTATGCTCAAATATGTTTCATGAATTGTTTCTAAATATAGTATGCTCAAATATGTTTTACAACTTGTTTTTAAACAAAACTTTGCATTAATGACTCAGTTGTGAATATTTCAACTTGGTCTCGTCGCTATATGGCTGAGATAATGCCGATGCGACGTTAAATTTTAACTCACTCACTCTCTCAGTCACTTTTTAACCAAGGTGATTGGAAGCCATGTTGAAAGGAAAAATGATTCAGCACCCCTCTTCCCCACCCACCATCGAGTTTCAATAAGGACAGTCTTATGCTGCAGCGGATCTCCAAGATGCAAAACCCGAGGATAAAGCGGTGTTATACTTCAGCAAATTTGACTAAATGCTGTAGCTATCTACCGAGTAAAATGTCGGGCTGTTTCGTCCCATGACAATCAATTGGAGAAAAAGAATTCAGAGGTCAGCATCACCAGATTGGCCCATGAGCCACCACCTTCTGGGCATAGGGCTCTAAGCTAGGTCATAGATTGATACATACAAAATTGACATTTATTATTTCAAAAGTTTTTAAATTAAAAACAATTGTGCAACACATTATATGTACAGAGAATGACATGACCAGCTGATTGAGAGAATCGCGGCCATTCTAAATCCCCAAGAGCCACCGCCCTCTGGGCATAGGACCAAAATGATCAATTGATACATATCTATTCATTTGCATTTAGAAAAAAAAATTAAATACTAAATTTCGTGAAAACCAATGTATGCACAGGGCATGGCATGACCAGCCTATTCTACCGTTCCTCTGGGCAAAGTTAGGGTCGAAGTGGTGTGTGGACTAAGGAACAGTATTGACGGCTACGATGCGCGGACAATATAAGGCAGTCATGTTAACCGATAAGAATAGTACTTTCACAGACAATTGTATAGTTCCAAACTAAACTGAACCGATATTATTATTATTATTATTATTATTATTATTATTATTATTAAACAAACATTATATTCAAAAGCCTTGTATTTTGTAACAAGCTCAATCGTCCCACAGATCAAAGACCTATACTGAAGCGTGAAACATTATAAAAGTATTTGTGCATTGAAACTTACACCATGCCCAGTGGCAACCTTCTGTAAATTACCTATTGATTCACCGAGCCTGAAAAACATGGCGTTGAATAGAAGTTTTAGTTGTGTTCTTAATGTAATAATATGTAAGAAGTACATTTAAACCACGTTGGTCTCAACACCTAGGTAAGCTCAAAGCTCCTTCACAAGTCAGCGTTCACCAGAGCAACAACTGGTAGTGGTTCCAAAGGCGATAGAAATCAAATAACTGTTGATTTCTGGGTCTTCCGAGATGGCAACTCTAAGAATGCTGTTGATTTCTGGGTTGATTTCTGGGTCTTCCAAGATGGCAACTCTAAGAATGCTGTTGATTTCTGGGTCTTCCAAGATGGCAACTCTAAGAATGCTGTTGATTTCTGGGTCTTCCAAGATGGCAACTCTAAGAATGCTGTTGATTTCTGGGTCTTCCGAGATGGCAACTCTAAGAATGCTGTTGATTTCTGGGTCTTCCAAGATGGCAACTCTAAAACTCGTATTCGACTTGTGGGGCTTGTATGGTCTTATCAGCACACAGAGGTAACCCGGAGCTGTCCTTTCTGGTACTGATACTGCATGGAGATTATCTTGAACCCAAGCTTCGTTTTGACCTCGATTAAAATGGCACGACTCTTAAAATAACGGTCCAATTAAATTATGTGTAATGCGGTAAATGGTTCCAGGCTATTTTTCAAAATAGAATGGAGCACAACGATAAAAATAGCTGCCCGATAAATTTTGACGAGCGAGAGAAATTCTTTGCTTCGCAAGAGATACGGTCGATTGAGATGGTGACGTCGACGTCACTTCCGAAAGGAAGCTATGACGGCCAATGGGTCCAGGGTATCTATCGCTATTGAATGAGGTAATACCTCCCTGGATAATCCAGGATGATGCAGGGCAGGTCTTAAAGCGTTTGTGAAACCAAAAAGAAATTGTCCCTGTGGACATTAATGTCTCATTGTTGTGTTGAGTGAGTGAGTATGGTTTTACGCCGATTTTAGCATATCACGGCGGGGGACACCAGAAATGGGCTTCAAACATTGTACCCATGTCGGGAATCGATCCCGGGTCTTCGGCGTGTTGTGATGAGTGCCCTGTGAGAGCGATCAGTTAATGTAAGCGTCATCTACATGAACAAATCTAAAGAGAGCTGAAAAGCCTCAGATAACGACAATCATTCATTGGCGCCGTTGGCTCATTAGTGCAAGGTTTTGATCCAGCTTCAGGGAACTGTTTACCTTGCTGTTCTTGTTTTTGTGGAGATACCGTAGGGTTTAGGTCAATACAAGTAGGCGCTTTTAGGACGATCTATAGATATGTCACTTGACGACATTGTACATCGTATGTACACATTTAGCTAAACAAATGGCTTCAGGTGAAGTAGACCAACACTACCCAGTGCATCCAGGTGCGAAATCACTGTCGACTTGAACCTTTTGTATAGTATTTCAAGTGCATCACGACGGTTTCGCATATTGTGTGAGGAAATGCACATTTGAACACGTACACTTAATGTAGGTGAAGTGTCGTTTTAAAGAACAGATCATGGTTTGCTTTAGATCCTTGTTTAGCCAACTTCACCTGTGGTTGTGGGTGTTGTTCAGATTCCTTGATTCAATGGTCCGAGGGCGCCAGGAACTCATCGATGCGGAGTTGAAGTGACCTTTCACTGTGATTGACTTTATCATCTTACTCTTATCTTGTTAACAGTAATCAGTAAATCAAAGCGTAAAGACGCTAGTGGAGCGTCAACCGATTGAAACTGTGTCTTTATCTCTGATGCCCTAGTATAGGGCCGTCTAAACCCTGACTGGTTAAAGACTGTGTGAACGACTATAGTTTAGAATAGGTCTTCAGCAACCCATGCTTGCCGTAAAAGGCGACTATGCTTGTCGTAAGAGGCGACTAACGGGATCGGGTGGTCAGGCTCGCTGACTTGGTTCATGCATGTCATCGATCCCAATTGCGTGGATCGATGCGCAAGATATCAATCACTGGATTGTCTGGTCCAGACTCTACTTACTTATAAAGACTTATTTACAGACCGCCGTCATATAGGGTGGAATATTGCTGAGTGCGGCGTTAAACAACAAACCAACCAACATACTTGATTCTAATTGGTATATTTTGTGCTGCATATTTCGTTGGCGTTATAACGCACTGCTGTGAACATTGTACGAGATCGTCGATCTGAAATTGTACCATACATGTATGTGACACAACGTCTTATTCTTTAGTGAATCTTCTTCATCAGATATCAATTGACGCCATGGCGACACAAATGAACTGTAGACGTGTTAATTAATTTATACTCTCGTTTTGGTGCTTTGCGAGAACTTAACATCCCTCGGGGTTCTTATTATACGCTTTGTAACGTTTGTAACGACAGCTGAATAAGATGGACCAGAAGCAGTTATTGATCTGTGGAAAAAAGGCTTTACATTGCAAGAACAACCAACGGATGAATATTTATTGGTTTTTGTATCCAGTGCAATTCTCCTGACATTACGTCGAAGGTGTGTGTAATCATCTTAATTAGGACAGTTACTATCAGCTATTATTGATAGGCATCATATCCATCTGGTTGCTATGTTTAAACTGCGGGACTAACATGGTGACAAGACGCAAACAAATGATAGCGAAAGATGTACAAACAATAAAATAAGATGGAACAATTCTACCAGAGGCGAAACAGTTCAGAGTTAATCAATTTAAGTGAAGACAGTGAAAGAAAGTGTTCACAAAGTAGAACATTGGTAATAACTGAAACGACAATACTATGTCGATAAGGGGCGTTAAGAATGATATAAGTACACTGCCGGGCAAAAGAAGGTTTACACTTGAAAATTGGATTCGACCAAATAATTGCAAACATTATCAAAACGTTACTTTGCTGAAAACAGTCGCCAAAACACTGCAAACTTAAGGTTTAAAAAACAACTATGATACCTTTATTAAATACGTCATCATTGCATGGACATTTCATTTAATGCCTAAAACATTGGTGTATACTTTAAATCTTGACATTTATGCGACTGAAATTAATGCGGAAAATGCGAGTGGTCTTTGCTCGCATTAATTAATATGTATGTGACATTTGCGATAAAACGTCAAATTTACTATTTAAATAATGTTCCTCAACTAGGCATTGTTTAATATGGCCGGATATTTTGTACGTATGGAGCAGTTTGACTCGTCACCGTTTAAGCTTCGCGCGAAAACATCATGTTGACAAACAATATGGCATACAGCAGTTAAACTAAAACAAATATAACACATTTTAACGAGTGAAAGCATGGCATTTATGATATATGTATCCATTCTCTGTCAACTAAGGATCGGTTCGTCAATAGCGGTAGTCTGATCGTGATTGCTGTTATTAACGGTGAGTTGGTGCTTATCAGTTCACAAACGATTCCGACGAAATTAATAAAATTAATTTGGAATGAAATACGAAACACATTTGGGATAGCGGAAATACCAACTTCGACACAAACAACAACTATTTATTCCATATCACGGTATACTGAGCAGCAGTTGTAACAAGACCCGATAAGATCCGGGGTAGAAAATGTCTTCAGCATCCAATGGTGGCCGTAAAAGGTTATTGACTATGCTTGTGGTAAGAGGCGACTAACGGGATCGGGTGGTCAGACTAGCTGACTTGGTTGAAGCATGTCATCGTGTCCAAATTGCGTGGATCCATCCTCATGATGTCAACCACTGGATTGTCTGGTCCAGACTCGATTATTTACAGACCGCCGTAATATTTCTGGAACATTACTGAGTGCGGCGTTAAACAACAAACAAACAAACAAACAGTTGTAACTGTACATGATAATGAGTCATTCAAACAGTAACGAGACATTGCGTAATGGACACCGGTGGACAACCGACTGCTTTTGGCTGAGACTTCAGTTGAACATGGAAAGGGTTTTGTCGGTTTTTTTCGGTGCTCCTTGTTGTTTGATTGGATTAAAGTTAGATTAGACACATCTCGGGTTAACTTCCTGGAAGCATTTTTTTTTCTCTAAAATTACTCTAGGGTTGGGACTTCGCATTAACATTGAGTCGCATTTTTGGCTAGGGTTCAGCATTCGCATCAATTTAGAGGCGCATTATATAAGGAGATGACCCCAATTAGGTCAGATTTCGCTATCTTGCGTGATGGCGGAACTTGAAATTAGGACAAGATATGTTAGTTGGACTGTTGAGATACTGGTGGACCGAGTTTGACCCCTGTAAAGCGACCGTTGCTAAGCAGCCTATTTTGCTATGCAGCTAACGCTGCCAGGCAAGTACTATTGCCAAATATTGAGCGAGGGCAACTGTTGTTGCCAACTGACCATCCGCTGTAAAGCAGAATGAAGTGAGTGAGTGAGTATGGTTTTACGCCGCTTTTAGTAATATTCCAGCAATATAACGGCGGGGGACACCAGATATGGGCTTCACACATTGTACCCATGTAGGGAATCGAACCCGGGTACTCGGCGTGACGAGCGAACGTTTCAACCACAAGGCTTCCCGACCGCCCCTAAAGCAGAATGGATAAAATTGGTTCTTGCTGTAAAGCGGGCAACCTTATCCCATATAATTCATAATTTGGGATGTATCCCAAGATGTCCAATGTAACTTGTACTGCAGTCCATCAGCACCCTGCCAGTCCGCAACGTATTATTCTTGAAGACATCTTTATTTACAAACTTACCGCTCCGATAAAGTTCCGCCAAATTGGCAACTGCAAAGCTTTAAATAAATAATGATTAAGGATAACAGGGTGGGTGGGCAGGTGCAACGTATGGCACATCACTGAAAGCTGGAGAGCGAGTGCGGCGCGAACCAATGTTATAGTAAATACGTCATATCTAGACCGGACATGACGAAAGCTGATTTAGGCTGGAGATGATGGAATTTTGTAAACAACAATAGAGGAATGATGATGATGATGATGATGATGATGATGATGATGATGGAATTATGTAAACAACCTTAGAGTAATAATAAATTTAATAATAAATTTAATAATAATAATAATAATAATAATAATGATGATGATGTTATAATAACAAGCCTGATATAAAGGCATTTAATTCCGAGCCCTAAATGTTATTATTTTCACGATTGACAGTAGTTTCTTTTGCCGGGCAGTTTACTATGACCCGTGAAGATCCGGGGTAGAATAGGTCTTCAGTAACCCATGCTTGCCGTAAAGGCGACTTTGCTTGCCGTAAAAGGCGACTAACTGGATCGGGTGGTCAGGCTCGCTGGCGTGGATCGATGCTCATGATATCAATCACTGGATTGTCTGGTCCAGACTCCATTATTTACAGACCGCCGTCATATAGCTGGAATATTGCTGAGTGCGGCGTTAAACAACAACCAACCAACCAACCAACCAGTTTACTACTGAAATCTATAAATCAATATATACTCTCTGTCAAAAGTAGCTGTATGATGCCCCGTATCACACTGGCTGCCAATCCACCAAAGAGCTCAATTTAAATTACTCACTCTGGTGTACAATAGTTTGGCTCCTGCATACTTACAGGAACTGATAGTACCATTCCAGCCTGCACATTCTCTCCTATCAAACGATTAACATCTGCTAGTGGTTCCAAAGTCACGTACCGAAACATATGGTGATAGGTCATTTCAACACTACTAAGGAACAACCTGCCACAAGAAATCCGATAAACAGAAAATATGATAAACTTTAAAAAGACACTCAAGACCTGTCTCTTCAAATGAGACTTTAACTGGACCAATCATGGTCAAAGCGCATTTGAGCAGTTGTTAATTGGAAAATGCGCTATACAAATTATAAATTTAACTGAATTTAATTCTTTCTCTGCGCTCACTCAAAAGGACAAATTTATAAAACATTATTGAATTTATTGAACTTGTCCATATGCCTGATAATGTGTAACAGTATTTCAGTCATATCACAATGCGTCAGCTTCATGTGGATGGAAAACGCAAAGTATGTCAGAGTCAACTAGTACGAGTTTGATACTGATAAATTAAGGGTCTTAATCAGGTGCAATGATGGAATCGACCCTGCGACCTGCAGATCCTTTGTAGGGGATGTAGGGAACGATACCCTGCCAAGCCAAGCCAATGCAGTAGAACGCAGTAGAAAGAAATGCATGTCCTGTCGACAGACATAACATGTGATATTGATCATGTAGTGTGTATGCAATATAAAACTTTAAAAAAATGGACGTTACATGCAGAACTGTATATAAAGTGATTTATGACTGTGCGAAACAATGTATTATAATACAAGCAGGCTTCAGTCCCAGATGCCGTGCCAGTTAAACATACCTACGGCTCAGTGAAGTTATGATCAATACGTTAACAACATTGAGTGACAAACATTTTCGTTTTTCTTATTGAAGTTATGTGCCATTAATGCCCTTTCTTGTAATTTCATCATCCGTGAAATGTATTTCATTAAGGAAACAGCATTGGAAATCGTGTAAAAAAACATTTCTTGGATATGAACATATTATCGACCCAGGTTCATTGACGTTTTATCGATTAAAGAAAATAAAAATGTGCCAATCTATCAGCAATCAGCAAGTGTCTTTACATAAAAAGTACTTTACCACATGTCGATATTGTACAGGATCATATTTTTTTTAAGTGTATATCAAAAGAATATGCATGACGATATGGAAAGTTGTAATTGACAATCCATTAAATCGGTCTGGAAGGTAACACATTGTGGAATGTATACCAATATAAATTATAATTTTGAATCCCATATCAATATAGTCGAGGGGTCTGGAAAACGATTGATTTATTTATATGAAAATATGTTTGTGAGACTTGATGCACGTTTGAGTTTAAGAGTGTTTCTAACCTTTCCATATCGATGCGGGTTAGAATAGGTCTTCAGCAACCCATGCTTCCCGAAAAAGGCGACTATGCTTGTAAGAGGCGACTAACGGGATCGAGTGGTCAGGCTCGCTGACTTGGTTCATGCATGTCATCGATCCCAATCGCGTGGATCGATGCGCATGATATTAACCACTGGATTGTCTGGTCCAGACTCGATTATTTACAGACCGCCGTCATATAGCTGGAATATTGCTGAGTGCGGCGTTAAACAACAAACCAACCAACTTTCCATAATCATAAGAACTCTCTGCTAAACGCAATGTCAATTGTACGATTCCGACCACATCAAGAGCATGTCTTTATCAATCACAATCAGGGGCGGTCGGGTAGCCTAGTGATTAAAGCGTTCGCTCGTCACGCCGAAGACCCGGGTTCGATTCCCGACATGGGTACAATGTGTGAAGCCCATTTCTGGTGTCCCCCGCCGTGATATTGCTGGAATATTGCTAAAAGCGGCGTAAAACCATACTCACTCACTCACTCACTCACTCACAATCAAATAGTGATGATACCAGATGTCTGCTAAAAGGTGAGCGTAGCCTATCCCACCGGCGGCACCCGTCACAAACACATGCAGAGGAAAGTCAATTGGTTACCTGAAAAAAGCCTGGTAACATATGGTACATAGTCTTCACCTGGACTGGAAGATAGTCTTTCTTTGACACCGTCAAGTCTTGACAACGTTTCAATACCTCTATTATTTCATTATATAGAATCGTATCAAATTAAAAAAAAATCATTTTTCATTTGGCCAATTAGACTGTATGTCAGATGTAATTAAAGTCAGTCATATCGAGGCCAGTGGCAAGGGCATTTAAACAGAAATGGGTCAGTTGTTTAGTCCCAAACAAGCAACAATTTTCCGTCCGTAATTGATCATGCATTGGGCCGTGCAGGTAAAAGAATTAGGGATTGTGTTTGGTCTAACGTTGATTTAACGTTCATTTTTCACAACAACAACATTTTTTTAGAAACCCACCAGCAGGGGTGTGGTGCTTACCAATATGGAAATATAATAATGGGGAATATTGGATTCGAACTCACGATCAGTAAATATCGGCACCAGGGACATACGTGCCCCCAAACTTCTTAGACAAGAAGGATATTTCAGTAAATATCGGCACCAGGGACATACGTGCCCCCAAACTTCTTAGACAAGAAGGATATTTCAGTGACATTTCAATTTTAATTGTTGAATACATTGAGGCAGTTTGCAGTTATAGCAAAAGCATCGTAAGCCATGAAACAATCAGATGTTAGACCCATAATATGTCATAGCCAGATTTGACAATATATCCCTCATAGTTACTGAGTTTGAAAGCAAAAGTTACATCTTTAAAAAAAAGAAGCTCCGGGGTCATTATCAATTTGGTGTTCTCTGAAAGTCTGTGCCGAGACGGTTATTTCTACAATTGTATTTAAAAGCGAAAGTAGAAAGTAAACTTTACTTTACCTTAGTGATTAAACACCGACATGCGCAATTGTGTATCACTTCATCTATCCTTTATCACTTCAATATATATTGCATGGTCTGATGTCAATCATTTGAAGAACATATACAGGGAAGACCTATTTTTTCCGAAAATGTTGTTACGCTATATATTACCAAAAGGGGCTTGAATATTCGAGACATTATACGAGAAGTCTGTTCCAATTGTTCCATTGTTCCATTGCTTATGAATGGGCCCATAGCAACGTGACGTTATTGAACGCATTGCTGTAAATATTGAAAATGACGTAATACACTGGTTCAACACCAGTCTGCGAACATGTCATATCGTGAATAACTATTTTCTCTCCTTCTTAAATATATGGGGCACGAGTGGCCCAGTCGTTTAAGGCGCCGCGATTCGCTGTGCAGAGTTTCGTCCCTTGGGCACGCCAGAAGCCCATGATTGTGGGCTCGAATCCCGGTTCGCCCCGATTATGTTTCTAGGTTTGTCAGCACCATAGCCGTGCTCGTGGGTTTCACCGAAGTGGTAAACGTCTAGGACCTGCGTCACTTCGGGCTTTCCTCCCACATTAAGTTGACCCGCCGCTACATACATTGTAACTGGAATACTGTTAAAAGCGGCGTTAAACCAAATCACTCACTCACACTTACATATATGGATACAGAGCTTATTAGCCGAGTGTATTTCCGCATCGTAAATATCATATACACGTACATGTATTTGGAATAACAATTATTCCTCATATATTATATTTAAGATACGAAGACAAACCAGGGTAATACTCTATTTATCATATGATGTCTTTGTAAGGACAATTAATGTTTAAGAAGCATTTTTTCACGCAGTTGCTTAAGAAACAGCGTATGAATACAATGTTTGAGTGAACCGCCCAATGTAGTGCCAAATGACTTGCAGACATATTTGTCGCCATGTTTACCCGATACATTGGAAAACCCCTTGTAAGCATATTGAGAACGTTGGTCAATAGGTTATTGAGAAAGAAGGCATCGCATTGATACATGGGGCTTGAAAGTAGTTCCTGCCGAGATACCTCATTTGCATGATACCAAGTTTATCGGATTGGTTTCTCGCAGATTTAACACAAGCCTTTTATATGATAATTTGGTTTACGATATGCCTTTCAGTCGTTTACAAAGGCACATTCCATGGACATTGTAAGTAACTTTATAAATCGACAGAACCAGCAAGGTTGAAATTCTACCAGCCAAAGTTGTTCTCAAGCGTCCCATCGCACCTAAACTCATTTTCATGGGCTTTCCTCACAATACCAAGCCTGATCACTCTGGGCTGACCGATCGCTTCTGAGAAACATCGATGTTCTTGACGTCTAGATATCCCTAGCCAACCTGGCGCAAGCGAGCTTGATCGATGTTTCTTCATCCGTTGTAATAAAGTTTAACGATGCACTTTTTCTTCAAGATGTTGTTAAGATTCATTGATTCAATGGTCTGAGGACGCCAGCAACTCATTGATACGGAGTTGTAAAGACCTTTCACTGTGATTGACTTTATAATCTTACTCTTATATTGTTAACAATTATCAGTAAATGAAAGAGTAATGACGTTTGAAGAGCGCCAACCGATTGGAACCACTTTATAACGACTGTTTCTGTATGCACAGGAGTCCGTATCTAAAAATAGACGCCCTCATGCATATTCATGAGATGGTCATGAATATGCATGAGGGCGTCTATTTTTAGATACGGACTCCTGTGCTGTATCTATGATGACTTAGTCTAGGACCGCCAAAACCCTGGTTAAAGAGGTGGATCCTGAAAACATTGATTTAATTAACAATTTAGAAATTTATGATATAGGTCCTTG
Organism: Haliotis rufescens; assembly: GCF_023055435.1. Lineage (NCBI taxonomy): Eukaryota > Metazoa > Mollusca > Gastropoda > Lepetellida > Haliotidae > Haliotis > Haliotis rufescens. The sequence continues at coordinate 32,050,208 of NW_025963802.1, read as the reverse complement.
CCAAAGTGAGAATAAATAAGCGTTCGAGGATCAAACATTGAGGGTAATACTCAAAAAAAATTGAAGAACTACCACAATTGGAAGGCTCTGTGTTGCAATACCAGCCTTGACAGATTCACTATAGTCCAATGAAAAAGTCGGGTGTTCTGTTACTTCTTTTCAGAGTTATATATAGCAATCACGGACCTGCCCAAATAGGGTTAAAATTGTCCCAAGTACTCTAATACATGTCAAGGCGATGATATGGACAGACTGGTCATCAGACTAACTCTGTAAGAACGACCACAAGCGACCACAATTGCCCTTGTGACCATCCGCAACTCGCCTTCAAGAACAAGCAAACAAAGCAATCACGGGTAGTTATTTATAATGAAGCTGCTTGAAGAGGAAATACCGAGTTGTTTTCGCATTATTTCCATTTGCATGTAAGGCCATTAGATTTGTTTGTTTGTTTGTTTGTTGTTTAACGCCGCACTCAGCTATATTCCAGCTACATGACGGCGGTCTGTAAATAATCGCTTTTTACGGCAAGCATGGGTTGGGACCTCTCCTGTGGACAGTCTGTGTGATGCCGTTGATGAACCTTCTCTTGAATACCCGGCATTAAACTATCACTGAAATACATTAGTAAATTGCATTCAAAGTAGTCAATTCCAGACCAGTGAAGATCCGGGGTAGAATAGGTTTTCAGGAACCCATGCTTGCCGTAAAAGGCGACTATGCTTGTCGTAAAAGTCGACTAAAGGGATCGGGTGGTCAGGCTCGCTGACTTGGTTGATGTATGTCTAATCTTTATTTCACATACTGAAGAGGCCACAGGCCTATAGTACAAGTTGAAGAATATACAGTTTTATACAATTTATGTACATATCTCACCAGATCACCTCACGTCATTCCACCTCGCATTTCAACGCAGTCACATAATTTCACACATAGAGTACAATACCATACCCTGTAATTTCATAATTTCTATATTACCATATCACAACTTGTTATATCATACAACATATTCTATAACATCATATCATATTGTATCATTATTATAAGATCATACTATATAGTATTATTTCATATAACATTATCATAACATACTATACATACCATCGTACCATATATCACAACTATATTGTATCACATTTCAACATGTCATATCACACAACACATTAGCAATGTCATAGCTTGTCCCATCATATCTTATCATATCATACCATATAATGCCATGTCATTCCATGCCAATTTATTTCATATCAATCAATCAATATTTATTCAACACTGGAAGACCGCAAGCCATATAATATGTACACTAAAAACAGTATTTACACAATTTCTATAATACACATAATATATTGCATCATATCCCCTCATGTATCATATCACACCACATCACTTCATATCATATCACATTATGTCATGTCACATCATATCATTTCATATACATATAACTATACTTAACCATTTGTAATATCACGTCCCACAATATCATATGACAGCCTAGTAGTTTAATACCATTCTAACTCTTTTGTTTGTAGTTTATTCAGATAGCAAATATCTATAAATATGTACTTAATGTATATACACAATAGTTTCCTAATACCAAGCAGCTAAGATTATTCTTTCATAAGGTTCTGTCGGTATAAAGAGGCATAATATATGAACATGGACACATTTTGTAAGATACTTCTTTTTGTGTTTGACAGCAATGTAACAAATTTAATAATATTAGGGTACCTGTAATAATAAGCTTGTAGGTATTTTTCTCTAAGGTGTAAATACACTGGACATACAAGTAAGAAATGAAATTCATCTTCTACTGAGTTTAAACTCCATAGATTACAGATTCTTTCTTCACGAGGAATGTTTACATAGCGCCCTGTTTCTATTAAAAGGTCGTGAGAAGAACATCTAAAACGTGAAAGAGCCGTTCGAAATTTTTTAACATTAACTTTTGATAAATAATCTTCCATAATTATTTCTGATGTATGTCATCGATCCCAATTGCATGGATCGATGCTCATGGCATTAATAACTGGATTGTCTGGTCCAGACTCGATTATTTACAGACCGCCGCCATTTCGCTGGAATAGTGCTGACTGTGTGGCATTAAACAGCAAACACACAGTCAACTCCAGCTTAGACATGTGTTTTCAACCAACCTTATGAGCACCGGTTTCGATTTTATCAAACCTTGTTCCACCGCTTGGAATCACAATTCAACCACACATCACTGCGGCTAAAATAGATCTTGATGTATTACCTTACCGTCTTGTCTTCTTCCTCCCTGGCAGATGGTGAAACCAGAGGTTGACCTCACCTTCCAGACCTGTGAAGATCCGGGGTAGAATAGGTCTTCAGCAACCCATGCTTGCCGTAAAAGGCGACTACGCTTGTCGTAAAAGGCGACTTACGGGATCGGGTGGTCAGGCTCGCTGACTTGATTGATGCATATCATCGATCCCAATTGCGTGGATCGATGCTCATGATGTCAATCACTGGATTGTCTGGTCCAGACTCGATTATTTACAGACCGCCGTCATATAGCTGGAATATTGCTGAGTGCGGGGTAAAACAACAAACCAACTAACCAACCAACCACAGTATAAAAATTCCGAAGCAAATTCTTTTGTATACCAACAGAAATATAACCAATTACGAACTAAGTATAATTCTCATAGATCCATTTTACAGACTGATCTAAGGATGGTGGCAAAGTTGCAAGTGCCACTGTCATTGCATCCAGATAATAGATCTTCACTTCTGAGACCTCAGCTATCTTAACAGCTTTGACATATATTAAACAATAAAATTAATCTAAAAATGTCTTTGTTATGCCTTCAGACACTGAAAAGTGTCTTAATCCTAGACATTTTAGAACTTTACAATGATCTTTCCTTTGGCCAATGTGACATTGCCTTGTGCTGGTTACCAAGTCACATTGGCATAGCAGGTAACTCAAAGACCGATGCTGTAGCAGAGCAGCTCTTGACAAACCGTTATCTCTTCTCCTTATCCCGTACAGTGATTTCAAACCAACCATCAAAAACTTTTAACCGGGATCTTAAGCAAAAGAGGAATCAATAGACTTCAATAAACTATAGCCCGTATATTCGTAGTGTACGTCATTTTGTGCGATTTGATCGTTTTAGCCACAGCATTCGTAATGCACGAGCTTAGAATTAATGCCTTAGCTTAATATTTGCATTGCAGAGAGGTGTTCAGTGAACCGTCAATTCGTTAAAGATAATCTGCTATTGAATCAATAGTGTGAGTGAGTTGGGTTTAACGCCGATTTTAACATTATTCAAGTCATATCGCGGCGTGTCAGATTAATATGGGAGGAAAGCCCGAAGTGATGCAGGTCTCAGACATTTACCACTTCGGTGAAACCCACGAGCACGGGTATGGTGCTGACCGGGATTCGAACCCACAATCATAGGTCTCTGTCGTGCCCAAGGGGCGCAACTCTGCACAGCGAATCGCGGCGCCTTAGACGACTGGGCCACCCGTGCCCCCATTGAAACAATAGAGTGACGACAGAGCTGTAGTTAAACTTTGGATCATGGTGCACTCAAGTTCTTACAATGAATATTTAATACATTAGATAACAGGGACTGTGTGCAAATGCAATAAGAGCATCACGTCATGACGATCTGTGTTAGAGTTGATCTTTAGCAACAAATGCGTCTCGTGACTAATGAGATTGGGTGGTCAGGCTCGCTGACTTGGTTGATGCATGTCATCAAATTACAAATTCCGTAGATTGATGCTCATGATGTCAACAACTTGAGTGTCTGGTCCAGACTAGCAATTCACAGATATCTTGAATATTTTGACGGCGCTAAACAACAAACAAAGAAATTGAACTGAAAAAGGGAATAGAGACATTCTTTGTTTTCAGATTTGCAGACAAATAAACTACAAGGGTTCACCATAAAATCGTGAATTACTTATATAGAAATACTTTTGAAATATTTTGAAATCATTTTGGTTTTTGATCAGCATAAATTATTTCATTTTGACGTTGCAATTATATTGTTTTATATTCCAGCAAATTCTGTGAACGGGATGAGCGAATATATATACTTCAACAAGGGCCAGTCTTGGAACACAGCGCGAAGTGTGTGCGGTTCTATTGGGGGCTACCTTGCCCGATTTGACACACTCGGATTATTTCAAATGGCTGAAGCACAATCTGCTGATGGATTCCCTTGGAAAGCAAAGTTCGTTCATAAGGATATTATAAACAGATCATATGTGATACTTTAATTATAAAATAGTCTATACCCATTTTACTTTTCTTTTGTTTCTCATATATTTTTCATTGTAAGGATTTATGAAACTCACATTTCGTCTTTTTTGGACGCGACATACGATTCATGTTAAATTGGAAGTGGCATTGGTCCCGTCTCTTCATACTTTGGAGATACCTTCCTCAGATTATTACTCACAGATTGGAGTAATATGCCCTTATAATAATGTCACAGTTTCAAACTTCCTGGCTTATGTCGAGTAAAGCATTATTCATTCACTCATTCATTCATTCTAGTTACTATCCCTCAACATAACCTCATCGTTGTGAGCAGCCTGTCTTTGACAAAAAAATCAAAGTTCGGAGTAGCCTGCCCTAATCATAACTCCCTTTTCGGAGTAACCTGCCCCTGGTCATAAAGTCACTGTTCGAAATTATCTGACCTTGGTCACAAACTAACTGTTCCGAGAAACCTGGCCATAATCATAAATTCAATGTTCGGATTAACCTGCCCGCTCATTTATAAGCTCTCTTTTCGAAACAACCTGCACCTGGTCATAACACTGTTCAGAGTAACCTGACCTTGATCATAAACTCCATGTTCGGATTAACCTGCCCGATCATTTACAAGCTCTCTTTTCGAAACAACCTGCACCTGGTCATAACACTGTTCAGAGTAACCTGACCTTGATCATAAACTCACGGTTTCGAGTCACATATCCTTGATCATGATCTTACAGTCCCTGATCATTAACTTCCGGAAGTCACCGATGAGGCGTCACATCTTAGCGAAAACCTCTTTGCGAACACCTCGTATCAATACTATTTGATAGTGATTCAGTAATACATGCTACATATACAGTCGGATTCGAGCGATGGACTCAGCTTTTAGCAGAGATTTGTTATGACAATGGAAATGGTTTGGACACTTTATTTACCCTTTGGAGTAACCTCACCTTCACCCTTCCACAATTCCGGTTAACCTACCCTTGATCATAGTTCGCAGTTTGGAGTAGCCTATCCCTATTCATAAGATCCCAATTGTGAGTAACCTGCCCCCAGTCATAAGCTCATAATTGTGGAACACAGGTTGTGGTTGCTATTCAGAGGAGCAAATCATTCATCTGGTCTGATCTTACGTGTCACCCAACACTTTCAGTTTATACAGTCAGTTTAGCCCCATATTTGTGATGCACACTTTGACAAAAGCTATAATCTAATGCCACACGCACCGTTGGCCTGTTGTTATCTTTCACTCGATTTACGGGGGTTGAGGGGGGTTGGGGGTGGGGGTGGGGGTAGGGGTGGGGGGGGGGGGGGTTATTACTTTACCGCCTGTGAACGACACAATGATAAAACACTGTGTGGTTCTCCGCCTGCCCCAGATCCGTCGAATACTATTCGAAGATATAGATTCACTAGTAAGCTGCACAGTGTGTGACTTTGTTCCCAAAATTAGGGTGTACAGTGTTAAACATTCCTGTCACATGTTCCCGCAAAAGCAAAATTTGAAATAGAGAATTTGTCTTTCTCTCATCCTGCCGACCCTGTTTTTACAAAAAGATAACACTTAATTGGATGGTTTCGTTATTTTGACCACCGACCTAAGAAGACCACATTCGTATCAAAACTGAGATTCGAACCACGACTTTTGGAACCTGGCAGGAATATAACAATTCAAAGCTACGAATGAAAAGCCTACGATAAAGCCATGCGAAATGACATGTAAGCTGCAATGAAACAATATAAAAATAAGGACCTTGTTTGTTGTTGGTTCTAATTCGTTTAATAATTGGGGAGGTCTGAAGCATGATTATGTTTTTTTCAAGCATTTTCTGTGACAAGTTATTTTTGTCTATAAAATCCCAGCACCTCCTTGAGAACACATCGGCCCCTCAGCCACATAATTAAAGAAACTATTTTCTTCATGAGTAACAAATCTTGGTTTTAGTTGGGACCACTCATGGACGAGTCTGTATTGGAATGACGACCAGACTCGTGTCTTTGATGACAGTGATTGCAGCCTCTTCACTTCCAATCTCAGTGTCACTGATGTATTCAAGGATGCAAATAATGCCCAATATGAAGGCGGGAAGAGATGCTTCAGACTTAATAAAGACGCGTATCGTTTGGAGAGACATGCCTGTGACGGAAAATTGAAGTTTATATGTGAACGAAAAGCAGGTAAGATCTTAATTCAAGTGTGGGCTGATCTTCTTGATAACATAATTGCTTTGCATAAGCATGTTGTGTATGTTTCTACCCCCTGGAGACACGGCGTAGAATGTGTCCCAAGGACTCCATAGCTTGTCGTAAAAGGCGACAAAATTGGGCAGCCTGTTCTTTTTAACCAGGAACATGTGTTCCTCTTGCCCAATACACCACTTCCACCCTTACTTCACCTAGACGGGTGGTAGAATTGGCCCGATTCTATCAATCGGCTGGTCACGCCATACCCTGTGCATGGAATACTTGAAAAGTTAGGAATATCATATTACACAAGGTTATATATATATATATACAAGATTTGATCCGGATATATGATGACCTTGAGTCCTATGCCAGAAGGCGGTGGCTCATGGGCCAAGCTGGTGATACGACCCGAATGGGCCGAACCAGCCTGTCATTTCTCCTTTTATTAACGACTGCTATTCATGTCTTTATTTCTTGGGTATACCACCCCTGTAACCCTGATGTTGCAGTCTGGCTTCCACTGCAACATCGTCCTCGGTGACACTCGATGTGGGTGGGGAGCAGGGTTGCTGTACATCATCTATTTACCATGGCCACAAACTTACCCTCTGGTTCAAAGACCAATAAACGTAGACATCTTTCTACGTATTCTGATGATGAGTGAGTGAGTGAGTTGGGTTTAACGCCGCTTTTAATAGTATTCAAGTTATATCGCGGCGTGTCAGATTAATGTGGAGGAAAGCCCGAAGTGATGCAGGTCTAAGACGTTTACCAGTTCGGTGAAACCCACGAGCACGGGTATTGTGCTGCGAACCTAGAAACATAATCGGGGCGAACCGGGATTTGAACCCACATTCATAAGTTTCTGGCGTGCCCAAGGGACATAACTCTGCATAGCGAATCGCGGCGCCTTTGATGACTGGGTCATCCGTGCCCCCTCTGATGATGAAGTCTCTCCATAAGCTCGAGATTCTTGCCCAAGGAAGGGGGGGGGGGGGGGGGGGGGGGTCTATTTCTCATTCATATGAACACATTGTATATGAACACGGCGGTCTGTAAATAATCGAATCTGAACCACATAATCCAGTGACTGACATCATGAGCACCGATCTACGCAATTGGAATACGATGACATGCATCAACCAAGTCAGTGAGCCTGACAACCCGATCCCGTAAATCGCCTCCTACGACAAGCATAGCAGGCTTTTACAGTAAGAATGAGTTGCTGAAGACCTTTTCTACCCCGGATCTTCACGGGTTATAACATGTTTAAAGAGTTACCATCTCTAGAACCTTATTTACTAGAACTACCAATCACCTTACGCATCTCTCTTGCTCGTTTTAGAACAGCAAATCATAGATTACCCATTGAAACAGGAAGATGGTATAATATTGTGAGAGAGGAAAGAAATTGTACATTGTGTAAAAATTTTATATGTGATGAAATGCACTTTTTATTAGAATGTCCAAAACTCTCAGAAATTAGAAACAAGTTTTTGCCTCAATACTACTGTATGTATCCTTCTGCCGTAAAATTCTCTCATTTGATGTCCATTACTTATAAGCCAACTCTATTAAAACTGGCAAGTTCTATAAGATCATGTATGGAAATGTTCCACTGACATGTTTTCTTCATTGTATCTTATTCCTGTGTCCAATTACATCTCTGTATCACTGCCGTGATCTACGAGAATAAACATCATTCATTCAAGCCAATACGTATCCTTATCATACCTTGTTCTGTTTAGGTGAGGTCAACCTTGACGTATCAGTATGAACATTATCAGAAATATTTAAATGTTTGACAACTTGTCTTGTTTTGTTTTCATACACTTGAAAGTTTTTGTCGTGATCAAATATACTGGCCACATAAAGAAACTGTGCACGGAGAAAATATATTCTGGATTGAAATACAACACAGCAAGAACAAAATGATGCAGACGCTGTAGCAGCTGAATGATCGGACCATAAGAAAATGTCAACGGGACCTGAACAACATCTGTTACGATGACGTCAGAAGATCAAAATGGAGTAGGGGGTCAAACGACAAAGTCACAAAGTCAATAACGGGTATGACCACCCTGTGCATGAATCACAGCAGTGCATCGGCGACGCATGGAGTCCACCAAATGGGCATGGAAGGCCTGGGGAATGGCCTGCCATATCCTCCTCAAATCCTGTGCCAAGTCACGGAAGTTATCTGGAGGATGTGGAAGACGACGCAGACGGCGCTCCATTTCATCCCACACATGCTCTATTGGGGAGAGATCTGGAGAAATTGCAGGCCATGGCAGTAACATGACATTGTTATGGTGAAGGAAATCCATTGCGTGTGAGGACGAGCGTTGTCCTGTTGAAATGTCAATCCCGGGCCATGACGTTGCAGGAAAGGAATGACCACAGGCCTCAGAATCTGATCTCTGTAGCCAACACCGGTGAGATTGCCCTGACCAACCACCAAAGGGGTTCGGTGCCGTGCTGTTATCCCACCCCAAATCATTACAGAGCCACCTCCAAAACGATTCCTCTCTACAATACAGTTGCGTGCATAACGTTCTCCCAAACGCCGGTAGACACGTTGGCGCCCGTCACTGTGGGAAATGTTGAACCTCGATTCATCTGTAAAGACAACATTTCTCCACCATATTCGAGGTTGGCGAACATGATTTCGACACCATCTTAGACGGTTGACTCGATGACGTTGTGTCAGGATGGGACGTATGGCAGGGCGTCGTGGTCGACTCCCGTACTGACGTAAACGATTCCTGACAGTGTTGGGATGGATACGGCGCAGTCCAGGAATTGTCTGGGACGTCGTTACTGCCGTTTGGAACCTATGTCGGAGATGTGTAACTTGAATCCATCTGTCCTGTCTTGGCGTCGTTACTCGGGGACGTCCTGAACGTGGGTTGTCGGCAACGTCATTTGTGTTCTGATAACGCCTCACCAATGCCGATATCGTGTTACGATGGCATTGGAAATGTGTTGCCCCTTGTTGTTTCATTCCCGCTCGGATCATTCCAATGGCTTCATGACGCTGTGCAACTGTCAATCTTGGCATGATTTGCTTGTGATATGCTTGTGTCTGCGCCTGAGAAGTTTTGAATTTTTGAATGACCACAAATCATGCTTTCCAAAGTGACAGTGAATTTGAGTTGCACATGCTGTGTACAGCTGCACAGGATGCACGTGCAGTAACACATTGCACGTCCATAGGCCCCCATCAATGACGTCATATCGCATGGCACGTGCATGAGCGTTTGAATGTCTCCAATAATTGCTGTGTTCAAACCTATCTTTCATATATGGACGGTGTGCCCTTATATCTATATTTTCTCTGTGCACAGTTTCTTTATGTGGCTAGTATACATAAGTGTAGCTAAAATGAGCGAAAAGGGCCGGTTTTAGTTTGTTGTTTAACGCCGCACTGAGCAATATTCCAGCAATATTACGGCGGTCTGTAAATAATTGAGTCTGAAGCATATTTTCCAGTGATTGACATCATCAGCATCGATCTACGCAATTGGAATACGATGTCATGCATCAACCAAGTCAGCGAGACTGACCACCCGATCCCCTTAGTCGCCCCTTGCGACAAGCATAGTCGCCTTTTGCGGCAAGTAGGGGTTGCTGAAGACCTATTCTACCCCGGATTTTCACGGGTCGGGCCGGTGTTAATTAGTTTTAATTAAATAGGACATCGAGGAGGCTACATGATCTTATGACTGCTACCTGTAAGGCCGGACATGTTCATTCGTTTTGCGAAGACCTGAGGACATTTAGAAAAAAAAGCGATATGCCATCTGAATCGTCAACATCGAAACAAAATCGCACTAACAATCCCGAACTATACTGTGCAAAAAAAGGTAGAGGATATTTTGTTTTGAGGTGAAACTACAGGAAAATACACCAATATATGGCAATATATGTAAGTGATTACTGTGGCAAGAACATTTCCGAAGAATTCAAGCGCCCAAACAAAACATTGTGACAGTTATGATGCACGTGACCTCATAGAGTACATGCCCAGACGTTGCGAAATCGTCTGCACGGATGACATATTCACGCACGACGTCGACGTGTCATTCCACAATTTACTGCACGTCATTTGAATTAGAGTCGTCAGCGGTGTAGGGAACGCCAGCACTGCGATAATCGACGTTGGTGTAATGTCATGTTGTCTGACGAATCGAGGTTCACGCTCGACTTGGGATATGACCTAATTAGCACTTTATTGACGTTAACGTCGTACAGCATGATCGTTTTGGTGGATGGGTCAATAATGGTATGGGGTGGTATCACATGTTGTCCATGCCAGAGTCACGGGTCAATACTGTCGGGACAACATCATTGCACTACGCATGGTACCATTTTCACAACGTGTTGGTCAACATTTCATCTTTCAAGATGAAAATGCACGTGCTCATCGGGGCAGGATTGTGACGTCATTGCAGACGTGTACGTCAACGTCAGTATATAATAATGTACCACTGACCCGATGTTTCTCAGTTCATTAATAGACGAATTGAAAGCAAAAAAACACCGATTCCATTCATACCATTTGTACCGCTATTTTGCCTTTTACGCCCTGGCGAATAATAGAGACTGGTTATTCTCTGGCGTTGACGTTTTATATTTAGCGTATTGTTTTGTTACAGCTCACCTTTCTTCATCATTGTAATAATGAGTTTAGGTATCACCGTGATGGGTTGCTACCATCAAATCCTTTTAACCTGATATGTCATGTTTGCTTGTTGTTTAACGCTACATTCTCGCTATGACGAATTTTTAACAGTCCGCCGTGATATATCTTCAACACGAAGAAACAAATATTAATTTCGTCTACATGTATGTATTATTGCTTCCAGATAAATGTCTCTACTCTAGTGTAGGGACGGGGGCTGCTGTAGTTAGTCATGGTAATGCCACGTCAGATGCCTGCCAGGAGGTCTGCAACGCAGTGTCCGGATGCTTCTTGGCAGGCAACTACGAAACCAACCTCTGTGTCATGCTGACAGTACCTCCAGGTTCCAACGCTATGTATCAGAAAAACTGCTTTACAGGTGAGTAATTATTCGGTTGATAGAAGGTGTGTGTGTGTCTGCTTGTACTAGTCCGATTTCAAAGTGCTAGCCCATTGTGATACCATGCCGCAGTTTAACATGAATATCCCACCCTGACACAGCATACTGACTCCGAGCCGACTCCAAGTTCTTGTTTAACCTCTTAATGCCGAGCGCCAGTCAGGCAAACAACAAGTACGATCTTTTAACGTCTTTTGGTATGACACGGCTGGGGATCGAACCCCTTGTCGTCCGCTTTCCGGTAGGACGTTCTACCACTAGACCAGGGTCAAGGATGATACAGACATCCATTACAGCTGTAGCATCAGTTTGGAATTTGTGTTTGAAGAAGGCGTTGGAGGAGAAAGAGATGAAAATGCAGCTGTATGACAGCAAATGATTTGTAACCGGATGATACCTTTCGTTGGAGACTTTTGTACGGATAGTGAGTGAATGAGATCGGTTTTACGTTTCTTTTAGCAATATTTCAGCAATATCACGGCGCGGAACACCAGAAATGGTTCACACATTATACCCATTTGTGCAATCGAACATTCATTTGGCGTGACGAGCGAAAACTTTAACCACTTGGCTACCGCACCACCCTATATCGCACTCATAATTGTTTGAGGTTGTAATGCTGGCAGTGGGGGGGGATTTTTGTTTTGAAGTTTGGGCGTAACGACGCCTTGAAAGATGTTCTAGCTTCAACCCAAAGTGGGAAACAATCCCAAAGTGGCGCTGGTCGGAGAAAACCACAGACAACTGAAGGCTCAGAACCAAGGCTCATATTCAAGATGAATTTGGGATTCGAACCCCTGACCAGCGGATCCTGGCACAAAAGACGGGTGTGCATGACTGTGAAACATGGTTCTTGCACGAAATCAATAGGATCTTTCAAATCCACTGTCTACTTGCAGCTTCTCGGAACGAAAGCGACACTGACGGATATATAGATCCCCAGGATGACACCCCTGAGATTCCTTCTGGCTGCACCCCAAATAATGGTAGTTATTTGTTTCACTCTGTGTGTGTGTGTGTGTGTGTGTGTGTGTGTGTGTGTGTGTGTGTGTGTGTGTGTGTGTGTGTGTGTGTGTGAACCGTACATTATATCTTCACCAAACTTGGCACATAAATAGGTCTAGTGGTACCTTTGGAAGTTTCTTTTTTTCAAATTCAAGTTTCCAAAGCAACAACTTTGACTTAGGGGCAATTGCCTTGCACACAACTGGACATGCCGTTTTGGTGGGGGATATGAGTATTTCATGTTTGTTCGCTTTTAGTTCAAGATTCAAGATGATGCTAGATAGTATAATGCAATAATATGAGACAGGGATATTACTATCCACTATCCCGCAATTCACCCATCAATCTGTTTATGTCTCTGAGAATGTTCCTTTCATTACCGTGGAAACCATTTTCGATAAAATCCAAAATTATTCATTTGGAACATTTCAGGTTCCGAGGCTCCTGAGGCTCCTGTAACCAGTACTGTCGTATTTCCAACGACCAGTATAGACTTGTGTCCATCGAGCACGGCGAGTTATGTCTACATCAGCACCGAAACGCTTTCATGTTCTCCTGACTTCATCACAGTCTCAGTCTCTCAACCAGTAAGTTACGTCACAGTGACGGACATAACGTCAGTAGCAACGACAGTGATACAAACCCAAACAGCTACTGAAGTTCTCAGCACGTGCCATCTTCCTACATCCATTTCGACATCGACGAGCCCTTGTGCGATCAGCACCGAGACTCTCATCACAGAGTTAACGTCGACGGTGCTTGTGACGTCAGTGGTGTCCTGCCCGAGCGTAAGTCCAGTCCAGTTGACCATTACGTCTTCTTGTCCAGAACCGATGACGGTTCTTCAAGAACACACGTCTTGCGTCTGCGCATCTGCTTTCATGACGTCAGAACTCACAAGTGTTGTCTCCCCTGAATCCGCTTCGTCGATTTTATCATCCGATCTTCAGTCTGCAAACCCTGGTCCTGTATTAGATCAGACCACAATATGTCGAACCTATAACCTGACAGATCTTGGTGAAGACGAGCTGAATGTACTTTTAGCATCCATTGTTAAAGAACTAACGATTGAAACAAAAAATCTTTCGAAAACTGTTCGAAAAAAGACAAGTGCTCAAGACTCCAGACCACTGTCACAGAGCATAGGGTATTCGGCCTTGAGTCTGATAATAATACCGTTTGTAGTCGTTATTCTAATGGACGTACCAATAATTATCAAGGATGTACAGAATACGCTTGTTAATGTTAAAAAGACGGGAACTCCGTGACGTCAGCTCAATGAACACAGAAGATTGAATGGATTAACCGGCCAGTGCTGAGATTATAACATAGCCTTAAAATTACTAGTATCCAAAACGAAACCCAAATGAAAGGGGCCGATGTTGGCTGGTTCCACAGTCCTCCTGTTACCCAACGTTTAGTTTTAACTTATTTCTTTTAACAATCCATTTATATAGCATAAGCCACATGTACATGCTAATCAAAATTGAAAACTGTTCGTTTTGGACATGAATTGACTGTATATGTATCTATCAGTTATATACGATCTGTTCATGCGTATAATAGGCGCCGCGATTCGTTGTGCGTCCCTTGGGCACGCCAGAAACCTATGATTGTGGGTTCGAATCCCGGTTCGCCCCGATTATGTTTCTAGGTTTGTCAGCACCATACCCGTTCTCGTAGGTTTCACCGAAGTGGTAAACGTCTGAGACCTGCATCACTTCGGGCTTTCCTCCCACATTAAGCTGACACGCCGTGATGTAACTGGAATAGTGTTAAAAGCGGCGTTAAACCAAACTCACTCACACACTATAATTATAACGACCCCGAGCCCCTTCCCCGTTACTACATGTTCCTTTCTGTAACCTGTCTCCTAAGACATGTGCTGTGTCATATGCGCAAACACGACAAAACCAATCATTATGGGTATACAATAGTTTGGTTTAGTTTCTAATAGTTTAGTAATTTATAAATGCATTATGATTGTCGTAGTGATTTGCACTCAGCAATATTCCAGCTACATGGCGGCGGTCTGTAAGTAATCGATTCTGGACCAGACAATCCAGTGATTCACATCATGTGCATCGATCCAGGCAATTGGGATCGATGACATGCTTCAACCAAGTCAGCGAGCCTGACCACCCGATCCCGTTAGTCGCCTCTTACGACACGCATATTCGCCTTTTACGGCAAGCATGGGTTGCTGAAGACCAATTCTAACCCGAATCTTTACGGGTCTAACATCTCTTGAATATGAGTAAATCTTCATATATTAACCAACATGTATGGTATTCGCGTTTCTTTTGTCGGTGAGTATACTTGTTTGTGCTGCTGCTTGCTGACGCCAATGCACATGAAACTGTGGTCTTGTTCTTGTTTGTCATATTGTGCCATGTGTTTGTCATGTGATATTTAAAGAAGCACTCAAATCAAAACTCCTCGCTTCTTCTTTGGCGAGTAAAAGTGTATTGGAGTTTAACGGGGCTGGTCATGAAGTCTGATGTTTTTAGTTTATTATATACTTTTTTTCTCATGAGAGATGTTCGGTAAGGATAGAATGTTTGAGGTGTGATGTCTTGTTATGTATGAACAGGTAGTTTGTTGCGAAGAAAATGTGATAAATGTTTAACACCACAAAATCAATATGACCATATTACTATTTTTCAATATCAATACATGTACATGTCCTTTTTAAAATTGACCCCTGGAACTCAAAATATGAACCCAAACTTTAAAATCAAATCGTTTACATCCGGAGTAGAATAGTTCTTCACCAACCCATGCTTGTCGTAAATGGCGACTATGCTTGTCGTCACAGGCGACTAACGGGATCGGGTGGTCAGGCTTGCTGACTTGGTTGATGCATGTCATCGATCCCAACTGCGTGGATCGATGCTCATGATGTCAATCACTGGATTGTGTGGTCCAGATTCAATTATTTACAGACCGCCGTCATATAGCTGGAATATTTCTGAGTGCGGCGTTAAACAACTAACAAACAAACAAACAAAATCCATAAAGTGTAATAAAATAAGTAACGAAAATTCAGAGAAGTCTGCACACTAATCCTGTTCTTGATATTCATGAGGTATCCCACAATTTCCTTTTGCTTTTGATATTGATGGAAACATGATTGCTGGTTAAGAACAGCTCAAAGCCGTTCATGATACAACATTTAAAACATTTAAAAATTAATTTAAACATATTTAAGGCTGTTCACACCATTGAACTTTGTAATGATTAAAAGAATAAATGTACTTATCTTTTTTAAATATATTTTGAGTATTAAATAGTTCTTGCATTTTAAAGTTAAGGCGTTGGTAGAAGTATTATTTTGTAAAACATTGTCCTTCAGTATAAAGATGGGCATTGAAATAAATGGTGGTATTCACCTCCAATGGAGAAGTGACATAATGTACATATTCGCTGGGGAAAAAACAGCGGCCAGTCTCTTCTGATAAAAAGTGTGGTTACAGGTACGAAATTTTACAAGAGGATATGATACCTTTAAAAGTTCCAAAATATATATATATATATATCGTGTGACGATCCTGTTTACAGCTTTGCAAAACGCACCTCAATACATTTATGTTTTATTGAGCAAAAGAAAAATGCTTACCATTACAGATACCATAAGCCTATCTATACTGAATGAAAATGGCCCTGGGGTGTGATGAACTGGGTGAAAGATGACTGGTGACATTAGTGTGTTTTGTCCAACCTGAAACATAGGAGTGTCCTGGCAGTGTCGTTTCCTGAAGTCGATACATTTTGTAGTTTTATTATACAGTAAATCATGCATACACATCCCCTACATTATTCCAGTGTTCTCATGTGAATACCATGGGCGCGGAAAAAGGGAAAATTGTCTGCAATATGTGAACTATCAATAGCGAAATATAATTACTCTAATAGCCGAGGTACTGTAAGTCCCCATGATCCCCAGCGAGGTGGCCTACTGGTTACCGGTGGCCTATAGCCCGTGTTTTAAAACTGTATACATGGTATGGTTATGCTCAAATACGTTTCATAACTTGTTTTTAAATATTGTATGCTCAAATATGTTTCATAAATTGTTTTTAAATATAACTTTTCATAAATGACTCAGTTGTGTATATATCAACTTGGTCTCGTCGTGTATGGCTGAAATAATGCCGATGCGACGTTAAATTTTAACTCACTCACTCATTCACTCTAATAGAAAACTTCGCTACATTGTTGATCTTTGGTGTATAATATGCTAGAGAGAGAAATTCCTGTGCATCACTATCATGGGAAATAATACATAAACGTAAACAGAGAATGATTTTGCTACAGAACAATATATTATATTGCTGCCCATGAAACATGAATTCATCATGACACTGTCAACATATGAAAGAGGAGTAGGGTTAATTGTCAGTTCAGAAGTCACTATCGGGAATGACAACCGTTAGCACTGACGCAAGCCTGACAACGGCGCCTCATTGACGACCCAAGATGGTCGAGGAAGGCCTGTGGGGTGTAATTCCGAATGTCAAATGCACATCGATGACCACTAAAGGGGTCTTGTGGTGTGCTGTGATACCTCCCCACACCATTACGCTCCCACCACATAGTGCCGAAAGTTGAAAAACACGTTCTATCCGACGTCGATAAACACGCTGATGGCCAGCACCGATGTCGGATAAAATCTGGACCCATCCGTAAAGAATGATAAACGTCCATTCCTGTAACGTGAACCTCTGATATTGTCTTGACCATGCCAGGCGTGTCAGTTTGATGTAGTGGCAGCAATAATGAATGAACAGCTGTACGGTGGCCCATACCCGCCACTGGAGAGATCATTTTTCCCTGTATACCTCTATATTTTATTTTATTTTATTTTCTGACGGCCACCAGATACTTCCACTGGTGAGATCATTTTTCACTGTATGCCTCTATATTTTGCCAGATACTTTTCGTTTCAAATTGGCATACCACGTACGCGTGTGACCAGAATTACTTCCAGATCAGTGCCCTGGCAGTCGACAGGTTGGAGATTGTATCCGTAAGCTTGAGCTTTGATTCTAAAGTAGGTACCACTTGCTTGATGAGCCATTAGCAGAGATCTCACCAGTGGAAGTATCTGGCGGCCGCCAGATAAAATATAGAGGCATACGATGAAAAATGATCTCACCAATGGCGGGTATGGGCCACCGTACAGCTGGACGTTGTTGTCTGACGTAATGCTCTCCTAGTCGATTCCTCACAGTCCTTGCACTACTCGGCCGTAAGACAATATTGCAATGGGCTGTCAGAAAGATATATTTATGATATTATTGGTAGGTGTCTCGGTACGATAAAGCCCACGGATAAAAACGATATCCGTTGGGGTCATATGCGGATAGAGATGCAAATATCAAAGGTCAAGTAGGGACTACTTTCAGTGTTTATAAACAAACATGGCATCGCCCTTGTCATCCGGCGATCGAGTCAGAATTAACCATCGGGAATCTGGAGAAACTACTGGGGTAATTGCCGTTATTATCAAAAGAATGGTCTAATATACTGAAAATCAATGTCTAACTGTGACATAGCTAAGGCATTTTACAAGTTTGGGCAATTTTGAAGATATAAATTGCGAGAACACTAACCAAGCGGGATCAGTTTCAATATCTGTGCTCGTAGACCTCTGCGGCTTTGAACCTTTCCCACACATTAAAACAGTTGGATTTGGCTGAAATATGTCCGAATTGTTACCTTGTTTCGTTTTGTCGCTGTGTGTACATCTGACTGCACATCATAACGTTATAGCGGACAGGGCGACTGTCAACAACGTCTGACTGTGGTCGTGATGTCACGTAGACTAGAGTTAGAGTAGCTTCCCTTTGATAAAGGGAAGTTACTCAAGCGGACAGACCGATGTATTGCCGCGAAAGGCAAGTACAAACAATTTGTTGTTTTTCATATAAGAAATTACGTCACTGTATATAGAAACAGGTTTCAGTTGGAACTATATTGGCTACTGTTACTGTCCGACTGCCACATCACTTACCTTCTGACGTAATATACACTCTTCAAAAAAAAAGAAGTAGATTTTTAGAAAATTTATTGTACCTAATAAAGTCGATATATTTAATTTAATCATGGATACAAATATGAAATTATGGAGCTCGATAGTCACATGTTGTCGTACACAGGCATTGAAAACTGTTCGTTGTCATGTCACATAAGGCCACAAGGTCGCGCTGAACTCAGTATCTCGTGTGACCGCCCCGGGCAGCAATCACGGCTCTGCATCTCATCGGCACTGACTAGATAAGTGTACGAATTCGTCCTGCGGAATTCCGAGCAATTCTGCTTGTAACGCGTTGGCCAGTTGTGGGAGTTTCTGCGTCGTGTTTTGACATTGACGTACACGTCGATCGAGTTCATCTAAGGGTAGTTCGATTGGGTTGAAATCTGGAGATTTCGACGGCGAGGGCTAATCGTTGAAGTTGGCATTATGAAGGTAGTCTACCGTGACACGAGCTGTGTGCGGTGGAGCGTTGTCCCTTTGGCGGTCACTGATTGGAAGAAGGTAAGGTTGAAGAATTTAATTCATGTAGCGATTTGCTGTCAAATTTCCCTGAACCGCAACCAAGTCAGATCTCGTTGTGTAGGGTAGGTATCCTCCCAAAACGTAGACCTGCCAAAACGCAGACCCGTTAAAACAACACTCGTTATTGCTGGTTGCATCAGTATTTAGAACCCTGTACCCTTCAGTAAAATGGTATCATCCATGTAACAAGAAAGAAAGCTGGGTAGAGTTCACATTTTTTTATTCAAGTGTTATTTCATTGTCATTTATGATTATCAGTCATTTTCACTTGTTTATCATCAGTGGACCAACTGCATCCAGGTACTGAAGGAGTGTCTTTTCACGGCGATGAAGCTGTTCCTTCTCTCTGTAGACAACCTTCCTGGGTGGCGGTGCTGCTCCAAATTGCATCTGCGCTAGTTTCGCTCTCTCCGAAATTTCTACCTTCTGGATCAGTTCGATAAATCTGAAGATGTTTGGATGCTTGTGCTGGAGGGACTTGCCGATTCTGGAGTGGAAACCTTCTAGGTTGTTGTTTGTACGGGGCCCTTGTGTCGCATGGTATATCCACAGTCGAGGTGGGAACCGGGCATCGTCATCCACCCATGTCGTAACCTCCAGATTTGGAAAGAATGCCAAGAGTGGGTGGGGGACGAACAAAGGGAGCTGTGTGTGTTGGGTGGTTGTTAGATAAGGTAGTTTTGGTTTTAATATTTTATTTGGGTTTTAAATGCGATTTATTAGTCCTGTTTTAATTAGGTATATGCCTAAGGCTTTGAATTTTTCTAATTTATTTTGTGGATTTAGGATTGATTCTAGTGTAAGTCCGGTTTTAAGATTTAGGGTGGTCTGTAGTGTTGTTCGGTGTGTTTGGTAGTGTGTGCAGTGAATGAGTACGTGTTCTGGTGTTTCTTGTTGTTTGCAATGAGAAGGAAGTTTTAGTGATTGAGAACATTTGGTTTATTCTTACACAAATCCCACAACTTGTTTAAAGGTAATGTTTGAATAAGATTTGTGATGTACCGGGAGCAGATTAAAGAAAGGAGGAGTTTTTTTAAGACAATGTTGTTGTTGTCCACTACTGCTCATTGTCTCAACATATTGATAATCCCTCATAGCAGGGGAAGTGGACCAGTCCATTCATTAATTAGGTGTGACCAGCATGGCCCAATTAATTAGTGAGCTAATTTTAACTGCTTCTTGGGAGGTCTGCATTTTGGAGGTCTACGATATTGGAGGGAACCGTAGGATATGGCCCCCCACCATGACACTACCGCCACCGAAATTGTCGAATTCACGTACACAATGTGGGGCAAAACGGCTCATTTCGACGACGATAAATACATTGTCTTCCATTTCGCCGGTGAGGAAGAAATCGTGATTCATCGCTAAACCACACTCGTCTCCAGTTTTCTCAAAATCCAAGGCTGTAAGGTCAACGCAAGCGTCGCTCCCGGTGGATCTTTTGTAAAACAGGGACGTTGACTGGTCTTTTGGGTCGGATTCCAGCCTCGCGAAGATGGTTCCTGACAGTCTGGTCCGTTATCTTCCTCAAACCAGGAATGCGTCCTGCAGTCTCCGTAGCTGTGACATTGCGCTGACGTATGTGGAACAGTCGAATATAGCGATCCTGTGCAGGGGTGGTAACTCTTGGTCGGCTGGTTCTTGGACGTTTGCAGTGAAATTGAACTGTGTATCGGTCCCAAAGGCGGCAAATGGTGCTGTGGTGGACGTTAAAGTGGCGTGCAACAGAAGATTGCGATTCCCCTCTTTGGATACGTCCAATGGCGATATTCCGATCGGAGCGCATTTTCGAAATGTTGACAATTGAATGACAAAAATTATTATTGGCTTATGCTTGCCTTTTTATAGCCACTACCACGAGTACCGAATGCCATAACTTGCACGTGCACTTTGCTTTACTGTTTTCCTCCATGATATTTTTGAACAAGTGTGAAAACAATGACGTTTAAGACATTGCAAATAGACATTGTCTGCGTTTTGACGCACCGTTTGTCGAATATCAGGCCACCAATATTTTCCTATAACACATATCCAATTTATATACCGCGTTTTTGGATAGTCAGGTTCGTTGAACTACATACTACCTGTGCGTTTCTTTTTTTGAAGAGTGTATATGAATGTGCACATTCCAAGCTCTATTTACCCATGTAAGCGGGCATATACTTTTAAGATATAACTTTTGAATAAATTTGTCTGTATCATTCATTGTGATTTATGTGTTGAAACTGCATACATTTTTTTTCATTCTGAGTATAGTTCGTATATTTATCTACATCTATTTTACTATTATATAGCTGGGATATTGCTGAGTGCGGCGTTACACAACAAACAAAAAACCTTTTCTGTATGTCTAGTTTGTTGTATATCAACTCTGTGATATTAACTTTGATGTAATGTTTTGTTTGTTTGTTGTTTAAGGCCACACTCAGCATTATTCCAGCTATATGACGGCGATCTGTAAATAATCGAGTGTGGACCAGACAATCAGGTGATTGACATATGCGCATATATCCACGGAATTGGGATACGATGACATGCAGCAACCAAGTCAGCGAGCCTGACCACCCGATCCCGTTAGTCGCCTGTGACGACAAGCATAGTCGCCATTTACGGCAAGCATGGGTTGCTGAAGACCTATTCTACCCCGGATGTAAACGATTTGATTTTAAAGAGTTTGGGTTCATATTTTGAGTTCAAGGGTACAATTATAAAAACAATCCCATTTCGAACATAGATTCAAACCCAAAAGACACTGTGAGCGTGTACATGTATTGATATTAAAAAATAGTAATTATAGATATGGTCATATTGATTTTGTGGTATTAAAAAATGATCATATTTTGTTCGCAGCAAACTACCTGTTCATACATAACAAGACATCACACCTCAAAAATGTTTTCCTTACCGAACATCTCTTATGAGAAAATGTGCTCGGCAGAATATGCATTAACAAAACCAACAAACAGACTGACAAAGGTTGATGGGAGAGGAAGCCGAGGAACGAAGCCTGTAAAAAACAACGCGGTCGTCATTGCAGTTCTGATATCATTTGATTTAGTTGATGAAATAGTGTTAGGCTGATGAGATGAAGTCACCCTAGTCTCTGTTTATGGTCGTCTTGAATCTATTGATGCTTCTGTTAGTTTCCGATGGTTGTGTTTGAGGTTGGAGGCTAGGACGATGGGGCCGTTCCACCTATATGATGGAAGGGGGGTTGTGGAATATGATCTGAGATGGCGGATTTGGAGTCTTGTCTGTCAATTAATCTATGGTGTTCTTCCCTAGGGATGTTGAAAGGACCTGATTGTTGATAATGTACTAATCCTTTTTCTGATCATGGTAACGGTCTAGTGGTTAAAGCGTTCGCTCAGCACGCAAAAGGCCCGGGATCGATCCCCACATGAGTTAAAAAATAAGCCCATTTCTGGTATCCCCTGCCATTATATTGCTAGAAAATTGCTAGAAACGGTGCTCACTCACTCATTTTCCGATAGTGCGCTTCAAAGCAAAACAATGAGACCATTGTTTTTTAATTCAAAGGGAAGCTGCATTGGAAACAAAGCTCTTGGACCAGTTTGCAAAGTTAAACAATATGTAATGTAACTCTGTAGCCTGAAAATATATTTTTCTGTTTCCTACTTTAACAACACCTTCAAAAATCGACCAGGCACGGAAAAACATTTCCATTAAGGTCAAACCTATAGATGTGAAATAGACAATCAATAAATACAGTCAGTTCGGTAATGCCAGTCACTTAAATTTGATTGATTCAGCTCTTGCTGAACTACGACCTTATATTCAGATCCCATAACCGGATAAAAGGTTTTTAACCTAGATTCCATTGTCTTAATCTGTACTTTCATGCCAATGCATGGTAACTCACACAACCTTACCTATTAATTATTCGTTAAATTATGTATGTTTTAGAGAAAACAAACATTCTCTCACACGTCTCAACCTCCAATATCTTTCCAGAACGCATGCTGAACAATAAGCTATGGTTAGGTGAGGTGAAATGGGATTTAACGTCGCTTTCAAGGTTATTGCACTTATATTATGACGTGTGTGTGTGTGTGTGTGTGTGTGTGTGTGTGTGTGTGTGTGTGTCTGTGTGTGTCTGTGTGTCTGTCTGTCTGTCTGTGTGTCTGTCTGTGTGTGTGTGTCTGTGTGTGGTGTCTGTGTGTGCCTGTGTCTGATTGTACTAGACCGGACTAATGCCGATTTTAATAATGCTAGCCCACTGGGATACCACGCCGCAGTTTTAGCATTAATACTCCACTCAGACACAGCATACGGACTCCGAGCCGACGAGTAACAACAAGTACCATCGTTTGACGTCTTTTGGTATGACGCGTCTGGAGAAGCTCTACCACTAGCCACGGAAGGGGTCTGGAAAAAGGTTAAAACAGAGTTAACATACACTTGATAGATAACAATAATACAATATCACAATGTCACACATAAACGTTATATACAACTTTAACCCTGTGGGGTTAGCTTACGTCAGAGGCGACAAAATGGGTCGCATGATCAGGTTCGGTAGCTTCATCGATTGCCTGTCACCTCATCCCGACGGCAAGCATCCTTGCCCAGTACGACACTGTATCAATTACTGGTTTGTCTGGCCCAGACTTAATTATTTACAGTCCGCCGTTATATCGCTGGAGTATTGTTGCTGCGCTGAATAACAAACAAACCAAACATTCTGAACACAGACATAAATGGCTTCACATCATATAGTATGAATATTAGCAAGTGGCGCTAAGCGCTTGATCAAGCAGCACTCATGACACAAAGCCATGCTTTATTTCAATCTGGCGCTGCAGGTCGTGCAGAGTTGAGAGAGTGAGTGAGTTGGGTTTAACGCCGCTTTTCACAGTATTCCAGTTATATCACGGCGTGTCAGATTAATGTGGGAGGAAAGCCCGAAGTGATGCGGGTCTCAGACGTTTACCACTTCGGTGAAACCCATGAGCACGGGTATATGGTGCTGACAAACCTAGAAACATAATCGGGGCGAACCGGGATTCGAATCCACAATCATAGGTTTCTGGCGTACCCAAGGGACGCAACTCTGCACAGCGAATCGCGACGCCTTGGACGACTGGGCCACTAGAGTCCTCTAGTAATGCCAGTTATCTTGGGTTCGAATCCAAGATTTACCATTATATGGTCCTCAGCACCATACTAATTTACACCAAAGTAGGAAACCAAAATGGTAAACGCCAAAACAATGCTTCACCAGAACACTGATTTCTTTCAAGGCTAAGTGGCCTGTAAGAAAGAGTTGCCTCTTCTGTTTGGAACTTCCTTTCACCACTGACCGCCTCCGTGGTCTAGTGGTAGAGCGTCCGCCCGGAGAGCGAAGGTACCAGGCCGCGTCATACCAAAAGACGTTAAAAGATGGTACTTGTTGTTACCCTGTCTGGCGCTCGGCATTAAGGGGCTAAAACAAGGACTGG
This sequence comes from Haliotis rufescens, assembly GCF_023055435.1. NCBI lineage: Eukaryota > Metazoa > Mollusca > Gastropoda > Lepetellida > Haliotidae > Haliotis > Haliotis rufescens. The sequence continues at coordinate 32,025,653 of NW_025963802.1, read as the reverse complement.
TCGGCTCGGAGTCAGTATATATAGTTTGCCTGAGTGGGTTATTTTCGTGTTAAACTGAGGCATGATATCACTATGGACTAATACTTAAATCGGCATTTGTCCGGACTAGTACAAACAGCCACACACACACACACACACGCACGCACGCACGCACGCACGCACGCACGCACGCACACACACACACACACACACACACGTCATAATATAAGTGCAATAACCTTGAAAGCGACGTTAAACCCCATTTCACCTCACCTAACCATAGCTTATTGTCCAGCATGCGTTCTGGAAAGATATTGGAGGTTGAGACGTGTGAGAGAATGTTTTTTTCTCTATAACATACATAAATTAACGAATTAATAATAGGTTGGGTTGTGTGAGTTACCATGCATTGGCATGAAAGTACAGATTTAGCGACGTACGTCGCTATACAAGTGCAATAATCTTGGACGCGACGTTAAACCCCATTTCACCAAACCTCACCTTCCTCATACATACACTTTCAGCTTTCAAGGTTTGATTCATAGAGAATCAATAAATCGCCGTCGTAGTTGCTGTGCTACAATTTCTACCTGTTAGAAGCCGACCATTCGATATAGTGGTCAGGTCTAGATGTGTTTTGTTTTTCAAATACTTATTCCGAAAATTCAAGCTTAATTCAAGTTTTACAAACTAATAGTACGTTGAACATGCTGCATGTTCTGAAAAAAAATTATATAAATAAAATGTTATAAAATATATATATAATTCTAAATGAAGCGCTGTTTGAGAATATGTTCTATCTCAGCTCGTGACAATCGATGCATTGACGTTGATACATGTTCTGTTGACAATTTCTATTAAGTATCAATGATGTTGCCACGGACGATGAAACCATGCCAATATATGGACAGTACCAATCTCGTCTGACTAAAGGTATGCGTCACCTGCCAGACATCTGATGCTGTATAGATTCAATCTATGATTGGCATTTTGTTCAAGATAATGTGAGTTTCTGTGACCATTAAAACCAACAATGCGTCGGTAGATCGTCAATTCATTCAATGTTGTGTGTATTTGCAAAATATTGTGTAGGTCTCATTTTCATTTTAAAAAATCTTCAAGGGCTTTTTAAAATTATGAATAGTGTGTATGCTTGTGTTGGGGTCAATTCTTGATTTCAGTGGATTTTTGTGGGAAGGGTTCATCTGCTTAGGGGGTGGTCTTGTAGCCTAGTGGTTAAAGCGTTCGCTTGTCACGCCGAAGACCCGGGTTTGATTAACGACAAGGGTACAGTGTGTAAAGCCCATTTCCGGTGTCCCCCGCCGTGATATTGCTGGAATATTGCTAAAAGCGGCGTAAAACCATACTCACTCACTCACTCATCTGCTTAGGTTTTGCATAACTTTGTCCTTGGTAGTTTCTAGTTAACGATTGTCTTGCGCCTTGGGCATCGGGATATATACGAGTGTAAAGAGGTTTGCTTTCACTTCGAATAAGATATATATTCTTTTAAAAAAAGTAGAGGGTATTCGGAAATAACTTAATCTTTACAAAATTGTAAGTGATATATTAGTTTCCAGTAATAGTTGTATGATAACACTAAACGAATTGGGAACATCCGGTCGTGAAGTATGGCAGTAGGTGTGAACGTTCTTGAAGGACGATAGGGGTAAGATAGGCAATTTTAAAGTTTACGTTTTGGGATCAGTAGTGCGTAATACCGCCACTATTTGTCAAACATTCATTCACTCGACGAGACACACTGCGTGTGAGTCTCCCAATGACGATTTGAGGGAGTCTGTCCCACTCCTCTTGCAGCGTCTGGCCAAGTTCAGCCGATGTGGTCGGCGTCTATGACGTTGACGCACACGTCTCCCATTCGTCTCCCAGACGTGCTCAATGGGGGAATGGTCTGGGCTCGTTGCTGGCCATGGCATTCTATTGATGTTGTGCTGCTGGAGGTGAACATTGGCGATTCTAGCACGGAGAGCAGGGGCGTTGTCGTCCTGGGACCCATTCCGCAAAGCGATCTTAGCGCTACGATGATCGTAAACCCATGTTAGAGTATGGGACTTACGATCACCTTAGTGCTAAGATCGCTTTGTGGAACGGGGCCTTGAAAGACAAAACGTCGACCAACATGCCTTGCAAACGGGTCAACAAAAGATGTCAGTATGTTGTCCCGATAGTACTGTCCGGTGACAGGTATACTGCTGTCCGGTATAATATGGAGTGGGGTTTGCTCAGTCATAGTGATGCCCCACCAGCACACACCCCACACCCCACATCCCTCACCACCCAATACCACCCCACACCACCCCACACCATAACCGATCTAACACCAAATCTTTCATGAGGTCTTTAGTTATCATTGGCTTGACGTTCATTTCGACGTCGCCATACATGACCACGCCTATGAAGGAAGTGCAAAGTGAATTGGGACTCATCTAAAAACATGACACGTGACCACCTACGATTACCCCAGTTTCGATATTGTGTACTCCATTGACGTCTGACGGGATCAGGTAGTCAGGTTCGCTGACTTGGTTGACGCATGGGCATCGATCCCAATTGGGATCGATGCCCATGATATCAATAACTGGATTGTCTGGTCCAGATTCGATTATTTACAGACCATCGTCAAATCAATCCGACGGACACTGTTGAATTGGTCCGGAGAAACAATTCAGGAAATAGTTCTAATGCATTGACATTTTCAAAGTGTAAAACTGACAATTGTATTCTCTCGATGAAAATGCCATTTGCGTTCGACAGGTACTCAGTGAAAGCGTTAGAGTTGGCACCGGAAACAAAAGCTTTTACAATTTGACCTCCCTCAATCATAAAATGTGTGCTAGATATTTTCAGAATGTGCCAATCGCATAAGCTTTCATAAGGTTGATTTAAGTTTTTTGCATCGTCAGGAACGTGTGGCTCGATAATGTGTGAAATAGTGAAATAGATGGCGGCACTGTATATGCATTGACATATAACGGTTAAGACGTGAATGTCACAACAAACGACAGTGACAACAATTCAGTAAGCAAAACGTACTTTTCATAAATTCATTTTAGATACTGGAATGAAGTGCTATTTGTATCTCTATATTAATTAGTTTTTAATCCGATTAAAGAGTGGGTGAGTGAGTGAGAATGGTTTTACGCCGCTTTGGGAATATTCCAGCAATATCACGGTGGGGGACACCAGAAATGGGCTTCACACATTGTACCCATGTGGGGAATCGAACCCGTATCTTCGGGGTGACGAGCGCACGCTTTAACCACTAGGCTAGCCGACCTAAACTTATCGTCATTCTGTTTGCCAGCATCATTCCCGTGGTTGTAGATTTCAGCAATATGACAAACGTTTGTTTGTTTGTTTGTTGTTACTTTAGTATGACTCCGCAGCAATATTCCAACTATAGAACGGCGGTCTGTGAATACGAAGTAAATAACTTTTGAACAATTGAGATGTTCAGGGCAGTAATCTTCATTGTCTCAAACCATGTCCACTCACTCATTCAACGTAATGAAGAATATGCATTTTGATTGTGAACCAAGATCTCTGCAAAATATGTCACAGTGGTAATATTGTAAATGTCGTGTAACTATTCTTGCAGAGGAGAAATACAAACTAAGAAAATGGACTATAATGTTCTCAAACCTCACACTATATCTGCAACAAAACCCGGTCGTAGTACTTCTGTTGTCAGTCACAGCATGATGAGGGCATTTTACGACGATGTCGTACTGCCACAGTCAGTTTCTTCAAGAACATGTGCTTAAGTACCCCTTAATATTCCCTTGATTGTGTGGTCTTTGCAATTTCAGGGGAATCGTAGTTTAAAGGAGAAACTTTGAAAGATCTCTTACCTGTGTTAGCGGGCACTTGGTAGTCAATATCTTTGAGAAATCGGTCTGTATAATAAATTGTGAATTATCATGTAATACTCATAATAACGATCGTCATTGTAATTAATATATTTGTCCGAGTATATTTTACTTTGAAGTATATCTCGTTTGTTGTGTATTGCTGTAAAATTTACCTTACTGACCCGTGAAGATCCGGGGTAGAATAGGTCTTCGGCAACCAATGCTTGCGGTAAAAAGCGACTGTGCTTGTCGTAAGAGGCGACTAACGGGATCGGGTGGTCAAGGCTCGCTGACTTGGTTGATGAATGTCATCGTATCCCAATTGCCATGATGTCAAGCACTGGATTATCTTGTCAAGACTCGATTATTTACAGACCGCCGTCATATATCTGGAATATTGCTGAGTGTGGCGTGAAACAACAAACAAAAAAACAAAGAAACTTTACGCGCTGTTCTCGTCGCTGAAATATTATCAATGCGACGTAACATTAAGACTCACTTACTGCAGGCTCTGAATCCACTTGGAAGTAAATGCTTGAAAGGAATATAACCAATTTTAACCTTCATTGTCAGGTGCATTAAAGTAATCGATTCTTGTCAAAGGTTTGTCAAACAGAGTTCTTGTCCAACATGCTCACTTCGTAATACTTAAAAATATAAACACTATAACCTCGATGATACACTGTTTGGAAGCGATGTTTCATTCGTGTATGACTACGTGAGATCTGTGTGCACAGTCAGTCACGCTAATGGGTACAACCATTAAAAGACAGATAGATGAACGCATCCGGCAACAAAACAAACACGGGATGTGGAAGAAAATAAAACTGAATGTGAAGCCAAACCTTTCCAGGTTTTTTACCTTGGGAAAGACCAATGGCGGAAAAACTGTTCTATTTGCTAAGAATTGTGGTGAAGCCAAAATATTCTTTAAATATAAAACGTCAACGCCAGAGAGTAACCAGTCTCGATTGTCCCACGATTTTATTGATCTGATATCGTAAAGGTTGCTTGGCTATGAAACACAACTGTCTACATTGTGCAGAATTATTTAGTGCAATCATCTTTTATTCATAAGATCTTCGATTAATCTATACGCGTTAACAGTGAGACTGTTAGGCATGTTTTTCATGTATCATTTTAATATTTTTTAAAAAATGAATGCTGTATTTTTATCCATGAACCTTTTGTTCCCGTGTATATTGTCCTTCGCGTACAGGGACCCATCGCTCAACGAGAACACTGGCAATTTACATAACATGTTGCTCGATTATCTTGAAACATAAAGGCGTGTAATGAAACGGAACACTTCCCAAATGACATTATACATGTAGCATAGGTGTGTTCTATTGCGGTGTGTTAGGGGATCAGATACGCACTGATTGGCGTATAGTGCATGCAAGTCAGCGTTACCAGTTACCAGTGCATTGTTTGTTGTTAATCTCCACACCCAGCTAGTGAGTGAGTGAGTGAGAATGGTTTAACGCCAATATTCCAGCAATATCACGGCGGATGACACCAAAAATGGCCTCACACATTGACCCATGTCGGGATTCGAACCCGGGTGTTCGGCCTGACGAGCGAACGCTTTAACCACTAGGCTAATCTCCTCACTCAGACATATGCAAGCTGTACGGCGGCTGCCTTTAAAATAATCGAGTCTGGACGAGACAATCCAGTGATTGGTGTTATGAGCAACGATTCACGCTGTCTCGGTATGGTGACAACCCATCAACCTCGCTGCCGAGCCTAGCTACTACGGGGGCACCAGGATGTTGATTTTTCGAACTCACTTTCAGACTTGTTTGTATTTTCGGAGTGAGGGGGTATGGTTTTACCCCATTTGAGGCAATATTCCAGCAATGGTACGGCAGTTGACGCCTGAAATGGGCTTCACACATTGTACCATGAGGTGAATCGCACCTTGGCCTTCGATGTGACGAGCAAACGCTTTAACCACTTGGCGGTTCGTGACGAGCGAACGCTTTAACCACTTGGCGGTTCGTGACGCAAGAAAGCTTTAACCGTTTACCGGTTCGTGACGAGCGAACGCTTGAACCACTTGGCGGTTCGTGACGAGCGAACACTTTAACCACTTGGCGGTTCGTGACGAGCGAACACTTTAACCACTTGGCCGTTCGTGACGAGCGACCACTTTAACCACTTAGCGGTGCGTGACGAGCGACCACTTTAACCACTTGGCGGTTCGTGACGAGCGATCACTTTAACCTCTTGGCGGTGCGTGACGAGCAACCACTTTAACCAATTGGCGGTGCGTGACGAGCGAACACTTTAACCAATTGGCGGTGCGTGACGAGCGAACACTTTAACCACTTGGCGGTGCGTGACGAGCGACCACTTTAACCACTTGGCGGTGCGTGACGAGAGACCACTTTAACCAATTGGCGGTGCGTGACGAGCGACCACTTTAACTACTTGGCGGTTCGTGACGAGCGAACGCTTTAACCACTTGGCGGTTCGTGACGAGCGAACGCTTTAACCACTTGGCGGTTCGTGACGAGCGACCACTTCAACCACTTGGCGGTTCGTGACGAGCGAACACTTTAACCATATGACGGTTTCATGACGCAAGGACGCTTTAACCACTATGAGGTTCGTGACAAGAGAACGCTGTAATCAATAGGCGGTGCGTGACGAGCAACCACTTTAACCACTTGGCGGTTCGTGACGAGCGACCGCTTTAACCATTTGCCGGTTCGTGACGAGCGAACACTTTAACCATATGACGGTTTCATGACGCGAGGACGCTTTAACCACTGTGCGACTCGTGACTATGTTTCTAGGTTTGTCAGCACCATACCCGTGCTCGTGGGTTTCACCGAAGTGGTAAACGTCTGAGACATGCATCACATCTGGCTTTCCTCCCACATTAAGCTGACACGTCGTGATATAACTGGAATACTGTTAAAAGGGGCGTTAAACCAAACTCACTCACTCACTATTATGAAAAGCGGATAACAGGGTCGTTATGACGTCAACAATGCTGTGGAGCACAAATGCTGTGGAGTAGGTGCTGTTTAACACCATGGTCAACAATAGCCCAACTATAACACGAAGTTCTGTAAATACTCGAGTCTGGACCAGACAAACCAGTCGTTGGTATAAAGGGCAACGAGCCTGACCATCCGGTATATTTAGGTAACATCACGATAAGCACAAGTTGTTGGGGGCTAACGCTTTCCTGAATCCACAGTACAGTAAAGAATCATCTGTACAGTAAAAAAGCCATATTGTCACTGATGGTTAGTGATACATTGATCAAATGTATTTTATATTAGATGTTACTCGCTATTGTCACAAACTAGCATATCAATCAAGAATACTTCTGAACTGGAAAAGGGTACTTAAACAATATGTGTTTTCTGTTTTGCGGGTTTTACGGGTATTGAAAATTTCGTATGCAACTGGCTGTCATGGTACATGGATGACAGTATTTGCTTTCATGACAACACAACCCCCTTGTTAGTGGACTGCAAACATAACGCAATTCTCTACCTATGTGGAGAATCGACCTCGGGTCCTCGGCGCGAGGAACAACGCTTTAACCACTCAACTACCCACCGCCCCTTGAAGACGATGGCTAACAGGGGTTAATGGAACCCGCCGAATAGATCGATAAATATATTTCAGAGACATGTTGAACGAAACGTGTATGGATCCTGAACTCTATAGAGGACATCGAAGAGATCGGTAAGAGGCAAATCTGTATAAGTATTGGTACGATCGTGTTTCGTTGAATAATACAGGCGCATTGTGTAAATATTGACCATACCTTTGATACTACACGTGGACAGGCACAGGTCAATCGTTGGTAGCATCATCATCCGAAAAAAAGATATTTGATTAAATCGACAAGTAAGTACATGTACAAACAGACTTGCCCAGTTACAATATGGATTAATAATAATATGATTATACTTCACAAACACGGTTCAACGATCAGATAATATGGTGTATAGTTAACTCCAGGACAAGAATAAACACTTACGGCTTGTGAAATCTTGCAAATGCTCACTCATAATGAACCACTAGGGTACAATGTGACCGTTATTTGACGTAGAGAAACCGTTTTGTTAAAAACGATATGTTATAGTGCAAACCATTTCAATACTTTTATTTAAAATTTCATTTGTGTTTAATACCTTATTGGTTCAATGTGTTTTCAAGTGCACGGAAATTCTATGCCCTTTGTCTGTTTAATATTTTCAGCAAGCATTCGGCGTATCCCCTTTTCTCATATACCCCCTCGGGGCAGGACCCTCAATCACCAGCGCTATCTATAAATGTCGATAAACACCTCCTTACGTCGCTGGATCTTACGTCAATGACCTTGACCCACGTTATGTAATACCTCTATCTACAAAACCTGACTGACATGGTCAGTCAGGGAGACGAGCCAGATCATCGATGTGTGTAAGTGACAGAGCGGGTCCCCGCACCCGGGAACACTGGCCACTCGGTCCCGGTGTGCGTTCTGTCACGTTATTATCAATCGGTACCCTTTTCGCGATTTCAACCTTTCAACCTGCAACAATTAACATGGCTGCTGTCGTCTTAAACTTCACCCCTGAGTTTTGTCTTCCGTCATCACCCTGAGCTACCATCCGAGGGCAGAAACGTACGCCCTTGGACAGATATATCAGACAATCATCTATATGTGTCCTGTAAACTTACTTGTGTTTTTGCCGATACCGAAACCCGTTTTTCGAAGTGTCATAAATGAAGCAGTGCTTCATTCCATGTCCAACATCTTTCCTAGGCAAGGGATGTAACTAACAATGGACCTGCACAGTCAGTTAACTCCCTTGACGCGAGAAGGTGATATCCAATGAATGGTGACGACAACTAGTTTACATACTCATGTCCGAGAAACTGATAGGCCGACCTATAGACCAGTTTATATTATATTGGTGCTGGAAAAAGTTCCAACTTACGTCCGAATCCATTAGATGCAACACGCTTCGTTGTCAACCAATGTATTGCCCAATGTATTGGTCCAGACTTGATTATTATCTGGCCATTGGCATTAGGTTACATATTACTGAGTTCGGTGCTCATCAACAAACAAACAAACACACACATGTAAATACTCTTGTAAGAAATGATGTCAAGTAGCCTTGTTAAGCTTGATTATACCCGTGAGGATGCAGGTTAGAATTGATCTTCAGTAATCCAGAGGCGACTGACGACATCTGGTGGTCAAGTTCGCTGAGGCGCTCATCAACAAACAAACAAACACACAAATGTAAATACTCTTGTAAGAAATGATGTCAAGTAGCCTTGTTAAGCTTGATTATACCCGTGAGGGTGCAGGTTAGAATTGATCTTCAAACAAACACACAAATGTTAATACTCGCTGGTTCGCTGACTTGGTTGATGCATGTCCTCGTCACAATTGCGTGGATCGATGCTTAGAATGTCAATCACTGGATTGTCTGCTCCAGACTTGACTATTTACAGACCACCCTCATATAGCTGGAACATTGCTGAGTGCGGCGTTCAACAACAAACCAACCAACCAACCAACCGTGATATATCTTCAACACAAAGAAACAAACATTAATTTTTAAACATATAAGCTTGATTGATTGTTCACCATTTCAACAGATAGCCAAATGTACAGATGTCACTGACTGGGTGCGGATTATCTTTTATCATTGAAGTTCAATACTTATCAATAATGTATGCACTTCTTTTGAAAACGAGTTATGTGCTATTGATGCTGGTGAGATGTAAACACCACACGCTCCTGTGTGATGTAAATGTATATTTGTATGATGAAAAGCGGATCTATCGACTGCACATATTGATTATACTGACACCATCAATAACTTTGTGTCATATACGTATTTTGATTCAGTACGTGGAACGTACATACATTCTTCAAGGTTCAAGGTATGTTCTGTATTCAGGTGACTGAATGAAAAAAACCATTTGTCAATTCATAGGTATAAGGGGCGGTGGGGTAGCCCAGTGGTTAAAGCGTTCGCTCGTCACGTCGAAGGCCTGCATTTGTCACTTCGAAGCAGACAGCCCACCCACACCTTGGAATATATTGCTGGAATATTGCGCAAAGGGGCGTAAAACCCTACTCACTCATTCATAGTTATCACTGAATGCGTTTGGTCCATTTCAAAGTGTTGTGTTATAAATTTTTGTTTCCGTCTTATTACTAAAAGTAATCCAATTGGGACTTTGGGGGGGGGTTGAAACCCATCCGGGATTCGAACCCACACTGCCGGAGTGAAGCCAGCACACAAAGTCAGCGATCTAACCCTCTCAGCCACCGAGTCTTCCACAAGAACTGAGCCATGGGAGACGTGCCAATTTACTTGTCAGTGGGGCACACAAAGAACGTGACGTAAACTGCTAGTTGTCAGACTTTCAATTTTTTTTGTGGAAGCATCGGTAAACTTACATATAATTTGTGAATTTCATTAAAAAAAAGTACACTCCCAAGCCGTAACGTAAATCAGTAAGTAGCATGTGCAAAGTTGGACTCTGAGCCCCTAAAGGTTTAAAGGTACAGCCGTGAAAACTGTGGTACCTGTGCTCATATATTGGAAGAATCACAGTTTCACTAAAACAGACAAAACATATTCTTTGTATGATCAAGCATCAGCTTCGTGGAAAGTTTGTTGGTTAGTTTGTTGTTTAACACCACACTCAGCAATATTCCAGCTATATGACGGCGGTCTGTTAATAATCGAGTCTGGACAAGACAATCCAGTGATTAATATAATGAGCATCGATCCACGCAATCGGGATGGATGACATGCATCAACCAAGTCAGCGAGCCTGACCACCCGATCCCGTTAGTCGCCTTTTACGACAAGCATAGTCGCCTTTTACGGCAAGCATGGGTTGCTGAATACCTATTCTACCCCGGAATCGTCACGGGTCTGGAAAGTGTATGGGATGAGACTGCACTAGATGTAGTAGTGGGTACTCCAGCCTAGGAAGCAATTAATCGTGGTGCAATGGTCCGGTACAGTTTTAGCAACCTCAAGATGATTGTTTTACAAGTATTTATAGGAAGACGTGGCACTGCCAAACAGTTGTCCGGGGTTACAGAGATGAGCTAGCAAAAGAGAATGGTCTATGCAACCGGAAGTTGTCCAAACACTTCATGCATGTCACCGAGGTGGAAGCTTGGAGCTGGATAATGTGTATGAGAGGATGTAAGGAAAGACATCCCACAATGCTTCATGCCTAACATGCCACGAACAGTAAGCATGCAAGATAGACATTATTAGAACCATGAAGAAAGCGAGTATCTGATCGTGGCTAATTGCGAAATTACGAAGCTACGAAGCAACAAAGCCCATGTACAAGCCATGCAGTTGTCAGTGTCAATGCGATTACCCTTTACCAAATAACACACAAACTACTGGATTAAAAGGGAGATGACTGCATTTGAGAAATGAAAAGAGGATAACATGGACCCTGATATAACATAAATGTGCTTAAGGACCACGCCAATGGATAACACCCAACACTCACCTGGAGAATTGTTATGTGGAAGGATGTTATCTATCAATTTAGAATACACAACCGCAACCCAAGCAGATCTTACATCTATTTTGACCTGAGACAATACCAACAGCTGCAGAAGCAATACCATGTCAAGCAAGCACTATCCACAAGACTGTATGCCAAGAGTATTTAACTCTTCTATGTTCTGCCAAGTAGACTTCAACTTTCCAGTTTTCTTCTTAGTCGTGGAATGAATCCCTCAGCTTCAGCCTTTTGAGGTGCCTACCAAAGATACCAAGATTTCAAAGAGCGTCAAACATGCTTCAAGTTTGTCCATTTACCAAAGATCACAGACTACTGCTTGTTCTACTGACTACTCACAGGGAAACAATTTCCTCATTTGTGTTTGTGGATATACCTCTATGGCATTATGTAATGTCCACGACAAAAAAAATCCCTAAAACGCAATTCATTCTACGTGGGGCTCAGGACTTATCAATCAAACCCCGTACTTTGTGCTTGGATCAGTAGCAGTCAGTGAGGTCGACAAGGGCATGTGTTAGTATACTGACAATCAATTTTTTTTTCCAACTTCTGCTGAATGAAGCGGAAATGTAATTTGTGAAAAATATTTTCGTGCTATTAGCTTCCCTTTGAAGTAGAATATTACATTTGTTCAACAACGCGTGGAAATCTTGATGTAGTGAATGTATGTTTGTACCTTGCAAAACACTTTTGTCTGGGTAGCATTGTTGTGAATGTGACTGAAAGTGAAACATCAATGGCATGATGGTGGGTTATGGTCCTGTGTTGACCTAATTTAAAGCACTCTTAATTCTAAAAGTAAAATGCCAATATTTGGCAAGGACGTTTTATGGTTTATGCCAAGTCATGCGATACACAATGAGTAAAACATACAAATCAAGAACAAATATAGCAGCAACTTATTAAACATGATCATTAATATTATCCGGAAACAAAACGAAACAGATATTGATCTAAGTGCACCATTGTCCTTGTCAACACGTTCTAATGCAATGGCCTTAAAAGTGTGTAGGTTTCCACTCTAGAGTTTAATGTCGCTTAGTTGTTTGAACTAGGTTTCATTTTGTTGAAGGGTGTTAAATAAATGTAAATACAGTAAATACTTAATTGCTCTCGCCTTTGTGCCCGGTTTAGTAATTAAGTGAGTTGTATTGGTTTAATTCAGCTTTTTCACATGGTAAAATCTCTAAGTGATGCAGGGTCTAGACGTTTACCAACAGATTGATGTTGGAAAGAGTCAGATTCAGTGCCTAAAGATTAAAATAAGAATTCTGCATTGATAGCAACCTTTTACTTGAAAATTTAAAAATAAACACTCTCATGGCACGGACAAACCGAAAATTTGGAGTGAAAATTACAGAAGTCTGGTTTTGACATATGCTAATGTACAGGGAACATGAGCTGCACGGGGTCTCTTAAAGACGGGTTCCTCTTCTACATTTAGGCTGGGCGTGTCGCACATTATCAGGGAATATGAGGTACACAGGATCTCTTTAAGACGGGTTCCTCTTCTACATTTAGGCTGGGCTAGCCGCATGTAAATAATCGATCTTGGTCAGACAATCAAGTGATTGACATGATGAGCATCGATCCACGCAATTGGGATACGATAACATGCTTCACAACTTGTAATTTGCCTCAAACGTGAATACAATGTTTCATGTTATATACAGGAATCTTACAATTGACTCTAGTTTTAGTTGAGATGCTCATGCTTATGAGAATGTGTTTTGTCGCTTATACATTATTCATTTAGTCGACTCTCACGACAAAACATCCGAGCATAGTCCTTATCGGCACTATATTCCTGCTCGTTTATCCAAGATATTATTAGATTATGATAAATACCCTTAACCCTTTCACTACCACGGCCTCGTTTTGAGTCCGATTCGAGGAGCCGTCCAGTGAACTTATGTGCTGAATTAGAGATATGAGCGATGGAGTGAGTGAGTATGGTTTTACGCCGCTTTTAGTAATGTTTCAGAAATATCACGGCGGGGGACACCGGCAATGGGCTTCACACATTTTACCCAGGAAGGGAATCGAACCCGGGTCATCAGCGTGACGGGCGAACGCTTTAACCACTAGGCTACACCACCGCCCCTATAAGCGATGGACGTAGTGGGGTCACTTCGGTGGTGGTGAATTGGTCCTGGTTATTTATAATATAGAATGGTGAGGTGAGGTGAGTCGCGTCCAAGATTATTGCACTTATAAAGCGACGTACATGCACGTGTGTGCGTGTGTGCGTGCGTGCGTACGTGCGTACATACGTGCGTGCGTGCGTGCGTGCGCGTGTGTACTAGTCCGGACTGATGCGGATTTATACTGACTCCGAACCGGCCAGTCCTTGTTTTATCTCCTTAATGCCGAGCGACAGGCAGGGTAACAACAAGTACACTCTTTTAACGTCTTATGGTATGACACGGCCGGGGAACCGGGTCGGAAAAATAGTCATTCGAAATATGAATTACTGTTGGGTTGATATTTCAAACCAACTCGTCAATACGATGTACGGTGTCAATACCCATAAGAAAACAAAATGTAGAAATAAGATTTTTTTAAACTATAGTGCGATTACATCAAATTTCAAAACACAGTAGGTTTATTTCTTAATTGATACGGCACGTCATATCGAGAAGATACAATGAATTGTATAAGGTAGAGGTATTGTTATCGTATGGGTATTGATAAGGTACATGTTATGGATAAGGTACAGGGCATTGCTGAGGCACATCGTATTGACAGGATAGAAGGTACAGGTATTGTTATCGAATGGGTATTGATGAGGTACATGTTATTGATAAGGTACAGGGTATTACTAAGGCACATCGTATTGATAGGATACAAGGTACAGGTATTGTTATCGTGTGGGTATTGATGAGGTACATGTTATTGATTAGGTACAGCATATTGCTAAGGTACATCGTATTGATAGGATACAAGGTACAGGTAGTGTTATCGTATGGGTATTGATGAGGTACATGTTATTGATAAGGTACAGGATATTGCTAAGGTACATCGTATTGATAGGATACAAGGTACAGGTATTGTTATTGTATTGGTATTGATGAGGTACATGTTATTGATAAGGTACAGGATTTTGCTAAGGCTCATCGTATTGATAGAATACAAGGTACATGTATTGTTATCGTATGGGTATTGATGAGGTACATGTTATTGATAAGGTACATCGTATTGATAGAATACAAGGTACAGGTATTGTTATCGTATGGGTATTGATGAGGTACATGTTATTGATAATAATAAGGTACAGGATATTGCTAAGGTACATCGTATTGATAGAATACAAGGTACAGGTATTGTTATTGTATGGGAATTGATGAGGTACATGTTATTGATAAGGTACAGGATATTGCTAAGGCACATCGTATTGATAGGATAGAAGTTACAGGTATTGTTATCGTATGGATATTGATAAGGTACATGTTATTGATAAGGTACAGGGTATTGGTAGGTACAGGGCATTACTTAGGCACATCGTATTGATAGGATACAAGGTACAGGTATTGTTATCGTATGGGTATTGCTAAGGTACATGTTATTGATAAGGTACAGGGTATTGGTAGGTACAGGGCATTACTAAGGCACATCGTATTGATAGGATACAAGGTACAGGTATTGTTATCGTATGGGTATTGCTAAGGTACATGTTATTGATAAGGTACAGGGTATTGCTAAGGTACATCGTATTGATAGAATACAAGGTACAGGTATTGTTATCGTATGGGTATTGATGAGGTACATGTTATTGAAAAGGTACAGGATTTTGCTAAGGCACATCGTATTGATAGAATACAAGGTACAGGTATTGTTATCGTATGGGTATTGATGAGGTACATGTTATTGATAAGGTACATCGTATTGATAGAATACAAGGTACAGGTATTGTTATTGTATGGGTATTGATGAGGTACATGTTATTGATAAGGTACAGGATATTGCTAAGGCACATCGTATTGATAGAATACAAGGTACAAGTCTTGTTATCGTATGGGTGATGATAAGGTACATGTTATTGATAAGGTACAGGATATTGCTAAGGCACATCGTATTGATAGGTTGTAAGGTACAGGTATTGTTATCGTATGGGTATTGATGAGGTACATGTTATTGTTAGGTACATGGCATTGCTAAGGACTGACTCCCTTTCGTTAATCGGAACATTGCAAAATCAGGTTAAGTGTTAAGACGTGTACTATAACGTCAGGATAATACTATATCCAATTAACTGACGACACGCCGATTGAACACTGCCAACGAGTCCTGTTTTCTGATAGTACTTTATGGAACAGTGGGTCAATAGTACTTTGACTCTCCGGAAACACTGGTCTGGTTCCGCACAATCCTTCTCGTTCAAAACTATGCTCGAAACACGTCAGGTCACAAGCCATTATAACACCGGACGAAATTATATGGAGTCATTATTTTTATCTTCGGGGTACTAATAAATATTCATAGACTCCCTAGAGGCCGATGACGAAAGCTTTGTCCTTTCTTTCCGCCAAAAGCAGAAAGAAAAGTGTGTTTCTTAACATTGATCAGTGCAATCCATAATAATTCCATTAAAAAATATTTATGTATCACAAAAATACACAAGGCTGCATCTCATTAACGGTTGAATGGGTTGTGTCTTGTATTTCTATCACATTACAAAAGAAGTAAGAAAAGAATGCCATCCACTGTGTTCATAACAACCAGATTTTGCGTGGATAAGAAAATGCAAGTATTCTGTCCCCCAAGAAGAGGCGTTGGTTTAGCCGAGTGTTAAAGTGTTTGATCGTCATGCTGAGCACCGGGGTGAAGGTTGTTCTGACTGGAATGTTGGTACATCCGCCGTACAATCAAACCCAAACATGAACTTTCTCGCCTTATAGTGAGTGAGTGAGTGAGCTACGTTTAACGCCGCTTTTAACAGTATTCCAGTTATATCACGGCGTGTCAGCTTAATGTGGGAGGAAAGCCCGAAGTGACGCAGGTCTCAGACGTATACCACTTCGGTGAAATCCACGAGCACGGGTATGGTGCTGACAAACCTAGAAACATAATCGGGGTGAACCGGGATTCGAATCCACAATAATAGGTTTCTGGCGTGCCCAAGGGACGCAACTCTGCACAGCGAATTGCGGCGCCTTAGACGACTGGGCCACCCGTGTCCCCTCTTGCCTAATAGACAAAACGTTGATTAAACTGCCGGACACGAAAAAGTATACACTTGAAAATTGGATTTGACATTTAAAAAATGCAAACATCATACAAATATTACTCTGCTGATATTCATTTATATGTGTGGTATCGCCTATGATACCCGTAAATACATCACCCTCGAATAACCATCCCTTGTTTATTTCAGTTTCAGCCGATTCCGGGGTAGAATAGGTCTTCAGCAACCCATGCTTGCCGTAAAACGTGACTATGCTTGTCGTAAAAGGCGACAAACTGGATCGGGTGGTCAGGCTCGCTGACTTGGTTGATGCATGTCATCTATCCCAATTGGGTGGATCGGTGCTCATGATATCAATCACTGGATTGTCTGGTCCAGACTCGATTATGTACAGACCGCCGTCATATAGCTGGGATATTTCTGAGTGCGCCTTAAACAACAAACCAACCAACCAAATCATTTTCAGCCACATGGGTGTATGCTTCTTTTGCCCGACAGTTTATAGTCAAAGCGAGATGTTTTGATGGCTAATAATATTTTTACGACAAATCTTTTTTCCAAAGTTTAACTACAATAATCATATTTTCGTGAGGATTCCGGGTTAGAATCGATCCACTGCAGTTTATTCTTGTGGTAAGAGGCGAGTTCATTCATCGGTGGGGCGGTCGGGTAGCCTAGTGGTTAAAGCGTTCGATCGTCACGCCGAAGACCCGGGTTCAATTCCCGACATGGGTACAATGTGTGAAGCCTATTTCTGGTGTCCCCCCGCCGTGATATTCTGGAACATTGCTAAAAGCGGCGTTAACCCAAACTCACTCACTCACTCATTCATCGGTGGTCAGAATCTGGATGATTGCGTGTCATCGCAACCAACCGGCGTGTGACGTTGGTCATTAAATCAATCAGTTTTTTTCTGGACACCAATATTCACAGGCCATCGTCAAAAAGTTGGAAAGTGGGGCGTTAAACAACAAACCAACTTATAACTTTCCCGATCCACCAATCAGGGGTTTCAAAGAATGACCTCTGTGTGAATGTAAACGTTTACAATAGTAATCATCTCGAGGGCGTGGTTTCTGGATTAACGAGGTCTGGATGAACGAGTTTCCACTGTACATGTCTAGTAATCACCGTAATGATATATTAACATGAAATACAGGAATAACATGGACAACAATAACACCAATGCACAATACAAACTAATCGAAGACAGGTTGACTAATGGATGTTAATTTCTTTGTAAGATTTGTGTAGGCATGTTATAATTTACAACAATGAGGAGTCGTAGTCATATTTGTAGTTCAGATAAAAAGCATGCTTCCAAGGACATATATTTATCTGTTACATGGCAACAATCCAAACACTCGAGCAAAAAAAACAATGGCGTTTCAATTATTGTGTCTGGGAAGCTTCTTTTACTTTGTTGTAGCTTCTCGAGAGTTTCTGTCAAATATAGTGCTTCTCTTTCAAGTCATGCTTTACAAACCATTGTAATTAAAATTACATGATTAGTAAGCTGCATTCTTTAGATTTTGCCCATCAAATTGTCATATTCACCATCATGCCAGAGGCGCATTATACTGATGCTTCATTGTATCGCGGTCGTAGATTAGGTCTTACCTTATTAGTTGCAAGACGAGTTTAAACTTTTGTCTTGAAGCAATCATGAGATTGTGACATCAGGGCCCCGTTCCACAAAGCCATCTTAGCGCTAAGGTGGTCGTAACTCCCATACTTTAACACTGGCTTACGACAATCATAGCGCTAAAATCGCTTTGTGGGACGGTGCCCTGAAGCATAACTTCTTAATGTGGAGTCATCTTGGGACGTCACCTCGCATTATATTTACTTTAAGGCATGTTATGTTTTGATTAAAAGTTTAATATCCCCTTTGTTCAATTATACCAATCAATGCTATACTGATTGTTTGTTTGTTTGTTTGTTTGTTTGTTTTTTAACGCTGCACTCAGAAATATTCCAGGTGTATGATGGCGGTCTGTACATAATCGCGTCTGGACCAGATAATCCTGTGATTGACATCATGAGCATGGATCTGCGCAAATGGGTTACGTTGACAAACATCAACCAAGTCAGCATGCCTGACCACCCGATCCCGTTAGTCGCCTCTTACGACAAGCATAGTCGCCTTTTACGGTAAGCGTGGGTTGCTGAAGACCTATTCTACCCAAACCTCGTCGGGTCAACACTGCTTATAAAAGTAGCTTTGTAAGAAATGTACATGTGAGAAAATGCTAACTTTGAATTCGTTTATTTTGCACTGAAAAGGGATTAATAGACAAATCAAAAATCACGATCTGGGCGAATCTCAGGTTGGAACCCGAATCCATAGCATTCGGGAACGCCTAAGCGCAACTCTGCACGACGAATTGCGGCGGCTACCCTTGCTCCTTCAAATCTAACACAACCCATACTTCTATGAACCAAACGAAGTGAAAGTCAATTGTACAATAATTCCAATGGTCGAATAAGGAAGTTACAAACAATGTATGTCTCTTAACCTATGGACCGCCTCCGTGGTCTAGTGGTAGAGCGTCCGCCCCGAGAGCGGGAGGTCCGGGGTTCGATCCCCGGCCGCGTCGTACCAAAAGACGTTAAAAGATGGTACTTGTTGTTACCCTGTCTGGCGCTCGGCATTAAGGGGCTAAAACAAGGACTGGTCGGCTCGGAGTCAGTATACTGTGTCTGAGTGGGGTATTCATGTTAAACTGTGGCGTGGTATCTCAGTGAGCTACCACTATAAATCGGCATCAGTCCGGATTAGTACAAGCAGCCACACACACACACACGTACATGCACGTCTCTATATAAGTGCAATAATCTTGCACGCGACGTTAAACCCCATTTCACCTCACCTCACCTTAACCTATTTCTGAAGTATTTATGCTCGAGATCCAATTTCATGCACATTAACACGAGTGTTTTTTTCTTTTCTGCAACAAGAAAAGAAAGATACAAAGATAAACGAATGAATGAAACCAGAAGGAAACCTTTGGGAAGAACCCGTTCCTGTTTATTGTTATAAAATGTGGCATTGATTACAAGTTGCAAGTCTTGGACTCTTCCAATAAACTTTTTAAGACTTCAAAGGATCCTGAGAATGAAATCACCACATACACTGAAGACAAACAGAAAACACTGGAACAAGGTTAAAGTCGTCATGTGTGGGTGAGTTAAGTTTAACGCCGTTTTTAACTGTATTCCAGTTATATCACGGCGTGTCAGCTTAATGTGGGAGGATAGCCCGAAGTGATGCAGGTCTCAGACGTTTACCACTTCGGTGAAACCCACGAGCACGGGTATTGTGCTGACAAACCTAGAAACATGATCGGGGCGAACCGGGATTCGAACCCACAATCATGGGCCACCCGTGCCCCCAAAAGTCGTCATGAAAATAGATGGTCAGATGTTTGTTGAATATCACAGCATCACAGGCGTAGCTAGATTTTATACAAAAGTGTTACATTTCGTTCAGACATGCTGTGTGTGTATATATATGTGTGTGTACAATGTATGTGTGTGGGGGTGGGTTGGTGGCTGGTTGTGTAGGGGTGGGGTTGGGTGCGTTGGTGGGGATGTGGTTGGGGGTGTCAACAGTCAGATACCAGTCTGAGATCAGTCTGAGTTTCACAGAATTGGTATTCCACGGGATTGGGTCTAGTATTTTATTTATTTTATTATTTGCCGCTTATAACCTTTGAAAACCTGGTATGTACCCGTGTATCTTGCATGACGTATATGTGTGTCTCTCCTGGTATGTACCCGTGTATCTTGCATGACGTATATGTGTGTCTCTCCTTGTATGTACCCGTGTATCTTGCATGACGTATATGTGTGTCTCTCCTTGTATGTACCCGTGTATCTTGCATGACGTATATGTGTGTCTCTCCTGGTATGTACCTGTGTATCTTGCATGACGTATATGTGTGTCTCTCCTTGTATGTACCCGTGTATCTTGCATGACGTATATGTGTGTCTCTCCTTGTATGTACCCGTGTATCTTGCATGACGTATATGTGTGTCTCTCCTGGTATGTACCTGTGTATCTTGCATGGTGAATATGCGTGTGTCTCTCCTGGTGTGTAGTGGTGTATCATGCATGGTGTATATGTGTGTCTCTCCTGGTGTGTAATGGTGTATCTTGCATGGTGTATATGCGTGTGTCTCTCCTGGTATGTACCCGTGTATCATGCATGGTGTACGAGGGGTGTTCATAAAAGATTTCCCCTAAACCACTTAGGGTTATCATATTTGGTTGAAATTTCACATGGGTAATGATACATGTATCTATGGGTTATGTCTGAATTTGCAGCACTGAACTATTAATCTTACCACTTTTACAGGTGTTGTGATCCAGTAGGGTGTGACAATGGAGCCAGTAGAATACCGAGCAGTGATTAGGTTTTTAAATTTGAAACGTCGCACACCAAAAGAAACTTTCGATGAAATGAAAGCAACTTATGGGGAAGATGCCCCATCATATGACGTTGTTAAACACTGGCATCGCCAGTTCAAGTGTGGTCGGACATCTGTGGAAACAGCTGCCATTCCTGGTCGCCCCCTTTAAGCCATTGATGAGGACACTATCCATCAAGTGGAGACCGCCATTTTGGCAGACCGACGTATAACTGTTCGCCAGTTAGCACAAGATGTCAAGATCAGTATAGGGTCTGTGGATCATCCAAGGATCTTTTGGACATGTGCAAAAAAAAAACAGGCAAACTTTTTTGACAGGCTTATCACACAGGATGAAACATGGGTCCATCACTATGATCCTGAGACAAAAGTTCAGTCGATGCAATGGAAGCATGTGGAGTCACCACCCCCAAAGAAGGCACGTGTCCAACCCTCTGCAGGTAAGGTCATGCTCACGGTGTTTTGGGACCAGCACGGAGTAGTGATGATGGATTTCTTGGCAAAGGGTACCACAATTACAGGAACTTATTATGCTTCACTGCTGCGGAAATTATGGGACGCTATCAAGCTTAAGAGGCGTGGCATGCTGACCAAGGGTGTCTGTCTCCTGCAAGACAATGCTCCAGTACACAACTCTCATGATGCCCAGATAGAAGCGCGGTCCTGTGGCTATGAAATCCTTCCACATCCTCCTTACTCTCCTGACCTTGCACCATCTGACTTCCACCTCTTTTCAACCATGAAGTCATTTTTGAATGGAAAACGTTTCACAGATGATGAAACATTGATTTCTGAAGTCAAGTCCTGGTTTGAGACGCAAAATGAGGGCTTTTACAAGCGAGGTCTCCATAGTTGCATAAAACGATGGGAGAAGTGTGTAACTCTTGCTGGTTCCTATGTAGAGAAAGACTAATACCTATGCTAAGCTTCATTCCACTAGGTCCATCGGAAGTGGGCCAGGGAAATCTTTAATGAACACCCCTCGTATATGTGTGTCTCTCCTCGTGTGTAATTGTGTATCTTGCTTGGTGTATATGTGTGTGTCTCTCCTGGTGTGTAATGGTGTATCTTGCATGGTGTATATGCGTGTGTCTTTCCTGGTGTGTAATGGTGTATCTTGCATGGTGTATATGCGTGTGTCTTTCCTGGTGAGTAATGGTGTATCTTGCATGGTGTATATGTGTGTGTCTCTCCTGGTGTGTAATGGTGTATCTTGCATGGTGTATATGTGTGTGTCTCTCCTGGTGTGTAATGGTGTATCTTGCATGGTGTATATGCGTGTGTCTCTCCTGGTGTGTAATGGTGTATCTTGCATGGTGTATATGCGTGTGTCTTTCCTGGTGTGTAATGGTGTATCTTGCATGGTGTATATGCGTGTGTCTCTCCTGGTGTGTAATGGTGTATCTTGCATGGTGTATATGCGTGTGTCTTTCCTGGTGTGTAATGGTGTATCTTGCATGGTGTATATGCGTGTGTCTCTCATGATGTGTAATGGTGTATCTTGCATGGTGTATATGCGTGTGTCTCTCCAGGTATGTACCCGTGTATCTTGCTTGGTGTATATGCGTGTCTCTCTCCTGGTATGTACCTGTTAATCTTGAATTGCATGGTGTTTATGCGTGTGTCTCTCCAGGTATGTACCCGTGTATCTTGCTTGGTGTATATGCGTGTCTCTCTCCTGGTATGTACCTGTTAATCTTGAATTGCATGGTGTCTGTCCTATGATGAAGATGCTCCTTTATCTCTATAGCTGCTGAAGAACCCTTCTTGCCAATGGAGTGGTCATTACATTACAGACACTGCACGGCGAGTGCTGTTGTCGTCTTACAACCTTTAACCAATCCTTATAATACTTCCAAATGATCTTGTCACCATGCACTGATCTAGCCTATTGTTCTCAGCGACCTGAAAAGAGAATGGCAACGCATCACTGAATACGATGAAAGTGACATTGTAATGTAAGACGTCGTTCGGGGGTTACTCAAGGTTAACGTGCTTCGCTTTAAAATGCCACAGAGGACGGAGTGAGTGAGTGAGTATGGTTTTACACCGCTTTAAGCAATATTCCCGCAATATCACGGCTGGGGACACCAGAAATGGGCTTCACACATTGTATCCATGTCGGGAATCGAACCCGGTTCTTCGGCGTGACGAGTGAACACTGTAACCACTAGGCTACCCGACTGCCAGAGGGAAATGCGACAAACATGAAAAGATTATTAATGAAGTCCACGCGCATACATGTAAACTGGCCGAAGTGTGAAAGGAAAGTTTCCAAATACGTTTTGGAGATCCATGTGGTATTACCTTTGTGAATGCATACTAGAAACTAGTGTTTTGACTATTTCAAGAGATTCATCTGGCAATTTCCGTTTTGACCTTAATGATATCTAAACACGTATATAAGTGAAGCCAATTGTGTCTTGATTAAGGTGAGGTGAGGTGAGGTGAGGTGAAATGGGGTTTAACGTCGCGTCCAAGATTATTGCACTTATATAGCGACGTGCATGTACGTGTGTGTGTTTGTGTGGCTGCTTGTACTAGTCCGGACTGATGCCGATTTATAGTGCTAGCTCACTGTGATACCATGCCGCAGTTTAACATGAATACCCCACTCAGACACAGTATACTGACTCCGAGCCGACCAGTCCCTGTTTTCGCCCCTTAATGCCGAGCGCCAGACAGGGTAACAACAAGTACCATCTTTTAACGTCTTTTGGTATGACGCGGCCTGGGATCGAACCCCGGACCTTCCACTCTCCGGGCGGACGCTCTACCACTAGACCACGGAGACGGTCCGATTAAGGTTGGTATACAATTCAGAGACAGCGGAGATGACACTTGTTATAATTGCTCTTTCTACGAAGGTTTCAAGAGCGTCATACGACTCTAACTCAAAATACGTTTGATCAGAGTTACAGCATGCAAGGCCTTAGTAAAGCCTAAGGTTAGTTAAGAAGGTTTAAGGTAGACACGTGCAGGACATTTCCAAATTTGACGCATAAGTGACAAACATAGTGTATGATGCAATTGCCTATTTTGACTTGTACAATATGTTCCTTTGGAGTAATTGCAGGTGCGTGTGTTTGTGAAGGGTACCATGATCACTATTTGATCGTGATTCACATTCGTCACCACTCGCACCTTTCCGTAACCACTCGCCCCTTTCCGTAACCTGCAAGAAGACTTGTCCCCCTATCGATGTATGTTATGTGCGAAAATACGACAAACCAATCGGAATGCGCGTATGATTTCAAGTTCTTCGTCAAAGAATCCCTCAAATTTTTTTTGGGATTTTACATATGTCTTGAATCTAAAAATATACCCACGACACAGTTAAAGGTGTTCAATCATACTGTATAACTTCGCATGTCCCGATGTGTTTAAATTTCATTTGAAACATATATAATCTATGGGGAAATATATATGAACCATTACTCAACGAGTTGACAATTGTTTTAGGTATGTACGTTTGCGCTAAGACGGAACCCGGTCGCAAAAATGGCCATGAGAGGGGCACGAGTCGCTATTCGGCTTGTCCCGGAATAACACGAGTTGGTCACGAATGAGTGAACCATAGACACATGCCTATGATATGGTCGGAATCTTACAGTGGGCAGATATTTCTTATTATAATGGGAAGCGTGTTGTGTTTATTTGTGAGAGAGTGGATACATAGAGGTTATCTCGCGAGTGTGTTTGGAGATATCCTGTTTTAGGAATAAACATTGTATTTAGCGCGCCATGGCGAGCCGAAAACAGGATATTTACCATCGCCAAATACAGAAGCGTGGTGACCTCTTAATCAAATAATGGCATTCTTCAATTCTGTGCTTGAAAAATCTCTTCCCAACTCTCACAAACATAAGCTAAATATTGCAAATTTTCCTTGAATATGCGCATCAATATATAATACGTCAGAAGGTAAGTGATGTGTCAGTCGGACAGTGACAACATTCAAAATAGTTCCAACTGAACCTGTCCCTTATACAGTGGCGAAACTACATATAGGCAAAACAACAATTTCCTACACAAAATGTTTCTACTTACCCTTCGTGGCAATCCACCGGTCTGTCCGCTAGAATAACTGCCCTTTTACAAAGGGAAGCTACCCTAACCCTTATCTATACGACGTCACGTGTGTTGACAGAGTCGGCCTGTCCTGCCATAACGTTGCGACGTGCAGTCAGATGTACACACAGCGACAAAACGAAACAAGGTAAACATTCGGACATATTTCGGACAAATCCAACTTTTTTTAATTGGGGAAAAGGAGCAAGCCACAAAGGCCTACAAGCACAGGTACAAGCACAGGTACAAGCACAGGTCCAAGCACAGGTACAAGCACAAGTGATTCCGCAAGGCAAGTGGGCTCCTCGCTAAATTGTTTAGCAACTTATATCTCCAAATTTGCCCAAACTTGTTAAATGCCTTAGCTTCGTCACAGCTTGACACTGATTTTCAGTATATTAGTCTATTTTGATAATGACAGCAATTATCCCAGTAATTTCTCCAGATTCCCAATGGTTAATTCTGATTCGATTGCCGCATGCCAAGTGCGACAAGTTTGTTTGTAAACACTGAAAGTTGTTCCTACTTGACCTTAATATTGCATCTCTATCCGCCTATGACCCCAACGGATATTTGGGGGTTTTCCGTTGGCTTTATCCTTCCGAGAAACCAACCCATTATATGACAAAAGGGAATATTATTTACAAGGGATTATAAATTAGTTACTACCGATATTACATTCTATAATTTCTTTCAGACATGTTTATCACATAATTGCTCTGTATTAAATGCGAATGAATGTTTTTATCTTGGGATATACATAATTTACAATGTCAAATCGCAAATTATATATTTTTGGTATTTACGATCAAATCTTTAGTTCCTTTAACCCATTACGACATTGTTAGCCTCTTGTATTATTTTGAAAAGAGTATTTTTACAAACTTAAAATCTCAAACGTTTCTATATTTATGCTTAGACTTGATGAAAATGACCGCGTTGTATAAGTTCCACACTGAGTTTGAATCGTTCAGATTCTCCTTGTTTTTTCTGCTCTTTTCAGGTTTTTTCTAAGAACCACTATGTAATCAAGTAATTCTATTCTCGTAGATTTTTTTAATTTCAATAATGTAGGCTCTCGTGGTTAATGATCATTAAAATCCATTTTGTAAATTATCAATTGTTGTTGATTGCTATTAATGTCGTTGGGTGTTAATAGTCCCAGCAATATTCTAAGCGAGCGATAAGGTCCAAAACGATAAATTCAATATCAACAGCTCTATCAATCAGCAGTTTATAATAGCAGCATTCTGGTATTGAAAAAAGTGTTTTCGTCATCGGGATGAGTTGATAAAGAATGTTCTCGTCAATATTGTTTTGGGTAACCATAACAACCACATGTGTACATTTAATAAGGCGGAAACTTGTAGGATTTGGACCGAATACTCATCCGTCCATTTCCTTTAATTGAATAATTAACGATCTAAAGCTGCGTTCACACAGTGCCGATTATGGCTCCCGTTTGAGATCAGACAGCGCTACGACACGAAAAGTGAAAAAGTCGGATTACTATCCTCAATGATCTGGAATGTCCTATCATTGTCTGAACGCAGTCGTATACGCTGGTAACAGAGTCCTACAGATCGGGAAAGGTCTAGAGAGGTCGGCCAAGCACCCCCGACAGTATGGTGCGTCCCGTAACATTTGGGAAACTCAGCCGGTTTTGTCTAGTCGGATTACAATCGTGACTATGTCGTGACAGATTCTGCTGTATTGGATCAAAATCGTAACAATGTCCTGAGTTGTCAGGACGGTTTCCTGTGGATCGGGACGCTGTCGGGATGAACGGGCATGATTTGGAGAAATTGTTCATTGCCGTTTCTTGTCGATTGAGTCCAGATTGCGTCAAGATCTTGCCGAATGCGAACCGTCTTTGTCGGTTCACTGTCTGGTAACTGTCTGATCTCTGGCGGGTCGCATTCGGGAGAATCAGGACGCTGTCGGGACAGATTCAGTCGTTTTGTACCATGCGGAAGATACAAATCGGATCAGATTCGGATTGAGAACGGGAGAATCGGGACGAATTCGGCTGGAAACTGCTGAATCGGGACGCTTCCTGAACAATATCTGATTGTTGTGATTAAATAAATGTTTTCACAAATTTGTGAATTTCCCGCAACGAATCACACAATCTTGATCAGCCTTTTGACAAATTGTAATCGGGAATTGTCCTGTCAAGGACGGCAGTAAAAATCCTGAATGTGTGACTGAGCCCTAATGTATGTAAATAATATCAGCGTTGCGTTTGCTGCGATGGCACAGTGTGGGAAAGCTATATTTACTCGGTCCTTTGTTTTTATGTTTTGTTGTGGCTCTGTGTTTTTAAGGTGAGAGAATGGCCTTATTGTGAGAATTTTATGTAGTCGTGTTTCCTGATTTGTAAATTGTTCTGACTCTTCCCTTGAGTGCAAATGCAAATGGATTTCTGCTGTGGGTGTGTTGGGATGATTGTTTGTACATTTGCCGTGTGGGCTGAGGCACCGCGATTTACTGTTCATGGTTGTCTGCTCTGGTAATGCCAGGATCCGTGGATCGTGAGTTTGAATCCCATATTCGTCCAATTACGATCCTTGGTGTTTATGTACCATAACCATGTTCGGAGGTTTAACCAAAGTGGTAACGACCTGTGTTTCTTTAGCCAATACGCAGTTATTTATCTGAAATACTTTTCTCTTTTCTTCCCGAGGCAAGGGAGTAAACTGACTATAAAAGTCTGGTTTCCAACCTTGCTGAATTAGGCTGGAATTTCTGGGCTCGATATAACCGCCATAAGTGGCTATTATGAGTTATGTCCCTTCCATGTCCCCACCACTGACCAATCAGATTCCATCTCTAATATCACTTGCATTGCTTCAAATAAAATGGTGGCTCCCAGTCAAGACGATCGCATCGACAATTAAGATCTTTATTGTAATAAAACGGGTTTTATCTCGCGGATCACTTGAGCACTTGTATTAAAAACATGAAAAGATTGGGAAATTATCTGTCAACACCCAGTTGACGGTACACATGCTCTGCAAATCATGCAATCGAACGAATTCGGCACGGCGGTTGCCATGTTATATATGAACCGGATGTCGATTTCGTTTCGGGATTTTCATTGGACTATGCATAGACTCGTTTGTCCAGCCAAAATAAAACTCCATAATTCCAGGGTAGTTGGCAGTCAAGCAACGGTACGAGGGGCGTTCAGTAAGTTTTGCAACTTTGGCATTTGTGTTTACTCAAACAATGTCAGCTTGTGTTAGGTGTGACACTAGTGACACTAGTCACAACATCAGGTTGACACGTGACATAACAAGTTCCAGACACAACAATACGTTATATGTGATGGCTTTATTCAAACATGAACAACGCGCTGTAATAAAGTTCCTTATCAAGGTGGGATGCAAAGCAAAAGAAATCCATGTGTGAATTATGTGAATGTGGATTCGAACAGTTAAATCACCCATCCTACAGCCCAGACTTAGCCCCCAGTGACTATTTCCTGTTCCGGCAAATGAAATCTGCCCTACGTGGAAGACGCTTCCAGGATGACGAGGACATAAAGGCTGCCACAGAGGCGTGGTTAGAGGGCCAATCTGCGGATTTCTATAAAAGTGGTATTAAAAGCTTGAAGGACAAATGGAACAAGTGTATTGAGGTCAATGGAGAATAATTTGAAAAATAAAAGTGCAAAAGATATTCTACAACTTGGTCTTATATTGAAGTTGCAAAACTTATTGAACGCCCCTCGTAAGATGTACTTTTCTTAGCGACGTTATTGATGTTTGTGAAAAAATCGTTTGTTGTAGAACATACGGGAAAATATATTATTTAATCAGTCCACGCTCACACACAAAATTATTGTTCCCTGGGCATGCTCAATCACCTGATCCAAATGGGTTCCGCTGCTTTCACAGACACAAATTGTATGTCAATATATATTCCGCCTAAACTAAATTCACAGCCCCCACAAGATTAATAAATGGTCGGCTCCCAATAGATGTGCTTGCCTTTGATAAATCGATTTCTAACCTCTGTTTAGTTTGTCTGAAAAGACATTTCGAGTTACAGTTCCAAGTAAATAGGTTTCACTGGATGTCTTTGAATGTCATGATGCTTCTCTGAAGTACATCTCTGTAACGCACTAATCTTGTTGCCTTACTCAAGGTAGTTAGTAGAAGTGCCATCTATTATCTTCTGCAGTCCTATCGAGTGACTGCGCTCAACAACCTCTTCCGAGCTGATGGTTCTATTGATGTTTTCACAAACTGATAATCGTTGGTGCTGTGTTCTCTTCATTCTATTTTTTTTCTCTACACTGTCAACCAGAACGTATGCAATTTGAAGTTTAATAATAAGCAAGTATATCAAATAATCCTTTATGACACAAACATGCCATCAGGATACAGGAGGTTTCTGAACATAATGTATGCTTGCCAGTAAGGTACAGCGGTTTTCGGACCATAGCATATTCATTGTCATTAAGGTACCTGACATTTCAGAGCCAAGTATTTACACTGCCATTTAGGTACAAGAGTATCTGAGTACATATCTGATGTGGAGTACGTCATCGACTGTCTTGATACATCGCGGGGGGCACGGGGGGCCCAGTCGTCTAAGGCGCCGCGATTCGCTGTGCAGAGTTGCGTCCCTTGGGCACGCCAGAAACCTATGATTGTGGGTTCGAATTCCGGTTCGCCCCGATTATGTTTCTAGGTTTGTCAGCACCATACCCGTGCTCGTGGGTTTCACCGAAGTGGTAAACGTCTGAGACCTGCATCACTTCGGGCTTTCCTCCAACATTAAGCTGACACGCCGCGATATAACTGGAATATTATTAAAAGCGGCGTTAAACCAAACTCACTCACTCACTCACTCACTTGATACATCGCTTTGATATGAAGACCAAGGGGCGCATTCCTCGGGGATGTCAGAGGTCATGGCACAGTTTAGGCTCTGGTTAGGCTCTGCCATTTCGAACACACCAAGAACTTTTCGGAGAATATGGAGACTCCCAAAGACGGCAGAATTTTGCATTACCCATATTGACAGGAGAGATGCGCTGCGCGTGGAGAACCCGGACACTCTCCTGATCTGCGCCAAAAGGTCGGCAGGCACCAAGCAATGCCTTTTACAAAGGGAAGCTACCCTAACCCTAATCTATACGACGTCACGTGTGTTGACAGAGTCTGCCTGTCCTGCCCTAACGTTGCGACGTGCAGTCAGATGTACACACAGCGACAAAACGAAACAAGGTAAACATTCGGACATATTTCGGACAAATCCAACTTTTTTTAATTGGGGAAAAGGAGCAAGCCACAAAGGCCTACAAGCACAGGTACAAGCACAGGTACAAGCACAGGTACAAGCACAGGTACAAGCACAGGTACAAGCACAGGTACAAGCACGAGTGATTCCGCAAGGCAAGTGGGCTCCTCGCTAAATTGTTTAGCAACTTATATCTCCAAATTTGCCCAAACTTGTTAAATGCCTTAGCTTCGTCACAGCTTGACACTGATTTTCAGTATATTAGTCTATTTTGATAATGACAGCAATTATCCCAGTAATTTCTCCAGATTCCCAATGGTTAATTCTGATTCGATTGCCGAATGCCAAGTGCGACAAGTTTGTTTGTAAACACTGAAAGTTGTTCCTACTTGACCTTTGATATTGCATCTCTATCCGCCTATGACCCCAACGGATATTTAGGGGTTTTCCGTTGGCTTCATCCTTCCGAGAAACCAACCCATTATATGACAAAAGGGAATATTATGTACAAGGGATTATAAATTAGTTACTACCGATATTACATTCTATAATTTCTTTCAGACATGTTTATCACATAATTGCTCTGTATTAAATGCGAATGAATGTTTTTATCTTGGGATATACATAATTTACAATGTCAAATCGCAAATTATATATTTTTGGTATTTACGATCAAATCTTTAGTTCCTTTAACCCATTACGACATTGTTAGCCTCTTGTATTATTTTGAAAAGAGTATTTTTACAAACTTAAATCTCAAACGTTTCTATATTTATGCTTAGACTTGATGAAAATGACCGCGTTGTATAAGTTCCACATTGAGTTTGAATCGTTCAAATTCTCCTTGTTTTTTCAGTTTTTTTCTAAGAACCACTATGTAATCAAGTAATTCTATTCTCGTAGATTTTTTTAATTCCAATAATGTAGGCTCTCGTGGTTAATGATCATTAAAATCCATTTTGTAAATTTTCAATTGTTGTTGATTGCTATTAATGTCTTTGGGTGTTAATAGTCCCAGCAATATTCTAAGCGAGCGATAAGGTCCAAAACGATAAATTCAATATCAACAGCTCTATCAATCAGCAGTTTATAATAGCAGCATTCTGGTATTGAAAAAAGTGTTTTCGTCATCGGGATGAGTTGATAAAGAATGTTCTCGTCAATATTGTTTTGGGTAACCATAACAACCACATGTGTACATTTAATAAGGCGGAAACTTGTAGGATTTGGACCGAATACTCATCCGTCCATTTCCTTTAATTGAATAATTAACGATCTAAAGCTGTGTTCACACAGTGCCGATTATGGCTCCCGTTTGAGATCAGACAGCGCTACGACACGAAAAGTGAAAAAGTCGGATTACTATCCTCAATGATCTGGAATGTCCTATCATTGTCTGAACGCAGCCGTATACGTTTGTAACAAAATCCTACGGATCGGGAAAGGTCGAGAGAGGTCGGCCAAGCATCTCCGACAGTATGGTGCGTCCCGTAACATTCGGGAAACTCAGCCGGTTTTGTCTAGTCGGATTACAATCGTGACTATGTCGTGACAGATTCTGCTGTATTGGATCAAAATCGTAACAATGTCCTGAGTTGTCTGGACGGTGTCCTGTGGATCGGGACGCTGTCGTGATGAACGGGCATGATTTGGAGAAATTGTTCATTGCCGTTTCTTGTCGATTGAGTCTAGATTTCGTCCAGATCTTGCCGAATGCGAACCGTCTTTGTCGGTTCACTATCCGGTCACTGTCTGATCTGTGTCGGATAGCATTCGGGAGAATCGGGACGCTGTCGGAACAGATTCGGTCGGGGTTTTTTTACCATTCGGAAGATACAAATCGGATCAGATTCGGATTGAGAACGGGAGAATCGGGACGAATTCGGCTGGAAACTGCTGAATCGGGACGCTTCCTGAACAATATCTGATTGTTGTCGTGATTAAATAAATGTTTTCACAAATTTATGAATTTCCCGCCACGAATCACAGAATCATGATCAGCCTTTTGACAAAGTTTAATCGGGAATGGTCCTGTCAAGGACGGCAGTAAAAATCCTGAATGTGTGACTGAGCCCTAATGAATGTAAATAATATGGATTTCTGCTGTGGGTGTGTTGGGATGATTGTTTGTACATTTGCCGTGTGGGCTGAGGCACCGCGGTTTACTGTTCATGGTTGTCTCCTTTGGTAATGCCAGGATCCGTGGATCGTGAGTTTGAATCCCATATTCGTCCAATTACGATCCTTGGTGTTTCTGTACCATAACTATGTTCGGAGGTGTAACCAAAGTGGTAACGACCTGTGTTTCTTTGTCTATCTTCCATAATTAGCCAAAACGCAGTTATTTATTTGAAATACCTTTCTCTTTTCTTCCCGAGGCAAGGGAGTTATTAACTGACTATAAAAGTCCGGTTTCCAACCTTGCTGAATTAGGCTGAATTTCTGGGCTCGATATAAGTGGCTATTATGAGATCTTTATTGTAAAACGGGTTTTATCTCACGGATCACTTGAGCACTTGTATTAAAAACATGAAAAGATTGGGAAAATATCTGTCGACACCCAGTTGACGGTACACATGCTCTGCAAATCATGCAATCGAACGAATTCGGCACGGCGGTTGCCATGTTGTATATGAACCGGATGTCGATTTCGTTTCGGGATTTTCATTGGACTATGCATAGACTCGTTTGTCCAGCCAAAATAAAACTCCATAATTCCAGGGTAGTTGGCAGTCAAGCAACGGTACGAGGGGCGTTCAGTAAGTTTTGCAACTTTGGCATTTGTGTTTACTCAAACAATGTCAGCTTGTGTTAGGTGTGACACTAGTGACACTAGTCACAACATCAGGTTGACACGTGACATAACAAGTTCCAGACACAACAATACGTTATATGTGATGGCTTTATTCAAACATGAACAACGCGCTGTAATAAAGTTCCTTATCAAGGTGGGATGCAAAGCAAAAGAAATCCATGTGTGAATTATGTGAATGTGGATTCGAACAGTTAAATCACCCATCCTACAGCCCAGACTTAGCCCCCAGTGACTATTTCCTGTTCCGGCAAATGAAATCTGCCCTACGTGGAAGACGCTTCCAGGATGACGAGGACATAAAGGCTGCCACAGAGGCGTGGTTAGAGGGCCAATCTGCGGATTTCTATAAAAGTGGTATTAAAAGCTTGAAGGACAAATGGAATAAGTGTATTGAGGTGAATGGAGAATAATTTGAAAAATAAAAGTGCAAAAGATATTCTACGACTTGGTCTTATATTGAAGTTGCAAAACTTATTGAACGCCCCTCGTAAGATGTACTTTTCTTAGCGACATTTTGGATGTTTGTGAAAAAATCGTTTGTTGTAGAACATACGGGAAAATATATTATTTAATCAGGCCACGCTCACACACAAAATTATTGTTCCCTGGGCATGCTCAATCACCTGAACCAAATGGGTTCCGCTGCTTTCACAGACACACATTGTATGTCAATATTTATTCCGCCTAAACAAAATTCACAGCCCCCACAAGATTAATAAATGGTCGGCTCCCAATAGATGTGCTTGCCTTTGATAAATCGATTTCTAACCTCTGTTTAGTTTGTCTGAAAAGACATTTCGAGTTACAGTTCCAAGTAAATAGGTTTCACTGGATGTCTTTGAATGTCATGATGTTTATCTGAAGTACATCTCTGTAACGCACTAATCTTGTTGCCTTAATCAAGGTAGTTAGTAGAAGTGCCATCTATTATCTTCTGCAGTCCTATCGAGTGACTGCGCTCAACAACCTCTTCCGAGCTGATGGTTCTATTGATGTTTTCACAAACTGATAATCGTTGGTGCTGTGTTCTCTTCATTCTATTTTTTTTCTCTACACTGTCAACCAGAACGTATGCAATTTGAAGTTTAATAATAAGCAAGTATATCAAATAATCCTTTATGACACAAACATGCCATCAGGATACAGGAGGTTTCTGAACATAATGTATGCTTGCCAGTAAGGTACAGCGGTTTTCGGACCATAGCATATTCATTGTCATTAAGGTACCTGACATTTCAGAGCCAAGTATTTACACTGCCATTTAGGTACAAGAGTATCTGAGTACATATCTGATGTGGAGTACGTCATCGACTGTCTTGATACATCGCGGGGGGCACGGGGGGCCCAGTCGTCTAAGGCGCCGCGATTCGCTGTGCAGAGTTGCGTCCCTTGGGCACGCCAGAAACCTATGATTGTGGGTTCGAATTCCGGTTCGCCCCGATTATGTTTCTAGGTTTGTCAGCACCATACCCGTGCTCGTGGGTTTCACCGAAGTGGTAAACGTCTGAGACCTGCATCACTTCGGGCTTTCCTCCAACATTAAGCTGACACGCCGCGATATAACTGGAATATTATTAAAAGCGGCGTTAAACCAAACTCACTCACTCACTCACTCACTTGATACATCGCTTTGATATGAAGACCAAGGGGCGCATTCCTCGGGGATGTCAGAGGTCATGGCACAGTTTAGGCTCTGGTTAGGCTCTGCCATTTCGAACACACCAAGAACTTTTCGGAGAATATGGAGACTCCCAAAGACGGCAGAATTTTGCATTACCCATATTGACAGGAGAGATGCGCTGCGCGTGGAGAACCCGGACACTCTCCTGATCTGCGCCAAAAGGTCGGCAGGCACCAAGCAATGCCTTTTACAAAGGGAAGCTACCCTAACCCTAATCTATACGACGTCACGTGTGTTGACAGAGTCTGCCTGTCCTGCCCTAACGTTGCGACGTGCAGTCAGATGTACACACAGCGACAAAACGAAACAAGGTAAACATTCGGACATATTTCGGACAAATCCAACTTTTTTTAATTGGGGAAAAGGAGCAAGCCACAAAGGCCTACAAGCACAGGTACAAGCACAGGTACAAGCACAGGTACAAGCACAGGTACAAGCACGAGTGATTCCGCAAGGCAAGTGGGCTCCTCGCTAAATTGTTTAGCAACTTATATCTCCAAATTTGCCCAAACTTGTTAAATGCCTTAGCTTCGTCACAGCTTGACACTGATTTTCAGTATATTAGTCTATTTTGATAATGACAGCAATTATCCCAGTAATTTCTCCAGATTCCCAATGGTTAATTCTGATTCGATTGCCGAATGCCAAGTGCGACAAGTTTGTTTGTAAACACTGAAAGTTGTTCCTACTTGACCTTTGATATTGCATCTCTATCCGCCTATGACCCCAACGGATATTTAGGGGTTTTCCGTTGGCTTCATCCTTCCGAGAAACCAACCCATTATATGACAAAAGGGAATATTATGTACAAGGGATTATAAATTAGTTACTACCGATATTACATTCTATAATTTCTTTCAGACATGTTTATCACATAATTGCTCTGTATTAAATGCGAATGAATGTTTTTATCTTGGGATATACATAATTTACAATGTCAAATCGCAAATTATATATTTTTGGTATTTACGATCAAATCTTTAGTTCCTTTAACCCATTACGACATTGTTAGCCTCTTGTATTATTTTGAAAAGAGTATTTTTACAAACTTAAATCTCAAACGTTTCTATATTTATGCTTAGACTTGATGAAAATGACCGCGTTGTATAAGTTCCACATTGAGTTTGAATCGTTCAAATT
The DNA here is from genome assembly GCF_023055435.1 of Haliotis rufescens. Classification (NCBI taxonomy): domain Eukaryota; kingdom Metazoa; phylum Mollusca; class Gastropoda; order Lepetellida; family Haliotidae; genus Haliotis; species Haliotis rufescens. The sequence continues at coordinate 31,989,681 of NW_025963802.1, read as the reverse complement.
CTCCTTGTTTTTTCAGTTTTTTTCTAAGAACCACTATGTAATCAAGTAATTCTATTCTCGTAGATTTTTTTAATTCCAATAATGTAGGCTCTCGTGGTTAATGATCATTAAAATCCATTTTGTAAATTTTCAATTGTTGTTGATTGCTATTAATGTCTTTGGGTGTTAATAGTCCCAGCAATATTCTAAGCGAGCGATAAGGTCCAAAACGATAAATTCAATATCAACAGCTCTATCAATCAGCAGTTTATAATAGCAGCATTCTGGTATTGAAAAAAGTGTTTTCGTCATCGGGATGAGTTGATAAAGAATGTTCTCGTCAATATTGTTTTGGGTAACCATAACAACCACATGTGTACATTTAATAAGGCGGAAACTTGTAGGATTTGGACCGAATACTCATCCGTCCATTTCCTTTAATTGAATAATTAACGATCTAAAGCTGCGTTCACACAGTGCCGATTATGGCTCCCGTTTGAGATCAGACAGCGCTACGACACGAAAAGTGAAAAAGTCGGATTACTATCCTCAATGATCTGGAATGTCCTATCATTGTCTGAACGCAGCCGTATACGTTTGTAACAAAATCCTACGGATCGGGAAAGGTCGAGAGAGGTCGGCCAAGCATCTCCGACAGTATGGTGCGTCCCGTAACATTCGGGAAACTCAGCCGGTTTTGTCTAGTCGGATTACAATCGTGACTATGTCGTGACAGATTCTGCTGTATTGGATCAAAATCGTAACAATGTCCTGAGTTGTCTGGACGGTGTCCTGTGGATCGGGACGCTGTCGTGATGAACGGGCATGATTTGGAGAAATTGTTCATTGCCGTTTCTTGTCGATTGAGTCTAGATTTCGTCCAGATCTTGCCGAATGCGAACCGTCTTTGTCGGTTCACTATCCGGTCACTGTCTGATCTGTGTCGGATAGCATTCGGGAGAATCGGGACGCTGTCGGAACAGATTCGGTCGGGGTTTTTTTACCATTCGGAAGATACAAATCGGATCAGATTCGGATTGAGAACGGGAGAATCGGGACGAATTCGGCTGGAAACTGCTGAATCGGGACGCTTCCTGAACAATATCTGATTGTTGTCGTGATTAAATAAATGTTTTCACAAATTTATGAATTTCCCGCCACGAATCACAGAATCATGATCAGCCTTTTGACAAAGTTTAATCGGGAATGGTCCTGTCAAGGACGGCAGTAAAAATCCTGAATGTGTGACTGAGCCCTAATGAATGTAAATAATATGGATTTCTGCTGTGGGTGTGTTGGGATGATTGTTTGTACATTTGCCGTGTGGGCTGAGGCACCGCGGTTTACTGTTCATGGTTGTCTCCTTTGGTAATGCCAGGATCCGTGGATCGTGAGTTTGAATCCCATATTCGTCCAATTACGATCCTTGGTGTTTCTGTACCATAACTATGTTCGGAGGTGTAACCAAAGTGGTAACGACCTGTGTTTCTTTGTCTATCTTCCATAATTAGCCAAAACGCAGTTATTTATTTGAAATACCTTTCTCTTTTCTTCCCGAGGCAAGGGAGTTATTAACTGACTATAAAAGTCCGGTTTCCAACCTTGCTGAATTAGGCTGAATTTCTGGGCTCGATATAAGTGGCTATTATGAGATCTTTATTGTAAAACGGGTTTTATCTCACGGATCACTTGAGCACTTGTATTAAAAACATGAAAAGATTGGGAAAATATCTGTCGACACCCAGTTGACGGTACACATGCTCTGCAAATCATGCAATCGAACGAATTCGGCACGGCGGTTGCCATGTTATATATGAACCGGATGTCGATTTCGTTTCGGGATTTTCATTGGACTATGCATAGACTCGTTTGTCCAGCCAAAATAAAACTCCATAATTCCAGGGTAGTTGGCAGTCAAGCAACGGTACGAGGGGCGTTCAGTAAGTTTTGCAACTTTGGCATTTGTGTTTACTCAAACAATGTCAGCTTGTGTTAGGTGTGACACTAGTGACACTAGTCACAACATCAGGTTGACACGTGACATAACAAGTTCCAGACACAACAATACGTTATATGTGATGGCTTTATTCAAACATGAACAACGCGCTGTAATAAAGTTCCTTATCAAGGTGGGATGCAAAGCAAAAGAAATCCATGTGTGAATTATGTGAATGTGGATTCGAACAGTTAAATCACCCATCCTACAGCCCAGACTTAGCCCCCAGTGACTATCTGTTCCGGCAAATGAAATCTGCCCTACGTGGAAGACGCTTCCAGGATGACGAGGACATAAAGGCTGCCACAGAGGCGTGGTTAGAGGGCCAATCTGCGGATTTCTATAAAAGTGGTATTAAAAGCTTGAAGGACAAATGGAATAAGTGTATTGAGGTGAATGGAGAATAATTTGAAAAATAAAAGTGCAAAAGATATTCTACAACTTGGTCTTATATTGAAGTTGCAAAACTTATTGAACGCCCCTCGTAAGATGTACTTTTCATAGCGACGTTATTGATGTTTGTGAAAAAATCGTTTGTTGTAGAACATACGGGAAAATATATTATTTAATCAGGCCACGCTCACACACAAAATTATTGTTCCCTGGGCATGCTCAATCACCTGATCCAAATGGGTTCCGCTGCTTTCACAGACACACATTGTATGTCAATATTTATTCCGCCTAAACAAAATTCACAGCCCCCACAAGATTAATAAATGGTCGGCTCCCAATAGATGTGCTTGCCTTTGATAAATCGATTTCTAACCTCTGTTTAGTTTGTCTGAAAAGACATTTCGAGTTACAGTTCCAAGTAAATAGGTTTCACTGGATGTCTTTGAATGTCATGATGTTTATCTGAAGTACATCTCTGTAACGCACTAATCTTGTTGCCTTAATCAAGGTAGTTAGTAGAAGTGCCACTCAGGAGACTTAAAACATCCATCTATTATCTTCTGCAGTCCTATCGAGTGACTGCGCTCAACAACCTCTTCCGAGCTGATGGTTCTATTGATGTTTTCACAAACTGATAATCGCAACGCATGACTCGTTTCGTTGGTGCTGTGTGCTCTTCATTCTATTTTTTTTCTCTACACTGTCAACCAGAACGTATGCAAGTTAAAGTTTAATAATTAGCAAGTATATCAAATAATCCTTTATGACACAAACATGCCATCAGGATACAGGAGGTTTCTGAACATAATGTATGCTTGCCAGTAAGGTACAGCGGTTTTCGGACCATAGCATATTCATTGTCATTAAGGTACATGACATTTCAGAGCCAAGTATTTACACTGCCATTTAGGTACAAGAGTATCTGAGTACATATCTGATGTGGAGTACGTCATCGACTGTCTTGATACATCGCGGGGGGGCACGGGGGGCCCAGTTGTCTAAGGCGCCGCGATTCGCTGTGCAGAGTTGCGTCCCTTGGGCACGCCAGAAACCTATGATTGTGGGTTCGAATTCCGGTTCGCCCCGATTATGTTTCTAGGTTTGTCAGCACCATACCCGTGCTCGTGGGTTTCACCGAAGTGGTAAACGTCTGAGACCTGCATCACTTCGGGCTTTCCTCCAACATTAAGCTGACACGCCGCGATATAACTGGAATATTGTTAAAAGCGGCGTTAAACCAAACTCACTCACTCACTCACTCACTTGATACATCGCTTTGATATGAAGACCAAGGGGCGCATTCCTCGGGGATGTCAGAGGTCATGGCACAGTTTAGGCTCTGGTTAGGCTCTGCCATTTCGAACACACCAAGAACTTTTCGGAGAATATGGAGACTCCCAAAGACGGCAGAATTTTGCATTACCCATATTGACAGGAGAGATGCGCTGCGCGTGGAGAACCCGGACACTCTCCTGATCTGCGCCAAAAGGTCGGCAGGCACCAAGCAATGCCTTTTACAAAGGGAAGCTACCCTAACCCTAATCTATACGACGTCACGTGTGTTGACAGAGTCTGCCTGTCCTGCCCTAACGTTGCGACGTGCAGTCAGATGTACACACAGCGACAAAACGAAACAAGGTAAACATTCGGACATATTTCGGACAAATCCAACTTTTTTTAATTGGGGAAAAGGAGCAAGCCACAAAGGCCTACAAGCACAGGTACAAGCACAGGTACAAGCACAGGTACAAGCACAGGTACAAGCACAGGTACAAGCACAGGTACAAGCACAGGTACAAGCACGAGTGATTCCGCAAGGCAAGTGGGCTCCTCGCTAAATTGTTTAGCAACTTATATCTCCAAATTTGCCCAAACTTGTTAAATGCCTTAGCTTCGTCACAGCTTGACACTGATTTTCAGTATATTAGTCTATTTTGATAATGACAGCAATTATCCCAGTAATTTCTCCAGATTCCCAATGGTTAATTCTGATTCGATTGCCGAATGCCAAGTGCGACAAGTTTGTTTGTAAACACTGAAAGTTGTTCCTACTTGACCTTTGATATTGCATCTCTATCCGCCTATGACCCCAACGGATATTTGGGGGTTTTCCGTTGGCTTTATCCTTCCGAGAAACCAACCCATTATATGACAAAAGGGAATATTATTTACAAGGGATTATAAATTAGTTACTACCGATATTACATTCTATAATTTCTTTCAGACATGTTTATCACATAATTGCTCTGTATTAAATGCGAATGAATGTTTTTATCTTGGGATATACATAATTTACAATGTCAAATCGCAAATTATATATTTTTGGTATTTACGATCAAATCTTTAGTTCCTTTAACCCATTACGACATTGTTAGCCTCTTGTATTATTTTGAAAAGAGTATTTTTACAAACTTAAATCTCAAACGTTTCTATATTTATGCTTAGACTTGATGAAAATGACCGCGTTGTATAAGTTCCACATTGAGTTTGAATCGTTCAAATTCTCCTTGTTTTTTCAGTTTTTTTCTAAGAACCACTATGTAATCAAGTAATTCTATTCTCGTAGATTTTTTTTAATTTAAATAATGTAGGCTCTCGTGGTTAATGATCATTAAAATCTATTTTGTAAATTATCAATTGTTGTTGATTGCTATTAATGTCGTTGGGTGTTAATAGTCCCAGCATATTCTAAGCGAGCGATAAGGTCCAAAATGATAAATTCAATATCAACAGCTCTATCAATCAGCAGTTTATAATAGCAGCATTCTGGTATTGAAAAAAGTGTTTTCGTCATCGGGATGAGTTGATAAAGAATGTTCTCGTCAATATTGTTTTGGGTAACCATAACAACCACATGTGTACATTGAATAAGGCGGAAACTTGTAGGATTTGGACCGAATACTCATCCGTCCATTTCCTTTAATTGAATAATTAACGATCTAAAGCTGCGTTCACACAGTGCCGATTATAGCTCCCGTTTGAGAACAGACAGCGCTACGACACGAAAAGTGAAAAAGTCGGATTACTATCCTCAATGATCTGGAATGTCCTATCATTGTCTGAACGCAGTCGCATACGTTTGTAACAGAGTCCTACAGATCGGGAAAGGTCCAGAGAGGTCGGCCAAGCACCCCCGACAGTATGGTGCGTCCCGTAACATTCGGGAAACTCAGCCGGTTTTGTCTAGTCGGATTACAATCGTGACTATGTCGTGACAGATTCTGCTGTATTGGATCAAAATCGTAACAATGTCCTGAGTTGTCCGGACGGTTTCCTGTGGATCGGGACGCTGTCGTGATGAACGGGCATGATTTGGAGAAATTGTTCATTGCCGTTTCTTGTCGATTGAGTCCAGATTGCGTCAAGATCTTGCCGAATGCGAACCGTCTTTGTCGGTTCACTGTCTGGTAACTGTCTGATCTCTGGCGGGTCGCATTCGGGAGAATCAGGACGCTGTCGGGACAGATTCGGTCGTTTTGTACAATGCGTAAGATACAAATCGGATCAGATTCGGATTGAGAACGGGAGAATCGGGACGAATTCGGCTGGAAACGGCTGAATCGGGACGCTTCCGGAACAATATCTGATTGTTGTCGTGATTAAATAAATGTTTTCACAAATTTGTGAATTTCCCGCAACGAATCACACAATCTTGATCAGCCTTTTGACAAATTTTAATCGGGAATGGTCCTATCAAGGACGGCAGTAAAAATCCTGAATGTGTGACTGAGCCCTAATGTATGTAAATAATATCAGCGTTGTGCTTGCTGCGATGGCACAGTGTGGGAAAGCTACATTTACTCGGTCCTTTGTTTTTATGTATAGTTGTGGCTCTCTGTGTTTTTAAGGTGAGAGAATGGCCTTATTGTGAGAATTTTATGTAGTCGTGTTTCCTGATTTGTAAATTGTTCTGACTCTTCCCTTGAGTGCAAATGCAAATGGATTTCTGCTGTGGTTGTGTTGGGTGATTGTTTGTACATTTGCCGTGTGGGCTGAGGCACCGCGATTTACTGTTCATGGTTGTCTGCTCTGGTAATGCCAGGATCCGTGGATCGTGAGTTTGAATCCCATATTCGTCCAATTACGATCCTTGGTGTTTCTGTGCCATAACCATGTTCGGAGGTTTAACCAAAGCGGTAACGACCTGTGTTTCTTTAGCCAATACGCAGTTATTTATCTGAAAAACTTTTCTCTTTTCTTCCCGAGGCAAGGGAGTAAACTGACTATAAAAGTCTGGTTTCGAACCTTGCTGAATTAGGCTGGAATTTCTGGGCTCGATATAACCGCCATAAGTGGCTATTATGAGTTATGTCCCTTCCATGTCCCCACCACTGACCAATCAGATTCCATCTCTAATATCACTTGCATTGCTTCAAATAAAATGGTGGCTCCCAGTCAAGACGATCGCATCGACAATTAAGATCTTTATTGTAATAAAACGGGTTTTATCTCGCGGATCACTTGAGCACTTGTATTAAAAACATGAAAAGATTGGGAAATTATCTGTCAACACCCAGTTGACGGTACACATGCTCTGCAAATCATGCAATCGAACGAATTCGGCACGGCGGTTGCCATGTTGTATATGAACCGGATGTCGATTTCGTTTCGGGATTTTCATTGGACTATGCATAGACTCGTTTGTCCAGCCAAAATAAAACTCCATAATTCCAGGGTAGTTGGCAGTCAAGCAACGGTACGAGGGGCGTTCAGTAAGTTTTGCAACTTTGGCATTTGTGTTTACACAAACAATGTCAGCTTGTGTTAGGTGTGACACTAGTGACACTAGTCACAACATCAGGTTGACACGTGACATAACAAGTTCCAGACACAACAATACGTTATATGTGATGGCTTCATTCACCTAAGGGTGGTCACAATCATGGATTCGCTCAAACATGAACAACGCGCTGTAATAAAGTTCCTTATCAAGGAGGGATGCAAAGCAAAAGAAATCCATGTGTGAATGTGGATTCGAACAGTTAAATCACCCATCCTACAGCCCAGACTTAGCCCCCATCGACTATTTCCTGTTCCGGCAAATGAAATCTGCCCTACGTGGAAGACGCTTCCAGGATGACGAGGACATAAAGGCTGCCACAGAGGTGTGGTTAGAGGGCCAATCTGCGGATTTCTATAAAAGTGGTATTAAAAGCTTGAAGGACAAATGGAACAAGTGTATTGAGGTCAATGGAGAATAATTTGAAAAATAAAAGTGCAAAAGATATTCTACAACTTGGTCTTATATTGAAGTTGCAAAACTTATTGAACGCCCCTCGTAAGATGTACTTTTCTTAGCGACGTTATTGATGTTTGTGAAAAAATCGTTTGTTGTAGAACATACGGGAAAATATATTATTTAATCAGGCCACGCTCACACACAAAATTATTGTTCCCTGGGCATGCTCAATCACCTGAACCAAATGGGTTCCGCTGCTTTCACAGACACAAATTGTATGTCAATATATATTCCGCCTAAACTAAATTCACAGCCCCCACAAGATTAATAAATGGTCGGCTCCCAATAGATGTGCTTGCCTTTGATAAATCGATTTCTAACCTCTGTTTAGTTTGTCTGAAAAGACATTTCGAGTTACAGTTCCAAGTAAATAGGTTTCACTGGATGTCTTTGAATGTCATGATGTTTATCTGAAGTACATCTCTGTAACGCACTAATCTTGTTGCCTTAATCAAGGTAGTTAGTAGAAGTGCCACTCAGGAGACTTAAAAAATCCATCTATTATCTTCTGCAGTCCTATCGAGTGACTGCGCTCAACAACCTCTTCCGAGCTGATGGTTCTATTGATGCTTTCACAAACTGATAATCGCAACGCATGACTCGTTTCGTTGGTGCTGTGTTCTCTTCATTCTACACTGTCAACTAGAACGTATGCAAGTTAAAGTTTAATAATTAGCAAGTATATCAAATAATCCTTTATGACACAGAGGAATGCCATCAAGATACAGGAGGTGTCTGAGCATAATGTATGCTTGCCAGTAAGGTACAGGGTTTTCGGAGCATAACATATTCATTGCCATTAAGGTACATGACATTTCAGAGCCAAGCATTTTACACTGCCATTAGGTGAGGTGAAATTGGGTTTAACGTCGCGTCCAGGATTATTGCACTTATATAGCGACGTGCATGCACGTGTGTGTGGGTGTATGTGGCTGCTTGTACTAGTCCGAACTGATGCCGATTTATAGTGGTAGCCCACTGAGATACCATGCCGCAGTTTAACATGAATACCCCACTCAGACACAGTATACTGACTCTGAGCCGACCAGTCCTTGCTTTAGCCCCTTAATGCCGAGCGCCAGACAGGGTAACAACAAGTACCATCTTTTAACGTCTTTTGGTATGACGCGGCCGGGTACACTGCCATTAAGGTACAAGAGTATCTGAGTACATATCTGATGTGGAGTACGTCATCGACTGTCTTGATGCATCGCTTAAATATGAAGGCCAAGGGGCGCATTCCTCGAGGATGTCAGAGGTCCTGGCACTGGTTAGGCTCTTGCCCCTCCTACTCCCAGCCCAGAAAGCGAATGGGACTTCTCCCAGGCGGCGCTGCCATTTCGAACACCGGGATTGTCCCCAAAGAACTTTTCGGAAAATATGGAGACTCCCCAATTTTGCATTACCCATATTGACAGGAGAGATGCGCTGCGCGTGGAGAACCCGGGCACTCTCCTGATTTGCGCCAAAAGGTCGACAGGCACCAAACAATGCATGACGAGTCGGACTACTGTTAAGGTTAGTTGGCTGAAAGTGAGGCTTTAAAAAACATCACGATCAGATTTATTAGCAGGAATCATCAGCAGCAGCAGCAGCAGCGTCGTCGTCATCATCCACATCATCACCATTATTATTGATTATCACTGTAACATGTAAGCCTGGAAATTACATCATCGTGAGATACATGTCCGTCTGTCTGTCTGTCTGTGTGAGAGTGTGTGTATGAGTGAGTATGAGTGTGTGCGTGCGTGCGTGTCTCTGTGTGTTTTTGTGTGTGTGTGTGTGTGTGTGTGTGTGTGTGTGTGTGTGTGTGTGTGTGTGTGTGTGTGTGTGTGTGTGTGTGTGTGTGTGTGTGTGTGTGTGTGTGTGTCTGTGTGTGTTACCAACAAAATACGCCAATTTATCTTTTCACTAAATTATTGTTCATGTCTCCTCATTTTTATTGACTAAACGAACAACAACAAAACAGATGTCAGCCAACTGCGGACACTTTCGAAATTTTATCGATAATCAATTATTAAATGATCGATAATTGCCCCGTGGTCACACCAACTTCTACAAAAGTCAATAAATCACAATTAGAATGGATTTATGACGAATAATCGACAGTAAACTGATCAATGAGCACAAAAGTTCGGTCGAGTTACCAACGCGAGACTTCCTGCCTGGAGTGTTTCAAGGTGTGCCCAACAGAGTATAGCGCGTAGAGTACAGTCGGGTGATGAACCTACGGCGGTAACGCTAGCTCAGTTGGACCAGTCTCCCCAGGTTGTTTTCAATCATCTGGTGTCTTCAATGTACCGCCGTCGCCTAGCCTTATCAACGCAAATTATGGTCACACCCGATACTGACATTGTTCATCTAATATCTCAGTTGATTATCAGTGGGCCAATCTACGATTACCCAAACTTACATCAGAAGAGCCAAACTACGATTACCCATATTTACATCAGAAGGGCCAATCTACGAGTACCCATACTTACAACAGGTGTGGCAATCTACGATTGTCTATACTTACATCAGAAGAGCCAATCTACGAGTACCCATACTTACAACAGGTGTGGCAATCTACGATTGTCCATACTTACATCAGAAGAGCCAATCTACGAGTACCCATACTTACAACAGGTGTGGCAATCTACGATTGTCCATACTTACATCAGAAGAGCCAATCTACGAGTACCCATACTTACAACAGGTGTGGCAATCTACGATTACCCATACTTACATCACGTGAGCCAATCTACGATTACCCATACTTACATCAGGTGGGCCAATCTACGATTACCCATACTTACATCACGTGAGCCAATCTACGATTATCCATACTTACTTCACGTGAGCCAATTTACGATTATCCATATTTACATCAGGTGAGCCAATCTACGATTACCCATACTTACATCAGGTGGGCCAATCTACGATTACCCAAACTTACATCAGAAGAGCCAAACTACGATTACCCATATTTACATCAGAAGAGCCAATCTACGAGTACCCATACTTACAACAGGTGTGGCAATCTACGATTGTCTATACTTACATCAGAAGAGCCAATCTACGAGCACCCATACTTACAACAGGTGTGGCAATCTACGATTATCCATACTTACATCAGAAGAGCCAATCTACGAGTACCCATACTTACAACAGGTGTGGCAATCTACGATTGTCCATACTTACATCAGAAGAGCCAATCTACGAGTACCCATACTTACAACAGGTGTGGCAATCTACGATTACCCATACTTACATCACGTGAGCCAATCTACGATTATCCATATTTACATCAGGTGAGCCAATCTACGATTACCCATACTTACATCAGGTGGGCCAATCTACGATTACCCATACTTACATCACGTGAGCCAATCTACGATTATCCATACTTACATCACGTGAGCCAATTTACGATTATCCATATTTACATAAGGTGAGCCAATCTACGATTACCCATACTTACATCAGGTGGGCCAATCTACGATTACCCATACTTACATCAGAAGAGCTAATCTACGATTACCCATACTTACATCACGTGAGCCAATCTACGATTGCCCATATTTACATCACGTGAGCCAATCTACGATTACCCATACTTACAAGAGGTGGGCCAATCTACGATTACCCATACTTACAACAGGTGGGCCAATCTACGAGTACCCATACTTACAACAGGTGAGCCAATCTACGATTACCCATACTTACAACAGGTGTGGCAATCTACGAATACCCATACTTACAACAGGTGAGGCAATCTACGATTACCCATACTTATATCAGGTGAGCCAGTCTATTATTACCCACACTTACATCAGGTTGGCCAATCTACGATTACCCATACTTATATCAGGTGAGCCAGTCTATGATTACCAATACTTACATCAGGTGGGCTTATCTACGATTACCCATACTTACATCAGGTTAGGCAATCTACGATTACCCATACTAACATCAGGTGAGCCAATCTACGATTACCCATACTAACAACAGGTGAGGCAATCTACGACTACCCATACTTACAACAGGTGAGGCAATCTACGATTACCCCTACTTACAACAGGTGGGCCAATCTACGATTACCAATACTTACATCAGGTGGGCCAATCTACGATTACCCATACTTACATCGGGTGGGCCAATCGACGATTACCCAAACACAGGATGATGCCGAGTCTGTGCCATTGTGCAGTTTGTACATAGGTGCAAGGGTAAGTATACCAAGGTTGTCCCGCACACGAAGACACCAACGTGACGAGGCAGCCCGAACAGCGGGGAAACCAATACTTGGCTTGTCCCTCGTGACCCTCTTGTATGGATTCCTCGGTGATACCGAGGTCGATCGAGCATTGACGTCAAAAATTGATTCACAACAGTGCAGAAATGTGACGACAACACCTCTGAAAGGATCGAAGAATGGGTGATTTATTTTGTACTAACGAAGCTATATATACTGTAGGAATGAGGGTTAAAGCCCAAGACAGCAGACTGTGAGTAAGTGAGTTAGTTTGATTTTAACGCTGTTTATAACAATATTCCAGTTATATCACGGCGTGTCAACTTAATCTGGGAGGAAAGCCCGAAATGATGCAGGTCGTAGACGTTTATCACTTTGGTGAAACCTAAGAGCGCAAACAAGTGCAAACAACTCACTCACCCACTCACTCCTTCTAACATGTGCAAGGGATCCGTGAATTGGTCTTCAGCAACCCATGCGTGTCGTAAGAGGCGACTAACGGGATCAGGTGGTCCGGCTCCCTGACTTGGTTGATGCATGTCATCGTATCCCCTTTGCGTGGAACGATGATCATGATATCAATCACTGGATTGCCTGGTCCAGTCTCGATTACTTACAGACAGCCGTCATATAGCTGGAATATTGTGCGGCGTTAAACAACAAACAAAACATGTGCAAGGAGGCACTTTGTTATTGTATTTCGGTTAAGACAAGATATTTAATGGGTAATAACTTTTATATTTTATTTAGGAACAAATAAAAACAAATGCCAATCGATCAGTTCGTGTTTCAAACCCGCAGTGTGTATTGTATTCCACGTCAATTAATACTTCATGTTGAAGATATAATTGATCAATGAATATTTTTTTTAATATGTAAATGTGTGTGTTACCTAACCTACACCGAGTGTTTAAACATACAATTCTTTACTTTGATGTATGTCGATCAAAAATATTTACTTTATTAATTAAACACTGTCGATCACACCCAAGCTTTGAAAGTATTGAAATATGGATCGGCTGCTTCTTCGCGGGTTCAGAATGTGCTTAATGTTAACTGTAATCCTGAAGGGTTTAACTTGTATTATGTCAAATAAAATTGCCAAAACCTAGCATCAGTACTATCAACTTTTGACATGACATGTCCATTCCTCTTATGAACTGGATTCCAAAGCTCCATAAAATCCATACAAAGCGAGATATTTTGCCAGGTCCAGCAACGTCCAACAAATCCGTGTATCAAAGATTAACCATAACCCTTAAAACAATCAAAGAAGGATTTCCTTTCTATTCACAGAAAGTATTTGAGACAAGTGGCTTTAATACCATGTGGATTATCAAAAGGATACTTTTGCAATCTCAGAAAAGAACCAAGTTCAATTCTGTCAAAACATTTGAATTTTTAAACTTATCATTTCTCACACTATGCATTTCTCTTTCTTCTTTCGATTCTGAGTGGAAACGTGTCTGAAATAAAAGTTTCCAGCTTCTAAAGTTAATTAAGCCTGTCATACCTCACATCACCACGGTCACCTCCCAGATTTGGGTCATTCATGCGCGCTATGCATGCTGGTTGACCTTCTTGCACTGATCACGTGTTTTTTTTTACAGTGGCGGTTTGACAGTGAATGAACGTGTGGAATCCATTTTGGTTTTTTTTTCGCTTGCAAGCGATCTTCACATTTTTGTTGTCTAATTGCCTACAAATTTACTTATATCCCTGTTTTGGATAGTGATTCTTCATAATGGACGAGCAGTCCACATGGAGACATGTCTGCACTTTGTGCCGACGTGTTTTCTCTCCGTCTGACCCTCATGCCCAGTGTTCGGATTGTCGTGGATTATGCAGTTTTTTAGAGCGTTGCGAGCTCTGCTCCGATCTACTCAGATGAATCCTTCAAACTGTACCTGCATAAATGTCGGCGTCGGGTGTCAGATCGTCTCTCTAAGACTGCAGAAAAATCCACGAAAGCCAAGAAAACACCGGTCAAGAAAGCCAGATCTAGGGATCAAACTGGTCTCATGATCTCGTTAGACAATGAGGGAGTCTCTGACTCTTTTCTCACAGACGACATGTCTAAGGTCTAAGGTCTCCACGAATCCACCTTCAAAGCCGAACCTTCCGTCCACATCCCGAGACACGGACATTCGTTAGACACGAGTGTGGATGACCGGCTTACGTCAGCCAACGTATCGAACCCGACCGAGGTTCGTACTTTCGACTCGTCGTGTTCAGCGACTAACATGGAGCTCGCTCCTGTTTTACCTTCGGAGGGTACACATAGTACTGGTACCTTTGGGCAACCTATTCGGTTCGGTCCGTCGTTCGAAATCTCCCATACGACGATCTTCGTAGGATCGATCCTCTCAAGACCAGGGGTTGTATGACGACTCATCGGATCAAGGCTCACAAACCTCCCATTCCCGAGAGGATTCACAAGACGATAGACATTCGTCCCAGGATCGACTAGCATCAACAGTCAGTGCACTTTATTCAGTGCAATCATCGGGGGATCGGCATTCAGACTGAGACCAACAGACTTCTCACTCTCGACACCATGATTCACCGAACGTCCCACCATCGAAGGTTCCTCGTACTACCGAACACCGAACCTCCAAACTTGGACCCTCGAACCTCCGAACCTCCGAACCTCCGAACCTCGAACCTACGAACATCGGGCGTCCGAACCTCGAACCTTGAACCCCGAACCTCGATCCTCCGAACCTCGAACATCCGAACCTCGAACCTCATCGAATCTCCGAACATCACCGACACCCCCCCCCCCCCCCCCCAAACCTCGTTAAACATCCGAACATCGTCGAACATTCGAACATCGTCGAACCTCCGAACATCGCTCTACTCCCGAGGTGCGTCAGTCGCGTTCGAATCGTACATCTTAGGACAAACAAATGAGATCCGAGCCTCGTCGAACCTCTGAGGTTCAACGAACATCATCGAACCGAACTTAGAAGGACATACAGACTTCTAAGTATCGACACACTTCAAAGGAGGTTCAACAGGACACGAGAGATCATGAAACCTCCAAGGATCGGAGACATTCGAGAGATTCACCTAAGATGCGACGTTCACCTATAGATCGTTACTCGTCTTATGACAGGCGAGCGAATTATCGCTCATCCCTTATCATGTCTCACGCAGACACTATTGAGACCCATCACGTCTAGGCTCGGAGGATGAACGCTACAACGAGTCTATTAGCCATTCATCCTACATGTCTCGATCTTCTCCTTCTCTCATCCATCCGGAATTTCGACCAAGAGATTACCCTCACACTTTTGATTTTCATCAACGTGGTGATTACCCTTGGAACGCTACTTCATATAGTGCCTACGCACATGAGTTGGAACGATACCCACACTACAGGGATCCCCACCCTCCATGGCATGGGGATCCTCATGATCCGGATTACAGACCTTATAGGTCCTACCACATTTCCTTTTCTCGTCATGAGGATTCTCCTCGGCGACATAGAGATAGACCACTCAGATCAGCTACCGTTAGTAGATGTCCTTCACCTAAAGATAGGCAGAGTTCTACTTCACCTACTCGCCGTACCGGCTCCCCATCGCCACCTCCGGTTTGACGCCCTTCTGTTTCCTCTGAATCACAGACTCCTGCAACATCACAAGCTCCATCTCAAGCTATCCCTACATCATGGATCCCTAGCGAGCTTTCTGCTTCGACATAGCGGATCCGATCACTGTACTTACCTGGATAGCAGATAAGTTACAATTGTTAAAAAGTACTTCAACGGAGGACAATTTATCATCATTTGTCGTGCCTTCAGCCTCGTCGCCGAACATCACACTCCCTCCGAGACCAGTCCTACAGGATATGGCCACCAATTTAGACAAAGCATTTGGATCCTTTCGCCGTCTTCGGGATCGGCTTCAATCTCCACGCTTTGTATTGGCAGATGCAGGGACTCATGGCTTGTCTACGATTGCTCCCGAACTAGACGGTGACATCGCAACATTAGCTCCTAAGCGCCCGTACTCAGCTTCTTCAGTGGATGATAGGGACCTAGTTCACCTCGACACCACTGTTCGAAGGACTCTCCCGTTGGTCTCCACTATTTTATCAGCAACTGAAGCACTTTTATCGGCTCTAGCTCATGCATCTTCCTAGGAAGTATCCTGTATTCGAGGTGCTGGGACCCTCATCCAGGATAAAACGACAGCTCACCATGCGGGATCTATCACTACTCTTCGTAGACGTGGGGTGTTACAACATTGCTCATGGGATGATCAATTTAAGAACAGGCTGTACCAAATGCCATGGTCAACACCCTCCCTTTTTGCTGGGCGCATACAGGAGGTCGCCCATGAAGTCCAAAGAGACACTTCCCTGCAAGTCACTGTTGACTTACTTCGTCTCCAGAGAAATCAACTGGACGAACAAAGGAAAGACCGAAGACGACCAATCTTTACTCCTTCTCAACAGGACCTTAGAGAAGTTTTGAGTAATAGGTCTGCTTCTTTTCGTGGCCATGGCCGAGCACGCCAACATCAGCGAGGAGGGAAATCAGGCGGACGCATCGTCTCCTTTTCAGGGTCTAAAGGAAACACTAACTCTCCTAAGCCAGGAGACACTAACCCCAAATGACTCACTACAACAGCAGAACGACTGGGACCGATTTTCCGATTTTCACGTCTCCCGTAGGCGGAAGACTAGGCACGTTTGCTTTAAACTGGAGCATCCTAGACGACCCATATGTGTCTCGTCTCCTACAAACAGGTTATCCTCTACCTCTTGCCACCACACCTCCGACGACGTGCAAACCGCCTCTACCTCTGTATCCAGCCAAACAGCTTCCAGTTCTCATAGACGCCATAAACACGTTACTTGTAAAATGACACCAGGGTTCTATTCTCCAATTGTTCTGGTTCCCAAGAAAGACAGTTGAGGAACTACGTCTCATCTTCAACAGGGGCGGTCGGGTAGCCTAGTGGTTAAAGCGTTCGCTCGTCACGCCGAAGACCCGGGTTCGATTCCCGACATGGGTACAATGTGTGAAGCCCATTTCTGGTGTCCCCCGCCGTGATATTGCTGGAATATTGCTAAAAGCGGCGTAAAACCATACTCACTCACTCACTCACTCATCTTCAACATGAAAACCTTCAACAAACTATACCTAGAGACTCCTCCACACTTTCGCATGACATCAATCGCTCTACTACGAACGATTTTTCATCCCGGCGACTTCATGATCAGCCTAGATATACAAGACGCGTACTTACACGTCCCTATCCTGCCAGAGCACCGCCATTTTCTTCGGTTTGTGTTCCAAGGCCAACACTACCAATGGCGAATGCTCCCATTTGGAATTTCTTCGGCGCCGTGGCTATTTACTCGCCTCACAAAACCAAGTCAAGCCCGTCAAGTTCC
This sequence comes from Haliotis rufescens, assembly GCF_023055435.1. Taxonomy (NCBI): domain Eukaryota; kingdom Metazoa; phylum Mollusca; class Gastropoda; order Lepetellida; family Haliotidae; genus Haliotis; species Haliotis rufescens. Next base: position 31,972,428 of record NW_025963802.1, on the reverse strand, counting down.
TACACACTCGAGGCATCGTCTTCGAAACGTACATCGACGACTGCATTCAAGCCAACAAGGATTCGAACACTCTACTTCATCACCTCGATTTTTCTCAACGCCTACTTCATCAACTAGGTTGGATCATCAACACAAAAAAGTCCGAACCTATTGCAACACAACGTCTCCAGTTCATCGGAGCCCTCTTCGACACGAGTCTGGGCAAGATGTTTGTACCCCAAGATCGTTGGGAGAAAATCCAACGCCTCGTTCCATTGGCACCCAAACAGACACTTTCCTTACGTCAATGGCAACAACTTCTCGGTCTCCTAACATCAGCACAAGCCCTCACCAAGAGAGGTCAACTTCACTTACGGCCAATCCAGTGCTTCCTAAGCCCTTCCTTCAGGAAGACGATTGTCAGGTCTTAATCTCTCTTCCGAACCATCTACACTCACACCTCAAATGGTGGTTAACTCCATCAAATGTCTGCAAAGGGGTCTCCTTGCAACCATTCACCCCGACCCTCCACGTGTTCGTCGACGCCTCAACCGTGGGATGGGGAGCTCATTGCCAAGACCTACAAGTGGCGGTGGTCACTAGAAGAAAGCCAGCATCAACGATCTAGAATTCAAAGCAGTGATTCTGGCAGTGTCTCATTGGTCGACACTCTTTCAGTCCTCCACACTAATGATTCAGTCAGACAACCTATCGGTCGTGTGGTACATAAACAAGATGGGATCCACCAAGTCAACATCACTGCTATCTCTAGCACTCGACTTCTTCAAACTGAACGACTCACTCAACATTCAAGTTCGAGCAAGACATATTCGCCAACGTCATAGCCGACTCCCTGTCCCGACCCGACAAACCATCACCCACGGAATGGCGACTACATGTGTCGGGTTTTCAGTGGATTTGCCAGTTATTTCCGTGCCCAGACGTCGACCTCTTCGCAACCCGCTTCAATACTCAGCTATCCCGGTTATTATCTCCAATCCCAGACCCCCTAGCCTGGGACCACGATGCGTTAGCAATCCCATGGGAAGGACTACATGCTTACGCCTTTCCCCAAACTGGCATTCTACATCGGGTTCTACAATAGATATCAACGACCAATCACCTCACTCTACTTTGGGTCACGCCCTACTGGCCAACACGCAGTTGGTTCATAATGCTCACTCGTCAATTTCGTGGATCAAAAAGGTCAAAAAGGTCGGCGAACGAGTCGGACTACTGTTTAGTTTGGTTGGTTGAAAGCGAGGCTTTATATAACATCAAGATCAGATTTATTAGCAGGAATCAGCATCAGCATCAGCAGTGTCGTCATCATCAACATCATCACCATCATTATTCATTATCGCTCTGTGTGTGTGTGTGTGTGTGTGTGTGTGTGTGTGTGTGTGTGTGTGTGTGTGTGTGTGTGTGTGTGTGTGTGTGTGTGTGTGTGTGCCTGTTTCTGTATGTAAGTGTGTGTGTCTGTGGGTGTATGTGTGCGCGACTGTGTGTTTGTGATGGTGTGCATGTGTGTGTATCTCTGTGTGTCTGTCTCTGTGTGAGTCTGTGTCTGTGGGTGTATGTGTGCGTGTCTGAGTATGGTCTTACGCCGCTTTTAGCAATATTCCTGAATGGAGTAAACAAAATCTATGGTGAGATGAAATAGTATCAACGTCTCGTTCAACTGACTGACTGACTGAGTCAGAGTTTAGCAATATTCCAGCAATATTACGGCGAGACACACCAGACATGAGCTTCACACATTGTACCCATGTCGGGAATCGAACCCGGATCCAGCGTGACGAGCGGACGCTTTAACCACCAGGCTAACCGACCGCCCCCTAAACTCACATTCAATAAGAATGGATTTATGACGAATAATCGACAGCAAACTGATCACAAACGATCGGTCGTGTTACCAGCGCGACACTTCCTGCCTGTAGTGTTTCAAGGTGAGCCAAACAGTGTACAGCGCGTAGAGTACACTGGAGTAATCAATCATGTACACTAACGGGAAAATGTGGTTCATATGAATTTCAATAAAAATAAATTTATTCTAAAAATTAAGTAATGCAATTTCAAAACATGGTCATGAAAACATCTCGACTTTAAGGTCGTGATTCACAATTTGCACGTGCAGGTAGGGCGAAAAAATGGATGTTTGCTTGTTTGTTGGGAGCTTGATACTCGCGTGGTGCATTAATGTGAAGAGCAAACACTGGTTGTTTAGCTATCAGGTGCTCATAAAAACACTTTTGTTTAACCGTAATTAACGCTTTCACAATGCCACGGCTTGCTAAAAATCAACGCCTACGAGCCGTGGGTATGCTGCAAACAAGAATGCCGCAAAAGAAGTTGTCAGAAATTTTAATGTTCATCGAGAAACAATATCACATATGTACAGCCGGTCAACACTCTGACTTGCCACGGGCCGGTCGTCCACGTGTGACGTCACGTGAACAAGACAACCATATTCCGTTGGTACATCTTCTGAATCGATACATAACTGCCCCATCAACTCGAAGACACCAGCGTGAAGTGACAGCCCGAATAACGGGGAAACCAATACTTGGCTTGTCCCTCGTGACCCTCTTGTATGGATTCCTCGGTAATACCAAGATCGATCGAGCCTTTGGGCAAAAAATTGATTCACAACAGTGCAGAAATGTGACGACAACACCTCTGAAAGGATCGAGGAATAAGTGATTTTTGTACCAACGAAGCTATATATACTGTAGGAACGAGGACAAAAGCCCAAGACAGCAGACTGTGACTGTGTGAGTGAGTGAGTTTAATTTTAACGCTATTTATAACAATATTCCAGTTATATCACGGCGTGTCAACTTGATCTGGGGGAAAGCCCGAAATGATGCAGGTCGTAGACGTTTATCACTTTGGTGAAACCTAAGAGCACAAACAAGTGCTGACAAACCTAGAAACATAATCGGGGCGAACCGGGGTTCGAACCTGCGTGTGTGAGAGAGTTGACTGTTTCGTTTTTACACCGAACGTTTTGAACCTCGATCTGCAGTGGGCGTGGTCAAAAGGGCAAGGGTCATATTCTTTGGTGACCCTACCCTAATTTCCTCCCTTGTACTAGACCGGACTAATTTCAATTTAGAAGTGACAGCCCACTGAGATACCATGCCGATGTTTGATATGAATATATAGTATACTGACTCTGAGCCGACCAGGGGGCACGGGTGGCCCAGTCGCCTAAGGCGCCGCGATTCGCTGTGCAGAGTTGCGTCCCTTGGGCACGCCAGAAACCTATGATTTTGGGTTCGAATCGCGGTTCTCCCCGATTATTTATAGATTTGTCAGCACCATACCCGTGCTCGTTGGTTTCAACGAATGGTAAACGTCTGAGACCTGCATCACGTCGGGCTTTCCTCCCACATTAAGCTGACACGCCGTGATATAACTTGAATACTGTTAAAAACAGCGTTAAACCCAACTAGTGGTGTCTCAAAACCTATTAATGTTACTAAACATTGGACTTTTGAACCTGCGTCGTCGGATCTACCAAATATTTACATTTTCACATCCACAATACATCTCTCTGGTACAAGAGGTTACACGGGACACTTGTGTCGATGATATCGAGTTACATTATATCCTTCTAACATGTGCAAGGATGCGCCATTTTGTTGTTTACATACGGTAAGGACAAGCTATTTAATGGATGACAACTTTCTATTTGTATGGCAATCGAACGGTTCGTACTTCAAACGTGCAAAATGTTTTGTATTCCATGTCAGTAAACATTTCATGTTGACAACATAATTGATCAATGAATATTTGTTATTATGTTTATTATGTAAATATGTGTTTAAACTAACCTACACCGAGTGTTTAAAGATACAATTGATCTTACGTGGATGCATGTTGATCATAATATTTACTTTTACAAACATTGTCGAACGAGAATCCATATTTCCATACATCTTCAGAGTAATTTAGCTGCATCCTTGTTTGTGTGATTTTTTATACATTCTTATCCCATGTGGTATTTTCGATCATCTAAAGGCGGACAAAGTCAGGGCCAGTGGGTCGTCCTAGCCTGTTTGATGCAAATCGCTCAGCGTGTATCCCTTTGGGGATTCCCGGTAAGAAAATCGGTCCACAGCCACTTGTGCTGCTTGTAAGAGGCGATCAAATAGATCGGGTGGTCATGCTAGGGGACTTGGTTGCTGTTGGTTGATTGCATGTCATCGTACCCAGGTGCAAGTCGTTGTTCATTTCGTCAATCACTTGGTTGTCTGCTGCCCACTTAATTATTTACAGGCCGTCATCGACTCTTCATTTAGCGGGACTATTGCTCAGAGCACCCTTAAACAACAATCTCATTAAAATAAGATCTTAGTTCTCGCAACCGCTAAACAAAGATCTGAAGACATCCCATAAGGGGTCACGTCAGACCTTTCATTCGACCAATCAGAGCGTCGCTTACCAGATTATGAAAGTGACAGTCGGAATGTGATATCTAATCATGCAACCTCGAAAACCTTAACACGGGGTATTCGGGTTTAACGACTGAATCCATACAATCTGGACCATCTATTAGCCATTCCAGAATGTTCTTTTGTTCAGGTTTCAAATTTGTAATCGAGAATTTGTCAAAATATGTTTCGAAGCGTAGTCGCCAATCATTCGTGACCAACTCGTGTTATTCCGGACAAGCCGAATAGCTTCTTGCAGGTTACGGAAAAGGGCGAGTGGTGACGAATGGTCGCCAATTTGAAATTAGTGCTGTAAAGGACGAGAAAGCTGCCTTCTTATTGGTCATTCCATTGGTCGGTCAAAGTTCGCGCAAGGTTGGTCTGACGTGACCCGTAATGGGATATCCTCAGATCTTTGTTTAGCAAGAACTAAGATCTGATTTTAATGAGATTGAAAAAATAATAAAAGATCTTTAACTCCTAAAACTTTATTTTGTCTTTATCTCAAAAATGCAGGCAAGTAAATACACAAGACAAATGGGATTGCTGAAGAATTAAACAAACAGAACATATGTTAAAGGGTTACCACCAGTCTACAAACAACCCCATCTTGAAACATGGAAACAGTAGCACTATGATGAAGGAGTTGGCCACTACAGTAAGTAACAAAACAAAAACAGGGACTAAAATGGCTGGTATGTAAAGAATTATTTTAAAATCTTCTCTTTTCCAACTATGCACGGTTGAGTTATCTCCCTTTAAACTTCACCCATGAGAACCAAACAAACTTTACGTATCTCCAGTTTTGTACATAATGTGAAAATACATCCGTGAACAAGAATGGGCTGTTTACTGCAACACATCTGATGATGTTCTGTATGATATAAATACAATCACGTTACGTAAATATTCCTATGACTATCAAGGGATCATCATTCTGAAAAAAAAGTTTGAATACTTACAAACAAACATCATTCAAAGTGTAATTGTTTAGAAGATATCAGTGTCTATTAAAGGCATTTAGAAGTGATACATATAAGGAAGAGAATATATGGGTGTCAACTTCTTTATTATGAGGAACACAATGTTTTGGAGTATATACAGTATATACTCCAAAACGTTGTGATCCTCATAATAAAGAAGTTGACATCCATATATTCTCTTCCTTAAGATACCAGTGTTTGAAATTAAGTATGAGTGAGTGAGTGAGTGAGTTGGGTTTAACGCCGCTTTTAACAGTATTCCAGTTATATCGCGGCGTGTCAGCTTAATGTGGGAGGAAAGCCCGAAGTGATGCAGGTCTCAGACGTTTACCACTTCGGTGAAACCCACGAGCACGGGTATGGTGCTGACAAACCTAGAAACATAATTGGGGCGAACCGGGATTCGAACCCACAATCATAGGTTTCTGGCGTGCCCAAGGGACGCAACTCTGCACAGCGAATCGCGGCGCCTTAGACGACTGGGCCACCCGTGCCCCCTGAAATTAAGTATGAAAGTTAAAGAATCCTTGTAATCACCATAATGTTACAATTAAAGCATTTAGGGTCCTAGGTTCTACAGGAATCTAAAGCCCCTTTTTACTTCGAAAACAGGAGATGCACAGATTCATAAGTGGAAAGATCACATATACATGTGGACAGGTTCGGCCAGATATAAATAAACAGGTTTAATAACCATCAGCAAGATACCAGGAAAACACGTTAAAGAAAACAAAGTTAATGCCAACAAATTGTTTTCGAGAACAAATGAAAGTGAGAAACTTCACTGTTACAATGAGCATTTTCTCTTCACACAAGGTCCTTAAGTTACACCAACTGAAACGTGTCCTTACAAGGGTATTGTGTTGTTAGTAAGGATGTGACATCATGCAAAGGTCATGTCTCCCTCTACTGCTTCTTTCCTTGATTGGCAACTTTCTGCATAGCAGCTTGCACCTTCGCTTCATCAGCAAGATATTGGCTGCTCACTGGTTTGAGATCTTCATCCAGTCGATACACTAACGGGATACCTGCAAGAAAACAAATGACTTGATTGACATTTGGATATAATACCTGAATGGAGTCAACAAAATCTATGGTGAGATGAAATAGTATCAACGTCTCGTTCAACTGACTGACTGAGTATGGTTTTACGACGCTTTTAGTAATATTCCAGCAATATCACGGCGGGGGACACCAGAAATGGGCTTCACACATTGTACCCATGTCGGGAATCAAACTGAGCGAACGCTTTAACCACTAGGCTACCGAGCGCCCCTACGTCTCGTTCAAGATTATTGCACTTTTGTAGTGATGAGTGTCTGTCTGCACATGTGTTTGTGGCTGCTTTTATGTCCAAACTTGTGCCGGTGTTATACTTCTGGTGCCGTTGTACAAAACAACCTTAGCACTATGACTGTCGACTGTCGTATGTCTATTTTAAGGTATGGGAGTTACGATCACCTTCGCGCAAAGATGGCTTTGTAAAACAGCACCCTGGCCTACTGAGATACCAGGTAGCTGTTTAACATCAATACTCCACCAAGACACAGCATAGTAGCTCTGAGGCGGTTCTCCAAGGCAGCACTTTACACAAATGTGTGCCATTCTTTTTTTGTTTGTTGTTTAACGCCACACTCAGCAATATTCCAGCTATATGATGGCAGTCTGTAAATAATCAAGTCTGGACCAGGCAATCCAGTGATTGATGTTATGAGCATCAATCCACGCAATTGGGATACAATGACATGCATCAACCAAGTCAGCGAGCCGGACCACCCGATCCCGTTAGTCGCCTTTTACGACAAGCATAGTCGCCTTGGTGCCAACCTGTACAAAACGAGCTCAGATTGTCATGCCTCATTCAGTTGAATTGATCATTGTTTTCAATCGGTTTAAGCATACACCACTTGCCACTGCATTACAGAATACAATGAAATATAGAAATTGTTCTGAAATGTCATCTGTTTGGCGTATTTTCCACTTATTCCATACTGCTAAAACCTACTGAAGGCTTTAACAAATTTTCGCATTACTAATTCTTCCTTAAAAAGATATGTTTTCATAACTGGCTCCATTGATCACCAATGAAGTGTGTCATACTCTCAATAAACAAAAAATCAGCCTTTAGGATGGAAGGGAGACAACTCTAAATAAGGGACATGAGCAAGCAGTGGAGGAACTGGCTTTCCATTATAATTCATTAGAGGTTTACCATGAACACTGTTTATTTTTACAAGTATGAGACTAAAAACAGGCTCAGCTGGTAAACATGTTTAACAGAATGTCATACTGTGATCATGTGTGAACACTCCAATGTTATTCCAACCAACTAAATGTCTAGAAATGTAGCAATGTTTGAATATTCTCATTCAGGGGAGTGATAAGAGAATTGAGTTGATTTCCCTGTCAGAAAATCATTTCAAACTTATTGTTCATAAGAAAAACTTATGTGAGTGAGTGAGTTGGGTTTAACGCTACATTTAACAGTATTCCAGTTATATCACGGCGTGTCAGTTTGATGTGGGAGGAAAGCCCAAAGTGATGCAGGTTTCAGACGTTTACCACTTCGGTGAAACCCACGAGCACGGGTATGGTTCTGACAAACCTAGAAACATAATCAGGGAGAACCGGCATTTGAACCCACAAACATAGGTTTCCGGTGTGCCCAAGGGACGCAACTCTGCACAGCGAATCGCGGCGCCTTTGACGACTTGTCCTCCCGTGCCCCTCAGTGTCAGAAAACCATTTAAAACTAATTGTTCATAAGCAAAACCTATGTGAGTAAGTGAGTTGGGTTTAACGCTACATTTAACAGTATTCCAGTTATATCACAGCGTGTCAGCTTGGTGTGGGAGGAAAGCCCGAAGTGATGCAGGTTTCAGACGTTTACCACTTCGGTGAAACCCACGAGCATGGGTATGGTTCTGACAAACCTAGAAACATAATGGGGGCAAACCGGGATTCAAACCCACAATCATAGGTTTCTGGCGTGCCAAAGGGACGCAACTCTGCCCAGCGAATTGTGGCGCCTTAGACAAATGGGCCACCCATGCCCATAAAATCTATGTGAAACATGATTACTACTTATCTCACTCACTCATACCTAGACTGGAAGCAGTCCATGTTTCCGATTTGGATTTAAAAATAATGTAAAAAAATCTTAGGTATATTTTTTCCTCTTCCCTGGAGTGTTCTGAAAGCATGAAAACCTCTGGAGTGAGTATGGTTTTACACCGCTTTTAGCAATATTCCAGCAATATCATGTAGGGGATCGAACCTGGGTCTTCAGCGTGACGAGCGAGCACTTTAACCACTAGTCTACCCGACCTCCCCGAAAACCTCTGGAAACATTGTTCCATATGAAAGTTTTTGGTAAGTAAAGGTCATACAACAAATGTGTGTTGCATTACGTAAATGATATCATAACAAAATGGAGACTTATCCAGTCGAACAGCATTGTTAGCGCAACAGTTCCTGCACATGATCACAATACTATCAGGCTTGTTCAATGGATGAGGTGACTTACCTGTTGGAATGTTCAGACCCACTATGTCTGAATCCGAAACATTGTCAAGGTATTTCACGAGGCCACGCAGACTGTTGCCGTGAGCTGAGATTATAATTCTTTGGCCACTCTGGAACAAGATATGACAATATCTGGAAATATCAATTTCATCACAGCTGTTGAATAAAAAAAATCCATTAAAAATCATTGACGGCAGGTAACAGTGGGGAAATTGGGGGATATCGCAGCTTGTTGTAATCAGGAAACAACAGAATATTTTGATTGGACAACTATTTTTAGAAGCAAGCCATTCAAATCAGGTTCAAAACGAAACCGTGGTAGGGAATGGCTCCAGGGTATTTATCACAATAGTGGGTGAGTGAGTGGTGTTAAACACCACTTTTCACAGTATTCCGGTTATAACGCGGCGTGTCAGCTTCATGTGGGAGGAAAGCCTGAATTGATGCAGGTATCAGACGTTTACCACTTCGGTGAAACACACGAGCACGGGTATGGTGCTCACAAACCTAGAAACATAATCGGGGCGAACCAGGATTCGAACCCACAATCATAGGTTTCTGGCATGCACAAGGGACACAACTCTGCACAACGAATCGTGGCGCCTGAGACGACTGGGCCATCCGCACACCCTTTTTCACAACAGAATGGAGACACAATACACTGGACTATGGAGGAAGGTGTGAGGCAAAGTTTACCTTGATGGCTGGGACGATGTCACTCTCCCAGTAGGGCATCACCCTGGCTACTGTATCCTTCAGACACTCACAGGCAGGGATGTCAGACTTTGGCAGATCCTGAAGCATCCACAACATACCATTAACACTGTATGTACGTGAAGGCTTCAAACTTCTTTGTACTCGATTGCCAATGACACGGGTAAAATCATAATTGCACAGTCAAAATAGTTTTTCTGCACCTTTAAAGCAAACATTTAAATTGTAATGCACTCTGGCAAAGTTCATAAAAAAGAAGCCATAAAAACATAAATCAATTTCAAGACAAGCATCGAGAATAAATATCACCATGATCTAATATTTTTTTTTCTAAACATTGGTGCCTCAATTCTTAATTACCACTTTGCTTGATTTGCATAATGCACTGTGGACCTAATATATCACTATATTCTGCAACGAAACACATTTACGGGAAACAGAGAAGTAGGTCTTGAAACACGGTCTGTTATCAGGACCTTGTGATTCTAAAAAAACTTGTATAAAATGGACTCAATTTGTATCATGTTTATGTTCTCTCACAAATTGAAAAAAAAGCATGTATTAAAAATGTACAGACATACTAAGAGAAAATAATAAATAATTACAAGCAAGATATTACCAGTATACCACGGAATGAAATACCAATAAATGCGTACCACAATACGTTTGTAAATACAGGTATATTGCGTTTCTCAAAATCATCCAAATCATCAGATTTAACACTAGTGACAACTCAAATAGAAATTAAGAAATTAGCAACTTTATCCTGTGGTTTTAACAGTTAAACTATTTGTGACAGTTTCCTGTTTATGATGTGTCTATTACCCATGCTTTGTGACCATAGCAACATTCAACAAAATGAAGTTATGAAGAACAAGTAGGGGGAGCATTTTTGTTAAGGTTCAAAACAAATTACAGATGAAAGAAACTATCAAATATATTGTGGTATGTATCACAATACAAGAATCCTTATTGCAATAAATTGCAGTTCAAAATTCAAACCAATACCAATCACTATCAATATTAGATTTGATGATTGACTACTTGACTGGAAATTGATATAAATTAATTGTTGATGTAAAGAAATTGATAAACTGATAAACTACACGAGGCTTACACTGACACACTTACATCGTATTTCCTCTCTTTTCCTGACCATCTCTCATCACTCTCCTCCAGTGCAGGGGGAGGAACGTCGTAGGAACGCCTCCAGATCTGAAACAGACACAAGTTCCCTCATCAACCCCCGTAACATAAAATTTGATTGGACTATGCATAGACTCGTTAGTCCAGCCAAAATGTAACTCTAGATTTCCAGCATAGTTGAGCAAAGGGACTTTTATTGTCAGATAACTCCCTTGCCTCGGGACGATGAAAAGGGATGTGAGCTTAATATAACGAAAATGTGGATGAATGCAAAGCATTCATTCAGGAAACAATTTTGGTTAGTAAACCCACATTGACATGAAAAAATCCTATGTGAGAGAGGTTCTAATTTATAAAGATGGTGACTATGCGAAGTTAAATGAATTGATTGAATCAACTGATTGGAGGCACATGTTTAATAGCTGCGAGTCTGTTGAAGAAATATGTGATATTTTTCTGTCCGCATTTAAAAACTATATAAGCTTATGCATACCAAGCCGTGCTGTCACAATAAGGCCAAAAGATAAACCATGGTTTGATAGTGAACTACGTAGAGAAATAAGAATAAGAGATCGACTGAGAAAAAAAGCTAGACGAACATGCAATGAACATGATTCATCTAAATATAGAAAACAGAGAAATAAAGTAAATAATTTGAAGAAAGCTGCCAAGGAAAACTTTTATCTTAACTTAGATGAATTATTATCTACACAAATCAAGGAAAACAGTTCTAATTATTGGAAACTTCTACGTCACTTGATCAAAGAGTCTGGAGCCAGCACCGTGATCCCACCTCTGGTCACGAACAACAACACTGTACCTGAAGCATTTTCTGATTTTGATAAAGCTGAAGCTCTCAACGATTATTTTACGTCAGTTTCCAATGTTGATGAAGAAGGCGCCTCACTACCACCATTTGTTAAACTATGTGATCATGAATTGGATTATATCTTTATTGAAACAAACAGTCCCGACAACCTGAATCACAGATTACTTAAATATATATCACTATCCATAGCCAATCCTTTACGCTTGTTATTTAATTTGTCTCTTGAACAAAGCACATTCCCATCACAGTGGAAACTAGCTAATGTAATGCCTTTGTACAAAAAGGGAGATAAATCCAACCCTTCCAACTACAGGCCTACTTCACTGTTATCTTGTCTTGGGAAATTATTTGAAAGACTCATTTTTAAAAGAATGTATAATTACTTTCTGGAGAATAAACTACTTTCCAAATATCAATCAGGATTCATGCCAAACAATTGTACTACATATCAATTAATTGAAATTTACCATCACATTTGTAATTCACTTGATGATCATAAATATTTTTGTATGATATTCTGTGATATTTCTAAGGGTATTTCGACAGGGTATGGCACAAAGGTATATTGCATAAACTTCAACATTATGGTATAACTGGTAAATTATTAGCTTGGTGTCGTAGTTATCTGTCAGCTCGTTGCCAAAGAGTATTTATTAATGGTAGTTTATCAAGTAAGTGATACACTAAAGCTGGGGTCCCACAGGGTCTGTACTGGGGCCGTTCCTATTTCTAGTTTACATAAATGATATTACTGATCAGCTTCAAAATATTCCTAGGTTATTCGCTGACGATACATGTATAGGAACTTCATCTATTGATATGGTCGTAATTGAAGACACACTAAATCAAGACCTTCTCTCTCTCCACCAGTGGGCAAGCACATGGCCAACCAAGACAAAATACACGCTTTTTAGTCACAAACAGGTACAGGATTATCCAACTATTTGCTATGCTAACAGTGCCATTGAACATGTTGGAACCCACAAACATCTGGGGGTCACGTTATCTCAAGATACGAAATGGACTGCACATGTTTCAACTATTGCTAGGTCAACAGCGAAAATGGTTTCAGCTATGCGTAAACTTAAATATAAATTAAATAGATATAATCTGTCAAAAATCTATCTGACATTTATAAGACCTATTCTGGAATACTCATCGGAAGTATGGGACAACTGTTCTGCTTATAACGAAAATAAACTTGAATTAATACAACTTGACACTGCCAGAATTGTGACAGGCTTGACCAAATTTAATAAATGAATGTCCCTCATATCTAAATGATTTGTTACCCCACAATAGATCAGCTGCTTCAAATAATAACCTATGTAACAAACAGAACATGACTGTACCTTTTGCCAGAACAAGTACATTTCAGAAATCATTTATAATAGACTCTTTAAAACAATGGAATTCACAAAATGAAAATATTAAAAATAGTATCTCTGTAGCTGAATTAAAAACTAAAATTTATCCAATTGTTATTAAATCTCCAAATTATTTCAGTTATGGAAAGCGTCAAATTAACATTATCCACACAAGACTTAGACCTAGATGTAGCAATCTAAATGATGATTTATTTAGGGTTAATTTGTCAGACACTATTTCTTGCCTTTGCGGTTCCCAATGCTAAATGCTTTTCACTATTTTCTTGAATGTAAAAAATATTCTTTAATAAGACAATCTTTGTTTATCAACATTAGGAATATAGGGACTCAGCCAAACTTAGAAACAATTCTTTGTGGTAACAAAAATCTATCTGAAGAACAAAATAACTTAATTTTTAAATATGTCCATAAATTTATTGTAGAAACAAATAGATTTTAAATTGTATCCTAATACAACAAGAATTATAACAAAAATTATATTTCACGAGCTACTTTCAAATTATCTGGATTTTACAAGTGACTGGCACATATACTCCATGGTTGTTTCAACACTCTGATTTTGATGTAAAACAATAGCATTCCCTGTAACTATCACAGCTAAGTTACATTCTAGATTTCCCGCCCTTCACATAAATTTAAAATGTCTATTAAATGTAGTTTATTAACTACTGTGTTATTTTATAAATATATCATGTACCATTGTAAACCAAAAATGTAAATTCATCATATATATATATATGTAGATATATGTAGATATATGTGTGAGTGTATGTAGGTATATGTGTATAATACTGTTAATATATGAATATGTGTGTTATTATATTCTCTCATTACTTGTAATTCCTATGCACTGCACATTTATTCGGCACCACAGAATTTACATACCACAATGTAATGAAATGTATATAGGAGAAGGCCTCGTAAGTGTGTCACTTGTGCCTAATCAATTTAGTTTTCCGCAATAAAATATGTTTAAATCAAGACTTACATTACACTGCTCGAAAGGATGGAAATAGTAACTTAGATGCAAGTTTAACAACTGTTAGAAATATGTTTGTTGATTTTAGTTATTACTTTAATTTATATATTTATTTGCTTGAAATGACTTTATATTGCTCTTTGACATGTTTCGATATGGGCCCGTTGTTGAAGCATATGTCCCAGATTATTAGGTTTTTCAATAACATAAGTTCATTATTTTAAATCTATTGATAAAATATGATAAATGAATGATATGACAGGTCAGTAATGAAACTATATCTTATTTAACAAGGCTACGGTGTGGCCAGCACACCGGCCTGCTGTGTTGAAAGAGTTAACAAGTGGAGTACTTTGAAGCTGGACTCTTATTTTACCAAGCAATCCCAGTGTCAGCTTTAATATACTGAAGGCCGTAAGGACCTGCTGAAATATAAAACTATCAGCCCAAGAAAAAATTTGTCAGCCTCAGGCCTATATCGAAAACTGCTTGTGTACCTTCACTTGATCTTCGCCATGTTTCTCTGCTGTCTCAGATTTGTTCAGCCCCTGGAGTCCTCCGTAATGACGTTCGTTGAGACGCCAGCAACGTTTAACTGGGATCCAGTGGTGATCGGTTGCATCTTGAATGTAGTACAGTGTCTTGATGGCTCTCTTCAACACACTGGTGTAGGCCACATCAAACTCAAAACCCTTCTCTTTCAGAATCTGTAGTAATAAAGCCAAAGATGGACTCAATCTCACATAGTGTAGTACTCATCATTCTAACAGACTAATACAGAAACACCATCCCATGGGCATTCTGGGTAGATTTGGTGCCCAGCATCCTATCATGTTCCAGTGCTTTACACACATACCATGCAATACAATGGATTTGGTGGTCACTGGTCAGGATATTTAAACTACCGGTATGTCAAAAAAACATATCAAGCAATTGAGTTCCTTTAAATAGAATAACAAAACTTTCAAATTTGTTCTTCGTCAGTTGCGTTATCACATATCATAAAATCAAATATGTTTCAGCAAATGCAGATTTCATAGAATTACACATTGCATTGCTCCATTTGCTGGTCAAAGTTATGTCATACTTTTTTTTATGAAATAGATGCACCTTCCAATTCCTTTAAAACTTGAGGTGAAGGAGAATATGACATTTAGTTTTGGAGATTATCCAGTGGAAAACAATTTAATTAGTGCACAGGAATGAATTGTCTTTGAGGTCGATATCTCCAACACATAGCATAACACAATCTAAACAGTAGTCAATTCAATCTTTTTATAACACATGTGACACATCCCTAGGAATTTGAAAAATCTAAACGTAGCCATTAAATTATCTAAATTAGGCATAAACTTATTCTTTGGCAAATAGCAAAATAACCAGTGAATATGGTTGAATTAATACATAATAAAAATAATATTTGGACAGATCACAGGTAAGCCTCATAATGCACATATTCTGCTTATAGGTTAGTTTGACATGTTCTAGTGATTTCAAGAGTCATCAGAATGTCACCTCTCCTGCGCTTTTCGCCTCTGCAATGCCGGTTTCAGATAAATCTGCATCGTGCCATCCGCAAAATTTGTTGAGTTGATTCCATTCGCTCTCGCCGTGGCGGACAAGCACCAGGGTATATTTGACAGGTTTCGTGCTACCTTCCTTAGTGGCCATGGCCGAGTGTGATGAGCTTGAGAGGACGACCTTGAGAATGAGAGTCCTTGGCCCAATGTCTTCCGCATGCGATTCGGAACGTCTCGGATATCTCCGGCAAGCAGCTGGCTTCTACATAACGTCCCGAGATTCTAAAATATGAAGAGTGTAGTTCTCAATGATATTCATTCAAAGGGAGATAATAATTTACAGACCTAATATTTTTCTCAGTACTATCCGTTGGTAGGTTCGAACCTCCCTCGGTGCAAAACCTGACAAAGTAATGTGAATAAACTGTGATTTTTCCATTTTTATTGGCATTCATTCAACAGTTTTAACTAATTTGTTCTATTCAATAACTTGTACGAAAGTACGCTTTTAACCAGTAGGCGAAACCGCCGCCCTATTAATAGACTAACATCTAGTCTCTAAAATGTTTCTAGGTTTGTCAGCACCATACCCGTGCTCGTGGGTTTCACCAAAGTGGTAAACATCTGAGACCTACATCACTTCGGGCTTTCCTCCCACATTAAGCTGACACGACGTGATATAACTGGAATACTGTTCAAAGCGGCGTTAATCCCAACTCAATCACTCCAATCAACTTGTCCATATCAATTACTGTTTTACCCATCACGCCTTTTTAACCCTATTTATGTACATCAATCAGATTTTATAACCTTTTCTGTTGTGAAAACATTATCTTGTATAAACATCAATTATAATTATCCACATGTATATAACCACCCTAGACCTTGCATATTCATAGAGCTAAATCCCCTGTTTCGATGTCGGATTGGGCAGAGTCCACTATATAATGAAGGGCGGGTCCGGCATTTTTAAAATGGATCCGGGGTCCAAAATATCCAAATCCCCTTTTTATAGATAATTTGTACTGCCCACAACATACTACATTTGGTTTTGGTTTGGCTTTTTTAAAAAAAAGGGGGGACTGTCTAGGCCAGCCTTTATTACTTACAGGCTGAATATTGCTGAGTGTGGCTGTAAACAACAAACAAATATAACATCAAGATATATACCCAACACGGTAAGGCATTTTAACATCAGAATTGAAAATGCAATGCAACGGAATCTAAACAGGAAAGGAAATAACTTGTTGAATTTGTGTAAAGATTAATATAATTTAATTTGGAACCGAACGCACAGTATGTTCATCTCCTAAACAAACACTATAATAAATCTAAAGGACGTATCATATGGGATGTATTCTTATTCCTAGGCAGCGGATTTGCAAACGTGCATTTTTCTTAGAAATACATTATTTCAAACAGTCGGGACCGCAAGCACTATACTGAGATATGACAAGGTCAGTTTTCTCAAAGAGTCGGGAGATTCAAGACATGAGAGATAGAAACGCTAGTCTATCTCCCAGGCCCAAGAGAATTTTTTTTTAAAAAGTAGTCCAGCTCAAGTCTAGAATGATTTGGCAAGTCTAGATTGCCTCAGCTTGAAATTAAGAATTGTTCTGGGCTTCATTTGGATTTTAATTCTTAATATTTTGTTGATATATATATTTTTTTAAATAAGAAAACTTAATTTCTGGGACTAAATGTCAGTCTAAAAGAATCGCCTCAATGGTGAAAACAGACCACCCCACTTCAACAAAACTGAATCACCAGTCGTTTTGAATTAGAACCAGTGCATTCAATAACACTCAATTCTTTTAATTTATACCCCCTTTTGGTACGCAGGGGTGGTGTCACCCTCACTAACCGACAGTTCCGGTAATTATCAGTACCCCGGTAATTATCAAGTTTGATTCTAGTACTCTAGTAATTATCAAGTTTGATTCTAGTACTCTAGTAATTATCAAGTTTGATTCTAGTACTCTAGTATTTATCAAGTTTGATTCTAGTACTATAGTAATAATCAAGTTTGATTCTAGTACTCTAGTAATTATCAAGTTTGATTCTAGTACTCTAGTAATTATCACGTTGATTCTAGTACTCTAGTAATTATCAAGTTTGATTCTGGTGCTCTAGTAATTATCAAGTTTGAGGGGGCACGGGTGGCCCCGTCGTCTAAGGCGCCGCTATTCAGGGTTGCGTCCCTTGGGCACGCCAGAAACCTATGATTGTGGTTTCGAATCCCGGTTCGCCCCAATTATGTTTCTAGGTTTGTCAGCACCATACCCGTGCTCGTGGGTTTCACCGAAGTGGTAAACGTCTGAGACCTGCATCACTTCGGGCTTTCCTCCCACATTAAGCTGACACGCCGTGATATAACTGGAATACTGTTAAAGCGGCGTTAAACCAAACTCACTCACTCACTCACTCATTATCAAGTTTGATTCTAGTACTCTAGTAATTATCACGTTGATTCTAGTACTCTAGTAATTATCACGTTGATTCTAGTACCCCACTTGCTTTCCCTGCTAGCTCATATTTATGGAATCCTAGAAAAGGACATTGTCGCGTTTTAATTTTTTTTTTTAAATTTTGTGAGGGCGACAACGTGACAATGCGACAATGTTCCTTCCAGGATTCCATACATATGTTATCATGTATAATAATTAAGAAGTTAATGTCTACCCCAATGACTGCACAGAGGCAATGTCTGAGTTTCACACTGGGAAGTACAGCGTCTAGAGTGTAATCTTGAAATCTATGTATGTTGAAGACTTAATTATATCCAGGAACTGTACAGTTCAGATTAACGGGGTTTCACTGTAGTTAGATACCAGATAGCTGATATTGTTTGTGTGGGCATCAGACCATGGATACAAACCCATCAAACAACATTTAAATGAGCTGTGAATATGAGCTTATAAATATAGAATATCAAGATTGAAAATGTATTATCCCTTTCAGAATAATGCTGAAAATACTTTAAGGGAATATAAACAATACATAAATTATTAGATATAATTAATATAAAACAGTGATAATGTTTGTTTATGTTTCACTTTTTTAAAAAGCATGCATGAAAAGCAGCATTAGCATTTGAGCAACATGTGCATCATTCCTTAGCGGCATTCCACCTGTGTTGGAATGCGGAAGAGTTATTCCCCTTACATTCCGGGAGGCGCTGCAGTGAACTAGCACTTGTCGCAGAAAAACAGAAAAGGAAGAGATTGTCAATCAATCAATCAGCCACATTCGCAATACAGAACGTCTTTGTCAGACTGGATAGATCGCGATGACCTCCTAATTACACAGGTGTCCTCTATGTTGCAGAACACTGCAACAAGGTAAGCTTTTGCATCGATGGGCGTGAAGTATCTGATAGAACATTATTTCCGTGAAAATTATTGACAGGAATGAAAAACAAACAAGAAATGTTTCTTTTCAGGTAATATTTCAGCCTGGGTCATATTGCATTGTCACTGGTGTTGTGAAAATATCTCATGGTGTAGCTATTATTTCTACAGATGGATTTTCATGCTGATAATTTATCATTGAAACATCTGTTTATTTCCTTAAGATGTTTGCGTTGATTTATTGCCTTATTTCTGCTCATCTGATTTTATTCATGGATCTACAAGATATTGATGTGAATACACAGAATAATGTAGTTGTTTGATGATTTATCCTGCTTAAAAGAGGGTGAATGGGAATAGGTAACTATCTGAAATGCAACTATAAACAATACTAAAAATATGTTACTGCAACATGTCTAACTGACAAGGGCCAAATGGTTTTGAAATCATCACCAGTTTCGGAAGCTACAGCTTCTGTACAAGCATGATATTTGGCAGGAGTTGCTTCCATCCTTTAGATAAAATGCTAAATACTTATATCTCTTAACTTAAATCTACTAGCTATCACACATGGTCATGTTTTGACTGCCGGAACCCATCACATTTCTTGGACAGTGTCAAACTTAGGGTTAAGTACTGATACTTCATATGTGTGAAACAAATTGTGGTGGTTATCTCCCTAAATACTCATGTCAATAATTAAAGCTATCAAATCAATTACAGGCTTAGAACTAAACTGAAAGGCTTTACTAGGCCAGGTAAAGATAATATGTCCTTGTAATGTTAAGACAATGGGAAACTTAGGAAATTTGTTCTAGCCCGCAGGAATTTGTACTAGCCCAGGGCTGGTGGGCTAGTGTTAATTTCTAACCATGGGATATTAATTGATCATTATTGAGATTTTTATCATGAAAATGAATAATATTACATGATGCATCTGATTCAGTTGGCTGATCACAAGTTGTTTTTTTGCAAATTGTGGGGCAGGCTTAAAAGGGAGACAGCAAATTGTATTTGTTACGGCTGTCAAAAAACATTTTTAATGTCAAGATGGATGGTTTAACTGATTATTTGATCAATTGCTCTACCGCTACAAACCTGTGCTTATTCAGCTTAGTTATCACATCCTTAATCAGGATAATGTGAATCATGTTGATAAGTTCTCAGACATGGAAATATACTTTGTCCAACATCGAAACCAAACAACTAAATAAAGAAATTTCTCTTTATCATTCTCTGTAGTCTTATATTGACTTCTGGCTGTATGGACACGTGAAGATCCGGGGTAGAATAGGTCTTTAGCAACCCATACCTGCCGTAAAAGGCGACTATGCTTGTCATAGGCAACTAACGGGATCGGGTGGTCAGGCTCGCTGACTTGGTTTGATGCTGATAGCATGTCATCAATCCCAATTGCATGGATCGATGCTCATGATGTCAATTACTGGATTGTCTGGTCCAGACTTGATTATTTACAGACTGCTGTCATATGGCTGGAATATTGCTGAGTGCTGCGTAAAACAACAAACACACAAACCAATCTGGCTGTATGTTATGATTACTGTGATCAGAGTAATGTTGACAGAAGGATTAGCAATGATTACTCAATTTTGTGTCATTTGCTCTATTCATATGTCACCATTGAGTACATGATGTGTGGGTCAAGGCACTCCTGATTCTTAATAACTGTAAGCGTGACAGTGATAATTATTGCCCTGAAGCAAATGTGGCTCAGGGGATTTCAGTATGCTTAACATTACGGCTGTAACAATTCACCGACACCTACAATATCATAGATACTTAACTATAGGTACATGATACTTGAATCGTCAGGTTCTGAGATTGCGATACTCTACAAATAGAACCGAAACAATAGAGTTACCTCCTATAATGGCAGAAGTAGCATAGCGCCACCAGTAAGCATGGCAGATTACAGGAACGTGGGGGCTGAGGATGTGTCAACTAACTGTTACATAATACTGTTTTATAGTGTGTATCCTGATTGTTGCCTTGGGTCTAAACTTGAGGCGGGGAGGTAATGTGTTTCCTACTTTCACATAATGTACATTATGTACATAATGTAGGGCTGGGACGAGTCCAAATTTACTACCCGTGTACCCACCCCCCTATTACCCGACCCTACCCTGGTACCCGTTGTAGGTCACAAGAGAGGTGTACAAAATGTCTGATTGGGAAACGTTTGACCGTACTCCTGTCAAAATGTATTTAGATACACGTATCCTCCAATCTGGTCATGCATACACTGATGTTGACTGAAGTTATATCATTATGCAAACATATAAAGTCAGAAGGAATGTGTGTATAGTCAGAACGAAATTTGTCACTTATAGTGTAACCATAGAGTTCGAAATATGTTTTGCCATTAAACAATATAACATTAAACAATGACTTACTACGGGTCCGGGTAGTCCTGTGGGTACCCGGGTCTTACTCAGTACCCACCTGACCCATGTACCCGAGTTACCCATCCCAGCCCTAACATAATGGATTGAAGAATTGGTTGATTGGTTTGAAGAATTAGCAATCCAAGTTAGTGATCAACATCAGTCTCTGAAATAATCACAGGGATTTATATAACATTCTAACTTGGCTAACCTTGCCAAGCACATTAGGAAAATATTAAAAATTGGGATTTTTTAAAAAGTTCTTGTTTTGGAGGCATTAAGCAGTGTATTGTGTAGTATTCAATGCAATGATATAAAATTACATGTTCAAGGCTTACCGCATTCGACGTAATAAGCGACGGGGTGCGCTCAAAATTAGAAATAGGGGGCTTTTATTAGAATATATTTTTGAAAGATTGTAAACTTCATGGTTTACGCTGACAGCCTAAAATGATACAAAAGAAAAGTATGTGCGTATCATGCACGACAGATATATTTTCCAGAAATTAATTGCATATAACACACGAGTGCATATTATACACAAATAAATAAGTCTTGTGAACATTGATCAATCGGAAGGGGTG
Source organism: Haliotis rufescens (assembly GCF_023055435.1). Taxonomy (NCBI): domain Eukaryota; kingdom Metazoa; phylum Mollusca; class Gastropoda; order Lepetellida; family Haliotidae; genus Haliotis; species Haliotis rufescens. Next base: position 31,950,587 of record NW_025963802.1, on the reverse strand, counting down.
CTAATTGGGATTGTTCACTAGCCAATACTGGTATATTAGCAAATATCACCATGGGCGCTTATCATGTCGAATACGGTATCATCTTTTGTCCTGTTGTCAGTAAATTGCAAGTCATTGTGACTAAAGCATCAGTTTAGTTATTACTATATGAATTTTATGTTTTACATTTAGGACTTTTATGGGTTATTGCTGCAGGTAATGGGCCAATTTGGCCTGTAGGCAGGTCCAGAGAAATGCTTGAATCATACACCATGTAGATACATCTCTGCAAACATTTGCAAACTATTCTTACCTGAAAATTATGAATATGATAAAAGCACAGCAACAATATTGTTGCAATTTTAAGTGATGGTTGAATTCATTTAATATCCTATTTTGGGATTATATGATTAACAACATGTTAGACAGCGTCTTGTATGAGTTATTAAGTATTGGTACCAAACTTCCTGCTAGGTCACTCCAACCATATATATGTGTCAGTGTCCAATATGTGCATTGGTTTTTAGCACCCCCTCCCATCGCAATGGCCAAAAGAAATTAAATTAGCTTCGGATTTTATTAATAAAGACCCTAATAAGTAGGACTGATATGATACACTCCCGTATTCGGTGAATCGAACAAATCCATTCATGAATTGAATTCATTATTCGTGGCCACAAGAATTGAATATTTATGAATATGCAATCAAGTGCATTTACATACCCTGTACCTAAAAATATCCTTAAGAACATATAATATGCATAGATTTCTTCCAAAACAACACTCTTATAATATTTAATTTAACAGTATTGTGGTCACTGGTCATTGTCGCATTTGAGTAGATACTAGTACCTGGATAGGTGCAGTATATAAATGTATAATATATTAATAATTCACAAACGATGTCAAATATTTTATGTTTCTGTTTCACTGAATATGACAAATGATACATCAACTGCTGACTTGTTATTGTATTCGTGAATTAATATTTGTATTCATTACCCATATTCATGATACGAATCGTATTCGCCGCATAGTGTATTCGTTGCAGCCCTACTAATAAGCCTGCTACATTCATCAGCTGTTGACTTCATATTGATGCTTTCACCTGTTTCCTGACAGACTTCCAAAGGGTTAGGTATCTTATATAGAGGATATTATGTTCGAGTTCATGTCATACTAGGTGTACGACACGAGTGTCTAAATTCTGTTTAACCCCTAACATACACACCTGAATCACCATTACACTATATTGCCATGATTACCAGAGGTGTAAATTCCGGGGTAGAATAGGTCTTCAGCAACCCATGCTTGCCGTAAAAGGTGACTATGTTTGTCGTAAAAGGGGACTAACAGGATCGGATGGTCAGGCTCGCTGTCTTGGTTGATGCATGTCATTGATCCCAATTGCGTGGATCGATGCTCATGATATTAATCACTGTATTGTCTGGTCCAGACTCAATTATTTACAGACAGCCGTCATATAGCTGGAATATTGCTGAGTGCGGCGTTAAACAACAAACCAACCAACCAACCAGAGGTGTAATAATACGGTGAGGTCGCAATATGATAAAAATCTCGATACCGGTAAATACTAGAATTTAGGCACGAAAGTCATAAACCTAGCATGACATGAACACAAAAATAATGTTCTATTTATTACAGAAGAAGATGTCTACATACAGAGATAAATTTTAGTGTTTACCTATAAGGACAGCAAGTCGCAACAACAGCGGAACCACAATTTGTCGAATGACGTCAACAATCCGCAGCTATGACGTCTTTTCTTGTGTGACGTCATTCCAACCTCACGTCACAATAAGATTCGAATGACGTCAATAATGCCGTCAGGATGACGGAAACAATACACTGTTGTCTCGTGACGTGACGTGACATGACCTTAGGGCACATAACCTACACTTACTAATGTAGAATTACATGTTACTTTATGTTAACATGGTTAAAATATGTAACATGTACTGAATTTAGTAAAAAAAATATAAAAAATAAATAAATAAATAAATAAAAGACTTATGAGCATAAACCCTAACTTAATCATGTTAATCATCAAACGATAACATATAGAAAAAAAATAATTAAATTCTTTTTATTCACTATTGTGCCATTTGCCTCTTCAGACCAACGACGATGGGGAAGCAGGACAACTCCTCTGAGAAGGACACAGAGAACTATGTGGACATCGCCGACTTCGTCATGGAGGTGGAGAGGTTCTCCAAACTCATCGAGCCTTTTGCCTTCGTCCTCTTTGCAGTGGATGATGTGAGAAGGTTGGTAGACACTGACAGGAAAAGTCACAACTGCAATGCAATGCAATCTTCTGCTTCAATTTGTAAAAGTAATACAAAAAACATCTTGAGTTAAATACTTTGTTAACGCCATAGCCACATTTGTGCCATGTTTCTATAAAGAGAGATCTGTACTGGAGTTACTTTATTGCCATGAGCTAGATAGGTGGCATCTTCCCGAGGCAAGAGAGTTAACTGACTTTAAAAGTCCAGTTTCCACCCTTGCTGAACTAGGCTGGAATTCCTGGGCTCGATTGTAGAGAAGTTATTACGAGTTATGTCCCGTCTTAGCCTTTCCTATGGACCAATCAGATTCCATCACTTGCATTTGTTTCAAACAAAATGGTGGTGCCCCAGTCAAGACCATCTAATCTATAATCAAGATCTATCTTGGGATAAAACGAGTCTTACATCGCAAAGTCCATCAAATCATATGAGCACCTTGATTATAAACATGAAAAGGTTTGGAAAATGTCTGTTGACAACGAGTTGGCGGTGCACATGCTTTGCAAATCCTGTAATCGACCTAAATCTGCACGACAGTTTACGAACCTGATTTCAATTTCGTTGTGATTTTGATTGGACCATGCATAGACTCGTTAGTCCAGCCAAAATGTAACTCCATAATACCAGCCTAGTTCGGCAAGGGTGGAAACTGGACTTTGATAGTCAGTTAACTCTCTTGCCTCGGGAAGATGGATAGGTGGATGATCTTCATGTTCAATTCAGCTTCTTGTGTGCCTTGTAATATCTTGAATCCCATGGGATTCAGGGTTAGAATTGGTTCCTAGCAAACTATTCTGGTCGTTAGAGTCGACTTAATGGATCGGGTGGTCAGCAGCGCCAGAAATTGGCTAAAGTCCTGTTGTCATTGCCAAATTGCCCAATAGTTAAGGTATAAGGACAAGTAGAGATTTGCTATCTTTAAGGGTTTTGCTATATGTTATCATTATAAGGACCAGTGGACTTAAAGTGTTAGTTTCTTCCGGTGGTCAGGCTCAAGGACTTGGTTGATGGAGTGTCACCTTCTTCCAACAGCGTGGATTGTTTCACATAATGTCAATCACTGGATTGTCTGATCCAGACTTGATTATCTTCAGGCTGTCACCATGCAGGCGGAATGTTGCTGAATGCGGTGTTAAACATCAAAAACAAACAAATGTGATATGTTGAAATATCAATCTCTTTGACAGTATCACAGAAATGTACTGAAGTGATTTCCAGTGTATTACCATAATTATGTTTACCGGTAATCTGATTGAACAATGGTGATCTTTGGTCCTTTATCATTGTTTAGCCTAAAAGAAATTATGGTTTGTGTTTCCTGCCCTCAAACTGTTTTCTTATTTTTCTTGATGTGCACCATCAGCTTTTGTCACCATGTCAGTGTTTTCTGTATTGAACATGTTTTACCGTATTCGATGTGATAAGTGCTCAGGGTGCTCTCAAAATTAGAAATAAGGGGTGTTTACTTAACTTTGGTGAGAAAAACAGAATTGAAAGATCGTAAATTACAAACTGAAAATTACTGTTTTTCAAAGAAGGAAAACAGACCTTCCTATCTTTCTGTGGATAGGCTGAAACAGGAAACACGTAAATTTGGGCCTGGATAAGACCTTACTGACTCTGTAATAAGTGTTATGGATTTAGAAGACTTGTGACTTTCATATTGTAATACATCAGGGATAGATCTGACACTTAAGTTTTAGTCCACTGGACCTTATAATGATAACATTTAGCAAAACCCTTCAAAAATTGCAAATTTCTACTTGTCCAGGGTTAGAAACTAACAGCTTTAGTCCACTAGCCCTTATAATGATAAGAACATACAGTAAACTACGGTTATAACGAATACGCTTATAACGAACACGCTTATAACCAACTGACTGATATAACGAACTTATTTTTTAGCATGTTTAGTCCCGGCCATTTGCTGTATATATGCTGTATAAATGCTAATAACGAATTACGGTTATAACGAACTAAAATAAGTGGTCCCTTTGAGTTCGTTGTAACCGTAGTTTACTGTATAGCAAAACCCTTATATTATGATATCTTATCAGTTGGGCAGTTTGGTAAGGACTATAGGAGTAGTGCTGATTTCTATATGATCGTTGACAGTTATGTTTTCAATTGTTGTTCAGGTGGAAGTTGCCTGGTGTGACAGTGGCCTTATGGTTGATCTCAGTTTTCTGCTGCTTGATTCTCACACAAGGTAAGGCTCCTCATCAAAGTATCAGGTGCATCCTCCACTGAGGTGCATGGCTTGTCAGAAGAGGTGAATAGATTGATAAGGTGGTCAGGTTTGGTGACTTGGTAAATTGCATGTCATCACGTGGACCGATGCTCATGATGTCAATCACTGGATTGTCTGGTCCAACTGGATTACATACAGACAGCCGTCATATAGCTGTTATACTGCTAATTACAACCATACAACTCTACATTTTGTAGCAATATTGATGTTTCAGGTCAATGTGTGTGTGGCAATAGTAACACGAAATATATTGGTGTTTTAAGGGATGTGGGTTACAGTGCAGCAACATTGATGTTTTCAGGAGCGATGTTTGTGTTGGTTGCCTTCCTGGTGATGCTCATAGCCGCTGCGTGTCTTTTCCAAGTCCACACCCGCATCCTAGACAAGATACTCCCGGACACGCGAAGGGTGAACTTCTATGCCAGCGACGAGGAGAATAACACCCTGCATACTGTCCGCGAGTTCCGATACAGGTGACGGCAGGCAATTATAGAGGTGTCAAGTATCAACCCACTTGAGTCACGATGAGATAGTGTCGTGATGCTTAATTTGCTCTGGTTTTTGTATTAAAATATCCATGTTCGTGTACGTCATGAATCAGCCCAGGTGATCAGATATTGTTGCTATCAACCATCCTATGGATAAATCGCTGGACAGATTATTTAAGAATCGTTCTCCTCTTCCTAATCAGATTTCAATTTTTGTTTCATGGTAGAAAGGCTAGCTCCAGTAGTTATGTATTATTTTTTGTGTGAAATACATGGGAAGTCATATGTGGGCAAGTGAAAATTTGAGATTCATCGAATCAGGAATTGCGACACCCCTACAAAAAGTTTGGCCATTCTCAGCGCTAGAAATTGGCACTAGTCCTATAGTCCTTGCCAAACTGCCCATTAGGAAAGGTATCATAAGGACTTGTAGAAATTTGCCATTTTTAAAGGTTTTGCTATATGTTATCATTGTAAGGACTAGTGGGCTGAAACTGTTAGTTTCTATTGCTGATTCTACATATTTCCCCCATTGTGTATTCCAATCTAAGACCATGTGGATATTTTTTGCAAGAAAATGTCATTGTATCCCTACGGCATAGGAGTTGCTCATTATATTAGTCACTTAGTTTTGTATGGTCTAGATTTGATTATTTTCAGATTGTAATGATATAGCTGGAGTATTGCTGTCTCTTATGTTAAGCAACAACAAAAATGAAGGGTTAGAAATGTACAGATTACTCACAAATTGTTTTACATAGTGTCAAAAATACTTTTGATCCATCTTCAACAAATGTTCAACCCCATGAACTGTGGTGTATGTCATCTCAACATTTGAAAATAAGCAGTTGTAATGTTGATAGTTTGATCCCCTCCGTTTCATGGACAGATAGATAATACTTGTTTCAGTTTCTGAATCCCATGTTTATTTTGTGTTTCTTCCATTGCATTAAACAAATGTTAAATATGGTAATCATATCAATATGTTTCCTATGTGTTTGTCAAGTTTACAAGTGAAAAAGTACTTTTATGATCACAAAATGATAAACAAGTTTTATTGGATGGTTTTATTAATGTGAATAGAATTGTAAATTCAGATTCAGATCTGTCAAAAACATCATCCATACCGGGATATCCAAGGGCAGATCCAGCATTTTTAAAAGGGAAGGGTCCAAAATATCAAACTCCTCTCAGTTAAATGTACTGCCTACAATAAACTACATTTGGTTTTCAAAATGGGGTAGAGGGAGTGGAGGTTCACATCCCCTGCATGTGCGTCCAAGATTTTTGCACTTATATAGCGACGTGCATGCATGTGTGTGTGTCTGCTTGTACTAGTCCGGACTGATGATGCTTTATATGCTGCAGTTTAAGATGAATACCCCACTCAGACACAGTATACTGACTCCGAGCCGACCAGTCCTTGTTTTACCCCTTAATGCCGAGCGCCAGACAGGGTAACAACAGGGTAACAACAAGTACCATCTTTTAACATCATTTGGTATGACCCAGGCAGGGATCGAACCCCAAACCTTCCACTCTCTGAAGGGACGCTCTACCACTAGACCACGGAGGTGGTCTAATTACAGATGAAAGAATACATGCAATATATTGTGATACATATACATGAAACATTATTGTTATAAATTCCAATAGACAAGATACTCCCGGACACGCGAAGGGTGAACTTCTATGCCAGCGACGAGGAGAATAACACCCTGCATACTGTCCGCGAGTTCCGATACAGGTGATGGCAGGCAATTATAGAGGTGTCAAGTATCAACCCACTTGAGTCACGATGAGATAGTGTCGCGATGCTTAATTTGCTCTGGTTTTTGTATTAAAATATCCATGTTCGTGTACGTCATGAATCAGCCCAGGTGATCAGATATTGTTGCTATCAACCATCCTATGGATAAATCGCTGGACAGATTATTTGAGAATCGTTCTCGTCATCCTAATCAGATTTCAATTTTTGTTTCATGGTAGAAAGGCTAGCTCCAGTAGTTATGTTTTTTTTGTGTGTGAAATGTTTTGAAAATCAACACGTAATAAAAACATTAATTGATACATGGGAAGTCATATGTGTTGAATGGGCAAGTGAAAATTTGAGATTCATCGAATCAGGAATTGCGACACCCCTACAAAAAATTTGGCCATTCTCAGCGCTAGAAATTGGCACTAGTCCTATAGTCCTTGCCAAACTGCCCATTAGGAAAGGTATCATAAGGACTTGTAGAAATTTGCCATTTTTAAAGGTTTTGCTATATGTTATCATTGTAAGGACTAGTGGGCTGAAACTGTTAGTTTCTATTGCTGATTCTACATATTTCCCCCATTGTGTATTCCAATCTAAGACCATGTGGATATTTTTTGCAAGAAAGTGTCGTATCCCTACGGCATAGGAGTTGCTCATTATATTAGTCACTTAGTTTTGTAAGGTCTAGATTTGATTATTTTCAGATTGTAATGATATAGCTGGAGTATTGCTGTCTCTTATGTTAAGCAACAACAAAAATGAAGGGTTAGAAATGTACAGATTACTCACAAATTGTTTTAGTGTCAAAAATACTTTTGATCCATCTTCAACAAATGTTCAACCCCATGAACTGTGGTGTATGTCATCTCAACATTTGAAAATAAGCAGTTGTAATGTTGAAAGTTTGATCCCCTCCGTTTCATGGACAGATAGATAATACTTGTTTCAGTTTCTGAATCCCATGTTTATTTTGTGTTTCTTCCATTGCATTAAACAAATGTTAAATATGGTAATCATATCAATATGTTTCCTATGTGTTTGTCAAGTTTACAAGTGAAAAAGTACTTTTATGATCACAAAATGATAAACAAGTTTTATTGGATGATTTTATTAATGTGAATAGAATTGTAAATTCAGATTCAGATCTGTCAAAAACATCATCCATACTGGGATATCCAAGGGCAGATCCAGCATTTTTAAAAGGGAAGGGTCCAAAATATCAAACTCCTCTCAGTTAACTTTACTGCCTACAATAAACTACATTTGGTTTTCAAAAAGGTGTAGAGGGAATGGAGGTTCACATCCCCTGCATGTCGCGTCCAAGATTTTTGCACTTATGTGTCTGCTTGTACTAGTCCGGACTGATGATGCTTTATAGTACTAGTCCACTGAGATACCATGCCGCAGTTTAAGATGAATACCCCACTCAGACACAGTATACTGACTCCGAGCCGACCAGTCCTTGTTTTAGCCCCTAAATGCCAAGTACCAGACAGGGTAACAACAAGTACCATCTTTTAACATCATTTGGTATGACCCAGGCGGGGTCTCTGAAGGGACGCTCTACCACTAGACCACGGAGGCGGTCTAATTACAGATGAAAGAATACATGCAATATATTGTGATACATATACATGAAATATTATTGTTATAAATTCCAATGTGAAAGTCAGGCCAATACCTATCACCAATGGTTGACCATGTTCTTTATTTTCCAGCCTGATACAGATGCATGACTTTGTGGTGAAGTGTAACGAGTACCTCGCCTACTTCTACGCTCTCCTCAAGTGGGACTTCACCATCCCAGCCATCATGTGAGTGATATGTAGTCCACCATTTATCATCATAATAATCATCATAATAATCATGCTTGGATTTATCAAGACCTGATCAACATGCTCAAGGGTCAACATGCTCAGCGGTCAATATTCAAAGCATATTTCAGCAAAATATTCCCATATTGGAATTATTAATTTCCCAAATCATGTTTATAATGCTATATCTATGATTATAGTTTCATAGAGGTGACTTGTATTTCACTGATTATAAAACCAAAAAGAGGAGAGGCTTTAGTGCTTAATATTTCATTAGGGGGCACGGGTGGCCCAGTCGTCTAAGGCGCCGCGATTCGCTATGCAGAGTTGCGTCCCTTGGGCACGCCAGAAACCTATGATTGTTAGGTTCGAATCCCGGTTCGCCCCAGTTATGTTTCTAGGTTTGTCAGCACCATACCCGTGCTCGTGGGTTTCATCGAAGTGGTAAACGTCTGAGACCTGCATCACTTCGGGCTTTCCTCTTACATTAAGCTGACACGCCGTGATATAACTGGAATACTGTTAAAAGCGGCGTTAAACCCAACTCACTCACTCACTAATTTTCCATTATAGCATAAACATGATAAATGCAATGATAATACCAGAGTTGCCAAGCATTATTATTTGGGCATAATTATTACCATATTTTGCACCTACATATGCCAGTATTGTCAGCAGGGTGATGTGGTAAGGAAGTTTGTCAAGAAGACATCACCAGTAAGTTTTGACTAGAATTGACATTGCTAAGGCTAAAAAAAATAATAGTCTTGGTGCTGAGGCCCTGCATCATGAAGTCTGCAACACATTTCGGTTTTACTTCCATTTTCAAAAAAATATAAAAATCCTAATACTTAAATACCATGCGATCCAATATAGCACGCAGTTACTTCCCTTTCCATGCACACTGCTTCACTGCACATATCATGTTATGGTCATGGTGGCAGTGGGAGTTTGTATGCTTGTTAATGTAGGGAGGCCCTTTCCCAGGTTGATGGTACACAACTGTTTATTTGGTTAAATACTAGTTTGAACAAGCAATTAAAAAAAAACTCCACTCGCCATGCTCGCAAAAGTCATTGTTTGAGAACCAAATCTTCTATATTTTTTAAGCCTAATCCATCATGTTTTTGGGCCATATTTACAATAAAGTTCTTTACATCAAATTATTCACCTTGTGAAATTATTATGTTGCCAGTTAGCGTGACGAGGCTAGAATCTGAAGAGCTTTGAGAAACCATTTTATGTTGACAGTGCATTTACAGTGCGATTTGTGCCATACAGAGTTACATCCCCCACGTGTTTCTTCAAGCCTGTTTAGATTTGTAAGCTGCCACATACAGTAATGTGCTGTTCAACCCATTTCAGCTTCCATGCTGAGCTGAGTGTGTTCATCCTGTCACTCGTGGTCTTCCCGGCGCGGTGGATCTGTCTGATATTCGTCATGTGGTTCTTCTGTGGTCACAGAGACACCATCAATAGTGAGTATCTTCCCAGCTGTGTTGTGAACTGATGCATAAATATGAATTATCAAGGCAATCCAACCCCTTATAGGGGGCGGTCGGGTAGCCTAGTGGTTAAAGCGTTTGCTCGTCACGCCGAAGACCCGGGTTCAATTCCCGACATGGGTACAATGTATGAAGCCCATTTCTGGTGTTCCCCCGCCGTGATATTGCTGGAATATTGCTAAAAGCGGCGTAAAACCATACTCAATCAATTAATCAATCAATCAATCAATCAATCAACCCCTGATAGATCCAAAAGAAACAAGCTGAGGCAGACGTCATTTGATTCAACATATTTAATAATGACCAGTCAGAGAGCAGGAGATACTTAAGCCCAGGTCAGTAGTCAAAATTGTGACAGAAACAATTAGCTGGTGTCTGATTGATTTGAAGTAATCAATGGCAAATGTTGAATACATGAATTACTCTTGGGGACTACCATTCAGAGTGAATGAGTGAGTATTATGTCACTTTTAGCAATATTCCAGCAATATCACAGCAGGCGACACCAGAAATGTGCCTGACACATCGTACCCGTGTAGGGAATCGAACCTGGGTCTTCAGCGTGATGTGCGAACACTTTCACCTTTCACCACTAGGCTTACCCACAGACATCCCTCCCGCTGATGTTATTGATAGCCTTTGGCTGTGCACTGTCCTCAGTCAGGTTGACAATATCAGGTGGAGGCCAGAAGTGGGCTTCAGACATTGTATCCATTTGGAGATTTGAACCTGGGTCAAAGAAAAGATGAGTTAACGCTTTAACCACAAGGCTAGCCATGTTAATCTTTGAATTAAATCCAATCAGCATGTTCAGCAGTGTCCAACCCAGGCCGCATGATTGCGTGATTCATGCTAAAAAAAATCAAATCGCCCCTCATAAAAAAATCAAAGCGCGATCTGTCGCACACAGTAATTTCTTGTACAGTCACTTACTTTATCAGCTGTTTATCCCTACCTTTAGATTCAATACTCACTAAATCTTTAATCAATTAACGAAGAAAGACAGTTCACAGCAAACATTGTAAACAACTGTCGAAGACCGATCGATAACAACCGGAAGTTCGAACACGAGTGACGTCCCTTGGGTTGCTGAATAAATTATCGATAGGATTGGCATAGGAAACGAAATTTGATTTACTTTAGAAGAAAACGTATCAAAACTTTGATCAAAATTATGTTGTTGTTCTTCTGTGGTCACAGAGACACCATCAATAGTGAGTATCTTCCCAGCTGTGTTGTGAACTGATGCATAAATATGAATTATCAAGGCAATCCAACCCCTTATAGGGGGCGGTCGGGTAGCCTAGTGGTTAAAGCGTTTGCTCGTCACGCCGAAGACCCGGGTTCAATTCCCGACATGGGTACAATGTATGAAGCCCATTTCTGGTGTTCCCCCGCCGTGATATTGCTGGAATATTGCTAAAAGCGGCGTAAAACCATACTCAATCAATTAATCAATCAATCAATCAATCAATCAACCCCTGATAGATCCAAAAGAAACAAGCTGAGGCAGACGTCATTTGATTCAACATATTTAATAATGACCAGTCAGAGAGCAGGAGATACTTAAGCCCAGGTCAGTAGTCAAAATTGTGACAGAAACAATTAGCTGGTGTCTGATTGATTTGAAGTAATCAATGGCAAATGTTGAATACATGAATTACTCTTGGGGACTACCATTCAGAGTGAATGAGTGAGTATTATGTCACTTTTAGCAATATTCCAGCAATATCACAGCAGGCGACACCAGAAATGTGCCTGACACATCGTACCCGTGTAGGGAATCGAACCTGGGTCTTCAGCGTGATGTGCGAACACTTTCACCTTTCACCACTAGGCTTACCCACAGACATCCCTCCCGCTGATGTTATTGATAGCCTTTGGCTGTGCACTGTCCTCAGTCAGGTTGACAATATCAGGTGGAGGCCAGAAGTGGGCTTCAGACATTGTATCCATTTGGAGATTTGAACCTGGGTCAAAGAAAAGATGAGTTAACGCTTTAACCACAAGGCTAGCCATGTTAATCTTTGAATTAAATCCAATCAGCATGTTCAGCAGTGTCCAACCCAGGCCGCATGATTGCGTGATTCATGCTAAAAAAAATCAAATCGCCCCTCATAAAAAAATCAAAGCGCGATCTGTCGCACACAGTAATTTCTTGTACAGTCACTTACTTTATCAGCTGTTTATCCCTACCTTTAGATTCAATACTCACTAAATCTTTAATCAATTAACGAAGAAAGACAGTTCACAGCAAACATTGTAAACAACTGTCGAAGACCGATCGATAACAACCGGAAGTTCGAACACGAGTGACGTCCCTTGGGTTGCTGAATAAATTATCGATAGGATTGGCATAGGAAACGAAATTTGATTTACTTTAGAAGAAAACGTATCAAAACTTTGATCAAAATTATGTTGTATTTTGTTGTTTAGTAATCTAAAACCTTTGACAAGATGTTTAAAGACAATAAATATTCTATCTTGAATAGTTCTGAAAATATTTTTGAGCATTTTAGTTCGTTTTAGTTTCATTTCTGAAATCACACAATATGAATCGCCGACTGTCATAGCAGACGATCTTTTGAATAGTGAATGACCATGTCGCACAAAAACAAAAGAATTACAGACTTTTTTAATCAAAATAGAAAAAAGCACAAAGCATTGTTATTCATTTCAGTTCTTTATTCTGATCTGTTACACTTTTATATGATGATGTTCCAGTACATAATACAAAATAAGACATTTTTGAAGAAAGCAATTATCCCACCTACTTTTTCAAAATCCCCCCTATTTTCTACATGATGGGGGGACAAGTCCCCCCTTGATTTTCAATTCTAGGTTGGACACTGGTTCAGTTTAGACAATTGTCTGGATTATGAACATGATTAAAATGAGAAAACAAAGTCGATCGATGATGCCTAATGCGAACATTTCTTGCAAAAGTGATGACTTTGATTTTCTTTCAGTTGATATCAATCTGGCAACTCGTTTTGAACTAGAATGACATTATTTGTTGATGCGCTCTGTTCCAGTTCTCCACAGCCAGTGGACATTTCTGCAGAACATAGCAAATGGCAAGCCCTGCTCTGGCACTGCAGCGAACCCCAGTGATTCACAGAGCACTGCCGCCACTCCATCTGAATCCCAGTCAAAGGTAACCCACTCTCAATAGATACAAGGTGTAGAGTAGAGAATGAACAGAGACTATGAAATTACAACACATTTTCTTTGTCGTGGAATGTGTTTGACACACTGAAGCTACCTAACTTGAAATTTGTGGAAATTATGTTTGGAGATTCATTGAATGGAGTCATCATGTCATATGTAGCTTGAACTGTTTTCTTTTCAACAATTTCAAGTTTGGGATGATGACAACAAAAAGTTTATAGATGTATGATTGCTTGATACAAGCACTTAGTAAATGTTTCATTATTTGTATCTTCAAGATGTATAAATAGAGAATCTCACCCGAGTGTCTTTTGACAAGCCTTAGAGTTTTTCCACTTTTATCAACTCATGTTGACATATTTAATTTCAAAAGACAAAAGGGTGAGATTATATTTATCATCCAACATCGTTCTTCCACTTCTTCAGTTTGTGAACAGTAATAAGCAGTGTCCTAAGTGTAAAAAGTACTAGCAGAGCCATTAGTGATGTCATTTGATTGTGACGTCATGGTAACAATGACATCACAATGGTCTGCAAAGCATTGTGATGCGATTTCATTGCCACGAGATACAGCTTGAGCTCACGGAGCAATATCTCCTGTGGGAGCAAGTCTTGGATGATTACATGTTTTACAAATCAGACCTTTATGAATGTTGGTATATATTTGGACCAGTTTATTGTTGTACATTATTTTTGAACTTCATAAAAGAAAAATTGCCGGAATGTTTTATCTAATTTCACTTCCTAAGATTTTTGAAAGGTACTGTGTTGATTTCAGTGGATGAGTGAGTGAGTGAGTATGGTTTTACGCTGCTTTTAGCAATATTCCAGCAATATCACGGCGGGGGACCCTAGAAATGGGCTACACACATTGTACTCATGTTGGGAATCGAACCCGGTGACAAGCGAATGCGCCCTGTGAAGATTCTGGGGTAGAATAGGTCTTCAGCAACCCCATGCTTGCCGTAAAAGGTGACTATGCTTGACTTAAAAGGCGACTAACGGGATCGGGTGGTCAGGCTCACTGACTTGGTTGATACATGTCATCGATCCAAATTGTGTGGATCGATGCTCATGATATCAATCACTGGATTGTCTGGTCCAGACTCTATTATTTACAGACAGCCGTCATATAGCTGGAATATTGCTGAGTGCGGCGTTAAACAACAAACCAACCAACCAACCAACAAGCGGATGCTTTAACCACTAGCCTACCCGACTGCCCCTTCAGTGGATGAAAAAGTAATCATGGTAGTACCTTTCAAGGTTTAGTTTTGATTGACTCTGGTCGAATTTTTCATCAGGGAAGCAGTGACACAGCCTCAAGTGGGGATGTAACAGATTCCCCAGACAAAGATGAGCTATATGATGTGAGTATTCCTATGTGTAGCTGTGGCAGCATGTTAAGTACAAATTATCTCCCGACCACCTTCATGGTCTAGTGGTAGAGCGTCCACCCGGAGAGCAGAAGGTCCGGGGTTCCATCCCTGGCCGCGTCATACCAAAAGACATTAAAAGATGGTATTTGTTGTTACCCTGTCTGGTGCACGACACTAAGGGACTAAAACAAGGACTGGTCGGCTCGGAGTCAGTATACTGTGTCTGAGTGGGGTATTCAAGTTAAACTGCGGCATGGTATCTCAGTGTGCTAGCACTATAAATCGGCAAGCAGCCACACACACAAACTTGCATGCACGTCGCTATACAAGTGAAATAATCTTGGACGCGACGTTAAACACGATTTCACCTAACCTCACAAGTTATCTCCCTTTGACAAATGTGCGACTTTACTTTGTGAAACAGGATCTCATTGAGTGGGTAATGATCTAATATCTACACACCCTACTCACTGTATAGTAGGGCTGTTACGATTCACTTGCATATTCGGTGAATCGAACCGTATCCATTCAAGAATTGAATTCGTTATTCGTGGCTACTAGAATCGAATATTTATGAATATGCAAGCAAATGCATTTAAATTTAAAAAATACCCATAACATATTTTATGCATAGATTTCTTCATAAGACAACACTCTTATACTGTTTAATTTGACAGTATTGTGGTCACTGGTCATTGTTGCATTTGAGCAGATACTAGTACCTGGATAAATGCAGTATATAAATGAATAATATATTTAATAAAATATTAAATAAAATATTAAAAATTAACAAACCATGTCAAATAATTTATGTTGTTGTTGCCTCACTGAACATGCTGAATATGACAAGTGATACATCAACTGCTGACTTGTTATTGTATTCGTGAATTATTATTCGTATTCGTTACCCTATATTCATGATACAAATCGTATTCGCCTCATAGTGTATTCGTTGCAGCCCTACTGTATAGTATGTATTGTTATGAGGTGACCAAGTGGCGATAATGAAAAATGGTTTGTTTGTGCACATACTAGTTTTGCTGTTGGTTCAGCCAATGGACATAAGCCTCAAAATGTACAAATCTGTGCCAAATCTGGTTGTAGGTGTACATGTGTTGAATCCTTGATTACAAATGTTAGGAGACCTGGGGGTACACCTTGAAAGTTTGCATTTGCACTAAAAGTAATAACAAACACCTCTGGTGATGTTGGGTTGAAGTAATGTAAAATGATTGTCCCCCAGAGGGGGTATGTAAGACCACGTCATTCGAAGTATTTTTTTCTGTCACATTTTTAATCGTAGAATATGTGCAATCTCATTTAAATCAGATGTTAGTTCTCGCTATCTTTAAACAAAGATTTGAGGACATCCCATTACGGGTCACATCAGAACGACCTTTCATCTGACCAATCAAAGCGTTGCTAACCAGATCATGAAAGTGACAGTCTGAATGTTTTTTTCTGATCATGCAACCTCAAAAACTTTAACACGGTGTATTCTGAATGACAGTTACGGCCTGTACGACTGATTCTGTCAAAATTATCGTCTATCTCTGGCCTCCGTGGGATAAACATTTGAACGGAGTAGGTGTTGCACAGTACATGGGGAAGCACTGCCATACAATCTCAACCATATATTAAACACTCTGGAATGTTCGTTTGTTCAGTTTTCAAAAATTTAATGTAGTCTGAATTGGAAGTCACTAGGTTGAAACGTAAGGCTCGAGAAAGCTGCTTTCTAATATGTCGACTTCTTGTTAGACATTTCAGTGGTCGGTCAAAGTTTCGGGGAAGGTTGTTCTGACGTGACCCATAATGGGATGTCCTCAGATCTTTGTTTAGCGGCAACAAGAACTTAGATCTGATTTTAATGAGACTGAGAATATGTGTTCATTTAACTTTGGCTAAATTGGACAATAGTTGCCAACACCTGAAGGGATGATGTAAATCCGGCTGGGGTCCGGCACATGATGCAGGAAGCAATGGTACTGTAAGTCCCCATGGACCCTAGCATTGTGATCTATGCTTTCAGCTGCTGGCGATCTGTAGCCCTTTTTATTATGTATTGTTACATATAGTGATATCTTTTTATGGTTGTATGCAAGTTTTAAATATCAATCTGTGATATTCTAGTTATTTTACTGCCCATCGATGACAGGTTTTTATTTAATCTACATATATGTATTCTAAACGTTTAACTTCTCATCACGATATGTCTGGAATATTGCCAATGTGACGTTAAATATTAACTCACTCACTCTGTTAATGTTAATTACGTCAAGGGCAAGTTTACTTCACATAGTCTGCTATATTTGTTTTCATGTGACACAGAGGACCAAATAATGCTATGAATATTGCCATCCCATCTCAGCCTACGGGAAATTGGCCACTGCCTATCTACGTATTAAGGGAGACATGTCCAACCTATAAAAGATAACTGATTGAGTGCCCAACAAATATTTTGAGAGAACTGAGAGGATTGACACTCTAAGATGACTATTACAGTACAACTGTCATATTCCTGACTCCCTAATTCAATATCTCACACTCAAAACTAATGTTACACTGCTGAGTTTTCACCCACTATGTCTTCAAACTTTCCATCCAGGAAGATCTAGATGAGAACACAGTAGAGTTGGACGGAGACCACCTTACCAGACTGGAGCCGGCGCCATCTAAACCTGGTATGGTTGCCAGGCTCCTGGAACTCAAGCGGCGCCGGCAACAGCTTGCCAGTGGTAAGTTGATAAAACGCCTGATATGTTCTTATGTTTCAGGAGGAAAGGGGTTCCGTCAAGGCTTGTCCATCTTTTGTGTGTTTGCTTCATCATTCTTCTGATGATGCTGAGAATGATATTTGTTTTTAGGCAATATTTGTTAAAATAAAGAAATAAGTTATTGTGTTTATGCTATTTTGAATATATATTCATTGAATGCATTTCTTTTCCAGAAAACTGTTTCACATGCAAAGTGTCTTTCTCATCATTTTTAAAAAGAAGGGTAGGTACAAATTAAATACTATTCACAAGAAACAAAGCTTAGTCTTGACATGATAGGCAGAGCCTGTTATGGTTTCTTTAATGGTTTACAGTGCAGCACTGCGCTGTAAAGATCTCCACCCACATTATGGTGTTGAGCAATATAAGACGCTACTGAAAAAACCCAAAGTACAGTGAAAGATGGCGCATGTTATGGGACAGTCCAAAGTGGACTGTCCCATTCATTAACCAGCAAGCCTAACAGCAAGCAATGGCAAGTGAAAGACGAGCTGAGGAAATCCTGGACTGATCCCATTTTCTAAGAGAAGTTTTTGACTTTATTTCCTTGGCTGTTTTTGACTGAAATAGGAAATACATGACTTTTGAATGTGCATAAAGCACCAGACGTCAAACTGCGGATAAACTGTCAAACTTCCAAACAAGCACACGACATGCCATGTGAGAGTAAGGATCGCCAAGCAGTTTATGGCTTTCCTTTGAAACACCACACCCACCACTCCCCTATTTGTTGTTGAAAATAACCCCATATTTTTGTCACTATTGAACCCAAAGTGCTCGCTCTTCCTTTTGTCAACTAGAAGGAACAATGATCATAATCTGAGAAGCAGTTGTTTTCCTTATGAACATGTTGAAGTCAAATCATCTCAATATTAATCTGAGTGAAATGTAATCCATGTTTCTATTGCAGTACTACTGCCGGCATTGTGGGAACCACTTCTGTAACAAGTGCTGCAACCAGAAGGTCCCTAGATCCGTGTTTGGAGCCACGTGTAAGTCTAGGCCTGATCTGGCAGGATAACGTCCTCATGTACACAATCATTTATGAAAGAGTTGGGAGCTGCTGTTTGTCCCAGCTCATGAGTATTGGATGGGTACAAAGTGTGTGACCTGGCATATTTGCGATACTGTGCCCTGACGACATGGATCGATGTTCATGCAGTCGACCACTAGTTTACCCAAAAGAGTTGGTAGTGTAATGTAGCTGGAATATTGCTGACTCGTACTCATTTGGTGGCAAATGGGTCCATGGATGTTATGAGAATTGAATTGAGATACACTGGACAACCAAGGAGTACTAATTCCAACTTTAAACAACTTTATCATTCATTCCAGGCCAGCATGTATGCTATCTTCCATTTCAGATGGCTTTGAAAATTATTGACTTCTTATAGCTAAAATGGATAGAATTATCATTAAACCGTCCGCATGTTATCAGAAATCAGCAGGCCACTGTAACTTGATAATGCCCTCAAATTGCTTGACGCCAAGCCATTGTCATGCCCGTTGTTAGGTGAGGTCATAGGATAAGGATAGAATCGTGTTGATTGCAGTAAATGTTTCAAAACCGATATTGTTGTTTCTTTATATTTGATAACAAATTCCATCCATTTTAGCTGTATTAATGGTAACGGTTTTTTTCAGGGCATTATCGTTTGCAGAAGCCCTCGGTCTTTTCAACTGCCCTCCTTCGTCGGGCCATAATGGGAGACCTCGGGCTTCTGCAAATGATAATGCCCTGAAAAATAGCGATCCACTTATATTAGTCTCAGGCAGCTTTTGTGGCCAGAGGATAGTGTTACACTCACTAGAACCTATCACTGGTTTGGGACATGAGTAGGTTATGTTTCTTTTATGTTGTTTCAGCTCCAGCAGCCCAGACTGAGACTGTGATTGTTTGCAATACTTGTCACGAGCTTCTCACAAAAAAGGACAAGGACAAGGTCAGTTGATGACCTTGACCTCTGTAGCAAGGTCAGATGACCTTGACTTCAAGGATAAGGTCAGGGACCATGACCTTTGACAATCAGCTGAAGAAATAAGAGACCAAGAAGCATGGAGGAAGAATTTCACTTTGGTCAGGGGTGTTCATTTTCACTGATCATTGACAAACGTGATGATTTGATATATGTAAGGCTTGTTTATAAAATCGATCACAAGCAGTTTTCTTCGACTAAAATGCAATGAGAAGCGGGTTTGAAGTATTCTATTTGAAGTGATTAAATCAAGACAAAGATAATTTACTTTTTCCCCCTGTCAGTGTTACGTTGTCCTCGTCGTGTTGAGAAGTATCCTCTGAACAAAAAACTATTCTTCATTCATGAAAACAAACTTAAGGTGTGTACTAGTCAGCAGATGTAAGCTAGTTGAAATACGATTTGTATTATCATGATTATATAAACTCTTCAAGTAGTATCATGATGTTCATAATAACAAGCAAGTCAATGTACATTTTAAACATTCTTGTTTACATTTCTAAGCCTGCTTGTTTACTTGAAAACTTTAATACCTATGTAATTTTATTTTGTTATTATATGCCATGTTTTTAGTTTGAGCTATTAACATATTTATAATGTTTGTTTTTAAGTTATGTAACCCGGTCAATGTTTAGTGCCATCTAGTGTTTTTGTAGATTGTTTTACTGCTACTATGTTGGTCAACATTTTATCATATCATTTATATTTCAAATAGTTGAAGCTAACCAACAATGTTTTTATCATATAGATTTTAATCGTAACAATTTTAGTGAGAACCAATGAAATTTTAAGGATGACGTTTAGCGTATTCTTATGTTACACAATCATGTTGGACCAATTTTGCAACAATTTTTAGACCATGTTAAGAGACCAAAGATTGGTTTGTTTGTTGATAGATGATATGAGTCTCATGCCTGTGAGACGTTGTTGGGTACTATGTAGTGATAGGAAACGATGATGTGAGGAGTGGAGGCTTATGAGGCTATAGCTTACAGCTTACAGCTTACAATTCATTACGTCTCCATCATCTATGAATAAATACGGCAGCGATGCAGTGTAGTCGTTATATATAACCAACAACATGGACTGGACCAAGTGAGAGGGAAGCCTGTGAGTTCTCAGACCAATGAGCACTTAGCTTACATCTGACAATGGCAATGTTTGTCACCTGATGTGCTCAACATTTGCCATATCCTTAGGCTGTTCTACTCGTTGCTTTAATGTCAGGGGCAGTCGGGTAGCCTAGTGGTTATAGCTTTCGCTCGTCACACCGAAAACCCAGGTTCGATTCCCGACATGGGTACAATGTGTGAAGCCCATTTCTGGTGTCCCCCGCCGTGATATTGCTGGAATATTGCAAAAAGCGGCGTAAACCCATACTCACTCACTCACTTTAATGTCAGGCAGTAGTAGGGTTTGCATGAATATGCATCCAAGAGTTATTAACAGTCTTATTTCATTAGCTAAGTAAAAATAAACACACTTCAGACTCACTGCTATACTGCACAGCAGCCATATGTATTCCGCTACGAAGAATTGATGGGTGAGCTTTGCCTACATTGTTCCACAATTCTCCGAAACAGAGATGTTCTATTTGAATGTCATGATACACTGACTTCATGTTTCGATACATTTAAAAAAAAATTCTTTTAACATCTAGGACTTTTTAACGTCACATCGGTCTCTTTTCTCACATTAGACTAACATGCCGTGATATAACTGAACTACTTTTCAAAATAGCATAAAACTTAACTCAAACACTAGCCATTGACTACAATCTTATTGGTTAGAACAGGTTTGTTTTTTGTTACAGTATCTCAGGTATGTGTGTGGAAGTTGCTCCACGATAAGTGCAAATTGAGTTTCCCCAAATTTTCTGTCTAGCTGTTTGAGGTTTGATAGTTGCCCTGTAGTGGTGCAAATGATGTGCGAGACATGATTTGCCCCACATTCATGGAGTTGTTTGGACCAACATTCATGGAGCTGTCCGCGACCCACATTCATGGAGCTGTCCGCGACCCACATTCATGGAGTTGTCCGCGACCCACATTCATGGAGCTGTCCGTGACCCACATTCATGGAGTTGTCCGTGACCAACATTCATGGAGTTGTCCGTGACCAACATTCATGGAGCTGTCCGTGACCCACATTCATGGAGCTGTCCGTGACCCACATTCATGGAGTTGTCCGTGACCCACATTCATGGAGTTGTCCGCGACCCACATTCATGGAGTTGTCCGCGACCTATGTTCATGGAGTTGTCCGCGACCTACGTTCATGGAGTTGTCTGCGACCTACGTTCATGGAGTTGTCCGCGACCTACGTTCATGGAGTTGTCCATGACATACATTCATGGAGCTGTCTGTGAACTATGTTCATGGAGTTGTCCGCGACCTACGTTCATGGAGTTGTCCGTGACCCATGTTCATGGAGTTGTCCGCGACCTACATTCATGGAGCTGTCGTGACCTTGGCCATGTGGACATGTACTTACCTTAGTACGGGTAGCAGTGCTGGGATCAGAACCTGTCTGCCATGGTAGATGATTGTGGCAAGAGGGGGGTTGACTTTGTTTTTCTTTGCAATGTTTTCTACATAAATCTCTTCAGTTGCTGGTTTACATGGGATATTTCATCAGTATATTGAAGCATTCAAATGCAGTGTTGAAATTAGGGCGGGTCTGGGGTTCCATGAGGTTTTCTTCTATAATATGTTCGTTTGGGGAACCTAAATCTTTTACATGCTACTCCAAACAACCATTTTCCTATTGACTTCATTGCACAGTTACAACAAATGAGGATCTAGCGGTTAGTGGCAAGCACATTAGTAGACAGCTCTGGGCAACCTGTTCATCCCTTGTATGTCTGTTTGGTCACCTGGTGTTCATGACAATGATGATGATGATGATGCTATTACCAGGCAGTATTTGAGGCTCAGTGCAATGGTAGCCAGCCTGTTCAAGCATATATCTCGCAAATGTTCTGTGTGTTTGAGATGCATTAGATACAATAATTTGCTGAATCCAAGCGACAAGTGTGTATTTAAGTCATTTTAAACATGTTAAGCAACTACAAAATTAAAAAACCCTGTTAATCTTTTATTAGTTTTAGAACAGCTTGAAATCTTTTGAACTTGATAATCTTTAAAGAAAACAATTTGTAAATGATCTATTTACTCTCAGTAATCACATAGTTATCTCAGTTTCAGTGATCGGCTGCTGAGAGTTTTGAATTTGGGAAAAAAATCTTATAAAGACCTCAAAATTTGAGACTGAACCTGTATGAACCCAAATGTCAAAGTAATGTTTTTCAAGCTGATATTTTAGGCTAGGAAACTATTGTCAGGCACGAGATCCTCGCAACCACAGTGAGGCCTGCCAAAGAATACTTGGTTCCAGAAATCCAGAAATATTCATCATGACTGTTGTTTAAAAATAAGTTTCTGTTTCTACTCTCCTATGTCTGTAAAGCCCCTTGATGCCAAAAGGACATATAGTTCTTAAAATAATAATTTTTTGCAAAAGAAATATTATTATGAAGTGTCTCCTTCAGCATGTTCAGGTTCTTGGACC
This sequence comes from Haliotis rufescens, assembly GCF_023055435.1. NCBI lineage: Eukaryota > Metazoa > Mollusca > Gastropoda > Lepetellida > Haliotidae > Haliotis > Haliotis rufescens. Next base: position 31,927,606 of record NW_025963802.1, on the reverse strand, counting down.
TACCAGTATATATCATTTGCTGTTAAAACGTTTAACCATACCATCGACGTTCCAACACCAGGAATTTCAAACCAAGTTTATTAATCTAGATGCACCTCTTGTACTCCAGGTATAAAAATCAGGAAATTAGAAACCAATCATATGTGAATTCATGCAAAATATATCAACAGTCCACGTTGCCTGTTTAGTACTATCCATGTAGGGTTAGACGTATGTGTGCATAGAATTTGTGTTCTACATCATCTAGCTGTTTAAGCTGCAGTTACCAACAGATATAAGTTAATATTACTGCCAATACTATTATGGTGCTTTCACAGCCATGAAACAATTGCATAGAGAATATTCAGAAAAAGCATCCCTCTGTTTATTTGAATCACTTTGCTGTACTCTCCTCACCTATATGTCCGGAGGGTTTCAAACTAGTGTCTCTTAATTGTCTTCAAAACTGAACCTGTGAATGGAAGTGTAATAATATGAACAACTTTTTTTTTTGTAGACTGAAGTTTTTTTATTCATTGGTGTTCAACAGAGATTAATAATTACAAAGAATCATATTTATGTAACTCAAAATGTTCAGAATACAACAGTTTTTTAAAGGCCTGGAGGCCTGGCCCCCGTTTCACAAAGCGATGTTAGTGCGAAGGTGATTGTAACTCCCATGCTTTAACATAGACTTGTAGTTGTAGTGCTACAAGGGGGGCACAGGTGGCCCAGTCGTCTAAGGCGCCGCGATTCGCTGTACAGAGTTGCGTCCCTTGGGCAAGCCAGAAACCTATGATTGTGGGTTCGAATCCCGGTTCGCCCCGATTATGTTTCTAGGTTTGTCAGCACTATACCCGTGCTCATGGGTTTCACCGTAGTGGTAAACGTCTGAGACCTGCATCACTTCGGGCTTTCCTCCCACATTAAGCTGACATGCCGTGATATAACTGGAATAATGTTAAAAGCGGTGTTAAACCCAACTCACTCACTCACTGTAGTGCTACAAACACCTTGTTGTATGGGGCCCAGGGTCGCTTTCCCAAGTACCGGTAATACACTTGACCCACTTGACCCTAAGTTTGAAATCATTTGGAAGCGGTGCCACGAACACTGGCAGCAGTAGTGTGCTTTGTCCTGCTCATCAATATTGTATATCAGTTGTGTTACATGTTATTTGTTTCGCTCATGTCGATAACCTGTGATTCAACCGATTATTGTGTGGAAGGTTGTGCCAATCAGCTCAACACCAGTGACGTTATTGAAAGTTTATGGTAGTGTGCATGTAACCATGTTCTGAGCCGCTGTACCCTGTGACCTCTCTTGGTTACGCCCCTTGCTGTTCAAGGTCAGAGGCTGGGACAGAGGCCACAGGGACCAATGGCTACTACCGTATTCGACGTAATAAGTGCCCCGCTCTAATAAGCGCCCACGGCAATATTTGCTAATATATTGGCTAGTGAACAATGCCAATAAGCACCTCTTCCGATTGATCAATGTACACAAGACTTATTTATTCGCGTATAATACGCACTCGTGTGTTATATGCACCCTTAATTATGGGCAATTAAATTCTTGAAAAATATATCTGTCGTACATAAACATTTCAGACTTACAGCATAAACCACAAAATTTATGTTTCAACTCTGTTTTTTTTTCATCAAAATGATGTTCTAATAAGAGACCCCTATTTCTAATTTTGAGAGCACCCTGGGCGCTTATTACGTCGAATACGGTATATTCTACACTTTTGTGATAATGCAGTCTTTGAGAAGAGTGTTTGTTTTTTACCAAATCTTTATACAGAATTTAAGATTTAAGTAAAAAATATTTGTCAATGAAACCATTTACACATATATATTCAAAGATATACTTGAAGTAAGTATTTTGGAAATGGTTCTATAAGTTCTGTAATTGCGATTGCGACTGTTCTGAGGTATTTCAGTTTTGTTTGCCATGATGGACTCCAGGATGAAGCAATACCTTCTCTTTCATCCTTCAGTGTAATTATTGTGCTACGAAACTTTCTTGTCCTCTTTGTTATGAGTGGTTACCTGTTTTTCCTGGACACTATATGGCTTGAGTTAAAGAGGTATCAAAGCGAAATAATATGTGTATCTTCCTAATATATCTTTGGAATTAGTTTCTCAGTTTTAAATAGAAAAGTAGAAAAAAATGCTTTTCTGTATGATCATGCATTTTTAATAATCCAGCTGATCTGAGGTTCAGCAGATGTGTTATCATGATGCAAATCTTAGCTGGTATTGTTGTCTTTTACAAATACATGTACCAGTTGATAAACTCAGTAAATCTGGAAATATTTTGATTCTCTGAGAAAACCACAAGTGTAGAGGAACATTCCTCTCAAGTGATTGTATGAAGAGTGAAATATGTGCAATATATGCAACACTTTGTTTGATTTTGTATAAGCATCTACTTGTTGATCAACAATATTGTTTTGTTTTGTAACCATGGCAACATTGTTGTTTCATGTGAAACAAAAACAGTTAAACACTGTTGTGTCGAACTTTGATGTGTCGAATTTACATTTCCCTTGAAGTAAGAGATTGGTCCCAGCTTATTCCTTCTTTATTCATTATTTTCGGTTATGTCGAATCTTGGATAACTCGAATTATTTACATCGGTTCCTTCAGCTTGGACACAGCAGTGTTTGACTGTAAGATTTTTCCGGTTTGGAAGAAAATGACTTTGACTGCGGGACATGTTCATGTATTCCTTAAAAAAATATCTGATGAATTGTAAAGTGTAAAAAACAGTTTTTGATGATTTTAACAATTTGTAAATAACAATTTCTATTTATGTAATCATGTTGATGACAAATGCATGTTTACTAATTGTGTAAATTTGTTCATAACTATTTAGAGGCTGTTGACCTAGGGTGTTTTAGTAGATACCTGTGATTTCATTAGGTAGAAGATGTTTCAGAATTCAGTGTTTGTTTGTACCAGTCGAGCTAGACGTAACATATGTTGTTTGTATCTAGTCTAAAGAATGTCTTTCAGAATTCATACAAACATTTAGCCACGTTTTACAGGAAATATGTTTAAGATGTGAACTGATATCAAATTTGGAGCGAATTTTGTGATATATGATGATAGCAATATTTGTAAAATTAGCAAGATCTGATGATGCTTTGTTCTGGAGACTGCATCAATAGTTTTAGTACTGGTGATGTTCTTGTAATACAACAATCAGATGTGAGAATAACAAATCAGCCCATGCAATTTTGAGCCTGGCCTTGTCCTGTCTGACCTTGTCCAGGATGACCTTGTCCAGCCTGACCTTGTCCAGGTAGACCTTGTCCAGCCTGACCTTGTCAAAGCTGACCTTGTCCAGCCTGACCTTGTCAAAGCTGACCTTGTACAGACTGACCTTATCAAAGCTGACCTTGTCCAGCCTGGCCTTGTCAAAGCTGACCTTGACCAGCCTGACCTTGTCCAAGCTGATCTTGTCCAGACTGACCTTGTCCAAGCTGACCTAGTCCAGACTAGGCTGACCTTGTCGAGGCAGACCCTGTCCAGGCAGACCTTGTCCAGACTGACCTTGTAATCGCTTTGATGTACAAAGGACGCAGTTCAAAATTCATCTCAAAGATTTGGGTTCAAAAGGTACAGTGTGTGAAGACCATTTCTGGTATGCTCCTGTCATGATAGTGCAGGAGTATTGAAGAAAGTGGTGTTGAGCCCTACTCACTGACTCACTCATATTAAAGTGTACTACATGTATATTTGGTATCCCCTGCCTTGACCAACCTGCTCTTCCTCTACTTGTACACAGACTTCAGAAGTCTATTGTCTGTCATCTGTGTAACAATCTTATTAAAATCTGATACGTTACCTCTCGGTCAGTACAACTGAAGACACCTCCATTGATGATTGTGTCAGGTGAAGCTGGAGCTAACTTTGACAGCACAATCTGAAAGAATGATCTGTGTCCTCAGACCTCAGAGAAGTATCATATTGGAGTAAAAGATCTGCTTTTAATGAGATTGTCTGTGTAATGTATTTATCTGCCTGAACAAATGACATCCAATCAGATGCAATACATATGCACTCTTTTTCAATGAAATGTTTCCTTTATATTGGGCCGTGTGTATATTTTTTTCATTTATTATTATTGGTTTTTTTCATACTTTCATTTCTCAGCGTTGATCAGAAATGAGAATTTTTTTACATTATATATCACATTTACCCTCACAAAAACAAAATTATATAATCAGTATCAGTTACACATTGTCTGTATCAGTTCATCTTCCTCAGGCAAGGGAGCTAACTGACTACAAAAGTCCAATTACCACCCTTGCGTACTAGGCTGGAATTTATGAGTAATCTTTTGGCTGGCCTAAAGAGTTTATGCATAGTCCAATCAGAAATCCCATAACAAAATCGACATCCAGTTCATAAACAACATGGTGATTGCCACTCAGATTTTGGTTGATAGCAGGATTTGCAAAGCATGTGCACTGTCAGCTTGGCGTCGACAGATATTTTCCAAATCTTTTATCTTTTTTTCCACAAGTGTGCTACAACCCACATGCACTGGGTGTCTGTGAAGGGAAGGGATGTGAAACTTTTCTTCAATAAATTGATCAGATTGTCTTGACTGGGCACCACCATTTTGTTTGAAGCAAATGCAAGTGATAGAAGAGGTAGAATCTGATTGGTCAACAGGAGGGACACAGAAAGGAAATAACCTGTAATAGCCACTTGTGGAAGTATGATCAAGCCACAAAATACCATCCCTAGTTCAGCAAGGTTGGAAACTGGACTTTTGTAGCCAATAACCTCCCTTGCTTCAGGAAGATGGTATCAGTTCTGTATGGTTCATTTTAGTTGTGCATGGTTTGTTATGCATGATCCAGGGATAACAATTGGCTCTAGCCTGCTAGCCCGAGTCAGCTCATCTTACGTTAAAGGCATTCATAGTTTGAGGGCTAGAGACATTTCAGTTAGTGTTCTTGTATGTTATCACTATTGAGTCTAGTACATTTATGGTTCATTTCTACCACTGTATTTGTATCAGACTTCCTCAGGTGTGGAGAGCTCTTGTCAAAAAGGATTAAGATAATATTGTTTGGGACCCTTGCAGTGTACTGGTAGGATTAAGAGGCCTAGTCAGGCAGTGGTGTGAGGGAATTTGTATTACAGAGCTTTACCAAGAATATTCATAAAATTGATGTTTGCATGACTGTTTTCATGATGGATTTTCAATTTTCATGTAATATTTTGTTGGACCAAATATCACATTTGCTTTTTTGTGGGATTTTCATCTATATCTGCTTTTCAATTTTTATGTAGATTTCATGACTTAGTGTATATTGGTAGATGTTTTTACGTTTTAGTTAAGTTTATGTTTATTTATTTGTAGATATGATATATGTGACATTCTGTTTTTAATGGGCTTCTTGCAACAGTATACCTTTTTTAGGATTTTGTATTCAAAGAGCTTTTCTATGGAACAAATGTTGATATTAATATGGAAACAATTATGAAGAAATTATTATATATTTTTCTCTGTACAGAGTACAATTTTTCGAATTTCTTTTTTATCTTAAGAGCCTACCCTTTCAGTGAAATTCTTATGTAACCATAGCTTCCAAATGGCTTGGTGTATGTCTTTTGGACAGTTACACTGGGAATGGTAACGATGTGAAATGCTTCGACTGTTATTCATGTAAAGTAATATTTTCCATGTGAAGTAATATTGCTTCTGATGATGCAACTTCGTGATATTAGGCTACAGCTACAGCTACAGCTACAGCTACAGATACAGCTACTCTGCTTGTACTCAGAGAAGTTTCATTTATGTGCTATATTAGTACTAAGTAGTGATGACATGATCCGTAAAGAGCAAGTCCCTTTTCAACATATGATCTTAGTACTAAGACCACTTATGACAGTTGTAGCAGTGCTAAGATAGCTTTGTGAAATGGGTCACTGGATCCATTGAACATGGCGATCTTTGCACTAAGACGAACTGATCCCATAATGAAAAGGTTAAGATGAGCCAAGAATCGCCATATGGATGATAAGGATTTGTAAGCTGATATACAGGTAAATAGACCTTTCAAGTAAGAGTTATACCCACCCCTTTCGGGGCCTATCAGAGAAATGGAACTGTTGGTGTATTGGCCAATCTCCTTAAAATCAGATCTGGGTTCTCGCTGCAAGAACTAAGATCTGATTTTAGTGAGATTGGTGTATTGGCCAATACACCAAGGGAAGTATGGGTATCGCTAACGTTTACTCAACTCCAGTTGAGTAACGTTTACCTTTTTCATTTAGAAGTACTTGAAAAGGACAAAATATTCACCCCAAAGCTTGCCTTTGAACGAAGATTGTTCCAAATGCTTTGAATATTCTTCCACGCATCCTGGTGGCAGTTTTTTTTGTCAGTGACTTGGCTATCAGAAGGTTCCGAGTTTGTAAACAAGCAGAGAAAGATTGGATGTTTCCTTTCCTTCGATTGAATTCAAATCTAGAATTTGTAAGAAAGCATTTAAGTACTTGATCCTCTCTTGTCAACTTGAGAAACTTTTAAGTACCGGTGCATAGAGAGGTGTATTGGCCAATAAACCTGAGGCTAGATCAATAACAAGGAGACCAAAGTGGGCACAGATAATTGTAGTGTCAAAGGCTTTCTATTTTTCTGCTTGGAAATATGTAATCTAGAGGCCATCAACCAGAAAATCTTTATTATTCACCATTGTTGGTATTATGGCAAGGGTAAGAGTGTCAAAGTCATACTGTTTAAGCCTCTTATTTGGAGAAAACTTTATGGCACAGTATTATTACAGGTTGAGCGAGTTCAGCATTGGGGTTTGATCTTAAAGTATTTGGGTAAATGAAGGGATGTTTTAGTTTTCAGAGTACAAGTGGAATTCAGACATATATACCTCAGCAATTTCCATAGGGACATCTTTTGTTTGTTTATTTTGACTGCATATGTTTTACAAACTGTAGGTTTCAGAATTGTTCTTTGTTTTTGTAAGCTTTCTTCACAAGCTTTACTATTGTTTGTATAAACATATTTGCACCAAAACAATTTTGAAAAATAAAAGTATGGATAATAATGAACAACTTGTTATTTTGGTGTATTCTACAATGGGTGTACTTGATGTCAGGAGCATTTCGATGTGTTTGTTTTTAACGCTGAACACAACATTGTTCCAGCTATATGACGCGGTCTGCATATAATCGAGTCTGGACCAGGCAACTCGGTGATTGACATGCGCATCGATCTACGCAATTGGCATACGATGACATGCATCAATCAAGTCAGCGAGCATGACCACCAATCCCGTAAGTCGCCTCTTACGACAAGCATGGATTGCTGAAGACCAATTCTAACTCGGATCTTCAGGGGTCTTGAGATGTGTCAGATTTGGCGTCTTCCACTTTTACGGAGACTACATGTTCCCACTGTAATCGGATTGATAAAGTCTCATCATAGTTAGCGAGTAATGTCACCGTGTCCACATATGACCGTTCGCAGCATTCGTGGCCAACTCGTGTTATTCCGGGACAGCCGAATGCCGTGCCCCCACTCGTGGAAGACATCTATCTAAAATAAAAAAAGAAATTTCCTGAAGAATTTTTGACCGAAGTACTTGAAGTCATACGCGAATTTTGATTGATTTGTCGTATTTTCGCACAGGGGGCGAGTCGTCTTGCAGGTTGCGGAAAGGGCCGAGGGGTGACGAATGCGTTCGCAGCAGAAATTGTCCGGATGTTGAGGAATCCGGACAAACGAGGTTTCACTGTACAGATATAACAACTTAGCAATCCACTTATTGAACCACTTAATCAGTATGATTATTCATGTGTCAGGAAGTCTACCAGACTACTGCCTTTCAAGTTGCTTTCCTTTTATAATGCCCACACCAGTGCTGAAGCCCCGACAGAATAAGACTGGATAACCATTGCTTGATACATAATGATTTCAGTCAGCGCTCCAAGATGTAAAATCTAGACAAACACAAAACCACAGGAGGACCCACAAAACATGTATATCCAGTGAACAATTTGTTTATTTCTTCCTGCTTGTTTATTTCTTCCTGCTTTTATGGGCTTTCCTCCCACATTAAGCTGACACGCCGTGATATAACTGGAATACTGTTAAAAGCGGCGTTAAACCCAACTCACTCACATATTATGGGCACAGTTTATTTTGTACTAAGCACCCCCCCCCCCCCCCCCCCCCCCATTTCTATTACCGTTGTTGGAAGAAATAGATGAGAGCTCGTGGTTGTAACGAGATACTTCGTGTTGCACGTGCGCAGTCGATTCGGCGTCGGTCGTGCAAATCATGACTGCTAGCACTGTGGCTTCTTTGTTTCGGCTGCTCTCAGGATTGAAAGAAGTCTTCATATTTTGATAAATAATTCTTGATATAAAGGCAATATTACATTATGCTGGCGCCAATTATGATGCGACAGCAATAGTCATCATATACCTGCAATATTAATTATAAGCATTCAGCACACTCCGGGGTATATTGTGGAGAGAGCGTCTGTCCAGAGAGAGGAAGGTCGGTGGTTCGACCAAAAGACGAAAATAGATGGTACTTGTTTAAGGGGTTGTAAAAACAAGGACTGGTCGGCTCGGAGTCAGAATACTGTGTCTGAGTAGTATATACATGTTGAATTTATGCATGGTATGTCGGTGGGCGAGCACTATAACACCGGAATAGCTTCTGACTAACACAAGCATCCAAGTACAATCACGTACATGCACGTCGCTCTATGAGTGCTACAATCTTCAACGCGACGTTAAACCCCATTTCATCTCAGAACTATAAGTATTCATGATACGGCGGTATTATTTCATGATGAGGTCAGGCTCCCCTCGACGTCAGGTCAAATCCCAGATCACCTAGATCCTTGGTCTGTGAACACCTTGCTCGTGGAGCCGTCATATAGCTGGAATATTGCTGAGTGCGGCGTTAAACAACAAACAAAAAAAGCTTTACTCGTGGGTTTAATCTCCATGACTGGCCGCGGGATTTCCTCCAAAGCTGACTCGCCGTGATATAACCGAACTTCTGTTCAGGGTATTAATATTCACGGTACATCCTTAATATTGGTACGACAGTATTCATACTCAACCGGGCCCGTGGTATTCAGATGTAGAAATGGTTCCCGGTGTCCTATGTGAGAGTCCGGCTCTATTACTTGGTTGACTGTGTGTAGCGGCCATAAAATTTCCGAGTCCCGTGATGGGATTCGAACCACGGACCTTCTGAGCGGAGGTCGGACGCCTTGTCCACATGACCAAAGAGGTTAACCCCGTCAGCAATCTGACAAGGTAAGGATAACATCTGTGGGATGACTCCACGCCCAGCTACATACTCCCCCGTCAACAGAAGGCACGTCCCGGGCCGCATAGTAGGGTACTGAGGCTTATTTTGCTCAAATTTAATATGAACGTGCTCAGCCCCGAGTTGGGCGCCAATGTAGCGGCATAAAATTTCCGAGTCCCGTGATGGGATTCGAACCACGGACCTTCTGAGCGGAGGTCGGATGCCTTGTCCACATGACCAAAGAGGTTAACCCCGTCAGCAAGCTGACAAGGTAAGGATGTCATCTGTGGGATGACTCCACGCCCAGCTACATATGTGTCATCGTGCTAGTTGCATGGGTCGTTGAACACTCATGCTATCGTTCACTTGTTTGTCTAGTCCAACATAGATCATGTTCATGTCGCCGTTATATACTAGTACTTGAAATCGAATCGTGTGGTCAGGCTCGCTGACTTGGTCGATGCATGTCATCATGTCTCAAATACCTGGATCGATGCTCATGATAGCGATCACTGGATTGTCTGGTCCCGACTCGATTATTTACAGACCGCCGTCATATAGCTGGATTACTTCTCCGTGCTGCGTTAAACAACAAACAAACAAAACGGTTGAAATATTGCTGAATGACGATTTTCGTTCACATCACCCATGTATATTCATGCTGTCTGTAATATTCATTGTAAGCCGGTGCATATGAACCAACTTCTGAAAAGATTTGAGAAAAAGTTTTATAAAAACATTCCTACCAAACAATCTTGTCAGCAGACATTGTATGACCCACATACGACTATTTTGTACATTTTGGACTTTTTTCAAAGTTCATAGTGGATTTCTCAATAACCTGACAGGCAACGCAGGTATATCAACGCATAGCTATACGCTTTCTGCAGGTATGCCGCTTCTCCGTTCTGCACCAAAAAACCCTTGGATGAGTCAAGTGAAGACCGGGAATAAGATAAGGAGAAGTGCAAGCAACGGAATTCCAGAATTCCAGGCGAGATTTGGTGTTAGTGTCTGTGGCTGGAATGGCTGCCTGCTGACGATTGTGTTAGAAAGCTTACCAGACAAGATAGGCGCGCAGCATACATTCATACAAACATCTCGGCACTCCGCCATCTCGGAAGTAAAGTTGCCGAAGTTTAGCGAATGTAGTTTCCGGCTGTTTGTGAGTTGTATGTAATTGTTGAGTTTTCTGAATAAACATTAATTGATTGGTGGGTAGGTTGCATATGCACCAGTTATTTTGAGTTATAGTTTAACATCAATTTGAATGTCAGTGGTAATATGCTGGCGAGTCGGCTTATTGATGGAGGAAAGCGGAAATTGAATAAGGCCGCAGAGGTGTATCACGTTTCAAACATCGGGGTTGATGCTGACGAGACCGGGGTTCATAATCCGAGCGAATCTCAGATTCGAACCAGGGACCAGTAGAAACCAAGTGTCGCAACTAGTTATCAATTATGTCAGCCTGTTCAATAAATCAGGACTGCTTTTTAAATTACGTCTTTGCAGAGTTGCGCCCCTTAGGCGTACCAGAAACCAGTATTTCAACCAGTACGACTGTCAACGACAGGTGTTCATGCTTAATGTAGGACCGCCTCCGTGATCTAGTGTTAGAGCGTCCGCCCGGAGAGCGGAAGGTCCGGGGTTCGATCCCCGACCGCGTCATACCAAAAGACGTTAAAAGATGGTACTTGTTGTTACCCTGTCTGGCGCTCGGCATTAAGGGGCGAAAACAAAGACTGGTCGGCTCGAAGTCAGTATACTGTGTCTGAGTGGGGTATTCATGTTAAACTGCGGCATGGTATCTCAGTGAGCTAGCACTATAAATCGGCATCTGTCCGGACTAGTACAAGCATCCACACACACACACGTTCATGCACATCGCTATATGAATGCAATAATCTTGGTCGCGACGTTAAACCCCATTTCACCTCACCTCATGTTTGACTTACAACAAAAGTCTTTCAATTTGTTAGAATTGACCAATACCGTTGTACGTGATATATTTACTGTAGCATTCTGATTTCGCCTGTAGGTTTAAACCACGATCGTTTTTCATATTTTATGTATATTTAAACATAACAGTATTAACTTACCACAACAGCATTTTACTTAATAGCAGCATTTTACTTATCATAACGGTTTAGTTATCACAGTAGCATTTCCTTATCATAGTAGCTTTTCCTTATCACAACATCATTTTACTTATCACAGCAGCATTTTACTTATCATAGTAGGATTTATAATATACAACAGCATTTTACTTATCACAACGTTTCACTTATCAGAGTAGCATTCACTTATCATAGTAGCATTTAATTTATCACAACGTTTTACCTATCACAGCAGCATTTTACTTATAACAGTAGCATTTATTTATCTCAGTAGCATTTACTTATCATAGTAGCATTTTATTTATCACAACGTTTTACTTATCACAGTAGCATTTTATTTTTCACAACGTTTTACTTATCACAGCAGCATTTTACTTATCATTGTAGCATTTTATTTATCACAACGTTTTACTTATCACAGCAGCATTTTACTTATCATAGTAGCATTCTATTTATCACAACGTTTTACTTATCACAGCAGCATTGTATTTATCATAGTAGCATTCTATTTATCACAACGTTTTACTTATCACAGCAGCATGTTACTTATCATAATAGCATTTTATTTATCACAACGTTTTACTAATCACAGCAGCATTTTACTTATCACAGTAGCATTTATTTATCTCAGTAGCATTTACTTATCATAGTAGCATTTTATTTACCACAACGTTTTACTTATCACAGCAGCATGTTACTTACCATAGAAGCATTTTATTTATCACAACGTTTTACTTATCAGAGTAGCATTCACTTATCATAGTAGCATTTAATTTATCACAACGTTTAACTGATCACTGCAACATTTTACTTATCACAACAACATTTACTTCTTAGAGCAGTATTTCAGCGAGTACGATGAGCCGTGTATACCCACAGCGTATTGCAGCACTGCATGTCAGTCCCCCATGCGGGCGTGTTGTGGTGCACGTGTTGGTAATATACTTATTCGTGTTAGGATCATATCATATAAGAAATGAACCGAATCCGGGTTTCGCCTGTTGTCATGGTAACGGTATATAATTGTTATGCAATTGTATCTCTGTATTTAGAATGCTTCTCGACTACCACATTGCACGCGTGTTCCAAGATGGGGTTCTTTCAGAAGGAGCTAAAAACAGAAAGCCCAGATAACGAGGCTAAAAAAAATATTTCCCTTCCCATCAGCACAAAGAACATGTTCCCAAGTTCTTTTAAAGCAATTGGTGTGAAATTAGAGGTATGTGTAGTAATGTTAAACTCTCAGGCTTATACGTTTTATTACACTTCATTACATACAGTATCGTGTCAACTAAACCCGATTGACGCATGATTGACGCATGATTGACTGGAAGGTTCATGATTTATACTACTAAAAAAAAGTAAAGAACACCCGATTCTTTCACATTGCTATGGTTAATCTATCATGGCATGACAGATTAACTACAGCAATACGAAGAATCGGGTGTTCTTGAACTTCTTTTGGGTAGTATGTAATACTCAAATTTGATAGGGTATGACAGGGTGCACTTTATGCCCAAAGAATGCAATGCTTCCAGAATACTAAGACTCGGGTGGTTACAGTGTTTGATCTGACGGGTTGTGTGTCACTATACCCCGACTGCCTGGAATGTTGTTCATGCTATCAGTCACCTGGCTGCCAGGTCCAGACCTTACAATCTTACGATCGGCTATTTCCGTCAATCCCGTCAAAAGACACTGGTTATGCCTGCGCCCTCTGTTGGCAGATTGCACAAACCTCACTTGATATGACTTGAACAATGCTGACTGCGGCGTAAACAACATTCACTCACTTTGACAAGGACCCGTGAAGATCCGGGTAGAGAATAGGCCTTTAGCAACCCATGTTTGCCGTATGAGGCGAATATGCTTGTTGTAAGAGGCGACTAACGGGATCGGATGGTCGGGCTCGCTGAATTGGTTGATGCATGTCATCGTATCCTATATATAATTGCGTAGATCGATGCTCATGATGTCAAGCACTTGATAGTCAGGTCCAGACTCGATTGTTTACAAACCGCCGTCCTATAGATGGAATATTGTTGAATGCAGCGTAAAGCAACAAACAAATAAACAAAACAACAAACAGTTTGACAGGGAAGTTATGACGTGGGAATCTGACTGTGTCTAATTGGAGATGTCGTCATGCAAATTGTATTCAATACCACTGAGGTGTTTTGTAACAGCGTGGAGTATTCAAACCCTTGGGGTATTGACGATGGATGTGTCGGGGCGTCACAGTTACTTTAATTTTCACATAATAATTTGACATATACTCAAGGAAATCCTTAATACGGCTGACACACGGTACAATATGCTAATTTACAACAGAGACACCCATCTTTGTAACATAATTTGGATTCGAACCCGAGTTGTACAAAGCTAGCGATCACAGAAATATTCGGCCACCATTTACACAAGGCGATCATGGCATGAGTGGGTAGAGTTTGACGTCGTTTTTAGCAATAACCCATCAATAATGCCGTTATACACATGGAACGCCTTACACATATTCATGTGGAGATTCGACCCCGGGTTTCGGAGTGACGAACAAGCGCATTACCTTATAGGCCACTCAACCGCCTCAGTGATCTACAGTATGGGAGTTATGACAGCGTTACGAGAGTCGTGTGTCTCCGGACCTGTTATTTTGTAAATGCAGGACAAATACGAACATAAAAGACGATTTATTAAACATGAAGCCTGAAGCGAACACGTTAGCAATACAAGAGAACGCAGCAGAAGGTGGAGATACAGGAGCGAATACAAAGATAACACAGAACACGTTGTCAAATATGTCCACTGCGCATCCGTACTGACATGGTGGGCGTACCAAACTGAAGCTGATTGGACGGCTGGTGGATCTGAAACAGAGAGTGTTTTGTGAGCGGGATAATTTGAAATGTGTTAAAATTGAGTATGAATATTTAATGATTTAAGTTATTAGTTGAAATGTTGTCTTTGATAGACATTAAGTAGTTTGAAGAACATTCATACATGACACTTTTTCGGAAAAGAAAAGACAAAGAAGAAGAAAAGTTGTTATGTCATGTGTGCATAGTTGAAATGTTTATCTTGATATAAATGAGAACTCCAAACGCTTTTGTTTATGTTTAAAAGATCAAATTATAAAACAGTTCTTTACTCGTCATGGTATGGTCAGAAGGAGAAGGTTTAATTTTAATTATAAGCTCCCCGCGAAGAGTCGGTTAATGAATAGGTCACATTTCCTTTTCCAGGTCTTTATTAACAAATGTATTACGTAACAAGTACATCTTGTTTTACATCATCATTGAATTTGTTTTCAGAGTGAAGGCGTGGGGAGGTAATATCGTGGTTAAAATGTATAAAAAATGAACCTGATTATTCTAATTTAGAAAACATGGTAGGATTAGATTCTGACGAACAAACCATATTTTGATGGCGTTAGGGAAGTTTATGTTTTTGGCACTGGCCCGAATTTCAAATTGGACAGAGACACGTTTACTGGCGGCTAACTATGCTTCCTTTGCAGGCAACAGAGGTCGTTAAATGTAGGTAATGGAAACCACAACTATCACTGAGAAAACCACGGCATTTGGCTACCATGACATTCATATTTAACCAAGTTCTACCTAATAGCCTTCTCCCCAGTGGCCAATTTTCAGTCTTCAGTACAACAACAGAGAAGCTCTTGAGAATCATTACCAAGGATTTCCATGAGGAAAAGCATCTCCACTGATGAAGGATCGGAGGAGAATTGCAAGGCAAACAAAAATAAGGCCGAACACACTGACGGATGAATTACAGCCAAGGATTCCCACTCGGAAAATAAATCAACTTCCATGATGAAAGATCACATGAAAACCCCAAAGCGGAGGGGGATATTTGGACAATACACAGAGGGATGAATACTGCCTCTTCAGCTGTTAAAAGTGCGTTGATTGATATTTGTACAAAGCTTTGGCGTCATGCATAGAAACGACAGAAATGCCTCGATAAACATAAAATGTTGTTTTATCGTTTTGGAGGGTAACCTTATCTGACTTAACCTAATACTACACTTCCGGGCAAAAGAAAGTATACACTTGAAAATCGGATTTGACAAAACAATTATAAACGCTTAAAACAGTTGCCGAAACATTACAAACTTTAGGTCCAAACGCATCTATTACCCCGTTCACATGCGCCTCTATACATATGTGTGTATATGTGCATACGTGTGTAGAAATACATACGTCAGTATACTTGTCATGTGAACCCGTTTACTCGTGTGTGTATATTTACACCAGAATCACATTTGCATCGTGTCTGGAGCAGGTGCAAATGTAAACGTAAATTTGCACTGTGTGTATATGTTGTAATGTGAACGTTTATGTTAACGTAAGAGGAAGATCTAATTAATATCTGTTCTTTTGCCAACACCAAACAAATTGTCAACAGTTACCAACTTTTATGCGTGTTCACAGAGCTGAGCCGACAGTGTTTTCTTTTGATTTCAAGGAGTCAAAACTTTGTGTACGAATTAAATCAAACACATTTTGCTTCACGCGAAACTTTTCGGTGAAGTAACTCCTCTCATTCAACTTTGATTGGAAAACAACTTGTTTTGTGTTGAATGTCGTAAACAGACTGACGAACATGTGTGCCTTACACAATTTACATTCTTTACTTACACACTTAAGTTGATTTTCATGTGAACGCAAAGTAAAATTTCTCACGTATGTATAGTTACACATGGGCGAAATTACTTACGTTAGTAAATGTTGTGCATGTGAACGGGGTATATGTTGCCCGTATCAAATACACCACCATTTATTGTTTGTTTCATTTTAGCCACCTTCAACATGGGTGTATACTTTCTTTTAAGTCTTTTAACGCAAACGACCCGTGAAGATCCGGGGTAAATAGGTCTTCAGCAACCCATGCTTGCTGTAAAAGGCGACTATGCTTGTTGTAAGAGGCAACTAACGGGATCGGGTGGTCAGGCTCGCTGACTTGGTTGATGCATGTCATCGATCCCAATTGCGTGGATTGATGCTCATGATATCAATCACTTGATTGTCTGGTCAAGACTCGATTATTTACAAGACCGCCGTCATAAAGCTGAAATATTGTTAAGTGCGGCGTTAGACAACAAACAAACAAATTTAACGTAAACCGTGTTTGTGACCAGGTATGTTAAACTCGAGCGAGTACAGTAAACTACGGTTATAACGAACTCATAGGGACTACTAATTTTAGTTCGTTATAACCGTAGTTCGTTAGAAGCACATATACAGCATAACTACAGCAAATAGTCGGGACTAAAAAATAAGTTCGTTATATCCGTCAGTTCGTTATAAGCGTGTTCGTTATAACCGTAGTTTACTGTACATGTTTTAAGTTTTATATATTCCATGTGGTAAGTGTACACAGGAGTTTGCACGTCGGTATCCGTGATATATTTGAACACTCGTCACCTACTTGTCTCATTTTGAAAACATGCTAGCGATGTGTACTCCCGTATCGTTAGTATAAACGGCACGGCGTCCTACAAACTCGTGAAGGTGATTAGCCTAATGATAACACTGACGCTAATCAGTTAACGAACCTGCCAGGGAGTTAATTAACATACATACTTAACTGGAAGTAGATGAAGAATAAACGAACACTCTCAGTGTTTGAGTATTGAGTTATGATAATGTCCACTTTAGCGTATTTCAGTTATATCGTGGCGCGTCAGCTCAAAGTGTTTAAAAGATAAAATTTGATCATAAAAGGGCAAAACTGGGATTCGGACAACGGGTCCTGGCACGACTAAGGGACGCAACCCTGCACTGCAACTACTTGCTCCTGTTTGTTTGGACATAAATCAGGTTTTGTTTTACATAAACGCCCACTTTGTGTTCAAGATGGCTTGCATGCCAGAAATAAATAAAATTGGTTCCAAGATTCCAAGGAAAAAATTTAAACGAAACTTCGAGTAGCATTACGGGGAGAAAAACACCAGACCATATCGCCGGATTTAGGAATGTTGAGAATGTTAAGATAGACTGTCGGTGCTTTTTGTCCCTCTATTTTATAGCCTGCCATGCCAAATAAAGATTCTCTTCTGATAACAACTTATCAGCATTATTTCTATCTTGATGAGTTATCATTTTACCAAGCATGGAACTCATACCAACTTCATGTCTTCTGGACAAAGAAATATAACGGACGCTATCGTTGGAGGAAATAGTTTTGCTAGTGAACTCATCACACGTCGAAACAAAGCAAAAACATGTTAATTATAGATAATGCGTGTAACACGTTTTCCTTAAGTAACTACTTTGAGAGAAAATAATATATGAAAAGGGTTTATGTGAAAGACCTGGCCACTGGAAATCGGGTAATAAACTGGCCACTGGAAATCGGGTAATAAACTGGCCACTGGAAATCGGGTAATGAATTGGCCTCTTGAAATCGGGTAATGAACTGGCCACTGGAAATCGGGTAATGAATTGGCCACTGGAAATCGGGTAATGAATTGGCCACTGGAAATCGGGTAATGAATTGGCCTCTTGAAATCGGGTAATAAACTGGCCACTGGAAATCGGGTAATGAATTGGCCACTGGAAATCGGGTAATGGACTGGTCACTGGAAATCGGGTAATGAACTGTCCACTGGAAATCGGGTAATGAATTGGCCACTGGAAATCGGGTAATGAACTGGCCACTGGAAATCGGGTAATGAAGTACATATATACGGATTCACATTGCAATGAAACCTCGTCAATCCGGACGGCACTGTTCCAGTGAAATCGTCTGGATTACCATACTTCAGGATTACCGAATCAAGGGTGAGATGGGGTTTAACGTCGCTTTCAAGATTATTACACTTATATGGCGACGTACATGCATGTGTGTGTGTGTGTGGCTGCTTGTTCTTGTCCGGAGTGATGCCGATTTGATAATGCTAGCCCAATGAGATCACATGCCTCAGTGTAGCATGAATACACCACTCAGATACAGTACACTGACTCCGAGGCCAGCAGTCTTGATACCGAGCGACAGGCAGGGTAACAACAAGTACCATCTTTTAACGTCTTTGGGTATGACACGGCCGGGGATCGAACCATTGGTGAGGATTAGCGTTATATATAGATATTGCCAAGAGGTTCCGGACTCAAGGGATCCAGACTAAAAGATTCCGGACTAACGGGTTCCGGACTAACGAGTTCCGGACTAAATGGTTCGTTTCAAGACTAAAGGGTTCCAGACTCAAGGGATCCAGACTAAAAGATTCCGGACTAACGGGTTCGGGACTAACGTAAATTTGTTTTTTGTCTTATGGATTTCAGATTTTTCCCAACGCAAATTGATATCATATCACGCCCTATTGTCAAGACATGATGATTTTCAAAAAGGGAAAAATTTCTCAAAATAAAAAGAGAAAAGACCGCTTTTGAACCCTTAGCCTTACGACACAGGGGCGCCCATGAAGGTGATACACAACCTAATAGCAGAATGAAGATTTTTCGCAAAGTGACATACAAATACGCGTTTCTGAAACTACAAAACTCAAGTTAAGCTTAAAAGCAATAGAAATGTTTGTGAACAAATAATTTGAATTTTAGTAATAAAACATATACCCCGAACATTGAAAATCATCAACAAGATTTGCTTAATCTGAAACATGGGATAGAACAAGATATATCTGCCACTAGTATTTGAGTGACAATGCACTGCCGGGGCATCAAGTCTGACTAAAGCACGTCAGGAAGCATTACCTGCCCCCACAGCAAGGTATCACTTACGCACTACCCCCGGGAACGTTAATTAAACCAGACCCAGCGCATAACAAACCAGCCACATTAGATACATCAGAATATATCTGACATGGTAAGAACACTAATACATGGCAACGCGCCAAAGCAATCTAACCGGCACCGAAAACGTCAATGACGTCATAATATTATTCTACCATCTTTCTCAGCGGTACCGTTACGTTGGCAACGAGAAAACGTGCCAATTACAGCCTCGGTAAATTGTTGGCGTCAAATGTATTAGATAAGCTGTTGTTCTTTTTCTAGCGATACACGTGAACGTGAAATATTGCCAGGAAGACACTGTGAAGTTGCATGCATGCTCATTAGATGATCAGTTGATAATGTAACGGTACTTCACGCAGTTGATGCTGCCTTTATGAGAAGATGGTTTATTCTGACCTCAGATAATTATTGTGCTTCCAATGTCAAAGTTTTTCTTACATACTTTGATGTGAGAAACAAGCCTACTCTCCATCATTGAAAACGCAACGCATCCTTCGTGAGTTAAATTCTACCGCTGTGCATATCGTTTCCGTCTACAAAGATTTATTCTTATATAATTATTATTATTATTATTATTATTATTAGTCTGGCAATATGTTAATTTACCCTTGTCATAGGTCTTAATGTTTATCTATTTTTTTTGTAAAGGTAAGGAGACTCGAAAACAAATTCACTTGTACGTAAGCCGATTTATTGATTCAAGTTCAAATTGTCTCTATCGTCACGTTCTGACGTCCACAGAACATTTGAACCAATATTAAAATATAAAATGTTCAAATCTATTCTGACCAGTATCATTGTGACCAGTAAAAACGTAGTCAGCGGTCCTTTTAAAAAAAGTAAAAGAACGAGTTTATTGTTGGAGTATGTTATTGCAATGAACGTGTTACCAGTTGAAGACTGGAACTTGTTGATAATAATATAGCGTCAAAGCCAGAGAATAACCAGTCTCGATTATCCAACCAAACAGATTCCATAGGTCGTTAAAGGCAAAACAGCGGCGGACATTATATGAATGGATACCTGAAAATCAGGGATGACACCAGGCCTCTGCTACTACGGCCAACTTGCCTCCATTTGGATTGGACCATTCGTTCGAGTACATAGTTTACACATCAACGATAGAAGACTTTGAATCTTTAGGAAAGATGTTTGATTGCAAAAGCATAATAATTAATATTGTTTAATTCAAATACTAACTTACCAGCATAGACATATGACCTACAAGGAGATACATCAGTTAAAGTGTATTAAAAAAACAGATTTATCCAATACCATATTTTTATAATGTATGGTATGGTAGTATATCAGTACCAAATTACAGTAAACCACGGTTATAACGAACTCAAAGGGACCATTAATTTTAGTTTGTTATAACCGTAGTTTGTTATAAGCATATATACAGCATTTATGCAACAAATGAAGTTCGTTATAAGCGTGTTCGTTATAAACGTAGTTTACTGTATACAAATAAGATAATGCAGATCTCCCCATTAAGAATCAATGTAATGCTTACCAAAGTAAAGCTTAACGTGAACAGAGTCGAATACACTTCTTCACACGAGTCAAAATGAGTCCCCCATCGCACGTCCTGCGCTTCAGCGAGTCATCTGACTCAACCGGTAGTCCATTACACTGTCTACATCTCAACAATAAACTATCGAAACATACGTTGTGTTCGCCAATTATGTATTCACATAAACACACGAATACATAGTTCATGAGCACATACATCCGTATTGCATAATCCCAGTCTTGTAATAGCATTCATTGTTTGAGCATTGTGTTAGGTGCATTTCAATCCATATATATACGTCCTTTGATAGGCTTTTGAGCAGCGAAACATATAAACTTGACTGAACTTTCACTTGCGTCACAGTGACTCACCCCTCACATGTCCTTTCTCAATCATTACGAAACCATGTCACAAGAGTTGAATCTGACAAAGAATTACCAAAACAAAATCCAAATGGGTTCCTTCCGTCACAGACATATGGTTTATGATCCCGTAGATGCCTTGAGCAAATTAATCCAATAGCATAAAGCCAATAATAGTTTGTCCTTTTGTCGATCTTCACAGCCTGTAGTCCAAAAGAGTGGAGAATTTAGAGGAATCACCTCCGAAATTTGCGTTCAAGGCCAACTTGACATCCCTCCCCCTGTAGTCGGCGATACTAAGATTCCCTTCCCAAATGGCCGGTTCGGTCTGGGCTAGGTGGATCCATTGTCCCTCCACTGTAAGGGCCACGTCCATAGCTCCGGGGATTCGAACCTTGAAGTTGACATCAGCCAGGTTGTCATTGCCTATGTACAGAGGTTCAAAGAGATAGCACCCTTGTTTCCACGAGGCAAACTGTTTAGGGAAGGCACGGACGGGCTTGCTAGCGCACGGGCAGCTAATCAGGTAGTTGTACACCCCATAGAGGGTCTTACTTTCTTCACAAGCCGGCAAGGCATAAATCTGGAACTTGTAAAACCCAGTTTCTGGTACGCTGATAGTAAAAGAAATGGTGTCGTCGTCGGTTTGATGAAAAATGCAATCTTTGTACTGGGCCTGAGTTGTAATATTGATAAGATTAGCAGTGACTTTGGTGGGCTGACCGGCCTTGATCTTGATCACGAGCTCATTGTCCTCAAGCTCAATTTCGGGGTTGTTGTGGCTCAACGTCGACAGGCAATATGGTTGAAACTTCTGCTGAGGACCCAGATACCCTTTCGGCAAATTTGGTCTCTGGACACCATTTATCTCCATCTTGAATTCCGTGTTCCTTTTGCCTGTCGTCTGCTCTCTTGTTTCACGTCTGCTCCTCACCTACTCGTCTGCTCTCTGATTTCACGTCTGCTGTTCCAGTTCTCGTCTGCTTACTAATTTTACGTCTGTGCCAAGCGAGTGCCACCACTGTTAGCTATATCCTGAGTGGGATGGCTTCTCTCCTATCTGGTCTATTTAAAAGTTTAGACAACCAATAGCAAGCAGCTGCGAGGTTTAAGACATATCAATCAGGTGTTTGGGTAGCTTCACTGGCACTTATACTCTCGATATACACACTCGAGGAAACACTTCACCCACAATGACCAAACTGCCGAATGTTTATACAACCATAAACTACTGCTCCTCTTACGTTTTTACATACGTGTATTTATAGATCATCATGTGAAACCAGGCATGAAGAATAAGTGCTGGAATGTGTTCTATTTGTAGATTCGTGAACATGTGTTTTCTTTGGGTTTATATTACAGACATCATATGGAAACTAGAATGTGTCAAGCGCTATAATGAAACAATTCGCGTTATACATGTGGCAGTCAACAATTGGTAAATGGCTACCAACTTGAAATACGTTGTAGCATTATAGAATATAGTAACAGTACATGGGTTTCCATGACTCTCGACTTAAATATATTGATCTTTGGTATCCTTTGATCCCTTTTTGAAACCATTTCTTTAGTTTAATTATGCCTTTGATCCCTTTTTGAAACCATTTCTTTAGTTTAATTATGTAATTCCAACACTTGTATGAACTATATCGTGTATATATTGTACCACCCATACGTTTCAGACATTCGTGGTTGATTTAAAACAGTTATCACCAAGCCATGATACAGATATAACGTCATGCCATCAATTATAATGCTCAGCCTTTCAATGCTATACCAAGGCTGTTTCACCAAAGTGGTAAGCATCCATAACGTGCGTGGTCACTAGAGAGCGTCACATACGTCTCTTGCTCAAAATTGTTTAATCAGGGCTACAACTTAACAGTAAAGCTTTCCAATGTTTTATGGTAGACATGCGGAGGGCATTTCCAAATTTTGAGCAACAGCGACAAAAATTATGTCGGATGCAATTCCCTATTTTCAGTTATATCATGTTCCTGAGATTAACAGTTGACTTGCCTATGGATGTGTTTGTGACGGATGAACCGGCTTGGTAGAATACGTTCACCCGATAACAACACTATTTGATAGTGATTATTAAACACATGCTTATGATATAGTCGGAATCGTACACTGAAAATATTTCTTATGATTATGGAAATTGTTTTGTCGCTTTTATTTGCGTCAAGTTGGGTTTTCACCCAAATTAAGTTTACACGCCATGAGATACCCGCAACACCAAACAAAGCTGTGTAAAGTCAATCAATCACTCATTATAAACTAAACAGTGGTGAATGGTTGTTTGACAAATAGTGCGTTCTTCGCCAGGATGTATTACCCAGTAAAAACTAACAGCAAAGACTGAACCAAATTAACTTGCCCTCACACACAAAAACAGTACTCATTGGTTGTCTTGAAAAGTAATTTGCTGTCGGTCCTCCCAAATATATGTCTTTCATCACCTTTCATCATTTAAGTGTCGGCTTACAACAGCGGCAGAGTCGGAGTGAACCATATCTGATGCAGAGAGTAATTAACGATCCTTGAATAACAACCCGTCCACTCACTCCAATGACTAGCTTGCCCAGAGGACGTAACAATCTCATGGTACAGTACCTATAAATACCGCCACCAGCAAGGTACAAGTTAGTATGTCCTATTTTTACTCATTCCTCGATTTCCCGGAAGCGTTCAGTACAACACGGCTTTCGATGCCTGAAGATCCAACCATTTGTACTGCAGTAAACTACGGTTATAACGAACTCAAAGGGACCACTTATTTTAGTTTGTAGTAACCGTAGTTCGTTTTAAGCATATATACAGCATATATACAACAAATGGCCGGGACAAAACAATAAGTTCGTTATATCGGTCAGTTCGATATAAACGTGTCCGTTATAAACGTAATTTACTGTATTCACTATTATTTTCGACCCATGGTTTCGTGAAAAACAAAAAAGTAAACTGTTTGAAAAAATGCATCATCTTCTATATGTCTATACATCTTAAAACAAAACGTGACTTCTCCGTCTTATGCAAAAATGACATGATAGATTAACAATAGTAATTTGAAAGATTAGGTGTTCTTTAACTTCTTTTGAGTAGTATATATACGCCTGACAAAAGGTTAAGCACCCCACTTCCTTTGGAAGTATCCACTTATGGCATTGATCACATGTTGACAAGATGCCACTGACACCCTCTTAAAGCGTAACACAAGAACACTTTATGTGTCGTACGATGGTCACGTTGTATCATATGATGCAAAGAGTGAGTATGGTTTTACGCCGCTTTCAGCAATATTCCAGCTATATCAAGGTGGGAGACAACCAGAAATGGGCTTCACACATTGAACCCAATGAGAATCGAACCCGGGTCTTCGGCGTGACAGGCGAATGCTTTAACCACTAGGCTACCACACCGCCCATTATGATGGAAAGAAGCATAGGGAGCAAATAAAGGGGCAGTCAAATAAAAGTTGGATCATTTCCAAAACATTTCCATATGTTTTGTATGTCACTTTATAAACAAAAATTAACCAATTCTTTTTATTTCATTTTAAACCACCATCAAACATTGGTGTATATTTTCTTTTACCGGCAGTTTAGTATTCGGTTTTTAACCTTTTTTTTCAGGTGTATAACTATATATAACAACAGTCAAGCAGACATAGACTCTTAGGTTCTTCCTTGTAGGTAGCTAGCTTCTTGTCCTCTATCCTGAGGATAGCTTATCTTTACGTTGAGGCTCATGTAATCAATACTCTAAACCCCGCAATTCCTGCCTCTAACTTTTGCTGCCACTCAACGGTTGACACTATCGAACCCTCCTCACTCTATGTCGCTGTATATATAGCATAAAGCGCCACAGAAAGACCTAATATCTTTCAGAGTTGTGTCTGTGGCAGCACACGATAATCGTCAGATAGAGGGCGCTGCGAGTGAGAAACTAGGCGGTAACTAAGTCGGCCATTTTGAGAAGTCTTCCGTTGCAGATTGCGATAAAACGACATTGAAGTTAATTTTACTGTTTATTTACGAGCTTGTTGATATATTCAGTGAGTCGTTTCAGATTTGGTATCTAGCATCCCTTTTGAAATTGGATCTACTGCGGTGTTTAGATTAGGTATTTATATATTTTGATGTGTTACACGTTCACGGATGGGTTTTAATTTTCACTGATGTCATTCGCCGAGGGTGAGGTGAATTGGGGTAACGTCGCGTTCAAGATTATTACGCTTATATAGCGACATCTCTCTCTCACTCTGTGTGGGGGGTGGGGGTGGGGGTGGGGGGAGGGGGGTGTACTAGTACGGACTAATGCAAGTTGTAACGAATGCCGATTTACAGTACCATACGGCAGTTCAAAATGAATATCCCACTCAGGCAGTATATATTGTCCGAGCCGACCAGTCCTTGTATTATCATCTCAATGACGAACGCCAGGCAGGGTAACAACAAGTACCCCTTTTATCGTTGTTTGGTATGAGGTGGCCGCGGATCGAACCATTGACCTTTCGTTCTCCGGGCAGACGCTCTATACACTAGACCCCGGTGGCGGTAGATGTCGAATGGCAATCGACTGTTTTATGAAAGAACACACGATTTGTTCTAATTTTGTTCCAGAGGACAGTCAGAGATCCAGATAACATTTTGAGCAATTGAGTTTTTACTCTAGGGTTTCAATTTTTTGGATGAAGTCTATCTAAAACACATTACCTAAATACAACAATAGTGTATGCATAAAATGTTAATCGTCTGTTACATGTTTGCGAGATAACACGCGAAAAAGTGAAAAACACGTGCATCACGGACAACTGCAAATGCACGTGCGGGTAAGGGTATAAAACGATTGCAACGGCAAGTCAGACATCCACAGTGATAAAAAACACAAAAGAAATGCCACGACTCAGAGTCGAACAACGTGAACGAATCTTGGGTATGGTCTTGGGTATGAGCCCATATTGCACCACGAACCCTCGGTTGCTCCCGTGTTGCCGTTACCAACTTGATGCAACGTTACAGACAGACAGGGCGGACCGCTGACAGGCCAAGAACAGGCAGACCCAGGGTGACCACGCCCCATGAGGACCGGTACTTGCGTACCTTGCACCTCCGAAATCGCTTCCTGACAGTGACGTCATCGGCGACAGATGCCTCAGGTCACAGGGTTAGTCGACAGACAGTGGCCAGGAGACTCAGGGCTCATGGAATCAGGGCTTTTAGGCCATACAGAGGACAGCTATTGACAGCGCAACATCGTCGTCTGCGATTGAGATGGGCCCGGACTGTACGACGTTGGCAACGACGTGACTGGCAGAGGGTTGTCTTCACTGACGAAAGTCGATTCATGTATGTTTAGGGCTGATGGAAGACAACGTGTTTACCGCCGAAGGGGTGAATGAGCGGCGGCGTGCAGGAGGTCGTACCATATGGTGGAGGGAGTATCATGGTGTGGGGAGGGATCTGTGGGCAGGAGAGGACACCGCTGGTCATCGTTGAAGGAAACTTGACAGCTCAGCGTTACATGGATAATATTCTTCGTCCATTTGTGATTACCATTTCTCCAACAGCAGCCACGTGGTGTCATTTATCAGCATGACAACGCTAGAGCCCATACAGCCAGAATTGTCTCTAACTTCCTCGCAGCCAACAACGTCAACGTTCTGCCGTGGCCTGCACGCTCACCCGACATGTCCCCCATAGAACACCTCTGGGACTTGATGGATCGTCGTGTTCGACAACGACCACACTCTCCAGCCAACCGGCAAGAACTGATCTTGGCCCTCCAAGAAGAATGGCGTCAAATCCCACGTGACCTCATCAGACGACTGACTTTTTCTGTGCGTCGAAGAGTTTTTGCGTGTATTGAGGCATTTGGTGGTCACACACGCTACTAATGACTTGTTATTGAACGTGAGCGATTGTTTATGTACTCTGCCTATTGTCCATGATTCTGAAAGCTCGAGTTTTGTACCACACCCAACTTTTGGGGGCTCTGACGTCATTTTCGGTCGCGGTATGATTGTTATTTTCAGTGTTGATTATGTTGATATATTGATCTTCTCAAAACACTTTACTTCATGCATGTATGTTTTGTTGTTTTTGAGCAAGAGTGATTTCAAACTCTGGTAAAGTTTCTTTTGGACGTCAGTTTATATAGGCTTGACTCGGGAAGTAAATTAGCTCGTAATTGTGTTTCGGAAATTAAATCCTTTGTACGCATGGTGAAAAAGCTTCATTTTATTTTTATAGGCAAATGCACTGCTTATCTGTAGCTCTTGGATAGTATTTCAAAATCCGGCCTTAAAAAAAAACAGAAACAAAGTAAGTCGTACAAAACTAGTATGTTTCCAGGTTAAAAAACCCATATATTCTCTCATGTTCCGTCCCTAACAATAAGCTGCCTTTCTTAAAACCGTTAAACACGAAGAACTGAATAGTTGTGTCCGCCGCAGACACCAACATATTAGCCACATCCGAGCCATTACTGCCGAGCCATGTCGAGATAAGAGCAGACACACCCATCCATGTAGGTATTGACGTTGAAGACCGCTGTTGCAACTCAATATCCGAACTGGGGCAGCGGGGTAGCCTAGTGGTTAAAGTGTTCGTACATCGCGCCAAAGATCCGGTTTTGGTCCAGCACACAGGTACAACGTGTGAAGCCATTATCCTCCACCCTGATATTGCAGGAATATCGCAAAAAAACAGATAAACCAATGACTCACTCAATATCTCATTTACGATGAACAGATCCATAAGGAATACATCTGGTACGAAAAACCCAAATAATCCAGCAAAGGAACTATCGAGAATGAGATTCCTAACGAGACCGATAACATGATTATGGGTAACGGTAAATAGCATAGCATAGCATCACTTATACTACACGTTTCTGAAATTAGCGTATGGTGCTTGATGGTATGAAACGATGCTAAAAGTTGCCGATTTCAGCGCTGTCAGTTCTATTTGTTTGTTTGTTGTTTAACGCCGCACAATATTAAAGCTATATGACGGCGGTCTGTAAATAATCAAGTCTGGACCAGACAATCCAGTCAGTAACATCATGAGCATTGAGCCATGCAACTGGGATACGATGACATGCTCTAACCAAGTCAGCGAGCCTGACCACCCGATCCTTTTCGTCGCCTCTTACGACAAGCATAGTTGCCTTTTACGGCAAGCATGGGTTGCTGAAGACCTCTTCTACCAACATCATGAGCATCTATCTTGGGATACGATGACAACGGGCCTGACCACCCGATCCGCGAATCGCCTCTTACGACAAGCATGGGTTGCTGAAGACCTATTCTACCCCGGATGTTCACGGGTACTGTCAGTTGTAAACGGCTGCTTCTCGGCTTATATGTATTGCACAGCACAATGCGGAAGTATGCAGATACCAACCTGGTTTAGTATTAGGACAGCGTGGTAAAAGTTCAAACTATGAAGTCAGTGCTAATCTAGGAGCCCTTAGAAACTGTGCTGACAACTCGTCCGTAATCCTACACACATTCAGCAGATTCCGCTTCGGGTTCACTGTGGGATGAGTGAGTGAACATTACTTAACGCAGCATCAGCATATTTGTATCTATTTGTGGCCAGGCCATGAGATGCTGATATGCACTGCGTGGGAGCTAGATGATTATTCTTAGTATTTTGGCATATGTGGCGAGGTTCAAGGTCAAACACACCAAACCCCAAATAATTGGCAATCATATATCATTATACATTCCGGCTGTTGCACATCACTTAGCCCGTGATGAATCAGGGTTCAAAAGGTTGTTGGATTTAGACTGAAGCAGTTTGGTAACGAGACCCTGTTCCATACTTCTGGAATAATAAACATCTTTTCACTGTCAAAATACGTTATCATGCACAGTTAATTTTGACCATTTCCGTGCTTAGACGAGGAGACAAAGTTCGTGTCTTTAGAAGACGTGCCAACTTGGCTTACACTCGCAGACAAAAGTGAGTTTTGAAACATTATATTTAGAAAGTATAGCTGTTCATGATGATACAGGGTTCACAAACAGGAAGAGGGTGCACGTGTTATTTAATTAAGATGCAACTTCAAAGACTGTATCGTTCTGAAGTCAGGTGATGGGGTGATTGGGATTGCATAATGTAGTTGCAGCTGTTGTGTTTTGTCTCGGAAGAAGAATTATTAACAATTTCAGCATAAATATGTTTATCGTGTTATGGACCTAACATTAAGATCAGTTTTGTATGTCTTCTTTGATAGGCATTTAGAAGTTGGAGTACTTGCTTGATAACGGTGGTAGAACCTACACCGAAACTTAATTGTATAAAGAAGTTGTTCATCCATAAATTCTTATCCTTACTAAGTTTTGTATGGGTGGCATTTGTGTTTGTAGAAATATAAATATATAGATATTTTTGTCCCACTATATCAATTTGACTCAAAGATACATCATGATTTATTTGGAACTGCTGTTTTTAACAAAATCAAAAGGGCAGATCCAAGAAAGTGTTATGAAGTAACAGGTCTGTTTACGGTCTCCCATAGAAATCAGACCGAACTATATCCTGACTTCGTCTGAATTCTATATTTTTGAATTGAACACGAAAACGACAATGGTACTACGTAGTACCTTGGTGAGTGAGTGAGTGAGTTTGGTTTTACGAAGCTTTTAGCAATATTCCAGCAATATCACGGCGGAGGACACCAGAATGAGCTTCACATATTGTACCCATGTCGGGAATCGAACCCGGTCCTCGGCGTGACGAGCGAACACTTTAACCACTAGGCTACCCGGCCGCCTCTTCCTGTCAATCAATGACTTCATTCTGTGAATGACATGTACATGGATTAACACCGATATTAAACAGTATTTGAAACTGCAAACTTTCTTTGGTTAGGTGTGTACATAAGTGCCTCGTTTTCGTTCTTCACGTTACCGCTAATTTGTGACCAACTCGTGTTATTCCGGGACAAGCCGAATTGCAGGTTACGGAAAGGGGCGAGTGGTGACGAATGGTTACCGCTTTAACGAGATACTCAACACTATCTCAGCATTCACGTGTTTCGTTTGTTTCTTGCTTCACACAAGTTAAACCTATGTACCAACACGGCCCTAATGAGAACATGTTGACGTAACTTACTCAAAGGATATCTTTCATCTTCATTGCGGACGTCAACGTGGCGAACAGAGCTCGTCTGCAACACTTATCGTCTGTCTTCTCTAAGTACTTCCGGCCAATTGCATAATGGGAGATCCCAGGTGCGCGTGATGTAAATACACTCAGCGTGACCCGCAGTCTCGGATCTCTGTTACAGCAAAATGCATTCTCATCGTAAACAATCCCCCTGGATTTTATACTGGGTAAACTCCCCCTGTACACATGGAAACCTAAGTTTACGTTTTTCACAAACAAACAAGTTTCATTCTGGCTTCTGTGTATATTTACCCTGTTTAATTCAGTCCAAGGTCGGGGTATTTATTGTCTACTACAGCATCTTCAATCGTTCATTCATCCCAAGTAAATCTTGGAAGCCAAAGTGATTCTGCCACGTTTTCAGAAGCTATATGGCTGAAATAAAGCCGATGCGATGTTAAATATTAACTTACTCACTCCGAATTTTCAAATTTGCTGCCGGTTCATTAATAGCACGTGATGCACGTGCACACATGAGCCGTAGGCGTCTGGTACATCTAGCCTCCGATTCTCTGTCTAACTTGCTACCTCTGTATATTGGTCTGCCTTTAAAGACTATCAATGCAACACGGAAGCATTATAAACATAATAGAACTAACGTAGTTGCTATCTAATGAGTTAACGTATAAACACTTTCCTGATGAAACCTACTTCTCGTATTTGTAATTAGATATTTTTTGTAATTAATTTTAAGTTTTTAGGAAATGTTCCTATGATAGGGCCTTGCAGGTGAATTTAAAGACTAAATCCTTCATAGGGAGGATCAGGGCCCACTTGCACAAAGCGATCTTAGCGCTAAGATGTTCGTAAATCCAATACTTTAGAATAGACTTACAATAGTCTTAGCGCTAAGATCGTTTTGTGCAAGTGGGCCCTGGTAGGCCAATATACCAGCTGATCACGAACTTTCTAAACGGGGACTTTAATTGGCGTTTATAACTACATCACGCTTCTCTGTATTCCACTTAATGACGTGTACCCACAAGTAGTTAAACTATGATGGAGTACTAAGAGTACTAAGTTAAAACTCTTCCTGGTCTGCTACCTCCTTGTGTTAATGCTGCTTAAGCATGTTCTCAGGCATCTTGAGAACTATCTAGAGGTTCGAATGATGAACCGGCTCTCAAAATAGAAAGCTTGGTCGAGGAGTTTTAGGTTAAACCGATAAATAAAGACAAATAGCGTTTACACAGGCGCCTGTAAAGACCCCATACGATGAGAACGTTTCCCTATGCAATCTTGGAGCTGTATATATATAACGGAGTCTAGATGATTGCAGATACTTTAACCTTAGGCTCCTCGTTTCAAAATTCAATTTGTTTCCTTGATTCTTTTAGTTCCCTGAGAGGCTTTATCTTCCTGGAGTGTATGTACAGGATTGGTTTATCAGGACAGATGGCAAAATGTGAGTGAAGGAGTATCATATCTGGATCCCGGTGAATTTAGATGTTGAAGTTTCTTTTTCTTAAAGTTATTTGATACCGGAGGCAGTCTGTATGTACATGTATGGCTGTAGCGTTTGAGCATGTTAGATTACATTAAGTGAGTTGGTAAATGTTGTTAAGTACCACAGTCAACAACACTCCAGCCATACCACGACGCACTGTAACCGTCAAGTGAGACCGACACAGCAGTGAATGTACACACGAGTAACGGACCCGAAAAGATCCGGGTTAGAATAGGTTTCCCAACCCATGCTTGCCGTAAGAGGCGACTAACGGGATCGGGTGGTCAGGCTGGCTGATTTGGTTGATGCATCACATCGTATCCCAATTGCGTGGATCGATGCTCATGATGTCGATCACTGGATTGTCTGGTCCAGACTCGATTATTTACAGACAGCAGTCAGTTAGCTGGATTATTGTGAGTGTTGTGTTAAGCAACAAACAAACAAACAAACATGAGTATCTATCCACGCCATCGGGGCACGATGTCACAGTCGGACGGGTCACAGAGTGACTTTTCAAGATCACTCGGTTTCATTTAAGTCTCCCTGGTTCTAGCAAGGACGTATTCATCGTCGGATACCATGGGGGTACACAGAGACAGTTGGCGATTTGCTACCTAAGCCGTGGCATATAATTTCGAAGTTTGGCCATTCAATTCAGAATCAGATGGATTGGTAATGTACCATCGTCTCTGGTCACACAGTTGGTTGGTTTGTTGTTTGACGCCGCTCTCTGCCATATTCTAGCTATATGACGGTAAATAATCGAGTCTGGACCACTGTGAGATACCATGCCGCAGCTTAACATGTATACCCTACTCAGACACAGTATACTGACTACGTGCGATTTTGATCTACTAAATGCCTAGCGCCAGGCAGGGCAACAACAAGTTCCATCTTTTAACGAATTTTGGTTGAAGCAGTCGGGGCAGACGCGCTCTCTACTTAGACACATAGGTGGTCGAGTTCGCAGGTTGTTACATTAGAAATTATAATTAATATGTACATTAGAACACGTCAGTTATTTACTGTCATAACATTACACCGCCAGCAAATGTAATAGTAGTTGTGGTGGTAGAGTAGAAATTGTAGTATTAATAGTAGAATAATCGAAGCATTAGGATGATTAGAATCAGTAGAGTGAGTGAGTGAGATATAGTACCATAAATGGGGCGAACCAGGATTCGAACCCACAATCATAGGTTTCTGGAGTGCCCAAGGGAAGCAACTCTGCATAGTGAATCGCTGTGCCTCAGACGACTGGGCCAGCCGTGCCCCAAGAATCAGTAGAAGTAGAAATAGAAATAGTAGAAGTAAACATTGCACTAATAGTAGACTAACTTCTAGTCTCTGAAATGAACATATTTTACAGAAAAACAGTTGTTAAAATTAATCATAGTTATAAAATATAATTAAAATTTAGCCAAAAGACTTTCTTCATTGCAGTAATCTAGACTTGCCAAACATCAACTTGCATAGGTTGTATTGGATATATTTGTTTCATGGTCTGTATGACAGACTACAGTAAAGCACGACGTAGTAGTCGCAGCAGCAGCAGCAGCAGCAGCAGCAGTAGCAGTAGTAGTCGTCGTAGTAGCACGACGTGAAGCGTGATTTGTGATTACCACATACCAGTGCTCAGTATGTTTATTTATAAAGAAATATAGTTGACAATGGCGACGCTCAACACAAACTGACTTCTACCAGTTTTACTTCTACTTTAGCTGCTCTGAAAACTGCCAAACTAAACAAGCAACTTATGCTACGATGCAAGGCGTGGGTTCGAATCCCGATGAAGGCAGATATTAATATTATAAGACACAAGTTCATGTATGCCAATTCCGATTATGTTTACACTGAACACACTGACAGTGATATGGCTTACAATTAGCTGAATTCCTCCTTACACCTAAATCACACACGCACCAGGGAACGTTTCTCTATACCTGTCAAGTGATGCTATCTTTAGGCTTTCATCACAATAATACATCGTTTTGACACGTGTAAGCCAAGCAAGAACAAAGTTCATCTTTGTCTTCAGTCTATTCTGGTACGTATTTAAGCTGAAAATAATCCTTGGTTCAAGGAAGCGCCGAAATAGTTGCTCATAACGGTAACTTATATATAGCCCCCAAAGCATGATTATAGTGATTATGTTGCATTCTGTACTTCCATTCCTCCTATATCGGAGCCGAACAACAGACGCAAACCTTTACCTTATCAGCTCGGTTTTGTAAACTGCCTCCTTTCAAACACAGCATTAAATCTCCAACGATAGTAAAATGGACATATTTCTCGCCTAATAGGCACCGTTCCTGCAGCTGCTGGCGTGATACGCCGCCGACGATGTAAGGAGTTAACGTACTTATTCGAAGTATAGACGCTGTTGTGGAGTTTGTTTATTGCTCTCCAGTCATAATTGATGACGTATTTCCATTACTGAAACAACTGTTTGGTTAAATTGGAGTATGGGAGGTGTCTTAGAAAACCTGCTAAACACGCTGTTGAAGGGGATCTAGTCCTATCATAAGTAGGTATGTTTATATGATTTCAAAGGCATTATTGCGGGATGGATCCACCATCTACACAATTAAACTGGTTTTGTTTGTTTGTTGCTTAACGCCGCACTCAAAAATATCCAAGCTATATGACGGCGGTCTGTAAATAATCGAGTCTGGACCAGACAATCCAGTGATTGACATTATGAGCATCGTTCCACGCAACTGGGACTGGGACCATTCGGCCGCGTTACTCGCGTCTTACGACAAGCTTGGGTTGCTGAAGACCACTCCTAACCCGGATCTTCAGGGTGAATCAAGCGGATGGTTTTGATGAGGCTTGTATTTGGTGGTGTGTTCAGCAGTATTACAGGGAGTACCGGGTCGGTCAGACAACTACCTGAGATATGTGTGGTCTAATGTACAGCGAATGACGTCGAAGAGTTACGCCTCTTATCTGCCCGGTTCCAAATTCAATACGATTATGATGCTTTGTCAGAGAGTGCTGAACCCGAGATCGGGGGTTTCATAAATGGTAAGGGCGTAAGCTTTCTCATCACGTTAAACAGACTCGACTTTTCACATCGTGTGTATCAAGCACGTTTTGATATATTTTGTTATTAAACCAAAATTATACAACAATCGAGACAAGGTCTAACGTGTTACCATTCTATAAAGAATATGCAGCAAAATTTAAGCAATGTTTACTCTGAATGTTTAACAGCCAGAAAGTATATGATGGCAGTCAGATGATAACTGTGTCTCAGTCAACTGTCGCATTTAGCCTTTTGTAGATGGAGAGAACCTGGACACTGTCGCCTTCAATTACAATTCATCTGAAACTGCCTGATGTTGACAAACGACTCTTCGGATGCAGATTAGTTTCTTCAACCTCAGAACTCTGCGAAATTCTACAAACTTCTGAGTTAGAATTGTTTGTTTGTTTGTTGTTTGTTTGTTCAACGCCGCACTCAACATTATTCCAGCTATATGACGGCGGTCTGTAAATAATCGAGTCTGGACCACACAATCCAGTGTTTGACATCATGAGCATCAATCCATGCAATTGGGATTGATGACATGCATCAACCAAGTCAGCGAGCCTGATCCCGATCCCGTTAGTCGCCTCTAAAGACAAGCATAGTCGTCGTTTAAGGAAAGCACGGGTTGCTGAAGACCTATTCTACCCCGGATCTTCACGGGTCAAGTTTGAATTGGTCCCCACGACACATGATTGTCGTACGAGGCAACTTAATGAATCACGTGGTCAGCCTCGATGACTTTTGCGAAACTTGCGTGTCATCGTAACTAAAGAACAAGCGTTAAAGAACAAGCACCTATTTAACTTCACAGTCTATCGCTTTGGGCAACACGAACTGTCATCCTAGTTCCATCATAAACTATTGTTCCTCAATGGAAACTGATTCGCTTACTTAAGTTGAGTTTTAATGTTAACATTCGAATCCCGCTTTGCTCAGAGGGTACCGTGTGTTCTTTAGCCGTCCTCGCTAATACTTGTTCTGTCTTCTGACTGGACTCAACTGCCGTCCGTGTTCCTCGCTAGAACTCTTCTATCTTCTGACTGGACTCAACTGCCGTCCGTGTTCCTCGCTGGGACTGTTCTGTCTTCTGACTGGACTCAACTGCCGTCCGTGTTCCTCGCTGGGACTGCTCTGTCTTCTGACTTGACTCAACTGCCGTCCGTGTTCCTCGCTGGGACTGCTCTGTCTTCTGACTTGACTCAACTGCCACCCGTGTTCCTCGCTGGGACTGCTCTGTGTTCTGACATGACTCAACTGCCGTCCGTGTTCCTCGCTAGGACTGCTCTGTCTTCTGAATGGACTCAACTGCTGTCCGTGTTCCTCGCTGGGACTGTTCTGTCTTCTGACAGTGCTCTACGCCATGAAGCTACCAACAGCCTATTACTTCCTTCCTCGTTGTTAACCAGCTGTTCCGTATATCTCTACCGGGACTCATTAGGAGGATTAACAGCGCACAAGTACATCTCATCTTGATAAATAGCTGTAAACCACGCGTACCTATCGTCACTAGCTCTAAGTGTGTACACTTTGTTGTAATGAAATTTATACTTGAATAAATATGTGTTTGAAAACGAACCGGTCGCGGTTTTCTTGCTAACGCCATCTTTTACAAGGTTTCATGTTCAAACTTAAATTCTTAGGGAAACCCATGTACTGCATGCATCATGAAAAATATAAAGCTTGATAACAGCCTTATTGAATTCTATTTAAGCAACCAGAGTAAAAACTAGCTTCCCTTTTTTCCAGGCAGAGCATGGAACTTTCACACATTAAGAATTAACTACGTCCTTATGTTAATTGCCTGTGGTGATTACGTTTTAGAATTGGTCTCCAGCAACCCTTTCTTGTTATTCGAGGCGACATGGTTGGGTGTCATCGTACACGACGGCTTGGGGCGTTGATCATAATATAAATCACTGGTTTATCTGGTCCAAACTTGATTATTTACAGATCCCTGTCAAATATAGGACATGCTACCGATTGTGGCGCTTTAATGCCGAGTCGATGTGGTACTAGGTTGTCCACGAGGGTCTCTGTAACTGTTCATCAAACGTACAGTTTAGATTTTCTTACGTACATTGCAGGCTTGGGCATCATTGTTTCGCGTACGTGGAGGTAATAACACTTCTGAGTCCTATGCTGAGATTCAAACCACTGTCCTTCTGATCCGAGGTCGGTCGCCATGTCCACATGACCAAAGAGGGAAGAATGTCATCGTGTGGGGTGACTTTCTGTCATGCTACATCTGCACTTCCGCATATTAGGTTCCTGAGAGTTACTTTGCTCAAATTTGATCATCTTCCCGAGTCCAAGGCGTTAACTGACTATGAAAGTCCAGTTTCCACCCTTGCCGAACTAGGCTGGAATTTCCAGGTCCGTCGTAGCGCCACCAGTGGGTATTATGTGTTATGTCACTTCAATGTCTCTCCTATTGACCAGAAGATTCCATCTTTCATTTAACTTGCCTATGCCTTAACGAATGGCGGCGCCTAGTCAAGATCTCATCGATAATCAAGATCTATGTTATAATTAAAGGGTTCTTACCCAGCAAAGTGCATCAATTGACTTGAGCACCTTGAATAAAAACATGAAAAGATTTTCAATTTTTTTTTATATATCGCCAAGTTGGCTGTACACAAGCTTTGCAAATCCTGCAGTTGACCGAAATATGCACAGTGAAATCCATGTTGTTTACGAACCGGAGACTCGTTAGTCCAGCCAAAATGGAATTCCAGCCTAGTTCGGCAAGGGCGGAAACTGGATTTTAATAGTTAAGTTGACGCCCTTGCCTCTTGAAGATGATATTTGATTTGAACGTGCTCAGTATCACGCTGGGCATGAATGCAGCCGCAATAATTTCGAGTCCCGTGCTGGGATAACATCTACCCATTAGAGACCTTTTTATCCTAGGTCGGACGATTATGAACAAGGCGGTTAATCCAACACTTAGCGTTGTGAAAGGACACTATAGTACCAGTGCCAGACACCGGCGGTGTTTACTGGTTGCTACTTACGCCTAAACATCTCCCCTGATGTGCGAGACAAGAATAATATAATGAACAAACCTAAAGTTAAGTAGTTTAGCATTTGCTGACCAGCCTGTAGTTTGTTGAGACCCGTGAAGACCCCGTTTAGAATAGATCTTCAGCAACCCATGCTTGCCGTAAAAGGCGACTATGCTTGTCGTAAGAGGCGACTAACGGGATCGGGTGGTCAGGCTTACTGACTTGGTTGATGCATGTCATCGTATCCCAACTGCGTAGATCGATGCTCATGATGTCATTCACTGGATTGTCTGGTCCAGGGTCGATTATTTACAGACCGCAGTCATATAGCTGGAATATTGTTGAGAGTGGCGTTAAACCAAAAACGAAACTATTTGATGAAGATTGACGTGGCTTTTCTCGTTCTCGACGTTTGGTATGTACTTTCAACTGGCGATGTCGGATTTATGCCTGGGCTGACCCTTCATTTTCCTACTGTTCTACTTGAGTGACCACTGATTCAAGCATTAGCCGTGTTTTGTGGAATCTTGAAATCGTCTTCACATGCTGGTGTGAACATAACATGAACAAGTACTTTTGCCACAGCCTGTTAGAGTTAGGTTTTCATTGAAGGTACAGATGGAATTATCGACTCAGGCACAAGTTAGGAGCCACATTGTAGAAAATAGATGAAAATTCCTTAAGTTTGCAATTGTATTCCAAACAACGCTCAAATAGGTTCACATTTGCTATTGTCGGCATGCCTACATAGGTCCAAACGCGCGCGCGTAGGACTTTCGTAATTTTGTACTTCGGGTTTGGCAAGAATTTCAGGAATCGTGGAATCTCGTTTATCCCGACTTAGCTGATAATACAAAGAAGGGTGAATAGGGGTTGACGTCACATCAATATCTGGAATAGTCTGGTATAGTACCTGTTGTCGTAAGTGTGCCTGATTTTCCCTGTCGGGGCACCACTCTGCTGTGGGGTCGTTTACAAGCAAACCATCCAATTATCATTAAGCAGTAAATCTCATTAAAACCAGACTTTGTACACTTTCTATCGTTAATATCGTTAAGATCTGAGAGCGAACTTTGACCGCTTCATCTAAATGAAGGCTCCTTGTGCTAGTCAGATGTCAGCTTTCCAAGACGAGACCCGTGAAGATCCGGGGTAGAATAGGTCTTCGGCAACCAATGCTTGCGGTAAAAAGCGACTGTGCTTGGCGTAAGAGGCGACTATCAGGATCGGGTGGTCAGACTTGGTTGATGCTTGTCATCGTATCCCAATTGCGTGGATCAATGGTCATGATATCAATCACTTGATTGTCTGGTCCAGGTTCGATTATTTACAGACCGCCGTCGTATTACTGGAATATTGCTGAGTGCGGCGTTAAACAACCAACAAACAAACAAATCTAAGACGACACGGCCTGGTTTGTATCAGCTCGATTCGGACAGTTCGATTTATACAAAAGAAAACCAAACCAGAACAACACATATTCCTTCGATGGTATTCCCTTTTGGGAGTAAATGCCACGGCGCTCAGAAACGACAGGGTGTATGGCAAATCCACACCATATATTACGTTCTACTTTCGAAGCTAGTCTGAATGCTTCGCTCACTCATACCGAGAATTTAGACGCCTCGACGCCGATTGGCTGATTAGAACGTTAACTGACGTAATGGACGGGTCCTCAGATCTACATGCAGTGATGTATCTTAACGAAGTAAAAGATGTGATATTAATTCATTGATTCAGCAGTCAGTGTAACCACTCTTTCTACCATTTCAGTTGATTCCAATCAAACGTATGACCGAGGTATTGGGAACCTATTGTGTCCTGCATACTGGTATCATATTGTTACCCGCAATCAATACGGAGGTCATACATGTCAGAAGTACTGCGATCATATTGTTCCCAGCCATCAATACGGTGTCATACATGGCCCAGGTATTGATGACATATTATTCCTCGCCATCAATACGGTCATACATTGCAGAAGTACTGTGATCATATTGTTCCCGGCCATCAATACGGTGTCATACATGGCCGAGGTATTGCTGACATATTATTCCTCGCCACCAATACGGTGTCATATATGGCCGAGGTATTGCTGACATATTATTCCTCGCCACCAATACGGTGTCATATATGGCCGAGGTATTGTGACATATTATTCCTCGCCATCAATACGGTCATACATTGCAGAAGTACTGTGATCATATAGTTCCCGGCCATCAATACGGTGTCATACATGGCTGAAGTTATGCTGACATATTATTCCTCGCCATCAATACGGTCATACATGGCAGAAGAACTGTGATCATATTGTTCCCTGCCATCAACACAGTGTCATACACGGCCGAGGTATTGGTGACAGATTGTTCCCGCCACCAACATGGGGGTCATACTTAAATCCATGGACCAAGAAGTTTAATAAGCGAAGGCCAGTCTCACGTGGACCATTCGAGTCCTACTTTAAGGTGAATTACAGGTGAGTAGTTTTTACAGTTATTATTTGGGATTTGCAACACGCGGATTCAAATTTAAAACCGAAGGCGTCTTTCCGACGTAGGGGGCACGGGTGGCCCAGTCGTCTAAGGTTCCGCGATTCGCTGTGCAGAGTTCCGTCCTTTGGGCACGCCAGAAACCTATGATTGTGGGTTCGAATCCCGGTTCGCCCCGATTATGTTTCTAGGTTTGTCAGCACAATACCCGTGCTCGTGGGTTTCACCGAAGTGGTAAACGTCTAATACTTGCATCACGTCGGGCTTTCCTCCCACATT
This sequence comes from Haliotis rufescens, assembly GCF_023055435.1. NCBI lineage: Eukaryota > Metazoa > Mollusca > Gastropoda > Lepetellida > Haliotidae > Haliotis > Haliotis rufescens. The sequence continues at coordinate 31,887,097 of NW_025963802.1, read as the reverse complement.
AAGCTGACACGGTGATATAACTGGAATACTGTTAAAAGAGGCGTTAAACCCAACTCACTCACTTTCCGAAACATGTTTGTATTATGTACCGACTGCAAAACGTTAAATTTCTAAACCAAAATGATTTATTACAACTTGAACATGCTGGGACCACATTCTGTGAAACCAATCAGATTGCCGACATACTCTTATTTGACCTCAAGGCAAAATATACGTTAACCTCTACACAACAAGCGACAAGCCAAACATGACAGCTGGTTTATCAACATTTCGATCTAGGCGTAACAAGCTACGAGTAAAGTAAGTGTTCCACGTAAAATCAGATATAAATGTAATTGTTGCAACACGTCTCATTGTTTTGGAGAGTGTGTTTTAGGGTACACTCCATCAAGCAATGTGGTATACATATTTAAAGATAATTATATTATCAGTGGCAGTGCTTCTAACAGTTGTTTATGATAAAGTATAATCAATCATGCCAGGCGGCGGGTAGTCAAGTCTGTTTATACTTGTTATGATTTTGTGTTTAGAAGTTAGAAACAAACCCACGCATGTTGATTTTTACAGCATTCTGTGATTATCTATTAACAATCGTAAAAGCACGCTATGCGCTTTATTTTCTTTCCGTCAGCATGTTTACGACCGTTTCATGTCCGTTGCCCAGCAACGCATTTATTATCTATTGTTCAGGATAGGAGGATTCTGTCTTTCTGCACGTCTTGATGTGTATCTCCTCTTGGTGAAAATGATAGTCTTGGTCTTTTAGTTGGAACTATTTCAGAACGTAATTTGCCTGGTAAATTGATGTATTGGTACTGTTTAGAACTGTACAATGGATGTTCAAACGAAGCTTGACAATCTTCCGAATTTTACGAATGACTTTGGTATGTTGTCTGAAGTACAAGCTCAAAACGTGCTGACATGACACGTGAGTAAACCTTTCAACATGTATTACGCTTTTTGTAATTGCCATAAGTGTTAATGCACATACTATCCGTCAGCGCGATCATAGAAATACCACTCGTGTGCGCATTCCTTTAAATAGATTTATGACGAAATGGCTTTTGCATTGCGGCGTCGGCATTTAACACAGTGACCATGTACCCCATCGTTGTACGTCATCGTAATTGGGGCATCTACTTGGCGTTAGGCAATCAGAAACAAGTACTGCGTGCTATCCATTTGGAGAATAGCCGAATACAATACAGAAAAATACCTCCGCCATACCAGGTAGATGATGTTGGACATCTGATTGAGTAGATTTCGCACTCGGCCAAAACACGGCATGTCATTTGCGGCGTTTAATATGTTCCATTGGGAGGTGGCGGTTACGATTGGTCTGGTGGTCTTTGTATAAATAAGGCGCCGCATGTCCACGTATAGAGATGCGTCCCTTGGCAGGATCCGGCGATTTCTGAAATGTGACGCTTTTCAAAATCGTTATTTGCTGGCGTCATCGTCTCAATTCATCGTGGTCATGTACGAATGAGAGTGTCTTTAGATGATCAAACATTTATATGGAGAACACTTTCTTTATTGTTATACCGACGTCTCAGGGGCTGCTTCTCCGTGGTGTAGTGGGTGGAACGTCTACCCGCGTACTAATACTACCATACTAAAAGTCGTTTAATGACTAGTATACTTGTCGTTACCATGCTTGGCGCTCGGCATTAAGGGGCTAAAACAAGGACTGGTCGGCTCGGAGTCGATATACTGTGTCTGGGTGGGGTATCCATGTTAAACTGCAGCATCTCAGTGGGCTAGAACTACAATATCGGCATTAGGCCGGGCAAGTACAAGCACACATGCACACAGGTAAATGCACATCGATGTGTAAGTGCAATCATCTTGAACGCGACGTTGAAACTCATTTCACCATTTCACCTGACTTCACCTGTTGAAGCTGTAAGACCTATCCCCCAAACGACGTCATTAAACACTAAAGAAGCTATCATCCATAAACGCTTCATGATGGTTGTTTAACACATTTGGTCAAACATCACGGATCAAATCTGAACCACAATTCGTTTAACCAGCTGATAACGATGTTCCCCATCCATCCCTACGAAGATGTCTGCAACGTCCCACATTAAAATAGCGGATAACGGTGTATGCAACCAAGCTGCTCGTTTTCTTTATACATTGTAGACTCGTACTCAACCCAGCGAATAGTTTTAGCGTGCAAAATCTGCTTATATTTCTGCTGGTCTGTATTTTATTATGCAAGATAGACAAGAAGCATACATATTTCTATGCTTTTGAACACAATTTAGTTTCCTTTCTTCATCTTCCCGAGGCAAAGGCGTTAACTGACCATAAAAATCCAGTTTCCACTTGGGAACTGGACTTTTATAGTCAGTTAACGCCCTTGCATTTGGAAGATGCCTTTCTTGGATAGGCGTTCTCATGCTTCAAGTAATCTCCCTGGCTACGTTTAACCCGCATGTCGAAAACGTTATGTTTATATACCTGCTCGTGCCTGTATAAGACACGAAATCTAGTCATGTGTGTTATACTTGAAATCAAGAAGGAACAATTGATACGCCAAATAAAACATTTAAGCAGCAATCGAGTAGGGATACGTCATGTGCATGGTATGGTATCACTGACTCTCTAACCTGCTTACAAACATGCCATTGTGTGGTTTGTTGTTCCAATACATTCGTCTATCGTCGGCGAACATGTTCATGACATTATATATAAACTTAGGATTATTCTTCTTTTTGGTACGTGTCGATTCCCAAATTGAAACAAAGTGTTAATCTAGAAACCTGAACGTAAAAGAACCCAGTGTGAAACCAACCAACAAACAACAAATAGTATACAATTATCAAATGTATTACAAAATTCAAAGTTTACAAACCAGTACAAATAAGTGCATGCAGCTACAATGGTAGTCAACTCTTGTAAATAGAGTGGTTGTACAATATTCAATGGCAATAAATAATATGATGACAGTGGCCAGTATCAAATACAGAACTACACTGGTGATGACACAAGTCAGTGATACTAATATATATTCATCCAGCGGCGACAGTGGTCAAGCTTCCGAGATGGGCTAGGCAGGGAATCAGGGATGATGAGCGATCCTCACATGCAAGCTGGTTCCACGGAGATGAAAATGCTTGTGAGTGAGAGCTACGTAAACGTGCTCTTGTCTCCTTATATCCTTATATACTCTGTTTCCACAACATCCTATCACCATCCTCGGTAACCGGAAGTTTACACACCACACTAGCGTCTAAATGATATAGTAACTTCCCGACGACTGCTTAGATTAAATGGCACTACATTCCTAAAGACTAATCACTTCCAAAATATAATGCAATGAGCGTCTTCCGAATCTCAACAGAAACAACACAACACAGTTACAATCATCGTTAAACAGTATAATACACTGCTATATAACATTTTACTTTCAGCTTTCGGAGGCTCTCATCAGTCCTTTATCGCAAAACAACTTAACGTGGTAGTATAGGTAACAGAGGGCGATTAGGTACACTTGGGTTAAAGGGGGGACTATGAGCTATGCCTGGCTCCCATCTTCATCCTCGGTCTAAACATTGTAATGAAAACCATTTGTGAAATGTAAAACTGTGTATAGTTAACTGCTTAATTGGTAAGACAGCACGCTATTATCGGTAAAACGGTAACCGTCATACAAACCTTATATGTTGAGAAAATACGTTTACAAGTGTATTTCTTTGAGGTTTTATCAGTTAATATGCATTAATATTTATCTCAGATCAATAATATTTATAGTACGCACTGCTATTTTGGTCTTTAAAAAAGGGCAGTTCGTAAGTTGAAGAAAACATAGCCAGTATGTTAATGGCAATGTATTAATACGTTTCAAAAAACAGACCTAAGTATCGCAATATAATGCAATACATCCCAGACAAAACATGCCATATAAATTGGCAAAAGATGTCATCATTCGCCATTTGATCTAGTACGTAGACTAAGAAAATTTCATTTGCTGGATGTAAGTCAATTTTTACGGGACTGCCGACTCTGGTTCCCCTTTAAAAACCCAAAAGAAACTGTTCGATTCTCATTTTGCTAGAAATGTATGAAGTGCAGTTTTTGTGCCCCCTTGCTGCGTTATTGTTGAAATATGCTAGAAGCAGAGTGAATTACTCACCACAAGCTGCACTACTGACCACGAGAGGTCAAGCAGATGTTTGCGCGAGACGTTCGTGATAACTAAGACATCTGACCTGATCTTAGGAGGACCAAATCAAAATTGAAGCCTGATTTTATTTTAGCCACATTTATTCCTCGAATCATTGACTGCGGTTTTTTGTTGTGGTTGCATTTCTGTTACCACTTCCTGACGGCCTGTTAATAATAAAGTCTGGAACAGTGGAACAGTGGAACAGTGGAACAGATTTGTTTGCTTGTTGTTTTACGCCGAACTCAGGAATATACCAGCTATATGGCGGCGGTCTGTAAATAATCGAGTCTGGACCAGATAATCCAGTCATTGACATCATGAGCATCGATCTATGCAACTGGGATATAATGACATGCATCAACCAAGTCAGCAAGCCTGACCCACCCGATCCCGTTCGTCGCCTCTTACGACAAGCAAAGTCGCCTTTTACGGCAATCATGGGTTGCTGAAGACCAATTCTACCCCGGATCTTCACGGATGCAGTGGGCCAGATCATATCTGGAGACAGACCATCAGATCCACATATTAGTGGGTTCTAAATGCAAGAATGGGATACTAAGGATATATGCTGACTTTTACAATAGGAAAGATGTCTGTCCTTGTTTTACGACGGTGAAACATTGAGTGTGTGTGTGTGTGTGTGCGTGCGTGTTTGTGTGTGTGTGTGTGCATGCGTGCATGCGTGCGTGCGTGCGTGCGTGCGTGCGTGCGTGTGTGTGTGTGTTACACATTATTCTCCCAATGACGCCAACCATTTTAACCCTCTATCCTTCATGGAGATTGACATAGCCATATGTTCAATAAGAGTCTGTATTTCCTTTCTGGGGTCGATTGTGTTCAGTGCGAAGTATAGCCTGCCGGTAACGAAACTTCGATCACTATGCTGTGCAGGTATTGTCGACGGCAATCTTGTAAATGTTTGTTTGTTGTTTAACGCCGCACTGCTTATAAATAGCTGGCATGAGCATGCGCAGATTATGTTATCTGTGGTATAATGTTCACAAGTCTTAGGATCCACATTCACGTAGGCTACGGTTGCGGCTTGGGCGTAAAACGTTATATACTGCATCCTCCAATGGTCAGAATTTGCTTGGTTCTGAGCAGAGATTGTGGAGTTTTAAGTTACAAAATTACATTTCCTTTACATGCCCTGTGCTAATCTCTATGCAGAGAGGGCTAGGTATAATTCATCTTGAAGACAGATAACGGAGATCATATTCAAAAGCAAAACCCACTGTGTAACAAAGTATATAGATTACCACGGTGATACAGTTACACGTACACTGACAACTGCACACCATTGATCGTCAGATATATGTGACCAACCATGGGATAAGGGACCTTATGGGTGAAAAGTCACATTATGACTTCTTGTTGTATTTAACAACTACAGCATCTTGAAGCGACAAAAATAATTCATAAGCTTCAATTCATATTTATTACAGAGATACTTGGCATCAAACATTTGGACTCATTTTCTGCAAAGTCCCATTTTCAGACTTGTAATTATTTATGTAATGTTTGAAGTTTTTTTTATATCATGATTAATTGAAAGTATGTATGTATGCTGAAATCTTTTGAAAAAGAGTTTAGCTATATAAGGAGGGAGTGAGTGAGTTGGGTTTAACGCCGCTTTTATCAGTATTCCAGTTATATCGCGGCGTGTCAGCTGAATGTGGGAGGAAAGCCCGAAGTGATGCAGGTCTCAGACGTTACCACTTCGTACTATATTACGAGTGAGTGAGTGAGTGAGTGAGTGAGTGAGTATGGTTTTACGCCGCTTTTAGCAATATTCCAGCAATATCACGGCGGGGGACACCAGAAATGGGTTTCACACATTGTACCCTTGTCGGGAATCGAACCCGGGTTTTCGGCGTGACGAGCGAACACTTTAACCACTAGGCTACCCGACCATCCCTACTATATTCGGAACTAACGACAGAAAAATAAGATATTTCTGTACAGTCCGCGATTTTTACGTCTTTCTTTAGCACAAGTACAGCATCAGTGTGTCCTTGCACCCGTAAGGCCCCTTTTCTCCTGGTGGGTCACATATGTTGCCTCAGTGTGTTAATCTTTTTAAGGATTGGAACGTTGTTTAATGCTGCAGTATTCCATCTATATGGACCGCCTCCGTGGTCTAGTGGTAGAGCGTCCGCCAGGAGAGTGGAAGGTCCGGGGTTCGATCCCCGTCCGCGTCATACAAAAATACGTTAAAAGATGGTACTTGTTGTTACCCTGTCTGGCGCTCGGCTTTGGGGGGCTAAAACAAGGACAGGTCGGCTCTGAGTCAGTATACTGTGTCTGAGTGGGGTATTCGTGTTAAACTGCGGCATGGTATCTCAGTGAGCTTGTACTATAAATCGGAATCAGACCGGACTGGTACAAGCAGCCACACACAAATGCACGTGCATGCACGTCGCTATATAAGTGCAATAATCTTGGACGCGACGTTAAACCCCATTTCACCTGACCAGCTATATGACGGCGGCCTGTTAACAATCAAGCCTGGAAAAGACAGCCCTGTCACTCATCGGAATCATTTTACCATCCTTGTTTCGTGGTAAATGTTGCCATCTATGAGTTACTGGGATGCAAATTGGCACGGATCTGTTCGTTTTGTGTTATCTGTAATTGGACTCCGTCCCGAGATTTCTGTCTCTTCACGATTTAAAAAGACAAATTAAAAAAATATTCCATAAACGATTTTCTTGGAGTTTCCATAAAGCCTTATCTCCATATAGATACACGTGTAGCACGTTCATCACAGCGTCATACAAGATAACGCTGATATTTTGTCAGAAAATGTAAAACACACACTCAAATGTACATTTCAAACGTTTTTAGTTTCAAGAAGTTGTGAACAAAAAATAGAATTTACGTTAACGAATTCGAAAAAGAACCATTTCTATCAATCGCGATAGTAGGAATGTGTATTTTATCAAATATGTTTACCATATGTTTACCAGTTTTAGATGATGTCATTGCAGACATTTAATATAGAACATACGTAACCAGTGAGCAATCTTGCATCTCCCTTAACCTTTGATACGATACAAAATATCGGAGTTTAAATATAACTGCGAACTATGATAAATACCTGCAAGCTGTTTCGCCACACAACAATACGATTCAAAGATATGTAAATTGTTGAAATGATCTTTCAGTGGGTGGGGTTTTCGTAGGTTTCGTCGTTATTGGGTAAAGGGTTAACTGCGGAAATGTAATTTGTCAAAGGTCTGCTAAAAATAAGAGACGGTCAAGGCAGTGAATTCGACCAGTTCGAATTTACAGGTTCATAACTTTTGACAAATTCATATGCATAACGATTCAGATTGACAAAACACTCTCAACAAGACTGTATGACAAGAGGGATGGCTTCAACTTTCCAATAGTCAACTTTCCCTTCATTTCGAGCAATATTCCAGCAGCTCCAGTCTTTGGTGTTTACATTTCGCAACTTTTGAGATACAATCGAGCATAGTCTTTCTACCAAGATTTCAAAGAGCGGCATACGGCTCTTGCTTATAAGTTGTTTGATCAAAGTAAAGCTTTCAAAACGTTTTATGGTAGACATGTGGAGGACATTTCCAAATATGACGCATCAGTGACAAAAATGATGCCCTATTTTGACTTGTACCATATGTTCCCATGTTTTTCAGGTGAACATGTGACTTGCCTTTGCATGTGTTTGTGTACCGGTGGGGCAGGTTACGCTCACGTTTTCGCGAACACCTGGTATCATCACTATTTGATAGTGATTAAAAAACACCATCTTCCCGAGGCAAGATAGTTAACTGACTTTAAAACCGAACTAGGCTTGAATTTCTGGGCTCGATCGTAACGCCACCAGTGGCTATTACCAGTTATGTTCCTTCTAAGTCTCTCCTATGGACCAATCAGATTCCACCTCTCGTATCACTTGCGTTTGCTTCACACAAAATGGTGGCGCCCAGTCAGGACGATCTGATCAAGATCTATATTGTGATAAAACGGGTCTTACATCGCGAAATGCATCAAATCACGTGAGCACCTTGATTAAAAACGTGAAAAGGTTTGGAAAATATCTGCTGTCAACGAGTTGGCGGTGCACATGGTTTGCAAATCCTGCAATCGACCGAAATCTGCATGACAGTTTACGAACCGGATTTCGATTTCGGTGCGCGATTTGATTGGACTATGCATAGACTCGTTAGTCCAGCCAAAACTCCATAATACCAGCCTAGTTCGGCAAGGGTGGAAACTGGACTTTTATAGTCAGTTAACTCTCTTGCCTCGGGAAGATGCATAAACACATGCTCATGATAGTCGGAATTGTACAATCGACTTTGCTTACGGCCAGGTTCGCACAGTGCCGATTATGGCTCCCGTTTGAGATCAGACAGCGCTACGACACGAAAAATGAACGCAGTCGTCTCCGTTCGCAACATACTCCTGCGGATCGGGAAAGGTCCAGAGAGGTCGGCCAAGCACTCCCGACAGTATGGTGCGTCCCGTAACATTCGGGAAACTCAGCCGATTTTGTCTAGTCGGATTACAATCTTGTCTTTGTCGTGACAGATTCTTCTGTATCGGATCAAAATTGTAAACTGTCAAGTGTTGTCTGGACGGTGTCCTGTGAATCGGGACGCTGTCGTGATGAACGGGCATGAATTGTTCATTGCCGTTTCTTGTCGATTTAGTCCAGATTGCGTCAAGATCTTGCCGAATGCGAACCGTCTTTGTCGGTTCACTGTCTGGTCACTGTCTGATCTCTGTCGGGTCGCATTCGGGAGAATCGGGACGCTGTCGGGACAGATTCGGTCGTTTTGTACCATGCGGAAGATACAAATCGGATCAGATTCGGATTGAGAACGGGAGAATCGGGACGAATTCGGCTGGAAACGGCTGAATCGGGACGCTTCCGGAACAATATCTGCTTGTTTGTGAATTTCCCGCCACGAATCACAGGATCTTGATCAGACTTTTAACAAATTTTAATCGGGAATAGCCCCATAAGGTACGGCAGTAAATATACTGAGTGTGTGACTGAGCCTATGCAGAGATGTCTAATGAATATGCCTTTAGAGGATATCGTAAGTCCATGTCATTCAAAGAATAATTCTGCCTACTACTCTTTTAAACGTAGAATATTTGTATTTTAACTTTTAGCTAACTTTGCATACAATCGCCAGTTGCTGAAGGGATGATGTAAATCCTGCTGGGGTCCATGCAGGTAGCAAAGGTACTGTAAGTCCCCATGATCCCAAGTATGGTGGTCTACCTTCAGTTGCTGACGATCTATAGCCCGTTTTTATATTGTGTCGTCTGTTATAATCTGATTATTTTATTGTTCTAAAACTAGTTTTACAATTAGCATCTGTGATATATTGCTAGTTGTTGTACTGTCCTTCGACGACAGGTCTTAACATATTATATAAATGCATAACTTGCTCAAGTCACGATATGGCTGAAATAATGCCGATGTGACTTTAAATATTAACTCACTCACTCACTCTTATGAATATGGAAAGGGTCTTGTCGCTGTCTTCACATACTTTACCACAAATGGTGTTGGGAGTAAGGAGCATACAAATAAATGTCCATGATATTCTCCATTGTGCACACTGACCGGGCTCGTGGTGGCCGGGGCAAAATCAGTAATGGGCTCTATTAAAACGTTACGCAGGGAGGATTAGCGATGCATCTGTAAGTATTAAAGCCCAGTATATATCGGATAGTGAGTGAGTGAGTTGGGTTTAACGCCGCTTTTAACACTATTCCAGTTATATCGCGGCGTGTCAGCTTAATGTGGGAGGAAAGCCCGAAGTGATGCAGGTCTCAGACGTTTACCACTTCGGTTAAACCCACGAGCACGGATATGGTGCTGACAAACCTAGAAACATAATCGGGGCGAACCGGGATTCGAACCCACAATAATAGGTTTCTGGCGTGCCCAAGGGACGCAACTCTGCACACCCCACCGCCCTTCAAATGGTACAGCTGAATGTTATTTATAACGAATTGATGCTGTGTAACGTGAAATCCCGAAGTGATTTGAGCACATCGTAACATGACATCAACACAAAACAAATTCCACATTAATCACTCGAGTCTTCAAATTTTCAACCTGATAAAATAAACTGTTCTCAGGGTTTTCAAAGTCCAAGTCAATTGACAACAGGTTTTAATACTGAAATGAACGTCCCCTTGATATGTAAAACCAGATGAAATACAAGAAAGAGCGTGTCTGTATTTTTCCGTAACCTTTCTCTCAGAAATTTCTTCGAGCATACCAACATTTTCACAATGAAGCGGGCGGTCGGGTAGCCTAGTGGTTAAAGCGTTCGCTCGTAACGCCGAAGACCCGGGTTCGATTACCGACATGGGTACAATGTGTGAAGCCCATTTCTGGTGTCCCCCGCCGTGATATTGCTGGAATATTGCTAAAAGCGGCGTAAAATAAAACTCACTCACACTCACTCACAATGAAGTTTTAGGCTTTTTGGAGATGTCGCAAACCTAAGGAATTACGACGTAGAACTTTTGAACTGCTCTTTAAAAATTGATGCTCTACAAAGCAAGCGTTCACGGTCAAATCTATGATTATACGACGCTTCCTCCACTATTGGCCGCTTTTATCCTGTTTGGTGGATATTCTTATTGTTGATGACTTCTGAAATATATCTGCTGTAAAAACAATTTGTTCCCCGTCTTTTCAGAGGACATAACATGACATGTCTTCAAGCAGTGACCTAAATAACATTCTGTATTCGCCCACTGTATTATATGCATTTACAAGCCCTGACGCCCACTCGTCAAATCGACAGCGCTGCTTAGGCGTTCTAAAAACCATTACCATAGGTTAAAATCCCATAGCCGCTCTAATCTAGACAACATCTAGTCTCTGAAATGAACATATTGTACAGAAAAAACAGTTGTTAAATTATCTTAATAAAAATATGATAAAAAGGAGCCCAGAGGCTCTCTTCATTTTCAGATACTGCAGTAATCTAGACTTGCCAAACATTATAGACTTGCATGGGCTGTATTTGATATATTTGTAGCAAGGTGTGTAAGAAAGACTAAATATGACCATGCTTCTAGGCTTGTCAACAGCATTCCTGCGCTACTGGGTTTCACCAAAGTGGAAAACGTCATGAACAGCATCATTGAGTTTAGATCACGTGGTCACAACCCGACAGCGGATGGGAAGTTAGGTTACCGGCTATATTTAGCAGCGTGTGCAGCGCACGTGCATCAACCAAGTCAGCGAGCCAGACCACCCGATCCCGTTAGTCGCCTCTTACGATAAGCATAGTACAGGTCTATGGTGGCCGAGAGGGGACATCGCTTACTCGCTTTCTCGCTCTATCGCTTTCTCGCTTTCTCGCGGTTAAGCAATATCCCCTCTTGACCACTACAGGGGCCGCATGTGATATCTGCTGCAATTATTTATGGCCCTATTCAGTTGTATGTGACCATCACGCCGAATGCAGGTGGCAGATCATGGCAATACGCTCTAAATAAATCAGGTTAAAATCTAAATATATACTTTTCAAAAGAAGTTAAGAAGACTATGGTTAATTAGTCATGGCTGATTGTTTTGCAAAAATACAATCTTATAATTGTGGGTGTTCTATAACTTGTTTTCGGTAGTATATGATGTTACAGTGTGTCATAAGGTTGTCCGTAAATGTTCTTTTTGACATTTGATGTATGTTTAACTTGAATTGTGTTTCTTGTCTTGTGCAAATCTACAAATATATGTACTTGCATATAGTAATTTGATAAACACCGCAGTGAGTGAGTGAGTGAGTGAGTGAGTGAGTGAGTGAGTGAGTGAGTGAGTGAGAATGGTTTCACGTCGCTTTTAACAATAATCCAGTAATATCAGGGGTAACACCAGAAATGGGCTTCACACATTGTACCCATGTGGGGAATCGAACTGGGTCTTCGGCTTGACGATCGAACGCTTTAACCACTAGGCTACCCCACTGCCCCCATCGCTGTGGCGTTACCACAGTTGATATGTGTGTGTGTGTCCGACTCATTGTCTGTGTAAAAAGGTAGTAGATAACAACATAACTCACATCAGAACGCACAATTGTTAACCATACAGTTTAAATGGAGAGAGAATTGCTACATAAATATGTATATTCCTGCCTGAGCCTATACTATAATTGGATATCTAGTCTCTCCTGGCGTGAAAGTTCAACTTTATTTTACAAGCACTTTAGCATTAAATTTATATTCCCGAAGACAGTTTGATCGAAAGTCATTATAAGAAACGACTTGTTTTTAAAAAATATTTACAACGCATTTCATTTCTATTGTCCAAGGAATGGGGTTACGGGTTAATGACGCTCTCGAAAGTCGTATATGTGACTTAAGGTAGAGACATATATCTAATCCATCTGTATTTTGTAAGGGAAACAACTGTGTACATGCATGCATAATGTACATACAACTTAATGAACATAATTGTGATCCCGAAATCGGACGAGCACATATTCGGCTTCAATTCCAAATCTAATTACCGAAAAAAATAATTCTTTGGACGTTGCAAACAATACAAACTGGCTAATAAAACTGACATATATGATCTCCTTTTTATCAGTTTTAAGTTTGATGGAGGAATGGGGGGGGGATACTATGAACAAAATGAAAATATGAACAGTGACTATCTGTATTCTTTGAATCTTGCTTATTTATTACACTACAAGAAAATATGCAAGCTAAACGAGAAAAAATTACGTGTGTATTTTGTAACATATTTATCTACTACAAGGTGTTTAAAAAATATAATCATAAGAGGCAAAATAGCGGTGAGAATTACAGGATCACTAAATATCAGCAAAAACCGTTTTAATGTACGGCATTATGGGAAATATCATAAATTCCCGTATGCGTATGCATGTGTCTGTGGGTCGATGAGCTTGTACTGCGTTATGTAATACTTCTAGCTTCAAAACTCGACCGGCGTGGTCAGACAAAGACTAGATTAGATCATCTGAGGAACGAACGGATTGCACGGGGGTGGGGTGGGTTCGGGGAGGGGGGGTGGGGGGTGGGGGTGGGGTGGGGTGGGGGGTCGTTGTGGTGTCGGGTGATGTGGGTTTTAATCATAAAAATACGTGGGGAGTCATTCTTTTACATCTGGTGACCTTGTCGAACCATCTAAAACGCTCTATTCTTGTTTTGTTAGGCACGGTGTCCATCCCATTTTTCCTCGAACTGCGCACTAGGCCCCGTTCCACAAAGCGATCTTAGCGCTAACGCGATCGTAATTCCCTTGCTTTAACATAGACTTACGACAATAGTAGCGCTAAGATCGCTTTGTGGGACGGGGCCCAGATAGTTGTGTCCTTCTGGACACCAAATAGAACCTGCCTGCTCTCTTCTGCACGTTGTCTATCTCTCTGTGGGCGTATAAACAGAATGAGGTCAACCATTTACGTACATTTTGGACCCGTGAAGATCCGGGGTAGAATAGGTCTTCAGCAACCCATGCTTGTCGTAAAAGGCGACTAACGAGATCGGGCTCATCAACCAAGTTATTAGACTCGATTATTTACAGACCGCCGTCATATAGCTTGAATATTGCCGAGTGCGGCGTTTATAAACAACAACAACAACAACAACAACAACATGAGACACTTTAATACTAAATACTAAATAATACTTTAATAACAGTAATTTTTTATTAAATGAGTCGGTCCTCATGAGTTGTATATAGAACCGACGTTATGGGGATGTGGTCAAAATGGGTACTGAATAAGATTACTATTAATAAGTATAGATATCGAATTCGCGATATTGATTGTCCATAGCAAATATTAAGTTACTTAACATGGGATGGGACTGTTTTAGGATTTTAGCAATATTCAACAGCAATAGCACGACTGGGGGCATCAGGGATGGGCTTACACATTGTGCCCGATTGGGAAATCAAACCCGGACATTTGGTGTGACGAGCGAACGCTTTAACCACTAGGTTACCTCACTATCACCTTTTGATTGTTTTTTTACGCCGCACTGAGCAATGATTCAGCAATATGACAGCGGTCTGTAAATAATCAGACAATCCAGTGATTGACAACATGAGCATCCTAACCTACGCTATTAGGATACGATGACGTGCAGCGAGTCTTACCACTGCGTGGTTGTGTGAATGAGATTGGTTTAACCCCGCTTCAGCAGTTTGCAAGTCATGTCACGTCGTGCCAGCATACTGTGGAGGTATCCAAAAGTGGCGCATATCTTAGACGGTTACCTGTAGCATTTGTTTGTTTGTTGTTCAACGCCGCACTCAGCAATATTACAGCTATATGACGGCGGTCTGTAAATAATCGAGTCTGGACCAGACAATCCAGTGATTGACATCATGCGCATCTATCTACGCAATTGGGATATCGATGACATGCATCAACCAAGTCAGCTAGCCTGACCACCCGATCCCGTTAGTCGCCTCTTACGACAAGCACAGTCGCCTTTTACGGCAAACATAGGTTGCTGAAGACCTATCTACCCCGGATCTTCACGGGTCGTTACCTGTAAGCAGGCCAGGGGTCGTCATAAGGACGAATCTGGTATTCGAATCCACGATCCTTCAATCATTGTTTTTGTTTGTTTGTTGTTCAACGCCGCATTCAGCAAAACTCCATCTATATGACGGCGGTCTGTAAACATTCGAATCTGGACCAGACAATCTCTTCAGTCAATGTACGCCGAAGGGGCGTAACAGTGAACCGAAAGTGTCTGTGCCTCAGATTTCCCTTGCCCCAAGTGTAAGGACTGACAATTATGGCGAATAGACCTTTATCAACAATGGTAAGCTTGTTACAATCCACCAAGGGTTCAAGTAACCATTTCTCCGCGAATAAATATGTGCGCAAACCGAAACGCAGTCCCAACTTACAGAGAATCTGCAGTTCCAAGCTTTCCGCACTGACAATACCTCGCATGTGTTTCTCTGCATCCCAGCACAAGGGCAAATAAAGCGCTTTAGACAAGTACGTGATGCGTGTACTGATGACCTTTTAGCTTGTCAGAGATATACAAATACTTGTATTCAAGGTTCAAAGGTCACGGCTGCCATCTCTCTACCTCCTCGCAGGGTGTCATGTTGTCCCTGCTGTGCCTTGCATCACAAACCATTGATGAATAACTTAGCACACAAAATTCCGTATTCCTTGCCTAAATCTTGAATAAAGCAACTTTGGGGGTTTTTCAGCTCAGTGTTGATTCAACATCGAAAGAGGGTAGATAAAAGAGTATTTTACTGGGGATTTTGAGCGATACTACTTTTTTAAGGCGCAGTGTTTCTAGAATTGTATGCTTTGCTGTTTGGCAAGTATAGGTTCATAAAATAAATAAAAAGTTTTAAGAAAATGTATAGGTTCATGAAGCATCAATCTGTTGCGAACTGAAAGAGGTATGAGTGAGTGAGTGAGTATGGTTTTACGCCGCTTTTAGCAATATTCCAGCAATATCACGGCGGGGGTCACCAGATATGGGCTTCACACATTGTACCCATGTCGGGAATCGAGCCCGGGTTTTCGGCGTGACGAGCAAACGCTTTCACCACTAGGCTACCCGACCGCCCCTAAAGATGTATGAACGTCTGTGTAATGGAATAGGAGGCGTGGTTAGAGGGCCAATCTGCGGATTTCTATAAAAGTGGTATTAAAAGCTTGAAGGACAAATGGATTAAATGTATTGAGGTGAATGGAGATTATATTGAAAAATAAAAGTGCAAAAGATATTCGGCGACTTGGTCTTATATTGAAGTTGCAAAACTTATTGAACGGGGGCCGCACGCACACGCACACACACACACACACACACACACACACACACACACACACACGACTCCGACCATCACACACACATACACACACACACACACACACACATATACATGACATGACCTTGTTTTAGCCCCTTAATGCCAAGCGCCAGGGCAGGGTAGCAACAAATACCATCTTTTGGTATGACGCAGCCGTGTGTCGAACTCACGACTTTCCGTTCCCCGGGCAGACTCTCTAATTACACCACGTGGCGGGGTATAGGGCGAGGACTACAATATACAGTCTATAAATAAATCACAATCTTACGATCAAAACTTCATTCATAGATCTCAGCTGTAAAATAGTGCATATGATTGGCTTTACACATTGTACCCATGTGGGGAATCGAACTCGAGCCTTTGGCGTAACGAGCGAACGCTTAACTGCTAAGCTCAGTGAGTGAGGGGAGGCTGTTACCGGTAACATCCCAGCTGCAGTACGGCTGCATGTGAATACTCTGGCCCAGGCAAACCAGTTCAGCGCATGAGGTGAAATGGCGAAAGATCATTTCGACGTGCCGAGATAATACACCGGAGTTTCGTCCCTTTAATGCCGAGCACCAGACAGGGTATAAACAAGTACCATCTTTTAACGTCGTTTGGTATGACGCACATAGTCTTCAGCCCTGCTGGCACGTCAGTACCACTAACAATGAGGTGTGAAAATCCCATGCGTAAACATAATTTACAAGAAAGCTTTTTATGCAAAATTTTATTCCGTTTGGAACAAATCAGTGTGTAACAGTATGATTAAAAAGAATATTATGCAAATATATTGTGTAAAAAGTGGAGATTTACATTTGATATGTTAGCTGACAGAGCCTTATTAAATTATCATACACACAATAAACCCGTACCTGATTTCAGAATCAAGACCTGCAGTAATCCGAAATATTGGAATATTAAACATTCAATGATACTTTGTAAAACATTTTTTGTCGTACCCACGGTATACTTCGAGAGAGGGATACTGTTCGAGAAAAGTCACAGCATCAAGTGGAAAATATCAGAATGTCTTTGTGCCCATACATCTGTTGCAAATGAGACCTTCCATCCCATGAAGAAGTGCGGCCATTTGTGTAACACAAACAAATGTGAGAAACAACTAAAAAACACTCCAAAAATAATTCGTGAAAATCCGTAAAACGGGCACAGCCCAACAAGGAACAATGAATGTTGAAAGTTCAAAGTTTATATTCCAACAATGTATTGTAGTTATTCCCCATATATTTAACATTGAGTTTCGCCAAAGTATTTGGGGGGTAATTATTACTGAGGTCCACAGTGCCTTCAAATGTACCTGGCTCGGTCTGTTCAAGCGGGTTCCAATCATTTCCCACCTTCACCTGCACGTCTTTGGCCTTTGGAACGTAGACCTTGAACCCAACAGGCTCTCTGGTACCTTTGGGGATGCTGTAGGGCTCGAAAAGGTAACAGCCATCTTTCCACTGAGGGTACTGTTTCGGGAAAGGCTGGACATCGGCGGCCAGCCCTGGACAATAGACAACATAGTTGATGACTCCTTGCATCTGAGGTCCAGCCTCGCCCGACGGGAGGGCGTAGATTTGGAATTTATAGAATCCTTGAACTGGTGGCCGGAGAAGAAAGCAGAAATTGGGACCTTGAATTCTGACAAGGCTATATTCATTACACTCCTTTTTCGTCCCCATGGAAATCATTTTCGTCGTCATTCGAATCTTTTCTGATGTTCCGATGATTATCTCGACCCGATCCGAATCCATTTTGATAAAGGGATCAGGGTGGGAAACAGTGATTAATCCATAGCTGTCAAACTTCATTTGCTTGCCCAGGTATCCATCAGTGAGATACGGTAGCTCGATATCCTCCTGCATCGCCATGTTGCTGCCGTTAGCTTTGCCGGTTGATATTTAATGTGAAATACACACCAGACAGATGTGCACGCGCTTTGCTTTGAAGGCAGTACGCCGGTCTATATCACCGAAAGCTCTGGCTTTGGGGCAGCTCCTGACACAGACCAACACACGTCTTTATAGTGTTGTTTAAACAGTCCGATGGATATGAGTTGAAATAACGCTTCGGGCGTTGGAGAGGTATATCTCGACAATACCATGCATGGGCTAAACAAGGAGAACTTCGCAGGCAGACGTTTTCTTCATTAGTCACTGTTATCTCAATCGTGCAGCACGGATATGTGTAAATAAACCTTTTTTGTAAGTTGCGCGAAATGCTCAACCGGTTTACTCACTTGTTTAAAATGTCGTCTGATGTTTGAGGAGCAGACGACACTCTTATCTCCAGGTGTGTCCTTGCTTCTGCGCCAGTACTCGGGCGTTGTAGCAAATGAAGTTTAATTCGAAGGTACGATAGGTCATACTGTCTTTCATCGGTTTAGCCTTGGCCTTTGAAGACAAACCAGTTACATGTCAGTTATCTTCCATTACGCCGTTCGTTAAGATTCTAAATACAGCGATACCTTTTGACATGCTGATAAATATGAAAACAACGTTCATATTTGATACCGGGATTTCATAATAACATGATTATATATCGCTGTTTGGGGCGTATGAGATTATGTTATCTCTTGGCGTTAGAGATTCCACTAATTACTGAGTTATACACCACTGTGAGACGGCGCCACGCACAGGGGAAGCTCGTGTTTCGCATGCCTTACTTGTAAGCTGTACCTGTATGTACGCGATGTTTACTGCAGAGCCAAAGTAGCCTCAGCTTAACGGGAAACGAGGGGAAATAGCACCGGGAGTGAGTGAGTTTGGTTTTACCCCGCTTTAAGCAAATAGCACTAAGAGAAATAACATGTGAGATGAGATGAAATGGGGGTTAACGTCGCGTTCAAGGTTATCACATTTATGTACGTATGTGTATGTACTAGTCTCGGCTAATGCCGGTATTATAGTTCTAGCTAACTGAGATACTATCCCGCAGTTTAACATGAATACCCCACTAAGACACAGTATACTGACCCCGAGCCGACCAGTCCTTGTTTTAGCCCCTTTGGGCCGAGCGCCAGACAGGGTAACAACAAGTACCATCTTTTAACGTCTTTTGGTATGAATCTAGTTGTAAGTTCGGAGATCGAACAACCGACCCTCCGCTCTCAGGACATTCGTGACCAACCACTGCCATTCCGGAGCAAACCGAATGGAGACTCGTGACTCTCTCGAAGCATTCGTGACCAACTCGTGTTATTCCGGGACAAGCCGAATAGCGACTCGTGCCCCTCTCATGGCAATTTTTGCGACCGGGTTCCGTCTTAGCGCAAACGGGCATACCTAAAACAATTGTCAACTCGTTGCGTAATGGTTCACATATATTTCCCCATAGATTATATATATTTCAGAAGCAATTTAAAGCACATCTGGACGTGCGGAATTATACAGTATGATTGAACACATTTAAATGTATCTTGGGTATATTTCTAGATGCAAGACATATGTAAAATCAAAAAATTATTTCTGAGGGATTCTTTGACGAAGAACTTGAAATCACACGCGCATTCTGATTGGTTTGTCGTATTTTCGCACATAACATTCATCGATAATGGGACGAGTCTTCTTGCAGGTTACGGAAAGGGGCGAGTGGTGACGAATGTCTATCGAAGGTTTCCACATTGGCGTATGAACACGAGAACTACTTCCAACAAGAACGATCAGAATTCATATTGTACCCGCATCGTATAGTAAAATTAATGTTGGCGTTACGATTATTTCTGTTGTACAAGTATTAAACCTCTATGATATAAATATATTCTTTTGTACAAATTGAAAATTTTATTATAAATTGTATATTTATATACTTATCCTATCTCACACTATGCATCTCTCTTTCTTCTTTCGATTCTGAGTGGAAACGTATCTGAAATAAAAGTTTCCAGCTTCTAAAGTTAATTTACCCCGTCATACCTCACATCGTCACGGTCACCTCCAAGATGTGGGTCATGCGCCGCGCTATGCATGCTGGTTGACCTTCTTGCACTGATCACGTGTCTATCCCAGTCAACTCATTCTCTTTCAAGAGCATATAGACTAAGGAATTGCGATGTGGGGATGGACGGGTGGGCATATAACGTGTGAGATAGGATAAGTATATAAATATACAATTTATAATAAAATTTTCAAATTTTTAAACTTATCCTATCTGACACTATGCATTTTATCCCATGGTTGGATGGTGGGGCGCAACTCCCTTGTCTATAGATCACAACCGTAGGATATTTACGAGGAAGCTGGAACTTAACAGTGGTACAATACTTAATACAGTAACACAGTTAAGTGTCGTAAGACAAAAACAAAAAAACAAAAAACAACACACAAAAATAACAACTCGTAGACAGGATAAGAAGAACACTCTCAAAGGAATGTTGAGATCCTGATACGCGAACAACTGAAACACAATAAGTCGGGTACAACATGTGTAACATGTTCAAACGTAATCAAGCGTAATCGCATGTCTAAAACGAACGAGTACGACTTATATTCGAGAGAGTATACATCCAGTCGTCGAATCTACAAAACGGGGTATTCCTATCTCCAGAGGACGATAGGTTGGACCCGCTCGGCATCTCTTTTATCGCTTCGTCAAACCCTCAATCATGTCAGTGATTGAATCCATGGGTAAAAAACGAGAAGAGGAAACGATCAACAATATCCACAAAAGGATCATCGATCCGTTACTCATCACACATACCTAAAGTAGAGGTGTTTGAAATAAGGGATCGGGACACCGAAATCGACTTCAAGTTGAAGACCAAGGTCTCTACAGACGAGTGATTATACCCTCCAACCGGATACTCAGTCTGGGAAGCCCGAATGAATACAATAAACACCAATAATCATGACAAATGTTTATTATAAAAAGAGATGGATGTAATGTAATGAAAATCTGGTTATACATCTCCCTATCTGCGCAGGTGTGTCTTGGAGATCTGTTGTGCGAGTACCAAGGGTCCAAACTGGTGAAGGCCTTGAACGTCCGTCACTGAGATGTCTCGGAGGTAATGGGGTGCGAACACGGTATCGGATTTCCAAAAACATCCCTCCATAATTGCGGTCAAGGAGCAATTACTGTGAAGTGCCATGGTGCAAGCGACAGCACGGGTTTCGTGAGGATTAGATGCGACTGGAGCAGGTAGGCCAGCGAAGGTGTAGGCTCGAAGGATAACTGAGCGTATCCAAAACGAGATTGTGGTACGGGATACCTCCGTAGTAGCTGCCGCAGAGAGCGGGATGAATAACCTCTTACGTAATCGACGAAGTGGTTTCGCCGCTTCCAGATAGATTCGAAGTGCACCTATCGGACACAACGATATGTCTTCGTCAGGGTTTAAGAGGGCAGTCAACGGTGGGATACTGAATAGTCTCGGGTTGACCAGGGAGTTGATTTTTGGCGATGAAATCCCATCGTAGTCCCAAAAATACTTTCCCATGTGCAGTTCGTTCGAAACGCACTCTGTTGACGTCTAAAGCGTGAATTTCACTCACTCGAGCCGCCGTTGCAAGGGCCAGAAGGAAAACTGTCTTCAAAGAAATGTGTTCGAAATCTTTCTCGGCGAGAGGTTCGTACTCGGCCGACGTTAGATGGCGAAGTATGATGTTTAGATCCCAGGTTGGTCGTCGAAAACGTGATGTTTGGTCCGCCAACTTGTACGATCTGATCAATGATTGTAATTCGGCGATTGTTGAAATCTTAGTGCCCGTTGTAGTTGCGATGACAGAATTGATCGCAGCTAAATAGGTAGCTAGAGTCGAACCTTTTAGTTTACGAGATGGTCGAAGATAGTGAAGGTATTCAGCAATTTGTTGCGGGGATGCCGTGGCAGGTTAGGAAATGTCATGTGAATGACAAAACGATTCAAATGCCTTCCATTTATGGTCATATAGTGCTTTAGTAGATGACCTGTGCGCCCCCGCAATGGTCTTGGCCACGCGCCAAACGCATAGATTGAGGGTTGTTGGCGACGGATGACGGAGCTGAGAGTGTGGTTGATGCAGAAGATCGTCCCTTACAGGTAGATGGTAAAACTTTCTGTCTGCGAGACGAATGAGCGTTATGAACCAACTGCGTGTTGGCCAGTAGGGCGCGACCAAAAGTAGAGTGAGGCGATTGGTCGTTGATATCTTCTGTAGAACCCGATGTAGAATGCCGGTTGGGGGAAAGGCGTAAGCATGTAGTCCTTCCCATGGGATTGCTAACGCATCGTGGTCCCAGGCTAGGGGATCTGGGATAGGAGATACGAACCGGGATAGCTGAGTATTGAAGCGGGTTGCGAAGAGGTCGACGTCTGGGCACGGAAATAACTGGCAAATCCACTGAAAAATCACGGGATGTAGACGCCATTCCGTGGGAGATGGTTTGTCGGGTCGGGACAGGGAGTCGGCTATGAGGTTGGCGATGCCGGGAATATGTCTCGCTCGAACTTGAATGTTGAGTGAGTCGATCAGTTTGAAGAAGTCGAGTGCTAGAGATAGAAGTGACGTTGACTTGGTGGATCCCATCTTGTTTATGTACCACACGACCGATAGGTTGTCTGACTGAATCATTAGTGTGGAGGACTGAAGGAGTGTTGACCAATGAGACACTGCCAGAATCACTGCTTTGAATTCTAGATTGTTGATGTGAAGCTGGCTTTCTTCTTATGACCACCGCCATGCCACTTGTAGGTCTTGGCAATGAGCTCCCCATCCGACGGTTGAGGTGTCGACGAACAGGTGGGGGGTCGGGCTGAATGGTTGCAAGGAGACTCCTTCGCAGACATTTGATGGAGTTAACCACCATTTGAGGTGTGGGTGTAGATGGTTTGGAAGAGATATTAGAACCTGACAATCGTCGTCCTGAAGGAAGGGCTTGAGGAAGCACTGGATTGGCCGTAAGTGAAGTTGACCTCTCTTGGTGAGGGCTTGTGCTGATGTTAGGAGACCGAGAAGTTGTTGCCATTGACGTAAGGAAATTGGCTGTTTGAGTGCCAATGGGACGAGGCGTTGGATTTTCTCCCAATGATCTTGGGGTACAAACATCTTGCCCAGACTCGTGTCAAAGAGGGCTCCGATGAACTGGAGACGTTGTGTTGGAATAGTTTCGGACTTTTTTGGGTTGATGATCCAACCTAGTTGATGAAGTAGGTGTTGAGAGAAATCGAGGTGATGAAGTAGAGTGTTCGAATCCTTGTTGGCTTGAATGCAGTCGTCGATGTACGTTTCTAAGATGATGCCGCGAGTGTGTAGAACTTGACGATGGGTTTTGTGAGGCGAGTAAATAGCCACGGGGCCGAAGAAATTCCAAATGGGAGCACTCGCCATTGGTAGTGTTTGCCTAGGAACACAAACCGAAGAAATTGGCGGTGCTCTGGCAGGATAGGGACGTGTAAGTACGCGTCTTGTATATCTAGGCTGATCATGAAGTCGCCGGGATGACTGACTGACTGACTGACTGAGTATGGTTTTACGCCGCTTTTAGCAATATTCCAGCAATATCACGGCGGGGGACACCAGAAATGGGCTTCACACATTGTACCCATGTCGGGAATCGAACCCGGGTCTTCGGCGTGACGAGCGAACGCTTTAACCACTGGGCTACCCGACCGCCCCTCGCCGGGATGAATAATCGTTCGTAGTAGAGCAATTGATGTCATGCGGAAGTGTGGAGGAGTCTCTAGGTATAGTTTGTTGAAGGTTTTCATGTTGAAGATGAGACGTAGTTGAGGACTGTTTTTCTTGGGAACCAGAAAAATTGGAGAATAGAACCCTGGTGTCATTGGCTGAGTGCCCAGACACTCTATTGCGTTCTTTACAAGTTACGTGTTTATGGTGTCTATGAGAACTGGAAGTTGTTTGGCTGGATACAGATGTTGAGGCGGTTTGCACGTCGTCGGAGGTGTGGTGGCAAGAGGTAGAAGATAACCTGTTTGTAGGAGACGAGACACATATGGGTCGTCTAGGATGGTCCAGTTTAAAGCGAACGTGCCTATTCTTCCGCCTACGGGAGACGAGAAAATCGGAATGGCTGGAGTCGGAAGGTCCCAGTCGTTCTGCTGTTGTAGTGAGTCATTTGTGGTTAGTGTCTCCTGGCTTAGGAGAGTTAGTGTTTCCTTTAGTCCCTGAAAAGGAGACGGTGCGTCCGCCTGATCCCTCCTCGCTGATGTTGGCGTGCTCGGCCACGGCCACGAAAAAAAGCAGACCTATTACTCAAAACTTCTCTAAGGTTTGGCCGTCTTCGGTCTTTCCTTTGTTCTTCCAGTTGATTTTTCTGGAGACGAAGTAAGTCAACAGTGACTTGCAGGGAAGTGTCTCTTTGGACTTCATGGGTGACCTCCTGTATGCGCCCAGCAAAAAGGGAGGGTGTTGACCATGGCATTTGGTACAGCCTGTTCTTAAATTGATCATCCCATGAGCAATGTTGTAACACCCCCCGTCTACGAAGAGAAGTGATAGATCCCGCATGGTGAGCAAGGAGGTCTAGTATAGCTGTCGTTTTATCCTGGATGAGGGTCACAGCACCTCGAATACAGGATTCTTCCGAGGAAGATGCAAGAGCTAGAGCCGACGAAAGTGCTTCAGTTGCTGATAAAATAGTGGAGACCAACGGGAGGGTCCTTCGAACAGTGGTGTCGAGGTGAACGAGGTCCCTGTCATCCACTGAAGAAGCTGAGTACGGACGCTTAGGAGCTAATGTTGCGATGTCACCATCTAGTTCAGGAGAAATCGTAGACAAGCCATGAGTCCTGCATCCGCCAATACAAAGCGTGGAGATTGAAGCCGATCACGAAGACGGCGAAAGGATCCAAATGCTTTGTCTAAATTGGTGGCCATATCCTGTAGGACTGGTCTCGGAGGGAGTGTGATGTTCGGCGACGAGGCTGAAGGCACAACAAATGATGATAAAGTGTCCTCCGTTGAAGTGCTTTTTAACAATTGTAACTTATCTGCTATCCAGATAAGTACAGTGATCGGATCTGCTATGTCGAAGCTCCCAGAAGACGAAGCTGGGGAGGTATAATGGTCTGATGACTCTGATTCTGGTGGTTGATCCACTGAAAGGGATGTAGTGGGTGTAGATAGAGGTACCGTAGTTGGTACAGCAGGTGCCGGTTGGGGAAGACATGCTGCTGTTACAGCCTGTAACAGAGAACGAATCTGTTCTGCTGGAATAGCAGAAAGTTCGCTAGGGATCCATGATGTAGGGATAGCTTGAGATGGAGCTTGTGATGTTGCAGGAGTCTGTGATTCAGAGGAAACAGGAGGGCGTCGAACCGGAGTGAAGTAGAACTCTGCCTATCTTTAGGTGGAGGACATCTACTAACGGTAGCTGATCTGAGTGGTCTATCTCTATGTCGCCGAGGAGAATCCTCATGACGAGAAGAGGAAATGTTGCTTGACCGATAAGTCTGTAATCTGGATCATGAGGATACCCATGCCATGGAGGGTGGGGATCCCTGTAGTGTGGGTGTCGTTCCAACTCATGTGCGTAGGCACTATATGAAGTAGTGTTCCATGGGTAATCACCACGTTGATGAAAATCAAAAGTGTGAGGGTAATCTCTTAGTTGAAACTCAGGATGGGTGAGTGAAGGAGAAGATCGAGACATGTAGGATGAATGGCTAATAGACTCGTTGTAGCGTTCATCCTCCGAGCCTAGACGTGATGGGTCTCAATAGTGTCTGCGTGAGACATGATAAGGGGATGAGCGATAATCCGCTCGCCTGTCATAAGACGAGTAACGATCTGTAGGTGAACGTCGCATATTAGGGGAGTCTCTCGAATGTCTCCGTTCCTT
The DNA here is from genome assembly GCF_023055435.1 of Haliotis rufescens. Classification (NCBI taxonomy): domain Eukaryota; kingdom Metazoa; phylum Mollusca; class Gastropoda; order Lepetellida; family Haliotidae; genus Haliotis; species Haliotis rufescens. The sequence continues at coordinate 31,861,322 of NW_025963802.1, read as the reverse complement.
GGAGGTTTTATGAACTCTCGTGTCCCGTTGAACCTCCTTTGAAGTGTGTCGATACTTAGGAGTCCGTATGTCCTTCGAAGTTCGGTTCGATGATGTTCGTTGAACCTCAGAGGTTCGACGAGGCTCGAATCTCTTTTGTTTGTCCGAAGATGTACGATTCGAACGTGACTGTCGCACCTCGGGAGTACAGCGACGTTCGGAGGTTCGACGATGTTCGAATGTTCGACGAGGTTCGGATGTTTGACGAGGTTCGGAGGGTCGGTTATGTTCGCAGGTGCGATGAGGTTCGGAGGTTCGGAGGTTCGGAGGTTCGGAGGTTCGAGGTTTGGAGGTTCGAAGTTCGGAGGATCGAGGTTCGGAGGCCCGATGTTCGTAGGTTCGAGGTTCGGAGGTTCGGAGGTTCGGGGGTCCAAGTTCGGAGGTTCGGTGTTCGGAAGTACGAGGAACCTTCGATGGCGGGATGTTCGGTGAATCATCTCGGTGTCGAGAGTGAGAAGTCCGTTGGTCCCAGTCTGAATGCCGATCCCCCGATGATTGCACTGAATAAAGTGCACTGACTATCGATGCTAGTCGATCCCGGGACGAGTGTCTATCGTCTTGTGAATCCTCTCGGGAATGGGAGGTTCGTGAACCTTGATCCGATGAGTCGTCATACGACTCCTGGTCTTGAGAGGATCGATCCTGCGAAGATCGTCGTATGGGAGATTTCGAACGACGGACCGAACTTATAGGGTCGACCGAGGTACCAGTACTATGTGTACCCTCCGAAGGTAAAACAGGAGCGAGCTCCCTGTTAGTCGTAGAACACGACGAGTCGAAAGTACGAACCTCGGTCGGGTTGGATACGTTGGCTGACGTAAGCCGGTCATCCACACTCGTGTCTAACGAGAGGACTCGTCGAATGTCCGAGTCTCGGGATGTGGAGAGTAGGTTCGGCTTTGAAGGTGGATTCGTGGATACCTTAGACATGTCGTATGTGAGAAAAGAGTCAGAGACCCCCTCATCGTCTAACGAGATCATGGGACCAGTTTGATCCCTAGTATTCTGGCCCGCCTGTGAGGGTGATCGGGCAACCCGCTTTCTTGACCGGTGTTTTCTTGGCTTTCGTGGATTTTTCTGCAGTCTTAGAGAGACGATCTGACACCCGACGCCGACATTTATGCAGGTACAGTTTGAAGGATTCATCTGGTAGATCGGAGGAGAGCTCGCAACGCTCTAAAAAACTGCATAATCCACGACAATCCGAACATTGGGCATGAGGGTCAGACGGAGAGAAAACACGTCGGCACAAAGTGCAGACAGGTCTCCGTGTGGACTGCTCGTCCATTATGATGAATAACTATCCCAAACAGGGATATAAGTAAATTTGCAGGCAATTAGACGACAAAAATATGAAGATCGCTTGCAAGCGAAAAGAAAAACCCAAAATGGATTCCTGTAATAACAACACGTTACCACTGCGTTACGATTTGAAAGAGAATGAGTTGACTGGGATAGACACGTGATCAGTGCAAGAAGGTCAACCAGCATGCATAGCGCGCATGACCCACATCTTGGAGGTGACCGTGACGATGTGAGGTATGACGGGGTAAATTAACTTAAGAAGCTGGAAACTTTTATTTCAGATACGTTTCCACTCAGAATCGAAAGAAGAAAGAGAGATGCATAGTGTGAGATAGGATAAGTTTAAAAATTGTATATTTGGCAAGCCATTCAACTAATTAATTCTCAGTTTTACCACAGTCATGACCAGGTTTGTTTTCCCGTTCGTCCGTCTGTATTTCGTTTCCGGAGCATAACTTGACAGCCGTGAAAGATTTTTCATCCAACCTTGGTACACGTATTAACCAGGTGCTGCAGGATTGCCTTTTGCTATTGTGGGTGCTGGGGGATTTGTCATCTTCTGATGTCTCTTATTAGATAAGATGTTAAAATCAGACAGGACAAAGTTGGTTTTGGGTTTGAATGAATTTTACTTACACTTTTCACACTGTCTTTTCATTGCTGCTGACACGACAATTTTGTAACTCATATATTTCATGACTGACTATGTCCTCATGTAAAACGTCAACAAATAGTACTCACATTTCATATGATTGATTATCAAAAGATTATTAAGGAATGTCATATCCAACGTGTCTAGAGATCGAAATATTTCAAAACATAATACAACAACACAGTGAGACCATGGCAATATTCAAAACCCGCGGGGACTCCAAAGTAGTCTGTGCTGGTCGTAAGGCGACTTAATGGTCAGACTCGGTCGTAAGGCGACTTAATGGTCAGACTCGGTCGTAAGAGACGACTGAATGGTCAGACTCGGTCGTAAGAGGCGACTGAATGGTCAGACTCGGTCGTAAGAGGCGACTTAATGGTCAGACTCGGTCGTAAGAGGCGACTGAATGGTCAGACACGGTCGTAAGGCGACTGAATGGTCAGACTCGGTCGTTAGAGGCGACTGGATGGCCAGACTCGGTCGTAAAGGCGACTGGATGGTCAGACTCGGTCGTAAGAGGCGACTGGATGGTCAGACTCGGTCGTAAGAGGTGACTGGATGGTCAGACTCGGTAGCTTGGTTGATTGCGTATCATCGTGTCTCGACCGCGTCGATCGTTGCTTAAAAGATCAATTACTAGTTTGCCTCAAGTCTTGATTATGTCGTATCAGCCGTCAGACAGATGGCATATTGCTTTGTGCGGCTTTCAAATTTAAGGTGTTATGAAAGGAAAATTACAATGTTATCAACTAATATAAAGACGTGTCGCTGAGTTAAAACTAACGTTCTGGATATAAAATAAATAGCTTTGGTACAGTTGGTATTTAACTGAATACATTGTGTGCGTGTAACATAATCTCTTACGGGTTTAATAAACCAGAATATATGTACGTCACCCATTTGGTCATTTAATATTGATTACATTAAGTTTTGTGTTACAATGTCTGTAAGTATTTAGTGCTGATCTTGTAAACGATAGCTTCCTTTTATGTGACAGTTTTCTTTTACATATATCGAATTGTTTTGTTCGAGTGAGTGAGTTGGGTTTAACGCCGCTTTTAACAGTATTCCAGTAATATCACGGCGTGTCAGCTTAATGTGGGAGGAAAGCCCGAAGTGATGCAGGTCTCAGACGTTTACCACTTCGGTGAAACCCACAAGCACGGGTCTGGTGCTGACAAACCTAGAAACAAAATTGGGGCGAACCGGGAGAAACAGTAAACTACCCAATATTAATAGCGATTAAATACGTTATAAATATATTACCGCTGCCCTAATATTGATGTTTATAATCCATCCACACATTTCCACCCGTTAATATGCTAATAAAGCAAAATTGTTATTGTTAAAGCACTAGTTATGAAAGTGGGTTGTCTCCATATATGTCAATGCTATACTGTATTACATTGAATTAATACCCAGAGCAATGTTTGACAAAGTCACATTTATATACTGATTTTTATTAATAAAAACTGACATTTGATACACCTGTCTAAAGACAGCTAAACTCACATACACTTACATTCTGTACTTTTGACATGATCCCTGAATACCATGAAAAAAAGGAATGAGCAATTTCAGCTATCTCTATAGTTACATGTCCACAAATTCTAATATCTCATAACAAAATAATATTCAATTTATCTGTATGAAAATGACTTATGTTTAACATATATCTTTACTTTATTTTGGTCTGTTGCAATCAAATTTGTAAGTATCGCAAGAGGTCTAAAATATCACGATTTGGAGCTGACGAATGACCCTCCGGCCAGACGCTCTGTTTCATGAACCACGGAGACGGTCGGTAAAAATAGTATCTGTCTTTAAATAGAAAGAAGAGAAAAACGTTATCATGCCTTTGTGATATCATGCCGTCGGCTATAAATGACACTATAGCCAACTACATATTAATGTTGACGAGCTGTAGTCTGCCTGTACCTTTTATCAACGAGGCTTTCTTTAAAATAATTTAAAAAGAATAAGTTATCTCTAACATTAGAGATCCCACAATCTACCCTGGCAGATATAGAGTAGCTGTTACCCACAATCTACCCTGGCAGATCTGGAGTAGCTGTTACCCACAATCTACCCTGGCAGATCTAGAGCAGCTGTTACCCACAATCTACCCTGGCAGATCTAGAGTAGCTGTTACCCACAATCTACCCTGGCAGATATAGAGTAGCTGTTACCCACAATCTACCCTGGCAGATCTAGAGTAGCTGTTACCCACAATCTACCCTTGCAGATCTAGAGTAACTATTACCCACAATCTACCCTGGCAGATATAGAGTAGCTGTTACCCACAATCTACCCTTGCAGATCTAGAGTAGCTGTTACCCACAATCTACCCTTGCAGATCTAGAGTAGCTGTTACCCACAATCTACCCTGGCAGATCTAGAGTAGCTGTTACCCACAATCTACCCTGGCAGACCTAGAGTAGCTATTACCCACAATCTACCCTGGCAGATATAGAGTAGCTGTTACCCACAATCTACCCTGGCAGATCTAGTGCAGCTATAACCAACAATCTACCCTGGCAGATCTAGTGCAGCTGTTACCAACAATCTACCCTGGCAGATCTAGTGCAGCTGTTACCAACAATCTACCCTGGTAGATCTAAAGTAGCTGTTTACCGGAATCTACCCTGGCAGATCTAGAGAAGCTGTTACCCACAATCTACCCTGACAGATCTAGAATAGCTGTGCGGCTGTTTTGGGGACACCCGCGATGTCCATGTAAGTGACTTTTACGGAGCTTTCAACAGTTTTAGAATACTGCCAACGTTCTCGATCATGATATGATATATAGAGTTGCGTCCCTTAGAGGTCAGGATCCGCTGATGGTGGTTTCAATTTACCGTCACATCGGCAATATTTCAGACATATCGTGACAAAGTATACAGTAAGTAGTGGCAATAATTTGCATTTGCACATACGTACAAGTAGATCATTAACTCGTACTTCGTTGTATTTAAACATATGTTAATGTCTATGATGAGGATCAAAACCCCGTTGTATCCTTAAAAATTGCAAAAGGCGACCGAATTGGGCAACCCGTTTGTCGTGGGCTGCGCCCCTGTTTAGGTGGGGAAAGGCATTCTGGCAGTTGAGGGCACTGGTTCCAGGAATAGCGTTCCTTTTTCCAATACACCACTTCGACCCTTACTTCGCTTCGACAGGTGGTAGGATGGCCCGGTCCTATCAATCGACTGGTCATGCAGAAGAAGAATATGCAAAATGAGAAGGATATTGGGTAAAATCTGTGCTAAAAAAGATAACGCACAGGCTCGGCATAACCCTGGCAGTCGATTGACAGGACCGCAGTCATATAGCTGGAATATTGCTGAGTGCGGGGTTAAACAACAAGCAAACAAACAACAACCACAAAAACATATTGCAGAATACTATGTATTGATCACATAATGATGTTTTCACGGGAAGAAGACTTACTTGAATTTGTCAGTATTCTACATGTGTAAATGCTTTCTCTACTTCGCATTGTACAACTAACACGTTGGTCGTGGTTTATGGCCGGAACCCATTCCAATGAGGGGAAAGTCGAGTACTTGCCCCGCTGTTGTCATATCCACACCAAATCTTTCATCTGGTTAATCTCTGGCTGTGGGTCCCAAACACTGTCCCACGACCGCCGTCGCTGAACATACCACAAGCCACTCGGGGTAATCAAATCTGTCAACGCACTGCAGAACTCTATAGCTGCAGATGCTGACCCCCCCCATTCTAACCCGGAATCTTCACGGGACAAGATGTATGTACAGTGTATGTACATCCCCAGACAATAAACTGTGAACACTCCCGCAGTCTGCAGAACTTTTCCACTCTACCTTCGATGTCTCAACAATGAATAATTCATTGTGATGCGAGAAGCATTGTATTCGGACGTTCATCTTTCCGTTGTGGCCACGCACACCCTTGACAGCGTTCGACACAAACACCGTAACGTTTGGGATAAGGAAATGGTCAGTGGATCCGATTATGACCAGCGACATGTGAACATTCGTGAATGGTGGTGCCATATTTTGGCCGTGTGCATTGACATTTGACATTGAACAATCATGATTACTTAATTATGTGAGTGAGGATTGTTTTACACCGCTGTTAGCAATACTCCCGCAAAATTACGGCGGGGGACACCAGAAATGGGCTTCACACATTGTACCCATGTCGGGAATCGAAACCGGGTCTTCGGCGTGAAGCGCTAACGCTGTAACAACTAGACTACCTCACCGCCTACTTAATTATTTACTGTGTCTTGATAAGATATGTGATGCATGTGCTTTGTAATTTTCGAAGTAACACTGGATCTTTTCTCCTATTCCCTGGCATGTAAGTATATTTGGCATATGGGCATATTCGCCTTTTCTTTTATAGGTATTAATGAAATGGGTTTCACACATTGTACGGATGTCGGGAATCGAACCCGGGTCTTCGTCGTGATGGGCGAACGCTTTAACCACTGGGCTACCCGACCGCCCCGTATTAATAGTGAGATAGGCAGTACATCGATCTGGAAAGGAATCTATATGGGATGACTTACCGGTACTTTTCCGATCACGATACAAACAGGGAGTCAAGGTACGGTCTGATATGGTTTATGAGAAATCAAAAAAGGATGTATCTGGACATGTGACAAAAGCGGGTCACGCCCGAGCACTTGGTTCGAGGCGGTTTCAGCGTTAGGAGAGCGGGTCAGGTCTCACAGTCGGTTTGTCGAGACGAACCTCGGTCGTTCCAGTTACCCACTCCGAATAAACCTGTACTGCCCAAGTAGTTTAGTGTTAAGGGGTGGTCTTAAGAGTTTAGTATAGTTTTTTTATAGTTTTTTCATGGTATCATACCTTGTGTTGTGTTAATACTTATATGCGTGTGCACTGGTACATGAATGTTTAGGTAGGTAATCAGGAGCAAACGCCATCATCCCTCTCAATGCTGGAATCCCTCACGACCATGCGAGTGGCAGAGTAATGTCTTCAACTGACAATGGCGACACGGAAACGGCAATACGTTTATGTAACTGCTTGGCACCCAAAACACAGAGACGACATAGTGGTGATGGGACCCTCAACACAGTAACGACAATACTCTTTGTCTATGATGAATATTTATTCAATTAAAAACATATTTGCAAAACTAGTACAGAATTTCGCATTGTCAAAACACCTAGTTTAATTAGTATGGACAAAAATATTATATTTTGCAAATATCACTAGAACTCGACTGGATAATACAATTTGACACCTGCCAGGAAATTATTAATATGTATTTTTGTAGTCATTGAATTGAGACAAACATAGAACATAACAAAATGGTCATAATGTTATTCAAGCTAACTATTTCTATTAACCCCAAAATGGTCTGCAAATATACACATATCTACAGTAACTGAACCACCCAAGCCCTAAACGAAACACCTGTGTACAGCGAAGATAATAAAAGCACCGTCTCTTCTTTCTTCCTGCAAAGAAAAATATTTTATGAATGAAACTGAAATCTGAGGTAATAAAAAATTATGTGGACTGATTAACATTTCTTCCTTCTTTGGGAGGCATTAAGAAGTTGGAGTACTGAGTAAGGATAAGATCTATGGATGAACAACTTCTTTGAGAGGCATTGAGAAGTTGGAGTACTGAGTAAGGATAAGATCTATGGATGAACAACTTCTTTGAGAGGCATTGAGAAGTTGGAGTACTGAGTAGGGATAAGATCTATGGATGAACAACTTCTTTGAGAGGCATTTAGAAGTTGGAGTTCTGAGTAAGGATAAGATCTATGGATGAACAACTTCTTTGAGAGGCATTGAGAAGTTGGAGTACTGAGTAAGGATAAGATCTATGGATGAACACCTTCTTTGAGAGGCATTGAGAAGTTGGAGTACTGAGTAAGCATAAGATCTATGGATGAACAACTTCTTTGAGAGGCATTTAGAAGTTGGAGTACTGAGTAAGGATAAGATCTATGGATGAACAACTTCTTTGAGAGGCATTGAGAAGTTGGAGTACTGAGTAAGGATAAGATCTATGGATGAACAACTTCTTTGAGAGGCATTGAGAAGTTGGAGTACTGAGTAAGGATAAGATCTATGGATGAACAACTTCTTTGAGAGGCATTGAGAAGTTGGAGTACTGAGTAAGGATAAGATCTATGGATGAACAACTTCTTTGAGAGGCATTGAGAAGTTGGAGTACTGAGTAAGCATAAGATCTATGGATGAACAACTTCTTTGAGAGGCATTTAGAAGTTGGAGTACTGAGTAAGGATAAGATCTATGGATGAACAACTTCTTTGAGAGGCATTGAGAAGTTGGAGTACTGAGTAAGGATAAGATCTATGGATGAACAACTTCTTTGAGAGGCATTGAGAAGTTGGAGTACTGAGTAAGGATAAGATCTATGGATGAACAACTTCTTTGAGAGGCATTGAGAAGTTGGAGTACTGAGTAAGGATAAGATCTATGGATGAACAACTTCTTTGAGAGGCATTTAGAAGTTGGAGTACTGAGTAAGGACAAGATCTATGGCTGAACAACTTCTTTGAGAGGCATTTAGAAGTTGGAGTACTGAGTAAGGATAAGATCTATGGATGAACAACTTCTTTGAGAGGCATTGAGAAGTTGGAGTACTGAGTAAGGATAAGATCTATGGATGAACACCTTCTTTGAGAGGCATTGAGAAGTTGGAGTACTGAGTAAGGATAAGATCTATGGATGAACACCTTCTTTGAGAGGCATTGAGAAGTTGGAGTACTGAGTAAGGATAAGATCTATGGATGAACAACTTCTTTGAGAGGCATTGAGAAGTTGGAGTACTGAGTAGGGATAAGATCTATGGATGAACAACTTCTTTGAGAGGCATTTAGAAGTTGGAGTTCTGAGTAAGGATAAGATCTATGGATGAACAACTTCTTTGAGAGGCATTGAGAAGTTGGAGTACTGAGTAAGGATAAGATCTATGGATGAACACCTTCTTTGAGAGGCATTGAGAAGTTGGAGTACTGAGTAAGGATAGGATCTATGGACGAACACCTTCTTTGAGAGGCATTGAGAAGTTGGAGTACTGAGTAAGGATAAGATCTATGGATGAACACCTTCTTTGAGAGGCATTGAGAAGTTGGAGTACTGAGTAAGGATAAGATCTATGGATAAACACCTTCTTTGAGAGGCATTGAGAAGTTGGAGTACTGAGTAAGGACAAGATATACGGATAACAACTTCTTTGGGAGGCATTTAGAAGTTGGAGTACTGAGTAGGGATAAGATATATGGATGTTCAAGAATACTGTGAGTGAGTGAGTACATGTTGTTTTAGGCTGCATCAGCAATATTCCAGCTATTCGCGGCAATAAAAAAAAATCAGTTTCCTTTAGACAAGAACATTATATAAAAATTATTACGAAGTTCACTTAAACTTCAGTCTATTAACACAGTAAACAGCATAAACTACAATTCAAAATTTAAAATTTACAAGTTTAATTTCCTTCAAATAGGATAAATTTAAGGAGTTATAAACGGCATTGAGTTCAGAATGAGTTTGAACATAAAAACGTTGACGAATAAGTGCCAAATCCACACATTCCAACAACAGATACTTGATAGTGAAAGGACATTGAGTAGGATTACATTGAGGGGATCCCGTCCCTTCAACAACAAAAAGAATGAGTAAAATGACTCGGATCTTCGGATCTTCGGATCTTCGGATCACAACTTCATCCTGACGCCTTAATCCAGAGAGGGCATGATACCCAATCAAGTGGTGTATGGCATGAAGCATATTTAATACTACTAAAGCTTATTCCACCTTGGCTGTCACACATTTGCAACATATTTGCAACCAGCAGGTTTTTGGTCAGTATATGGAAAAGTACCTCTGGATACCGATTTCCCAAGAGCAGCTACAGCTGCAGAATCTGCTTTAGAACTTCCTTTGATGCCAACATTACTGGGAAGCCAATAAAAGATGAAGTCATTGCTTCTCACGGACAAATTCAAATGACATTTCCAAATTTCAATTGAAAAGGGATGGTCAGTTTTACGGTTGTCGATTGCCTCTAATCAGGATCAGAAAAAAATTGATAAAACTGCTCTCTTTCGAACACAAGGGTAATTGTACCATGACGCAGTTTAACATGAATACCCCACTCAGACACAGAATACTGACTCCGAGCCGACCAGTCCTTGTTTTAGCCCCATTATGCCGAGCGCCAGACAGGGTAACAACAACTACCATCTTTTAACGTCTTTTGTAATGACGTGACTGGGGTTCGAACACCGCACATTCCGCTCTCCGGGCGGACGCTCTACCACTAGACCACGGAGGCGGTCGGCTTCAAATTTCGATTGAAATATAATAGAATAATATATTATATACCCGTTTATGAATTAGTTTTGATGTTCAAACATGCATATTTTGGTTACAACATTACGTTTGTGGTCCCCAGTAATGAAAGTAAAGAAGATGGTTAAGAATCAACGTTTCATAATTTGGGTTTTGTTATTCTATTGATTAAAATACACCAATACCCAATCTTTCATGCCAATGGTGACATACAAAATATAACGGCTTAATCCACGTACTTGTGTTAGGTTCTTCAGTTGCCTCCTCCAAGATTTTGATGTTCCGACCTTGGCACTCGGGAACAAGAGCTTGGATTGCGGCAGATTTATCTTCATCAGCATCCTCAGCAACCTCAGTCAAAGTAGTCTCAGCATAATCAATCTGTAGCAAATGAAAATAATTTGCCAAAACATATTTTGCTTTTTAATTGATTGATGAAATTACTGGTTAAATTTTGGAAACAGGATATGACTGAGTGTGTAACCTACCCCTTCTGGCATCAGGGTCAGGCGTTGTACGTAGCATGAGTTGGTGTCATCTCCTACCTGGGCCACAGTCATCGTCTGAGAGTATCAAATAATATTTTGGATCACAAACTGGTGAGTATTGAAAAATCACTAAGTACTCTTCATCTACCCCACAATGTCAAATGGTCGGTCCCTGACATGTTCCAGAAATGACACATCTACGAAACGCTGATTGTTTCGCAATTTCCTTTGCATTCATTTAGCATGTTGTATGTGAACTGCACCCCCTCCTTTCCAAAAACCCTTACCCTTTGCAACTGAAACACAGCTTTACGATTGTTTTCTTTTTAAATAAGTTACTTTTAATTCTTAAAAGACAAGGTGTTCAGAACATCTATGGATCATGTACCTCGTTTGTGAAAAACTGTATCTCAATGAGTGTCCCGTTGGTGTATCGGATGGTTGTGCATCCACCGCATGTCGTTGCTTCTATTGTAGGTTCAAGTCGTTCTACTGTGCACTCCTAAAAGGCAAGACAATATGGACCTGAAACATCACTATGACAACAAACTTTATTTTATGGGCACCGATAATGTATTACTTCTTTGAGTGGCATTTAGAAGTTGGAGTGATAAAGTAAGACGAGTTCTATGGATGTATTAATTGAACAACTATACCCAATAAATGGCCCTAATATCAGATAGATGGTCGATGTAGGTAAGTTTAACGTAGACCTCGAAATAATAATTATTATTATTATTATTATTATTATTATTATTATTATTATTATTATTATAATAACAATATTGCACATCTGAACGAGAGCACAAATGTCAATCTCACAACCATATAAAACTAATTATACTTACGTTTTGCCCAGTAGAGTCACACATACATGCACTGAAGAAAATTGCAACCAAAATGGACAGCATCAGCATCTGTACATGGAAATAAGAAAAAAAAGAGTTAAAAACATTGGCAACATCGTGGTTATCTGTATGACTACTTAGGGGGGCATACCACACCCATCCATCCATACACGTGTTTCTGTCCGGCTGCTGTCTTGACTAAAACGGTATGTTGGTTGAACATTTTATTTTCTGGGGCGAGACATGCTGTTTGTGCCGTCCTTCAGATTTTACAGAGAATTATACGGGGGGCACGGGGGGCCCAGTCGTCTAAGGCGCCGCGATTCGCTGTGCAGAGTTGCGTCCCTTGGGCACGCCAGAAACCTATGATTGTGGGTTCGAATCCAGATTCGCCCCGATTATGTTCCTAGGTTTGTCAGCACCATACCGTGCTCGTGGGTTTCACCGAAGTGGTAAACGTCTGAGACCTGCATCACTTCGGTCTTTCCTCCCACATTAAGCTGACACGCCGCGATATTACTGGAATACTGTTAAAAGCGGCGTTAAACTCAACTCACTCACTCAGAGAGTTATACAACGTCACCGGAAGAAAAGTCAGTGTTAACAGATTCCTTATGCGTAAAAGGCAAAACTATAGGAATGGATCACCCAAAACCAATAGTGACACCATGTGTTCGCGAAAAGGGCCCTCTGTCATGCGACGGCGCCCAGTAAACAAACCAGACAATCCAATGACGGACCAGAAAATCCAGTGACACGAAAGCGCATATACTTTTTTTGTTTTGTTTGTTGTTTAACGCCGCACTCAGCAATATTCCGGCTCTGGGCCCGATAAACCAGTGATTGAAATCATCAGCCTCGATCCACGCAATTGGGATACGATCAACCAAATCAGGGAACCTAGGCCCCGTTCCACAAAGAGATCTCAGCGCTAAGTGGATCGTAACTCCCATAATTTAACATAGACTTACGGCAGTCGTAGCGCTAAGATCGCTTTGTGGAACGGGACCCTGACCACCCGATCCCGTTAGTCGCCTCTTACGACAAGCATGGTCGCTTTTACGGCAAGCATGGGTTGCTGAAGACCTATTCTACCCCGGATCTTCACGGGTCGGGCATATACTGATTTTGTCGAAACTGAAAACGTTGTTTATTTTTAATTACGTCTACTGTGTACAAAAACTTGGCTTCTGCTGCTTATAAGTAAAGAAAATGTTAAAGAAATATGTTCAAAACCACGCTTCAAGTCAAAACTATCAACTTTTGATTGACTCTAAAACATGTCCATTTCTCTTTTGTATTAAATTCCAAAGCTCAAAAAAAATCCTTACAAGATATATTGCTGGGCCCAGCAAACGTACAACTAACCAAGTAGAATTCATATTTTGTGGATTCTCAAAACCTTAACGTATTGGCTCGATTATTTTGCAATCCCAGAAAGGAACCTCACATGACAAATTCAATGGAAAAGTTTATTTCTTGACCTATGTCTCCCTAATTACCAATGTGGTGAACGTAGATATAGTTATATCTATACTTCTTCTGTCCCCTTCTTGCTAATCTTTTTCTTTAGGCATATGGAACGGAATTTATGCTCAGATTAAAAAAAAATTAAAAAGGGAATTCGGCCAAGAACTTTAATTTACGCTTCAAGGTATGTTGATGATCTGATAAATAATGGTCACATAGTCAATTCCCTTCCATTGATTGTCCCACATTAGCTAGAAATGAAAGAAACCATTGACCGCCTCATCCGTTTCATGTATAGATCTATGCATAAAGATTCAGAGGGACAAAAACTATTCCCTTTATTTCGAGCAATATTCCAGCAGCTCCAGTGCTTTTTGGGTGCAAGCGGCGTGCTCTTTTCTATGAAGATTTCAAAAATCGTTGAGCAGCTCCTGCTTAAAAGTTGTTTGATCAGGGATACAGCAGTCAAGGCTTTAGTAAAGGTTTGATAACGATTTCTGGTAGACATGTAGAAAATGTTTCCAAATTTAATGCATCAGAGAAAAAAATGATGTTTATGCAATTCCCTATTTTACTTGTAACATATGTCCCTATGCTTGCTCAGATGACCCATCTAAAGTCAAGGCTTTAGTAAAGGTTTGATAACGATTTCTGGTAGACATGTAGAAAATATTTCCAAATTTAATGCATCAGAGAAAAAAATGATGTTTATGCAATTCCCTATTTTACTTGTAACATATGTCCCTATGCTTGCTCAGGTGACCCATCGAAAGTCAAGGCTTTAGTAAAGGTTTGATAACGATTTCTGGTAGACATGTAGAAAATATTTCCAAATTTAATGCATCAGAGAAAAAAATGATGTTTATGCAATTCCCTATTTTACTTGTAACATATGTCCCTATGCTTGCTCAGGTGACCCATCTAATCTACATATTCTGTAAACCCAAATAGGTAAAATTCACAAAGAGCCTTTACAACAAAGAAGTGACGAGAGGACAAACAGTTCCATATTTCATATATACCACTACCGAGATATTGCCGAGGTAGCCCTCGCTAATTTGATAGCTGCACTTAAAAGAATATGCAGGCGAGTGCAGGAAAATACCTGAACGAGAAAAAGATTTCACGAAGCCTACCTTGGTCATCGTGTCACCGGTGTCTAGGGGATTTCTTCTTGGTCTGTTGTCTTCTATGCAGGTTGCCAGTGGAAACTGATGTCCAACTGATCTCCGATAACGTATATACACTCACTCCAAATATCCCTCTACACACCCCTTTCTGAATTCACCAATCATCTGCGCTGTCTTCTTTATGGTTGATTGCGTGTTGTAATATCTTTCAAAGCCACAAATCTGTTTGGACCACCGCAAACCAGTTAACCGTCTGCCTGGTTTTCGTCTGCGCATGTGTAATTATTTAGTATCTTGTTTAATGCTATCTGTTCTTCTAAGGGGACACGTGTGTCCTAGTCGAAACGCAATTCGCTGAGCAATTCGCCTATATGATCGTGGGTTCGAAACCCATTATGTTTCTAGGTTTGTCAGCACTATACCCCTGCTCGTGGGATTCACCGAAGTGGTAAATATTTGAGACCTGAATCACTTTGGGCTTTCCCCGTGATACCTTGAATAGTGTTCAAAGCGGAGTTAAAGCCAGCTCACTCATTCACTCTCCTGCTTAGCAGATATCATTTTATATGTTTTTATATGATGAATTTGATTGATTTATTTCTAACGTTTCTTTTTTATATTCACACAGAATATTTAGAACAAGCGGAATTAATACATATAGATTCTCAAAAACTCAAAGGGTTTGCTTGAATTCGAGTGATAGTTCTAAATATTGTATGACAAGCGGGACTTCAATTTCGTTAACTTTCCAATATTTAATTTTACGCCCAGCAGCTCTAGCCGTTGTTGTCTACATTTCGAAACGTTCGAGCATGCCCTTTCTGCGTATATTCAAATAGCGTCACGAGACTTTTGCTTAAATGTCGTTTCATTAGGGGTTCACATTTCAAGTCCCTTATAAAGCTTTCAAAACATTTTATGAAAGACATGTGGACATATGGCAGTATATTTCATTGTTAAACAATTATCCTAACTATATTACATTGTATTGGGACAATGATTAGTTGTCAAGAATGTAGTACTTTTTAAAGTAAGTACTTGTGAGGAAGTTACTATATTTATATGCTAGTGTGATCATTCGTCACCACTCGCCCCTTTCCGTAACCTGCAAGAAGACTCGTCCCCCTATCGATGAATGTTATGTGCGAAAATACGACAAACCAATCAGAATGCGCGTATGAGTTCAAATTCTTCGTCAAAGAATCCCTCAGAAATAACTTTTGATTTTACATATGTCTTGCATCTAGCAATATAGACACAGTTAAAGGTGTTCAATCATACTACATAACTTCGCATGTCCCGATGTGCTTTAAATTGCATTTGAAATACATATAATCTATGGGGAAATATATGTTAACCATTACGCAACGAGTTGACAATTGTATTAGGTATGCCCGTTTGCGCTTAGACGGAACCCGGTCGTAAAAAATGGCCATGAGAGGGGCACGAGTCGCTATTCGGCTTGTCCCGGAATAACACGGAGTTTTTGTCACGAATGCTAGTGTGATGTGTAAACATCCGGAAAACCGTGGACTGAAAGTTATAGAAACATGTGGAATATTTTGTGATGTGTTGGCACTGTGTAGAAATTTCCTGAAGCTAGTTAGACTGCATGTAAGGGGACAAGAGCGTGCCTCACGTATCTATCACACAATTCGTTACACCAACACAAGTTTTCGTGTGAAGATCACTTGCAACCCCGGATTCCCTGCTTTGTCCTTTCTCGGAAGATTGACCACTATCGCCGGTGGGTGAATACATTAATATCTCTGACTTTTCCTGTCACTACTGTATTTTTGTATTTGACACTCATCACCGTCATCATATTACTACCACTCTATTCATTCGTGACCAACTCGTGTTAATCCGGGACAAGCCGAATAGCGACTCGTGCCCCTCTCATGGCAATTTTTGCGACCGGGTTCCGTCTTAGCGCAAACGTGCGCATTGTCAACTCGTTGTGTAATGGCTCACATATATTTCCCCATAGATTATATATATATATATTTCAGAAGCAATTTAAACACATCGGAACGTGCGGAATTCTACAGTATGATTGAACACATTTAAATGTGTCTTGGGTATATTTTTAGATGCAGGACATATGTAAAATCAAAAAATATTTCTGAGGGATTCTTTGACTAAGAACTTGAAATCAGATGCGCATTCTGATTGGTTTGTCGTATTTTCGCACATAACATTCATCGATAGGGGGACGAGTCTTCTTGCAGGTTACGAAAAGGGGCGAGAGTGGTGACGGATGCCACTCTATTGTGTACTGCCATTGTAATTGTTGTGCAGTAATTTATATTGATTTGTAAATCTATTGAATTTTGTAATACATTGTACAGTGGAACACGGATATAACGAACTCGGATAGTGAACAAACGGATACAACGAACTGTTACAAAATCCCTGATTTATGTCCTATATATTATCATATATAATTTACGTACATAACGAACTCTCTACACCGAACTAACGGATATAGCGAACTGATATCTTATCCCCGTTATACCATTTGTTTGTTTTTTGTTGGTTTCACACTAAGTTCTTTTACGTACAGATTTCTTGGTAAACATATTGTTTCAATTTGGGAACAAACACATGACACTGTCTATGTCTTCTTGATCGGCAAAACGTAGTTTTAAAAGAGTTAAAAAAGAAAGCTGTTCCTGAAATAAATGTGTTCTAAAATGAACATATGTATTACGTTATCATGGTTATCAAGTATGAGACATTATAATAAGCTGTACCGTAAAAGACACAGTTATGTTTCACACCTATATTATACATAATTTAATTTAATCTGGGCAGGGTGAGTGGTGTCAAAACAGATTTTCCTAACCATACATTTAATTCATGATGACGAAAGATTTTATTCTTACCTTGTGGGATGCAACAACTCCAATTCAACACGCATTAAAACTTCATGTCCGCCTGTCGTGGGGATTACAAGATTATCCTACTGTTATTCAACAGCCTGCATTTATTACTCATCAATACTCCACGCCCATCTGTCAGGAGATAACGGCAGTAAATATCTCAATTTCAAATCCATGGAATGTAAACCAATTATTTTTGATAATGCCTTAAATATATCAGGCATTGTAAGCTTAAAATTAATGTACATTCATTTTTCTAATGGGCAGATGTGTGATAAAACTTGTCATTCTCTGATCTGAAACATCCCGGTTTAATTCATTATGCCATTACACAATCATCATCATTCCATTGCACTATCATCATCATCATCATCATCATCATCATCATCATCATCATCCCTACACTATCATCATCATCATCGTCACCATTACACAATCATCATCGTCGTCGTTATCATCATCATCACCATCGTCATCATTCCATTACATCATCATCATCATCATCATGCCATCATCATCATCATCATCATCATCATCATCATCATCATCATCATTCCATTACATCATCATCATCATCATTCCATCACACCGTCATCATTATCATCATCATCATCATCATCATCATACCATCATCATCATCATCATTTCATTACATCACCATCATCATTCTATTACATCATCATCATTCCATTAGATCATCATCATTAGTCCATTAAACCGTCATCATCACCATCATCATCATCATCATCATCATCATCATCATCATCATTCCTGTACACCATCATCATCATCATCATTCCAGTACACCATCATCATCATCATCATTCAATTACACCGTCATCATCATCATCGTCGTCATTCCATTACACCATCATTATCATCACCATTCTATTACACCATCATCACCATCATCATCAACATCACATCATCATTATCACAATCATTCCATGACACCATAACTGAAACAATATGCAGCTCAAATAACATTGAGATATTTTTTAATTCAACTATTAGATAGAAGAATAGAAGAACTATTTTTAACATTTTCATTATGTGAATTCCACTGTTTTATTTAATCTAATATAAATAACTTTTGAAACGTACTTGGTCTGGCAAAAGGAACACTGATGTCATTATTGATGTTTGTTACGCAGGTTATAATTTGAAGCAGTTGATCACTTGTGAGGTAACAAATCAGTCAGGCATGAGGGATATTCGTTCAGTATTATTTTGTATACTGTCGTCATTGTTCGTCTCTCATTTAATGGCAGCCAGTCCATTTCGAAATATTTAACGTTCTCTTGAGGCAAATTTGGTCAAACCTGTAACAGCCCTAGCAGCACCAAAAAGTACTAATTCAAGCGTATTTTCATTATAGGCAGACCGTTGGCCCACACCTCAGATGAGTATTCATGAAAAGTCATATAAACGTCAGACAGAATTTTGACAGATTTGTATCTACTTAATTTGTATTTAAGTTTACCATAGCTGAAACAATTTGTCCTGTTTGACCTAGCAATAATTGAAACATGTTAAGTTCATTTCGTATCTTGAGATAAAGTGACATAGGTGTTAGTGAGTTTCTACATGTTCAATGACACTGTTAGTATAACAAATAGTTGGATAATTCCGTACCTGTTTGTGACTAAAAAGCGTATATTTTGTCTAAGTTGGATTAAAATTTACAAGCCATGTCCTTGCCAACTGATGAAGGGAGAGTGAGTCTTGATTTAAAACATCTTCAATTAAACCCCTATCAGTAGAGGAAGTTCCTATACATGTATCACCGGCGAATAACCAAGAAATATTTTGAAGCTGATCAGTAATGTGATTCATGTAAACTAGAAATAGGAACGGCCCCAGGACAGAGCCTTGTGGGACCCCTGCTATGATGAACTGATTACTATAAGCTACCATTATTAAATACTTTCTGGCAATTATCTGAAAGACAACCACGACATCAAGCTAATAATGTATCAGTAATACCATAGTGTTGAATAATATGCCTTTATGCCATACACTATCGAATGTTTGAAAATATCACAGAATATCATACACGAATATTAATTATCATCGAGTGAATTACAAATATGATGGTAAATTGGCTTTGGATAATGGTAGTTTCCTTTCCCTTATTAGCAATTTCCTACCAGCTAAATTCAACAAAAGTTATGACTGTGTTTAAGCATGTTTATCACTGAGTCCTGTCGATACATAGATGGATATACTCTTGTTAAAAAAGTGTCAATCTTCAGCTACATCGCTCTGTTAAAAAACAGCGTTTGTGTTTCTTAATTCCGGTCCGCCATTTTGAATAACACGTGTTTCAGAGGAAAGTGTTTGTGTTTTGTTCATTGTTTTTTATGAACGTGGGTGTGTTTTTCTCTTCGTCTGACACTATATGCTCGAGCAGTTGTTTTATACCATGGTACTTCACGATCACATGGCATCCATTGGAAGCATATAGCACAGCAACTTCATAAGCTAACATGACGTGGGCAATCCTGAAGAAACAAAGTAAGTCATGCAATGTTCGTTCTACGCCATACGTCACTATAATGACGTCATATATCTAATTATATCCGGGGTAGAATCGGTCTTCAGCAACCCATGCCTGCCGTAAAAGGCGACTGTGCTTGTCGTAAGAGGCGACAATCTAGTGATTAATAGCATGAGCATCGATCCACACAATTGGGATCGATGACATGCGTCAACCAAGTCAGCAAGCCTGACCACCTTTTCACGTCAGTCACCTCTTACGACAAGCATGGGTGTTTGAAGGCCTATTCTACCCCGGTTCTTCACGGATCCGGAACGCTAAGAAACATACTGGTAATATACCAAGAACAAGCGTCAATTCATGAGTGGTTGGGTTTGGTTTGATACGACCCTGGACAGTAATTTAGTTAGATTACAGTGTGATCTATTAATACTCATGGGCAAAATGAAGAGATGCCATCAAAATCAGGTAATCAGATACCTTCTGACATATTACCCACACTGCATAGCCGGACCATGTAGAGCACCAGTGCCTCTCAGTCTACATTAGACCACGTGGTTTAAATGTATGCAGATTGTTGGCTGAGTGAGTTGGATTTCCCCTTTTCAAGCGAAGTCAGTAGATGAAAGGATGGTAGTTATAGGATAAAATCACAAAGTGAAAGACACATATCAAACGTTAAAATGTCTATTAACAGTACAATCATAATATAAGGCCACAAATATAACCTTTACCAAATACAGAGGTAGTGAGTGAGTGAGTTTGGTTTTACGCCGCTTTTAGCAATATTCCAGCAATATCACGGCGGGGGACACCAGAAATGGGCTTCACACATTGTACCCATGTCGGGAATCGAACCCGGGTCTTCGGCGTGACGAGCGAACGCTTTAACCACTAGGCTACACGACCGCCCCAGAGGTAGAAGACGCTAGCATTTAGTCACATATGTGTTGAACTTGCTACGTCTGGGCTGTAGGGTGGGTGATTTAACTGTACAGTCCAGACTTAGCCCCCAGTGACTATTTCCTGTTCCGGCAAATGAAATCTGCCGTACATGGAAGTCGCTTCCAGGATGACAAGGACATAAAGGCTGCCACAGAGGCGTGGTTAGAGGGCCAATCTGCGGATTTCTATAAAAGTGGTATTAAAAGCTTGAAGGACAAATGGAATAAGTGTATTGAGGTGAATGGAGATTATATTGAAAAATAAAAGTGCAAAAGATATTCTGCGACTGGGTCTTATATTGAAGTTGCAAAACTTATTGAACGCCCCTCGTTACTTGATGGGCGTGTATTTTCTGTAACAAATAACCTAAAGATTAATAGAGACAAAATAAAAAATGTTGTGTTTGACAATTCAAGTAAAATTACAAAAATACTTTGACCGTTGGTGATACAAAATACCAGTTATTGATAGTTATAATTTCTTAGGAATTACATTTGAAGCAAATAGTAAACTTAAAAATAGTGCTAAACCTCTCCCTAAAAAGGCCCTTAGGCCTACCACAAGCTTCAGTCTCCATTTTTAACCAAGATATACATATAACTCCTGCTTCCAAATTATCCAAAACATTCATCAAGCCAGTAAACCTATAAGATTGTCAAATCTGGGGTATAGAATCAATCCTCCTGAACAACTCTGATTCATTCATCCTCGAGAAACTGCAGCTCAGAATTTTTACATCCATGACTGAAGGATTTGCAATGCATGTGGGCCGCCAACTGAGCGTCGACAGGTGTTTTGCAAATCTTTTCGTATTCTTAATCATAGTTCTCAAGTGATCTGATGCACTTCGCGAGGTAGGTCCCGTTTTATTACAATATAGATCCTGTTACATAATATTACCATAACACGCAAAAGACTGCTCACCCATACACGTACAATAACAGCAGTCAGGAGGAATAAGTAACACTGCTTGCTCCAACTTGCGTCGGTAAGTCACTGACAGTTCTCAAGGTTTCTTTTCAGTGTTTCGTAGTTTTTTTCCGCATCTCCAATACAATAAACCTCTCCTGCCTCGGTTCGTGGAACGAAATCTCGAATCCGACGCAAACAACTACCGTAAATTAAATTAAAATATAGATGAAAGCAGCCATGGCGGGTTCCAATTGGCGCGCGTATAAACGTACGCCAAAATGTCCGTCCATATTAAAGACTTCAAATGGTTTGCTTGTACCAACGCGGTCAAAAGAAAGGCACTGTTTGTAATATATCGTGATTCACTAAATTAATTAAAAAGTCGCCTTTGTGCAATGACCACACTATAACAAGCGGCTGATAGGCCTTGGATAACATTAGCGCTTAGGGGACAAGATGGCGCCCTTGTGTCAAGCTAATCGGCAGTGAAGGAGAGCAGAGCTCTGATTGGTTCAATGGCTCCTGGTCTGAACTATGCATTATCGATCAGATCGTCTTGACTTGGCGCTGCCATTTTGTTTGAAACAATTGCAAGTGATGTGAGAGGTGGAATTTGATTGGTCAGTAGGAGGGACATAGAAGGGTGTCGCTACGATCGAGCCATGTAAATCCCAGCCTTGTTCGGCAAGGATGGAAACTGGACTTTTATAGTCAGTTAACGCCCTTGCTTCGGGAAGATTAAAAAACCCATAATACTTTAGAAGGCTTTTGCTCAAGTACATCTTTTGAGAATAAACGAATAGAATGGGTATACCATCTCAATCTATTTTTAGAAAAAAATCAAATTTCCTATCACCAATATTCAAAGAGACAATAAAGTTTAAAGAAAACTCTTCATTTGCTAATGCAACTAAAGGCACAGGCTATGCAGAAACACAGTAATGCAGCAACACAGTAGCGCAGCAACACAGTAGCGCAACAACAAAGTAGCGCAACAACACAGTAATGCAGCAACACAGTAATGAGCAACACAGTAATGAGCAACACAGTAATGAGCAACACAGTAATGAGCAACACAGTAATGCAGCAACAGAGTAATGCAGCAACACAGTAACGCAGCAACACAGTAATGCAGCAACACAGTAATGAGCAACACAGTAATGAGCAACACAGTAATGCAGCAACAGAGTAATGCAGCAACACAGTAACGCAGCAACACAGTAATGCAGCAACACAGTAATGAGCAACACAGTAATGAGCAACACAGTAATGAGCAACACAGTAATGCAGCAACACAGTAATGCAGCAACACAGTAATGAGCAACACAGTAATGAGCAACACAGTAATGAGCAACACAGTAATGCAGCAACAGAGTAATGCAGCAACACAGTAACGCAGCAACACAGTAATGCAGCAACACAGTAATGAGCAACACAGAAATGCAGCAACACAGTAATGCAGCAACACAGTAATGCAGCAACACAGTAATGAGCAACACAGTAATGCAGCAACACAGTAATGAGCAACACAGTAATGAGCAACACAGTAATGAGCAACACAGTAATGCAGCAACAGAGTAATGCAGCAACACAGTAATGCAGCAACACAGTAATGAGCAACACAGTAATTTAGCAACACCGTTACGCAGCAACACAGTCGCACAGCAACACAGTAATGCAGCAACACATTAATACAGCAACACCGTAATGCAGCAACACAGTCGCACAGCAACACAGTAATGCAGCAACACAACACAGAAGCGCGGCAACACAGTAATGCAGCAACACAGTGTGTGTGTGCGTGTGCGCGTGCGTGCGTGCGTGCGTGCGTGTGTGTGTGTGTGTGTGTGTTGAAGCTTGAAAGGACAGTGAAACGAGGACATAAACTTTTGTTGCAAGATTGTAACTATAAACCATTGAAGAAAAATGAAAAGTGAGGTAATAAATGGGCTGACAATATCTAACTATTTTTTATTATCTTTCCTATCAATCAGACGTTCTGAAATACGACAATGTACATTCTGTCAAGACAACACGCTGGCAGGAAAGACACATAGATTGCGAATAGAGATGCTGCGATAAGATTGCACCTATACGTTCAAAAGGAGAGTGAAAAAATCGTATTTAGAAACGGATACAAATAATGTGAATCCGGGATTAAAAATACGTGAACTGTCTCCCACGTTTGACAATCTGTCAAAAACGGCACCCCACAGGTATTTTACCAGCGCTTGTGGCCTTCGATGTAGGCCCCTGTCTATATCGCCGTAGCTGACTCTGCGAAGAGACGTTTCACATCCATGACTCATGTCGAATAGTCGTTAGGAAATTTCAAAAAGAACATTTTGAACAGTTTTGTGATTTTTGCTTTCGAACTGCATCTGTATCAAGCATAGTTTTATTATATTGTGTACATGTGAGTGAGGCAGTATATCACCGCTTTGAACAGTTTAATCAGGACGTGTCAGCTTGATCTGGGAGTGAGTGAGTGAGTGAGTTCGGCTTAACGCCGCTTTTAATAATGTTCCAGTTATATCACGGCGTGTCAGCTTAATATGGGAGGAAAGCCCGAAGTAATGCAGGTCCCAGACGTTTACCACTTCGGAGAAACCCACAAGCACGGTAATGATGCTGACAAAACCTACAAACATAATTGGGGCGAACCGGGATTCGAACCCACAATCATAGGTTTCTGGCGTGCCAAATGGATGCAACTCTGCACAGCGAATCGCGGCGCCTTGGATTTACCCCCGTGTCCCCCGCTTGATGTGGGAATTATGCCGGAAGTGATACATACCTTAGACGTTTACCACGAGCATCGCAACAGTGATATTTATGAATAAAAGTGGCTTAAACCCATCCTCACATATTCCCTTCCTTTCATGCCACTGTCCCTCAAAGCAATCATATCGCTACACCGCGCTCAGCAATATTCCAGCTAT
Source organism: Haliotis rufescens (assembly GCF_023055435.1). Lineage (NCBI taxonomy): Eukaryota > Metazoa > Mollusca > Gastropoda > Lepetellida > Haliotidae > Haliotis > Haliotis rufescens. Next base: position 31,836,856 of record NW_025963802.1, on the reverse strand, counting down.
CGGACAGCGATCTGTAAATGATCAAATCCGGACCAGTGATTGACCTGAACATCGATCAACGCAAGGAGACACGATGACATGACAAGACAGCCAAGTCGCCGAACCTGACAAGCCGAACCATTTAAGTGCCATTTACGACAAGCATAGGCTGCTGGGGACCTATATTCGCACCTGTAATCCACACGGGTCCTTTGAGCATTTGATTTACTAAATGTGGTCGGAGCACAGTGACATATAGCCGTGACCATCCTCACGTCACGCACTCAATGCAAAACAAAGTTTTTTGGCTACAAAATCGACAGACGATAGGGTTTTTCTAACAGGACTGTGGTTAGAAAGATTACGCCTGGCCTATTTATCTGCAGCGTCTTCAAGGGTGCAAGGTTGGTGTGTTTTCTCCGTATGCTACGTTCTTAATTTACAATTGTTCATAATATGTGTTGTTGAATGATTACTATGTGTCCAGTGTCTTGCATATATACATAAAATGATTCTGAACTCTGATAAAGGCAATCGCATCGGCGTTGAGACGAGTTGCCTTCTTGCTAGGGGTTAGTAAGATTAGATACAGACACAAAGAACGTCGATTTGAGTAACCGTTCTAAAGGAGAAGCCGATTTTTTATAAAACATAAAAAAACAGATTGATTGTTTTGTCATTATCTGGAACATAAATTTTTTCAATCAGAAAATCAACTCGTGAATATCCGGGGTAGAATAGGTCTTTGGTGCCGTAAGAGGTAGCTACGCTTGTCGTAAGAGGCGACTAACGGGATCGGGTGGTCAGGTTCGCTGACTTGGTTGATACATGTGATCGTATCCCAGTGGCGTAGATCGATGCTCATGATATCAATCACTGGATTGTCTGATCCAGTCTCGATTATTTACAGACCGCCATCATATAGCTGGAATATTGCCAAGTGCGGCGTTAAACAACAAACAAACAAACAAACAATCAGAAAATCCCCTTTGTTCAAATAAGAGTTTAAGTGGATTTAGGAAAAATATTTTAGAAGCCGGAGCCTCTAAACCCAAGCTAACCCAAAATGTCTCTATTTTGACCCATGTCCTTCCCATCACACTCCCCCAAACCTCAATCCCTCTGCTCAATTATGCCTTTATCCATCTGCTCAACTATACCTCAATTCATTTGATCAACTATAACTTTCCAGCCGATCAACTATTACACTATTCATCTGATAATCTATACCTCTATCCATCTGATCAACTATACCTCAATTCATCTGATCAACTATAACTTTCCAGCCGATCAACTATTACACTATTCATCTGATAATCTATACCTCTATCCATCTGATCAACTATACCACAATTCATCTGATCAACTATAACTTTCCAGCCGATCAACTATTAGACTATTCATCTGATAATCTATACCTCTATCCATCTGATCAACTATAACTCCAGTTCACACACCACGCCGCTTGTGCAGTAAACAGGCTGAACATACTATGACCCACAATCTAGGTGATACGCTCTAATACTTGACATGATTAAATTGTTTGGACTTCACATTTTTACAGTCCAACCACCTTGTGTTGGATTCTGCATAATACCAACGAAACATAGTCACACGTCTCAAGTCATTGTTAGTCATTGGAGTACACGTAGCAATGAGAACACACCCAGTCGTAATTCCCACACAATCTTCAACACCTGAGTGAGTGAGTTAGTTGTGTTTAACGACGCTTTTAACAGTATTCCAGTTATATCACGACGTGTCAGCTTAATTTGGAACGAAAGCCCGAAGAGATGCAGGTCCTAGACGTTTACCGCTTCTGTAAAACCCACGAGCACGGGTATGGTGCTGACAATCCTAGAAACATAATCGGGGCGAACCGGTATTCGAACCAACAATCATAGGTTTCTGGCGTGCTCAAGGGACGCAACTCTGCACAGCGAATTGCGGCGCCTAAGACGACTGGGCCACCCGTGTCCCCCTTCAACATTTGAAATCCTTTAAACATATTTACCACACTGTGAATAGGTGGCGGTATGTAATTCTTGATGGGGCCTTATATGGCATTGAAAGCGTTGTGTCTATTGCAGCTAGTACTTGCAAACACTTTTCCAGTGTTTCAAGCGTTTTCAAACACATGTTTGTTCCGGTTACAGATGGGTTCCCTTGCATGTATAGCTACATGCATGTACGTATCCTTGGCATGTTTGCTTTTCGCTGATGGAATGAAGACCCCTCACGTGTGTTCCCTATGCACGTGTGACACAGACATAAGTTACAAAGGGGTAATGGTCAACTGCATGGGACTGCGCTTAAAGGGCCTTCCTGTTCAGCTTCCCGTCAATACCACGACATTACTTCTCAGCAACAACGAGGTGACGAATCTGACAGAACAGATGTTTCAACGTTTCCCTCATCTTCGAGCTCTTGACCTCTCTCATAATTCGATCGTCACGATCCATGAAAATGGCTTTAAAGGAATCTCAAAGCTGAAGAAGCTAAACCTACAGTTCAATCAGTTGGTGCTGGACTCGCAAACGTATCACCCGAACGTGTTCAAGGATCTCACGGAATTAGAAGAATTAAGTATCGTGGATAACGTTGACAACAGAGTCCACCCTCACGACACATACCCAGACCAGAGTTTTCAACACTTGACATCCTTGAAGGTGCTGTATCTTGATGGACTTCCGACTGACTTTGGTCCTGGATTTGGTCAATTGAGGAATCTGAGGAATCTGACTTTATCAGGGTATATGACGTACTGTTATCTACCCGTGCTGCAGAACACCACATTCACAAATGTACCAACAGTTCAACATCTTAACATCAGCAACTGTCGCATCCGTAACTCAGACCTCCTTACATTTCAACCAATGAAACTTCTTAAATCAATAGACATGTCAGACAATGACAATCTTGGCTTCACCAACTTCACCAATGCTACCTATGGACTACAACATTCGTCTTTAGAAAAACTGAAAATTAACCGCATATACCGTGTGTATGATGTATGCACGCACTTGGAAGCCAACCACATTAAGCACCTTGCAAACACAACGCTGAAGGAGCTCTACATGGACGGAAATGGAATCATTGTAGTACAATCTGAAGCTGTTTCTTCTTTGCCGAAAAGTATTGAGACATTATCAGTTCGTGCTAATAAATTTCAGTATGGACAGTACATGATGTTAGGGAATGAACTTGAGAACTTGAAGGTTCTAGATGTTTCTGAAATTAACAAAATGAAACCAATGCCATTTTTTAAGCGAAGTGCCAAGTCAGTTCCATACTTTCTCTCGGCATATATATCCGTTCCTCCAAAGCTTGAAATTCTTATTGCGTCAGAATGTTATTTCAGAGGTGAAATCACTCCAGGGGGCCTTATGCGCAATAACATCAAACAAATAATTGTTGATAATAACTTCTTTACAGCCCTGCACGGACCCATCGCTGGTCTTGAAAAAGTCGAGTTTTATGACTTCTCGAACAACATCCTTGAAGAAATTGGAATGAATTACTTCTCTGAAAACAATTCAGTTTCCAAACTGAACCTTACAAACAACATCCTTGGAGGAGCTCTAGCAAAAGATACAAAGGGGTATATGTTTCTCAGGCTAACCAAAGCCCGTATCATTGACCTTTCAATGAATAGAATTGCATTCCTACCAAGACACATATTCACAGGACTGAGGAGCGTTGAGGTGATAAACCTGAATGATAACTATCTGCAGTCATTTGAAGTTGACCTCCCCATCACTCTGAAACAGCTTCACCTGTCAGGGAACAAAATACAAATGTTGTCTCCAGATGTTCTGAGAAATTTGGACAATTTACCCAAGTTAAAATTGTACCTACAGTTCAATCCAATATCATGCACATGTCAGGGGGTGGACTTCTTAAAATGGTTGAGTGAAAACAAACATCGTATACATGGCCTCGAACATATGACTTGTGAACTTGAACCTGGCCATGAGATTCCTTTGTCCAATTTTGATGCTATTATTCAAACCCTCAGCAAAAGGTGTAACCTTGGAAACGTGATAGCAGTGGCCACCTCGTTGTCCCTTTTCATATTTATCCTTGGAACCATTGGCGTTACCATTGGTTATCGCCACAGATGGAAGATAAGGTACCTCTACTATGTAAGTAGAAGCAAGTATCGAGTTCAACACGCTGTAGACGATGATGGTAGGGGTGCGTTCCAGTACGATGTTTTTGTTTCGTATGCGTCCAAAGATAGGGTATTTGTCACTGGCTCCTTGCTCCCAGAGCTTGAAACGAATCGGGAACTGCGAGTGTGGATACACGACAGAGACTCCACTCCAGGTGATCAAATAGCTGACACCATTGTTGACGTCATAAGAAGGAGCCAGAAGACGCTGATCGTTTTGTCACCGTCTTTCCTGGATAGCCACTGGGGGGAGTTCGTCTTCAATATGGCCCGCATAGAAGGGAATGATCGTCGCCATAACACATTGGTTGTTGTTATGTATAAATATGCACCAATCAGGTGTTTATGGAAGGATATCTCGGTGATGATACGAAACAACAATTATCTGGAATATCCAGAAGACCCCGTTGGGAAGGACGTTTTCTGGGGCAATGTGGCGGAAGCTATCAGATCTTGACTTTCAGTAGAAACTGTGAGTGCGCTGCAAGATGTTTATGAATGTTTTCAAATAATCCAACATATATTTGACTTCCTATTATATATCTGTTATTGTCTTTTTGTAATGTATATTGTTAAGCTTCTGAGTGCGTCGTTTTCTAGCTGTTTGATCACGTTATTCAAACTTTTAAGTAAAAGTAGTTCTACATTGTTGTATAAGCGATAGACTGATGATGAATGAATAAAAAATTTGCATGACTTGTCATATATTTTCTAAACCTTTGGGCTCATCAAAACTAGGACATATGTGCGTGTATAAGATTGCCTCGGTCACTTGTTGAGTACCCGTGAAGACCCGGGTTCGAATTGATCTTCAAAAACTGAAAAAACATGTTTGCCGTAAGAGGCGACTAACGGAATTCGGTGATCAGGCTTGTTGGCTCAATTGATGCATGTCATCGAATCCCAATTGCGTAGACCTATGCTCAAGATGTGAATCACCGGATCTGGTTTAAACACGATTATTTGCAAACCACCGTCATATAACTGGAACATTGCTGAATGCAGCAACAACAAACAAATAAGTAAACACAACTTGAGCTGGGTTGTGATGTTTGAGTTGGGTTTAACGCCGCTTTTAACATTATTCTTGTCAGCTTAATGTGGGAAGAAAGCCCGAAGTGATGCAGGTCTCAGACGTCCACTTCGGCGAAACCTACGAGCACGGGTAAGGTGCCGACAAACCTAGAAACATTATTGGGGCGAACCGGGATTCGAACCTACAATCATTGGTTTCTGGCGTTCCGAAGGGACGCAACCCTGCACAGCGAATCGCGGCGCCCTGTCCCCGGGTTGTGATGAAACTGAAAAGAATGTGTTCTTGTTTGAATTTAGACCAAATATCTAATACTTCCGAACATTCCTGTGATATTTTCTTAAGAACATCTAATGCAAGTCACCTTCGTTGACAAATTTATAGGGTGAAAGTATTAATCATTTCGTAAATTAATCATTTGGAAAAGTTGAAATCATGTTGCGACGGTTGCAAATTGTCACTGTCAGCAGCATTTGGAAAGTTCAAGGTGACTCTGCTCAAAGACGTTTACCCCTTTGGTGAATCCGCGAGATCGGGAAGGGTTCTGACGAACCGAGAACCAAAACTTGGATAGAAATATAGAATCAGCGAATCCTGACACGACCAATGGACTCATCCCAACACCTTATCCACAAAATGTTAACAGGGGCGGTCGGGTAGCCTAGTGATTAAAGCGTTCGCTCGTCACGCCGAAGACCCGTGTTCGATTCCCGACATGGGTACAATGTGTGAAGCCCATTTCTGGTGCCCCCCCCCCCCCCCCCCCCCCCCCCATGATATTGCTGGAATATTGCTAAAGGCGGCGTAAAACCAACTCACTCACTCACTCAAAATGTTAACTGAAATCGCCCTGGAGTTAAAAGTCTCATATTTATAGCTGAAATCATAATTTAGACATTTCAAGTTACTTCACAGTGGTGAAAAGTAAACTTTTTCTCCAGTACAAATAATTTGCTAAAGTGCGACACACATAAAAATAGCTTCTTTGTCCTGAAGATATATCGCGTCAGGTCCTGACCCAAGGTGCATGGCCTAGTCTCCCCGTGTCTTTCAAATGCCTTGTCCGATCAAGTCACAATGGCACGAGTTTAACCTCAACGCCCCGTTCGATTCATGCATGCGCTTGCATATTTATGCGTGCAAGTGTATCATTTCCCAAAGTGTCCAAGATACCATTTTCAAAAAGGATTAACATACTGTAAATGACGCACCACCTTGATATGAACGCTTCATGTTTCATCCTTACCATTGACTAGCCTGACTTTGCAGTATTTGTTTATAAACGGACTTGGGATTTATAAAAAGAAGTCACCTATTCCAGAAATTTCTGGAAATGAATAATTTATCCTCAGACCATCACGGGACATGCTGAATGTTCTGACAGGATTGTGAAATTCTCCTGTGTTGTCTCCTTTCAGAGAAAATACATTTCTCCTCCTTTCAAAGAAAACAATTGTAGGTTTCGAAAGATGCTTAGAATAATCGCCTTAAATGAGGAATAATAAAAAAAACTGTGTGGTGCCTATTTACAATCCAAGTATATACGTCGGAGTCAAGGCCCTGGCTGAGATATTATCTGTGTGTAATAATGATTAGTGATTAGTTTCGGATAGATGATGATTTGGGATATGTGGTTGTGGAGGGAAGGCGTTGTTGACATGGGACTGTAAAAAAAAGTCATCATCATTAATAATAGTCATTTATCGTGGTTTCTACCTTCCTCAATGACTCATATGAACGCACAGCTCACCATAGTAAAGTCTCAAACAAGTAATATCAGATTGTTTCACCAATCTGGATATAACCACCAGATGATAAATGTATTTATTATCCTAAGTAACATCGTCTATCTGTAATACCATGACGATCCTCCCTTACAATCTGAAAAGCAACAAATCACATAATGTATTTTTAACTTCAATCCCAAAGAGATATCAAACATTTAAGGAGAAGCACATCACGTGATTCCCACCGGCCTCACAACCCGACAATGCCTTCTTCCTGTCACTGTAAGGGGTGAGGTGAAATGTGGTTTACCGTCGCGTACAATGTTATCTTGACCGGGGAAGCATTCACAATTACACCACTGAGGCTTGAGGTAAGAATGCGTCAGAGGGTTTGTAACGCCATTGTCAACAAAATTCAACTTTTATCAGCTCGACCTCTAAATATTCGAATGTGGAACGACTCAGTGAATAAAAGCCTGCACAAATGATCCAAGCCACTATGCAGGCACGTGACAAATCCAGGTAAAACTATCCTCAGTTCACTCGCATGATACACTCGAGATCCTTTCTGACCCGCAGCTCCCACATGGCCTTGCACCCATCAAATGCGGATTATATAGACCAGCCTACATGTCACTGCATACACTGTTATATATACACATATCTGCATACACTTGCCTCACCATACACTTATACCAAACCAACGTACATTACTATACACAAAGATTAGATTGACTGGCCCTACGAGCGTTAGTTTTAAAACCCTGGTAACACAAGGTAGGAAAGACTTATGTGGTTTGCAAGAAGGCATCTCTGACAATAAGAAAAATAAATCATTATCCTGTTTAGAGATTTTAATCATGATACGAACAAAAACTCAGAGGCAGTGTATTTGTGCAATGTTACCACAATAAGTATGGCGGGATGGAGTCAGGAACACACTTCCAAATCATGATTAATGATGAAAAATGTCATTTTCAGTCCAAAGATGACATTCATGACACAAACCATCAATAGCGGGTAAACCCACAAGCTGCCCGGATGACAACTGCCAGCCTTTATCTCATCCCTCAAGTAAGTCCTCTGATTTGCTAAATAGGCAACTGCAGCCGTTCCCGGTGAAGGGTGCCTCCAATTGAACCAGACTCTGTATTGGTAGGTCCAGTGCCAGTACTCGACGCCCCAAGATGTCCCAAATATGCTCCAATGGGTTCAGGTCAGGGCTGATTGCAGTCAACGGCAGTGTCGTCACGGTGTCATTCTGGGGATAAGCTGTTACTGCTCAGGAAAGATGTGGCCCTGCTTCGTCATCCATGTACACAGCTCGGGTGACGAGTGGGTGGTTGTAGAAATTTTGAATTACATCTGGTTGCAGGACGTTACGGATGTACCGATCACATTGAGATTTCACTGGATGGTGACAAGACCCCGCTTACAATCGTGTGACAGGCAACCCCAAACCTTTACTGAACCTCACCCATACGGGGTTGTAGGTCTTATGTTCGAGGGCGTGTATCATTATGGCTCACAACGCTCAATCGGCTATCTGTAACATAGAGTAGGACCAATGGATTCTTCCTCAAGTCCTCAGATTCCGATATATATGGGCCAAACACCATGCTAAACGAATTCTCCGACTATGGTCGGCAAGGAGGGGACGTTTGATGTCGCTTCTGACTTCATTCCTGCCGATTTCAGTCGATTCCTCACTGTTCTGGTTGACATTCGACTATTGACTGACCACTGGCGCTTCAGAACAGATGTTGCATTTGTAGGCCGACGTACCAGCAGAAGTAGGGCCATGTTTTCACGGGCAGCATGCTGCACGTGCATGTCGTGCTGCGATGTAACGTCACAGTTGGCATTTTACTGTCCCATCATTTCGACGGAACACCAGTGATTGATTGATCATGGGCATCGGTCTAAAAAATTTGGGGATTCGATTACATGCATCAACCAAGTCTACGAGACTGACCAGCCGATTCTGTTAGTCGCCTTCTACGTCAAGCATGGATGGCTGAAGACCGATTCTGACCCGGATATTCACGGGTGTACCGCTATGTAGATACAGGAGATATGTACAAGACGATTGTTTTGTGGTAAAAATAAACATGTAGAAGCGAAAATTATGAATGAATATTATTCAACGCCGCACTCTGCTATGTTCCAATTATATGAAATATTGTTATGACTGCAATTCGCTTTTTTTTACATGTACTATATGTTGCCGTATTTGTTCAGATGAATACTTGACTTGTCGTTGCATGTGTTTGTTACATGCCACCGTTTGGGCAGGTTACGCTTACACTTTCGAGAACACCTGGTGTTATCACTGATTGATAGTGATTCTTAACAGATGCTTATGTTATAGTTGGAATCGTATAACTGACTCTTGACAGAGATTTCTTGTCTTTGTTTGTTTGTTTGTTCGTTGTTTAACGCCGCATTTCTTATGATTAAAGAAAGGGTTTTGTCGTTTTTCTTTCCACATACTTCTTATAATAAGATGGGATGAAGCTCGCCGTCTTGTGTGAACACAAACTTTATTTGTTTGTTTGTTGTTTAACGCCGCACTCAGCAATATTCAAGCTATATGACGGAGGTCTGTAAATAATCGAGTCTGGACCAGACAATCCAGTGATTGACATCATGACAATCGATCCACGCAATTGGGATCGATGACATGCATCAACCAAGTCAGCGAGCCTGGCCACCCGATCCCGTTAGTCGCCTTTTACGACAAGCATAGTCACCTTTTACGGCAAGTATGGGTTGCTGAAGACCTATTCTACCCCGGATCTTCACGGGTCACACAAACGTTAGGGTAGGATTCTTTTCAGTAGCACTACACATAAACTGTTTACTATTCTTGTGAAACAGTGTGAACATATGAGACAATTGTTGTGTTAGTGCCTTTTTCTAACTGGGAATTTAATAATAATAGGTCCGTCCTACTTCATAACTGCCGACTTAACGTCTTGCAAAACTGCCTTCAGTTGCAGTGGGCTATTATCGCAATCCAGACTCAATCCGGGTTGAGAAAAGGTCTTCAGCAACCCATACTTGTCGTAAGAGGCGACTAACGGGATCGGTCGGTCAGGCTCGCTGACTTTGTTGATTCATGTCACCGTGTCCCTGATCGATGTTCATGATATCAATCACTGTCTGGTCAAGCCTCCATTATTTACTGATCGGCGTCATGTACCTGGAATATTGCTGAGTGCGGCGTTAAACAAAACAAACAAACAAACAACAGCAATCCACTATGTCAAAGTACATCTTCATTTCATCTTCTTCAAAACTCTTCATCAGCGATAGGTTTCGAATTATCTAAATGCTTTCTCTACACATGCTATTATTAGTTGGTAAGACGCACACAGGGAGGTCATATACACAACTCCATTTGTTTTGCCGTTGTCTTCACAACACAGAATAGGGGGCACGGGTGGCCCAGTCGTCTAAGGCGCCGCGATTAGCTATGCAGAGTCGCGTCCCTTGGGCACGCCAGAAACCTATGATTGTGGGTTCAAATCCCGGTCCATTATGGCTCGATTATGTTTCTAGGTTTGTCAGCACCATAACCTTGCTCGTGGGTTTCACCGATGTGGTAAACGTCTGAGACCTGCATCACTTCGGGCTTTCCTCCCACATTAAGCTGACACGCCGTGATATAACTGGAATACTGTTAAAAGCGGCGTTAAACCAAACTCACTCGCCCACTCACAACGTCGAACAACAAACAGTACATCCCTTTGCTTTTGCTGACAGCATGTATTTATATACGTAAACTTAATATCATTACCAAAGGTTTATATAATACTCTATTGGTCAACAGTACCCGCATCTATGTTATTCAACACCACGGGATTGTCCAGGGCATACCGAGAGGGCTTCCGTTCCTTCCTCTGACAAAGTCTGCTTGATATGTCAGTGTCGTATGAAGGAGATATTGGGAAGAAACTACAACAGCTGAGTCTGCTTAGGAGCGAGGTGATATATGGCAGCTTGTAGGGGTCATCTTTACACAGATCTTGAGTTGCTTGTCCTGATATACTGTCACGCCACCCTGACAGGCCTCGTTCTTCTGGAGTACCTGCAATGCATTCAAGTACAGTAAACTACGGTTATAACGAACTCAAAAGGACTACTAATTTTAGTTCGTTATAACCGTAGTTCGTTATAAGCATATATACAGCATAACTACAGCAAATAGTCGGGACCAAAAAAGTAACTTCGTTATATCCGTCAGTTCGTTATAAGCGTGTTCGTTATAACCGTAGTATACAAATTTGCAAACAGTCTTGGACCAATGTGGCGTGAGGAAATAGGCGACGGAAGACATATATTTCATAAATTCATAATTATTAACCATGCGTCCTTAATTACCCTTTAACGTTATTAAGCATTGGACAATGTACTCATATATCATTTTGAGATCAGATCTAATAGTAGTGACTGTTGTCATTTGGTGATTGATATTATGAGCAACATTCCACGCCGTCATGGTACGACAACACGACTTCAACCAACTCACCGAGTGAGTGAGTATGGTTTTACGCCGCTTTTAGCAATATTCCAGCAATATCGCGGCGGGGGACACCAGAAATGGGCTTCACACATTTTACCCATGTCGGGAATCGAACCCGGGTCTTCGGCGTGACGAGCGAACGCTTTAACCACTAGGCTACCCGACCGCCCCTTAAATCAAATAATAACAAGACAGCAAAATATTGTCTCACCTGGAGCTAGATTATCAAGGGTGCAGCCAACAAAACTTGACACAAACATAGGGGTGGACAGCAGAATGACGATCACCTGGTCAAGTCCTTTATTTCCTGATGTGAAAAGAGCATGATGACAAATGTGTGAATGAGTGTATTTTATTTATATCAGGGCGTGTCATCTTGATGTTGGAGGAGGCCCGAAGTAATGTAGTTCTTGGACGTTTACCACGAGCATAGTAAAGGTGCTAACAACTCTAGAAACATCAGGCCGAATTTCAGAATCGACCAACGACTCAAGATTTCTGGTATGTCTAAGGAACAGCGAATTGCACCCAGTCTCCACTTACAATAAGTATATTTTGCTTGGATCCAACAATGACAAAATTACCCCCCACGGGACGTTGTATGGTGTGTACCTGTATTGATGGAGTCACTGTTGTTGTCCACCCACCTCGGCAGCAGCAGGCCCTGAGCCAGGGAGAACCCTATGATCATCAGGTTCCGGGAGGATGCTAGGTTCACTAACCGGAACATGGACACGCCCATGGCAATAACCATTCCAAGAGTCACCAATCCGAGTCCACCAATCACAGGGTCAGGAATAAGAACAAAGACAGCTCCGAACTTGCCAATGACGCCCCCGAGGAGGGTGATGATGGCAGCTGTCATGAACACAGCACGGCTGGCCACCTGGAGGCGATACATAGTGCTGTAGGGAGTAACCATTGTGATTGGTGGTGGTGGTGATGGTGGTGGTGTGTGTGTGTGTGTGTGTGTGTGTGTGTGTGTGTGTGTGTGTGTGTGTTACTTTTTCCATTGCAGACATACTTTATTTTCTTATAATTAATGACACTATTAAATGTTTTTAGAAAACATCTTCTCACAAATTTTTTTTGAAATGGTCGCTTCATTACTAGGACTGGGGCTTGGGGCAACTGGAATTCTACCATCTGGTACTTACACAATACCAAGTATTATGAAATTGATTCCGTTGCAGTTAGGCTAGTGAGATCAAGGTATTTTAAGTTTTCCACCTACATAAACTGAGGGTAAAAGAAAGAATACGTCACCATCGAATAACAATTTCGTGTTTGTTTCGTTTTTAGTCACCATCAAACATGGGTGTATACTTAGTTTTGCCCGGAAGTTATGTTCTGGGGTGAAAATATTTTGCCCTACTCCGGTGTAACAGAACACAACCTGATGACAAATTAAATTCTAAGATCAGTGTCCAAGAAACACTTCCCTATATGTGGTACCTCTGTTGCCCTCGGAAGGAAGGGCAAAGAATGTATGGTTCCTACAAGTACTTTCGTCAAGGATTCTTGATCATAAGGACCTATCCTTGTAACAGCTTCCAGATCATGAAGACCTAACCGTGTGTCAGTTCCCGCACCAGGAAAATCTACCCTTGCTGTGCCTCCAAGATGGTGACCCGTGAAGACCCGGGATAGAATAGGTCTTCAGCAACCCACACTTGCCGTAAAAGGCGACTATGCTTGTCGTAAAAGGCGACTAACGGGATCGGGTGGTCAGGCTCGCTGACTTGGTTGATGCATGCCATCGATTCCAATTGCGTGGATCGATGTTCATGATGTAAATCACTGGATTGTCTGGTCCAGACTCGATTATTTACAGACCGCCGTCATATAGTTGGAATATTGCTGGGTGCGGCGTTAAACAACAAACAAACAAACAAATCCAAGATGGTGAATAGCTAGCCTTGTTGTAGCTCCCAGATCATGAAGGGTTATCCTTGTAACGACTCTAAGATCGGGAAGACCGACCCCTCTAGCAACACCCTTACTACCAATCCTTATGGCAGCTACCAGATCATGAAAACCTTCCCATTGGGTTGCCACCTGAATATGAAGGTACATCCTAGTGACCGCTACTTAATTATGCATTTCTATCCTTTGTGGCAGCTCAAATAATTATGAATACCAAAAATTATGATGGGTCAGAGATCAGGAATACATTGTATCTACCCTTGTAACGATCCCCTGACCATGAACATCTATGCTTGTTGTAGCTTGTTGTATATAGTTTGCTGCTGTGAGTTTATTTACAAACGTATTTATGAACATGACAAACTTCATCGCTTGAGAAGTTTCGGGATGGGACAGTTTCTAGAAGGCTGGCTGTACCTATATTTAGATTGACATGAAGGCATTTCGAGGCCTCTTAGGACCTGCATCTCATCTTCTTTCCAAGTGCGGATGGAATACCCTTTCTCCGAAACTTGTTGTGGAACATGTGTTTGAGAAGGAACGTTTGTGTGATTAATCTTTGACGAAAAATCCCAAAGTTTGAAAACATTGAGAGAATTAGAAATCCAAACGTAAAGAGGGGAGAAAGAATTCTGATTGAAGTAACTGGAATTGCAAAAAGAAATATTTCCTCACAGAATGATCAAAAAGTCTTTCCTTTTACCTTTGAGGCGGCTACGAGATCATGAATACCCACTCTTGTGATTGGCCACAGTTCCATGAGTTTTATCCTTGTGAGGGATGCGATATCCTGACTACCCAACTTTGCAACAGACCTCAGTTTCGTGTGTTTACCTTTGTGACAGCGATAAGGCCCAGGCTCTGCACGAAAACAACACTTGCACACACGCCCCCCAGCATGCCGCTGACAGCGCCAGACAACCCGTCCACTGCCATACCTCTGTTGATGGCGTGGGAGGGTGGGGGAGGCATCTCTGCTCCACGAGCAACAGTTTGATAGACGCCAGGAATTTGAATCACCATTGTCATAGTGATGGTTAACATGGACACATAGCCTGAGCCACTGATGGTTGGTGGGCCATAGTGAACTGCAAATGCAATAACACATCCAGTATACAAATGATACGCCATTTAAAGCTAAGAAAATTTAAAGCTAATAATTTCAAGAATATGTAATGTATTAATAACAATTCAGGTTGAGTGAGTGAGTTTGTTTTTACGCCGCTTTTAGCAATATCCCAGGAATATCACGGCGGGGGACACCACAAATGGGCTTCACACATTGTATCCTTGTCGGGAATCGAACCCGGGTCTTAGGCGTGACGAGCGAACGTTTTAACCACTAGGCTACCCGACCGCCCCTTTTTCTATCTCGAATTGACATGCAAGTAATGTTAAGTAACGAAAATCACATTATATATAAAATTAAGTGGATGATTTAGTTTGAAACTCAACAATTAACCATATGTTTGTTTTTAACTTTGAGGAACGCGATTTGTTCTCATCAGTTTTACCTACATGGTAAAGGGAAGTAAAACCACCCTGCATCGTACAGGGCGCTCATTCTGACATCTGTTCTGGCCATGTGACCATGCATGGTCGAGTTGCTAGGCAATGTGTCTGTCACAGTCAAAACGTGGCATACCAGGAAGGATCCAGCCAGTGCTAAAAGCATCTGTTAATGAAACATCTGTTAATGAAACATCTGTTAATGAAACATCTGTTAATGAAACATCTGTAAGACCCGAAGAAAACTGAACTTTCATTTCTGGCAGACAATCATAGAATCTTGAAGCAATTCGTTTTGCAAAGAGAGATCAGTTTCAAAAGCTTTGATTATTGTGATTATAAGAATAAGTATACTGTAACTAATAACATTATTTTGAAGAATTGTATCCAAAGTGTACAGTGTACCCGAATCAGATGGATAGTGAGTAATTATTTCATCAACTTTTTTTAAAAAATCTACAAAGTGAATGAAATGGCATTAAGCAATGATGTAGTGTTTGTTTGTTTGTTTGTTTGTTGTTTAACGCCGCACTCAGCAATATTCAAGCTATATGACGGCGGTCTGTAAATAATCGAGTCTGGACCAGACAATCCAGTGATTGACATCATGAGCATCGAGCATCCACGCAACTGGGATCGATGCCATGCATCAACCAAGTCAGCGAGCCTGACCACCCGATCCCGTTAGTCGCCTCTTACGACAAGCATGGGTTGCTGTGGACCTATTCCAACCCGGATCTTCACGGGTCTAATGATGTGGTGATGTATTTACTGTGTACACACTATTTGTCGAATACTTACAGCGTTGAGCTGAAACAAAGGGTACCACGTAGCGTGGCACTTCTCTCCATTATAAGCTGGAAACGGAAGTTTCACTTTGACGAGAAAAAGTGAGAACACTATGATCAGAAACGTTGACCTGTGGAATGATAAAAACACTGGTTACGGGAAAACAATAATACAATAACAGATGTTTAAGATGCACAAATGCAATTGTGGACAACTGATTTGATTTTAGTCGCTTTGTACTCCTGTCCGAAACCAACCCTCAGGGAATGCGGAGAACAGGGATGGTTAATGGCACCATTGCTGGATTGAAATAGATGAAAATGTTTTAATTAATAAAAGGTCACGCTTGTCAAATGATGAGTGTTTTTGTGAATGGTCTTATGCACCGTTATTTGCTGTGCAGAGATGCATCTCCCAGGAGTGTCAGGATTCAGTGATAGTGGGTTCGAATCCAAGGCACGTCCATGTTATGATCCTTAGATTGTCAGCAACCATACCCATGATCGTTGGTTTCACCAAAGTGGAAAAAGAGTATGACCTAACTCACTTTGGAATCCCAATAACCAAATCAGTCCGTCTGTCATTTGTGATACCACCCCACAACATGACACTACCGTCCACCATACCTATCATGGTCTTGATTTGTCGCCCTTTCATACCGCTCGCCACTACGTCGTTAACAACACTTTCTGACTTGATTCGTCTTTAAATATGGTTTACGCAATTGACGCACAGCCAATCTTTGCCACCTATAGTAAACTGTTAGGGTCACATCCTTCACTTTACGCCTAATTTTTAGGCGGGATGCATAGATCAGGTTTTTAACGGTAGATGGGGAAATTCGCCTTCCTGTTATTGTAAGGAATTCTCTATTGATACCAGGAGCAGATTTGGATCTATTCCGTAGTGCAAATAATGTAATGTGACGGTCTTGTCTAGGTGTCCTTTCTTGGGCCTACTGCCTTTCTTAGGTCTCATTGCAACCCCTTCCATTTGAGGGTACTTGTCCCATTTTTACACGTTTTGCATACTGTAACACATCTTGATTTGCCAAACATTCGGGCACTTTGGGAAAATGTCATCCTCCCAACACACCCGCACACGCACACGCACACACATACACGCTAACCCACACACACACGCACACACACACGCACACACACACACACACACGCGCTAACACACACGCGCACACACGCGCACACACACACACACACGCGCGCGCGCGCGCGCGCGCGCACCCCCCTGACTACTTACATGCTTGCTATGCCCCAGTGTTGTTCACACAGAGGTATCATGTACCCACAGAGTGTCACCCCAAGGGTGGTTACACCTGGCGCAACTGTCAGAGGCCCAATGAACTTCATGATGAAACCAAGGATCCCCGAGACTCCAAGAAGAAACTGAGTTCCAGAAGCCAGCATCAGGTTGCCCTGGATCTAAATACGACAATGTGTTCATGGAGTGTGTGATATTCAAGGAGGTTGGAAGAGAGATGGAGATAGTAAGAATCCTGTACACTTTCCAATACACATATATACATAAATGCATATTTAGTAGTCATATTCTGTATTTTACTCAAATGTTGATGGATGGATGGAGTTGGGGATTTAACGTGCGCTTTCCGACTAAAAGCGTATGTCGCACACGGGCTCAAATGTTGTACATGATCTAATAACGATGTAGCTAGTAGCGAATTAAATATTTCTCATATCACAGTGGTATTAGTGACATTTTTAACAACCTCTCTCAGCCGTATCTTCCATGGCGATGTCCCATTTCCTTCAGCATGTTCCCGGAGTGACTCTGTGGAAATAAACACGACCAGGAAACATATCTCAAATTCTGCACTCGATAATTGATTTATAACATCATACAAATTTATTCTGAAGTTTCCTTCGGTATCATCTGGTAAAACAAGATTCTTGAAAAAACAAACTTGTTTCTGATTTGAAATTAAATGGGTTACTTTGCGCGAGTAAAACGTTCTGTTACGGAACTAATCACTAATCAAACTATTGTTTTATGCACAATATCCACCTCCTCCAGGTTATTAAAATGGTATTTGTCCTTTGATGGTAGGCGATAATATCCCGTTTTATCAATATACTGTATGAACGTTTACCATCTGACCACTTGGGGTCACTCAGGGTGGCAGCGATAGCTATGATAAATGCACTGTTGGATCCCTGGACAAGTGGCAGTCTGAAGCAGCGAGAAGATCAGTGTGAACATTATTAAAGGATGATGGAGACACAGTCTGTACATGTCCTGTTGTCTTCAAAATCCTAACATCCCTTAAATACTTAAAGATAACTATTCCCGAACTTATATTCTCGAGACAACTGTGCAGTTCCATTGGAATTCGGGTAACCCAACGCAAAGTAGTCTAAAGAGCTGCAATTCACTGTACATATTTGCATTGCTAAGACATGCCCAAAACCTATGATCGTGGGTTCGAATCCCAGATTGGCACTAATTATGTTAGTCAGCACTATCTATACCCACGTTCGTGGTTGTCTCCAAAGTAGTAAACGTTTATGACCTGCATCACTTTAGACTTTCTTCACATGAAGCTGACACGCCTTTATACAACTGAAATACAAAGCAGCGTAAACAAACAAAGAACACTCATTTAGTCTTGATTAGGAATGATCGTAGGACGTGGAGCACATTCCTTCCTTAAGGAAGGACGTTCCACGATGGAGGTGTGTTCAGGAAACGCCGAATGAGAATGTACCTGCCTTGCTTGCAAGTTAAAACAAAATGGCTGAATTATTAGACCAATTCTTTGTTAAGGAGATATTGTTCTTGATGTCAAGAATGCGACAAGGAAAACGTGGCTGTAGGGTCTTGGCGGACAAGGGACCGACCACTTATTATTCTGGTGGAGAGGTTGTTATTTTTGTGAGAAACACATATTTCTCTGAAACCAGGAGCAGAATGATTCTTTAAACAACACAGTTTCTTCAAGTCGTCCAGCACGTCCACGGAACAATTTGTGGTAAAATCCGAGGCAAAATTATTTTGTCCTGTATTTTCTGGAACAAATAATTTTTTCTTATACCCCATTCCACTAAGCAGCGCTCTGAGGCGCTCTAACAAAGCACTAAGATCTTCAAAAGCTTTAATGGATCGCTATCTGATCTCTAACGGATCTACATGATCGTCGCCTGTCGACTCCCCTGCACAAAGATCCGCGGTGCTCCGCCCAGAATGCCGTCAGATCGCTACTTGATCGCCGAGATCGCCGAGATCGCCATCACAGTGCTACTTGATCGCCAAGCTCGTAATCAGAGTGCTATTGTATCACCTTAGAGCGCCGGCGATCGCCACGAAATCCGGCCTTCCGATCAAACGTGTTCCTAGGTGCTGTGTGGCAATCTGATTGTGCTCGGATTGTGCTTCACAGATTGGTAAGCGATTTATACCCCCATTCCACTAGGCGGCGATCCACGGCGCTCCGTGAGAGTGCCATAGAGCGCCATATAGAGCACCAAGATCGCCAAAAGCGCCAAAAGCGATAACGGATCGCTAACAGATCGCTAACTGATCTCCATGATCGCCAAGGTCGCCGCCGGTTGACTCCCCTGCACAAAGTTCCGTGGCGCTCCGCCCAGAGCGCCATCAGATCGCTAATTGATTGCCTAGATCGCCATCGGAGCGCTATCGGATCACCATAGAGCGCCGCCGATCGCCACAAAAGCTGGCCTACCGATCTTCGGCGCTCCATGGCGATCTGATGGCGCTCCTCGGAGATGCATTGGCGCTCCGATTGCGCTCCGATGGCGCTCCGATTGTGCTTCACTGTTTGGTTCACGATTTGGAGCGCCACCCTGTGGCGCTCTGTGGCGCTCCAATGGCGCTCCAATGGCGCTCCAGGGTCTCACCCAAAAAGCCTTCCTTCTCCTTCTTCTTGGAGGCTGCTGGGCCAGAATAGCAATCTGCTGGTTCACGATGGCATGGTTCACGAGATTGTAAATCACTTGTAATATGGCAGCATCTCTATGGTTCATGGTGATACCCGTCTGCTGCTAAGCACAGAACTGAAGAGCGCGGCTGAACGCCACAGGTTTTTATATGATCGGGCCCCTTTGCGGCGATCAGGTCGCAATCGGATCGCCTAGAGCACTACTTGAGCTCTAACAGATCTTTATAGATCGCACTCGATCGCTATCGGATCAGAGAAGAGCGCCATAGATCACAATGATCGCCATCGGATCGCCAATAGAGCGTCATTGGAGCGCATCCTGATCACATTGGATCGCGAATGGAGCGGGAACTGATCTATCGGATCACACAGATCGCTATTGGATCGCTATTGGATCGGTATCTGATCGCAATCGGATCACAAGTACCCCTATATCGCCTCATTATATGGCGATCTATGGCGCTCCTTCAGATCGCGTAGATCACCGTGGATCGCTGCCTAGTGGAATTGGGGTAGAATATTCCAATCAAACGCGTTCCTAGGTGCTGTGTGGCGATCTGATTGCGCTCGGATGGTGCTTCACAGATTGGTAAGCGATTTAGATTGCCCCTCTGTGGCGCTCTGATGGCGCTCCAGTGAGATCCGTTCGCACCATGTTTATGATCTGATGGTGCTCTGATGGCTTTCCCAAAGGCCTATAAAAGAGTGCCACTACCTTTGGCAATCATCATTTCGCTGTTCGAGACCAATGAGTGATCTTGAATTGGTCTCAAGTGGCACGATGCCACCCAAGGGCAATAGTAAAAGAGGTGTCAAGGGATAGACCACTAGACTGGGGGCCAGATGACCGTAGCAGTGGCGAGAGACCCCAGTCCCAGCAGACAAGAGGAGACATCCCAGCATGGCGATGAAGAGACAGCCCCGCCTGGGTCACAGGAAGAGTATCATGATGAGGAGAGTCCATCCCCAGCCAGCAAGCAAACGCATCAGGGTCAACCTAAAAGCAGGACATGAGCTGGCAGGATTTATTCAGGAAAACCAAGTGCGCCGTATGATAAGGGCAAAGAAGGATGGAAGGACACCGCCCAAAAAGATGTTGTGTGGCGACAGCAAGCTGAGAAGATGGGGGTCCCCTTTGAAGCAACAAGCGGTGGTACCGTGACCTCAGGACCCGCCTCAGGCGTCTTCTCTGGAAGAAAAGCGGTCAAAATGCTGAGGTCCCTGAAGACAAGCCGACTCAGACAGGGACCGATGGATCATTGACAACCTGGGCTTCCTCCGCCGGCACATAGTTCAGCAAGTCCAAAGGAGGCCCATTGTCGCCGTTCGTGACAGGACCAGGGCCCAGGCTTCAGCCCCTATGCCTTAGGAGATGGAAGGTGATGATAGTGATGAAGAAGGTGCTTCAAGTGCCATCCCAGTCCCAGGCTACCCCTGGCAGTTTTTGTGACTGGGTCAGCAGAGTCCTCCAGGAGATGGAGTCTGACAACTACAGGGCAGCGCAGAGGGAGATAACCAGCGTGCTCTTCCTCTGCATGGTCCCAGCTGCAGATCCTTAAGTACAGCTGTACACAGCAGGGACAAGCTACTAGCAACCACAAGCCAGAACCAGATTCCAGAATCAAGCTGGAACCAGCAACCAGCTTCTTCTTCTCAGTTGGACCAACAGTGGCAGCCTCACTCCTCCAAGTGGCCAGACAGATGCCACCAGTCTCCGTGTTGGGGTCCATGGAGTCGACATACATGCAACAGGCCATGCCCCAACAGTACAGTCGCTCATCCAGCTGCTCTCTCTTCAGCATGCCTGTCCAGGATACCAGCATTCTGAACCCCTCCAGGGGCCGCAGCTCCTTGCTTGATGATCCAGGTAACCAGGCACGCCCCTTGTCACCATGGTACTGGGCCCGTCATCACCGAAGAGACAGCAGCAACAGCAGGGCCAACAGCAGCAACAGTAGGGCCAACAGCAGCCACAGCAGGGACAGGCTGAAACTAGCCAGAGTGAAGATTACAGTGATCGATGCTTTGGGGTATTGTGTTTCATTTGTGTGTAATTTTGTTCAAGCTGTACCCATTGATAGTAACATTTGGGAGTAGTCTAGTAGTGTCCACTTTGCATTTGAATATTTTTTTTAATGAATATAAAAACAAACTTTGATCCTTTTAGTGTTTAATAAATAGAACAGAAATGTACTGGTAGCAAAATAAAACTTTTTTAAACTTCCAATACACTGTATTATTGTATTTCAAAGCATCACTCTCGCTATCACAGTCAGTTATTGCACTGCTGTAAGGTTGTTCAGGTGCCACCATCCTATCCTGCCATGGTACCGAGCCAGCTTCACTGTTGAAGTACAGTCTGAGGTACTCTCGCATCTGTTTGGCCTTCGTAGTGGCCCTGTCTGGCCCCACTCTCTGGTACACCTCTTGCATGTTGGCGTGCTGCCTCCACTCACCAGGATCAGATTTTGCTGCACATCCTCTCTGCCCAGATCCGCATTCTGCAGAGCAGGATATCTGTTTCTCATGACGTTGTGCAGGGAGATGGCAGGCAGTCTTGACGATGTCTCGGACCACATCAGGACCCTGCTGCATCGAGATCAGTAAACACTGCCATTTGCTGGCCAAGATGCCGAATGCGTTCTCCACCACCCGCCTGCCCCTGGAGATTCTGTAGTTGCAATCTGCTGGGACCTTGTTATACCTCTGTGGGAGTACGTCCTGACGGCGAAGGCATCATCAGCAAGAATGAAATATGGGACGTCCCTGTCACCATTTGGCAGACTTTCTGGATGAGGAAGGTTGATGGAGCAATCTTCTAAGCACTCCCTGAGGTTGTTGGGCCAAAACAGAAAGCTGTAGGATCACGATAGCATGGTTCAGGAAATTAAAGAGCACTTGAAACATGGCAGCGTCTCTGGGGTTCATGACTGACTAGGACCTACCCCTCTGCTACCAAGCGTAGAACTGATGAGCGCCTCACAACGCTACGAGTTTTTTATAGGATCAGACCCAAAATTCAGCGATCGTGTCGCAATGGAATCCCATAGAGTGCTAATTGAGTGCTAATGGATCTCCATAGGTCGCCTAGAGCACTATCTGGTCGGAGTGGAGTGCATTAGATCACAATGTTCGCCATCAGAGCATAGATAGAGCGCCATTGGATCTTATCCTGATCGCCTTGGGTCGCAAAAGGAGCGGGAACTGATCGTGCAAGATCGACACATTTTGGGTTGTTTGGTTATGATCTAGGGTCTTCAAGTTGCTATCGGATCGCACAGATCACTTTTGGATCGCAACAGGAGCGCTATCTGATCGGAATCAGATCGTAAGTGCCCCTAGATCGCGGAAAATTAGGAGACCTATGAGGCTCCCTCAGAGTGCGTAGAGCGCAGTAGAGCGTCGCCTAGTGGAATTTGGGATATTAGACAAAATCATAGGCCCTCCCAACAACAAATGGTCAGTGACTCGGGTAGAATAGGTCTTCAGCAACCCATGCTTGCCGTAAAAGGCTACTATGCTTGTCATAAGAAGCGACGAACGGGATCAGGTGGTCAGGCTCGCTGACTTGGTTGATGAATGTCATCATATCCAAATTGCATGGATCGATGTCAATCACTGGATTGTCTGGTCCGGACTCGATTATTTACAGACCACCGTCATATGGCAGGAATATTACTGAGTGCTTTTCTTATTTTGAGGTGGTAACTCTGTGCCATCAAGTGACATGGACTCAAGGTATTGGATACAAGGTATTGAAGGACTATTTGAGAAACATTAAATCTCACCCTAGTTCTGAATAAATATGTTATGTTGTCATAAAATGCTCGCATTACGTATTATTGTTATTTATGGGAATGTAAAATATAGGTCAGTCATTTAATGGCGTCTTCCCTGGTAAATATTGTTGCACGGGGGTATTTGTTGAACGTCATGTTGCTGAACTTCACTGCTGTGATAAGCGATATCAATGCACAGGTATATTCCAGTCATATGCTTTTAATTAAAGTAATCAGACTATGATATATTGTTGAAGGCCCATGTGGGCGACTCACACGGAACTATATTACGTATATACGTGAGGCATTTAGGCATTTTACGATTTGTGCTGATCTGTTTTTTAATGCATAAGAATCAGACTCGGATTGGCAAAGTGAAAACAAGGTAACTAGGGCAAGCAAACTGATAAGCCTCAGGTAGATCGATGATCTGATGTTCCAAAACCCTTCCACTGATTTACCCTCCTGAACAAGAAATAAAGGAGAGCAGTGAGACGGTCTCATCTGTCATATTAAGATCAATGAATACAGATTCAGAGGGACAAAACACTATCCACAAGACTGTCTTACAAGATGGATGGTTTCAACTTTCCAATAGTGGAAGATCCCTTTATGTCGAGCAATATTCCTGCAACACAAGCCCTTGGTATCTACATTTCACAGAACGCCTCCGTGGTCTTGTGGTAGGGCGCCCGCCCGGAGAGCGGAAGGTCCGGGGTTCGATCCCCGGCCGCGTCATACTAAAAGACGTTGAAAGATGGTACTTGTTGTTACACTGTCTGGCGCTTGGTATTAAGGGGCTAAAACAAGGACTGGTCGGCTCGGAGTCAGTATTCTGTGTCTGAGTGGGGTATTCATGTTAAGCTGCGGCATGGTATCTCAGTGGGCTGGCACTATAAATCGGCATCTGTCCGGACTAGTACAACAGCCACACACACGTACATGCACGTCGCTATATAAGTGCAATAATCTTGGACGCGACGTTAAAACCCATTTCACCTCACCTCATTGTTCTTTGCGATTTGTGGCATAGCTATCTTATATTGTTTAATAGGACCAAGTGAAAAAAACACAATTACATGACTGGCTGTATATGGTTTATGTTTTCATGTTGATTTTAATAAGTGTTTAAGTTAGCCGTGTTAAATATGACGTCATTTTACATGGACAAATAGGTATTCACTACTTTGATATGTTTGATATATAACACGGCACTACATCTAAGATGAGGAAACTGTTGTGAAAGTTGAGATCCGGGTTAGAATAGGTCTTCAGCCACCCATCCTTGTCGTAAAAGGCGACTATGCATGTCGTAAAAGGCAACTAACGGGATCGGGTGGTCAGGCTCGCTGACTTGGTTGATGCATGTCATCGATCCCAATTGCGTGGATCGATGCTCATTATGTAAATCACTGGATTGTCTGGTCCTGACTCGATTATTTACAGATCACCGTCATATAGCTGGAATATTGCTGAGTGCGGCGTTAAACAACAAACCAACCAACCTCTCATACCACTTGCAATTGCTTCAAACAAAAAGGCGGCGCCCAGTCAAGACGATCTGATCGCTAATCAAGATCTATATTGTAAGTGCATCAAATCACTTGAGCATCTTGATTAAAAACATGTTAACGCCCAACTGGCAATACACATGCTTTGCAAGTCTATATTTCCCACAGGTTCAGGTTCTGAATCCCCCATCTCACTGGGGCTCCTTTTCACTTAAATGTAGCTGCTTGTTTCTATCAAAAATATATATTTACAGAGACTAGTGTTAGTCAAACATTATGGCTAGCTCATGCACACTTGGACTTTGGGATTTTCTATTTATACGTATTGGGACAGAAGAATTGAGGGGACTTGAACACCCCAAAACCATCTCATGTGCACCATGTTAGATTAGGGACTCTTGCAGGTCAGCTTGTTGTATGATTGGATGCGTGTTCTTTTTTAGGTCAACACCTAAATGTGCATTCATACCATAGTGCTTTTTAGATTTAATTTTTTGCCTCTTATCATTGACTGTGAAATCGGACCTGTAACCCACTTACAAAAGAAGGTACTGCCTGAGCGCACCTGAACAAGAGGACAGCCCCAGTGCAGGTATCAGTTTAAAAACATACATCAGCCGGTCACACTCTGCTTGGATGACCCTAACAGTCTTGTCTTACACCTGCTCACAGGTTTCTTTCTGAGTGGGGTATTCATGTTAAACTGCAGCATGGTAGAGAGAGAGAGAGAGAGAAAGCACCAATTTTATTGTGCCACATCACTTCACCTTTGTTTAAAGACAAACAAAGACATTTTCTCGTTGCCTATCTCTTGTGATAGCCAAGCATACCCTAATCCATACATCTACAGCATATTCTTAATCTTTAAAGCCCACGTTTCTTTAACATTGTCTGCCATAGATTTTAACATTAAAAAATACTGTTTTGGGTATCTCTCTGAAGGCAATGGTAATAATTTACACCAAAACTGTATGCATCTTAGCATTATACACTGCAAACAATGTTTTCATTCCACATTTTCTAGGGTTAGCCTAGTGGTTAAAGCGTTCGCTCGTCACGCCGGAGACCCGGGTTCGATTCCCCACATGGGTGCAATGTGTGACGTCTGATGTCCCCAGCCGTGCTATTGCTGGAACATTGCGAAACGCGGCGTAAAATCATACTCACTCACTCACTCCACATTCTCCAATCACCATTATAATTACTAACCGATTTATTTACTCCAGTTAGTTACGACAAAACTGTAGTTGGGCTTTAGAATATCTCTCCACTTGGACACACATCCAAGGTAGCCTAGTAGTGGCTATGAGTTAATGATGCGTCCAGTAATTGTGTTTGTTTATAGTCCTGTTGTTGTTTGCAGAACTTTATAAGGTCCTGGAGAGGATTTCGGAACGGGAACTATAATTTCTCTAGGTCGACTATGCCTGTACACTCAAAGGTAAAAGGTCACGAATCTGTTCCGGAGATGTATCTTTCAAATATTGCGGCTTTCCTGGGCTGTTGGGACACACACACACGTGGTCTACCACTTTGCGTCTTGAGACAGGCTATGTCGTGGTAACAATGTCGCTACCGTCAGTGGGGTTCATCCAAACGTTCGGGAAATATATAAATAAATAGCACCCATTTGTGTCATACAAATAGCCGAAATCTGCACCGAAGTCAGTCTGACCATATTTTATGTTCCTTTCATAGCTGTGATACTAAAGCTTCAGTTACGCCAATTTATACCCGATTTCAGCACGAGCATTTCATGCTTCAAGCGGAAAACACGGTTTACACATTTTTCATGACGTCAGCTGTACGGGAGCGCGTTTAGTGATTCATCTATATGTGTTTCTTATTATCTGTAGTTAATAACAACAGATATACCTACCTACACCCAAAGCATATCTGCAGCAAGCTTGCCAGGCCGGAGGTGAAGAGGCACAGACTCAGGATCTCTGACCTCACTTCCGGTAGTTCGCCAGCTCCAATTTGATTGGTTATCAACACAGCAGCTGACAAAGCCCCGGTTATTCCCAGAAGCGCTTGCTGACATGTGAAATAAAAACTGACATTGATAGAAACTAGTGACCAAAAGAGCTACATTGTGTTAGAAAATTCCTAAATGTTTCAGGATTGTTTTTGTTTGTTTGTTGTTTAACGCCACACTAAGCAATATTCAAGCTATTTGATGGCGGTCTGTAAATAATCGAGTCTGGACAAGACAATCCAGTGATTGACATCATAAACACAGATCCAAGCAATTAGGATACGATGACATGCATCAAACCAAGTCAGCAAGCCTGACCACCCGATCCCGTTAGTCGTCTCTTACGACAGGCATGGGTTGCCGAAGACCTATTCTACCCCGGATCTTCACGGGTAAAATGTTTCCTGAAATATGCAGAGTGGGTAAACGATGCCCAGTTGACATTCTTGAGCAGAATGATTCACAGTGCTGACTTATCAGGACGATTGCAAAGACTCTGTGACCTGGCGTAATGTGTGTCATTGTTACATAATGTTATATATCACTTGTTTCCCTGGACGTAACTAGATTATTTACAGACTGCAGCAATATAGCTGGAATATTGCTGACTGCGGTGTAAAACAATAATCCACAGATGGCCCAGATCACAGGGGAAGGGGTTTGTTTGTTTACCTGTAATCCATAGATGGCCCAGATCACAGGGGAAGGGGTTTGTTTGTTTACCTGTAATCCACAGATGGTCCAGATCACAGGGGAAGGGGTTTGTTTGTTTACCTGTAATCCATAGATGGCCCAGATCACAGGGGAAGGGTTTTGTTTGTTTACCTGTAATCCATAGATGGCCCAGATCACAGGGGAAGGGTTTTGTTTGTTTACCTGCAATCCATAGATGGCCCAGATCACAGGGGAAGGGGTTTGTTTGTTTACCTGTAATCCATAGATGGTCCAGATCACAGGGGAAGGGGTTTGTTTGTTTACCTGTAATCCATAGATGGCCCAGATCACAGGGGAAAGGGTTTGTTTGTTTACCTGTAATCCATAGATGGCCCAGATCACAGGGGAAGGGGTTTGTTTGTTTACCTGTAATCCATAGATGGCCCAGATCACAGGGGAAGGGGTTTGTTTGTTTACCTGTAATCCATAGATGGCCCAGATCACAGGGGAAGGGTTTTGTTTGTTTACCTGTAATCCATAGATGGCCCAGATCACAGGGGAAGGGGTTTGTTTGTTTACCTGTAATCCATAGATGGCCCAGATCACAGGGGAAGGGTTTTGTTTGTTTACCTGTAATCCATAGATGGCCCAGATCACAGGGGAAGGGTTTTGTTTGTTTACCTGCAATCCATAGATGGCCCAGATCACAGGGGAAGGGGTTTGTTTGTTTACCTGCAATCCATAGATGGCCCAGATCACAGGGGAAGGGGTTTGTTTGTTTACCTGCAATCCATAGATGGCCCAGATCACAGGGGAAGGGTTTGTTTGTTTACCTGTAATCCATAGATGGCCCAGATCACAGGGGAAGGGGTTTGTTTGTTTACCTGTAATCCATAGATGGCCCAGATCACAGGGGAAGGGTTTTGTTTGTTTACCTGTAATCCATAGATGGCTCAGATCACAGGGGAAGGGTTTTGTTTGTTTACCTGTAATCCATAGATGGCTCAGATCACAGGGGAAGGGGTTTGTTTGTTTACCTGTAATCCATAGATGGCTCAGATCACAGGGGAAGGGGTTTGTTTGTTTACCTGTAATCCATAGATGGCCCAGATCACAGGGGAAGGGGTTTGTTTGTTTACCTGTAATCCATAGATGGGCCAGAACACAGGGGATGGAGGTTTGTCTATGGTGTAGAGGAGCTTGCTGTGGCTGATATCAGATGCGGGCTGTTGGTGGTCCGGACAGTTACCCATATTTTGTTCCACTTGCACTTCTTGATCTTCCGAGGCAGGCTCTTGATGGTCCGGACAGTCACCCATGGTTGTCAGTTGTTCTGTACCTCTGTCGCAAAGGTCAGCGTTAATCATTACCGATCGCATTTACCAAACACACAATGTTCATTCATATGCATGTTCGGAACCATAAAAAACAAACATGGAATTTACCGTGTCTTAGTGACAAGGGGTTTAACGCTTTTAACAATTGTCGTTGCGATTGGACGTTTTTCAAAACAAGGCAGGTCTTCGAACTTTACCTGTGTCAGAAATCCACTATCATGGGTATGATCCTTGTGACAGAAATCCATAACTGCCTGAAGTTGAGTTTCAAAATCTCAACCAGTAAGCTTAGGTAACTATATCTTGTGCACGAGTGTCCCAAGAGGGCGCTAGAGGTAGACGACCGCATTAAATAACAAAGTGAAAGGGGGTTAAAATCATATACCTGTCACATGTCAAAAGCCAAGGAGAACCCAGGAATGGTGGACAGGCACATGTATGTAAACTAGAGGTTATATCTCTTCTCGTGAAAATTTTAATGCTTGTCGTTACTAAAACCACTATGTTAAAAGAGGAACAGTTACCTGTATTATGCACACGTACTGCAAATCGTCTTGGTGGCTGAAATAGTCCGTCTGTTTGTTTGTACATATCAGTGACGCGACATCAGTCATCTGAGCAACAGCCATAGGCTGACAGAGTCACGTGACATTTTGTCGGGGGTATATAGTTATACCAAGATTCCGTCCGTCCGTCCGTCCGTCTGTCCGTTCGTCCGTCCGAAAACTTTGTCCGCACGATTTATCTTAAACTATTCAGGGGATTCATCTCAAACTTAGTACATATAATCTGTGTCATATGGAGGGGTGCAGCCAAAAGAAAAAACTTGTCTTTATTAATTTTCCATTTTTTTAATGAATTTTTCAAACCCTAACCAGGGTTTCCTCTGACGAGGAATTCTTGCGTATATGACTCTCAATTTAGGTAAAATATGTCCAGAAATAAATGACTGCGTCATGACTGACGCAATTACAAAATATCTTTGTTGTTGTTTACCAGCTTTGGAATGAAAATATTACAACTACTCACCTGAACTTAATTTAAAAACATTTTCCGAAGACAATATATGCAAACATCTTAAAATTTACGTCTAGTTTTTAATTAATCGTCGTTTTTAGAAGTAACATAAATTCGCATAACACCACTGCCACGGGCTAATTTGCATATCCTGTCACATGACCAGACTTTTCTCTAGTTTTAACACAAACGCTAAAATCAGAACAGCCGGGGGCTTTACATATTGTTTTGCATAATTATATAGATATGCTACTAAAACTGTGCGACTGTGAGGTACACGACAAAATATGTTTATTCATCAAAGTGAACGTAACTCTCACACTCCGTGTGGCTTCGATGACAGCACGTGATGTAAACAAAGGAAAACTACGCAAATGGACAAGGTTTTTCACGTTTCGGCATATTTTCTCACTAAAAGTTAACCATGACATATGTTTATCTAGATGTGTAGACTCGTAGAAAATGAAACAAAAGAAAATATTATCATTGTTGCGGTGAATAATGTGATTTGGCGCGGTCACAGTATGTGGTTAAGCGGAACCTATGGAACGGGGTAAACAGAAGTTGTAAGTATCGGAGGGACACATGTTTTTGCCAAAATTTAAGTAAACATTATTGAATGAAATTTTAAATAAAATTAATAAAATAGATCCCAAACATAAGGTCAGATATACAGAGAACACATTTTTATTACCAGATAGTGTAACAACAGGATTAACTTGCGTAATTCAATTCGGATTTGTTATGCTATTTCCGATGACAGATCATGACAGCCTGAAATGAGACTGAAGAAAAGTCTGTGCGTATTATACACGAGAGATATTTTTTTCAGGATTTAATTTGCCCATAATTAGGGGTGCGTATTATACACGAATAAATATGGTATATACGAAATGTAAAGCTTTGGGCGTGTTTGTTGTTGCTAATAAACTGTATTCAACCAGAAAATATTACAAGTGTTCACAATTCTTCAGTTCAACTTCACTGTTGATAGATAATACAACATAACTAGATAAAAGATGTAAATGAGTTAGTGGTATTAAATTATAATCTGACATGAAATGTATTTTAATATCCATCCATGATTAAAAAATTTGTCTCACAGTTGAGACTGATGTTTTTTAATTTATCCTGTATTAGTGTCACTGTAAATTGTTTCATGAGCTGTGAACTAATTAAAGATTGTGAAAAAATAAAACCAACAAACTTTGTTTTTCATTCATATATCCTTTATTTCTCGGCAGTACAATCAGCTGAGAACATTAATTAGCACTTGTTAACTTAAACTAAAGACATATAATATTTAAAAGATACTTAACTTTAAGTGTAACATTAACAGTGAACACTTTTAATTTCATTAATCATACAATAAAGCATTTGACTCTCAAAAAATATTTTTGACTCCCAAAAATTCATAGGCTGAGTCAAGGTGACTCTCAGATATTGGAGTCTAGGGGGAACCCTGCCTAACCCTATCCTAGCTATTTAATTTGTAACTACTGACATACTAGGCGGGTCGGGGGTATTAGTGAGCTATCCATCGGGTCCCCAAAGAAATCAAATGGTTAGAATTACTACAATGTCACAGAGTGACTTAATAGCACTCTGTTTGGACAACGTATTATCTTTTAAGAATTATAGCACGTGAACTACTTCCCTTTAGTGCAGTGTTCAATTGCATCTCGTTTTGTAATATAGACTATTGAACTTGATGTAATCCATGCGTAACAGTGGTCAATTGACCACAACAATTCACATGTTGACATTGTAAGCCTTAAGCCATTTCGACATGGGCCATGTCTGTAAACACATTCATAAGTACAATGTTCAGGGCAACGCCATTGTCTCTCAGTCAGTCCATTGTTGTCCAATAGTGTATATTTGTATATATGTTTACTGTTAATTAGTTTAGTATTACGACTGCACCTGTATGTTTTGGTTAGGTTAATTATTATTGTTTTATGCCGCACTCAACAATATTCCAGCTATATGACGGAGGTCTGTAAATAATCGCGTCTGGACCAGACAATCCAGTGATTGACATCATGACATCCAAGCAATTGGATACGATGACATGCATCAACCAAGTCAGCGAGCCTGACCACCAGATCCCGTTAGTCGCCTGCATGTATTGCCGCGAGAAGGATACACCTGCTTGCTGTACTTGACTGAAGTAGTTGAGTTGGAATCTCCGCTCGACATATTTCTATTAGTAATTGTATTTGCTGTATTTGTTATTGCTTACTAAAGAAGTTTGGACTCAACGTATTCGTCGTCTTCAATCTGAGCTAATTTCCCCGTCAACATACGCGCTGACAATATTAACGAGAGCTCTGTTTTAAAGAAACACAATATTAACAGTTTCTTTACTTTGTACCTATGACATAAAAATGGTAATACTACATGAGATATCACTGTTTAAACAACATCCAGCTGTACTACACACTATGTTATAACCTCACGAACGAACGGATACTTTTTTTAAAAATGGGTGACTCACGATCAGCCACAATGGTTTCGACACCCGGGAGATAAACAGTGGACCCCCACAACCTGTTGGCAAGACATCAGTCCCATAACTCTCGAACTGTCCTGTAACACTCCAGTTTATTGCCACCTTGTTTATTGACGTTAGCCACAGCCGCAGTGTTATCAATTAACAGTCTTAAGTGTTTATTGCGAAGATGACCACAGAAACATTGAAAGGTCAAACACGCGGCTCTTACCTCCAGACAGTTAATATGTAACTAAGACAAAATTGTTATGGATGAGCAACTTCTTTATTACAATTGAGCGACGTTTCGGTGTAGATTCTAACACCGTTATCAAGCAAATGATGTACAAACTAGGTATGAGCATGATATATATACATAACAATAGATAGATGTTTATAAACTTGTTTATCATAACTACCTATCAATCAGTGTACATCAACCTTATCTGTTATATAAACATCTATCTATTGTGATGTATATATATCATGCTCATACCTAGTTTGTACATCATTTGCTTGATAACGGCTGGAATAAGTTGAGACTTCTTGGGGTGAATTGTGAATCCCAAAGAATCAAACAACCTAGTCGTGTCGGTCACATTATTTTCACATTGATGTTCTGTGTCCCCTTGCAACAGTGAATCATCAAGATAGCCCGAAATTGCATGTCTATATTTTCTTAACTCTGACAGCGCAACTTTAAACACTTTAGTGAAGACACGAGTAGCTGTACTGAAACCGTTGGCCAAGCAGGTGAATTCTAACCCGTATCATTCTAATAAGGATTTGGAATACCGTGTGAATTTACGAAATTGCATTACGTCTGCATGTAGCTTACAGTGGCAATTATTCTTCTGATTACACATACGATCGCAGGATAGATATTTTGTATTCAGCTGAAAAAACTCATTGTATAAACCAACATTAATATTCATCATTCAAAAAACACTTAACGTTGATATCATGAGAGAACACTATGACCTACTGATAAAGATGCCTCCTCTCCCTACACAAACTCGTTCAACCGTTCCCTGTCATTGTACAGATTGGGTTACGTGCATCCTACAAATGCAAGAACGAGAGTCGTATGCTGTTTATGCACAGGTAAGTGATTCCACAACAACAATTTCATCCATACACTACTGCTCACAATTACGTACCCCCTTACGACAGTACTGTTCCTCAAGTGTACAGCAGTCGTTTCGTAAACCCTTCGACGCGGTGGTATTAAACTGGGCGGCAAAAGAAAGTATAGGTCGAGTTCCATGATTGATAAAAAAAATAACAAGAAGAGGTTTTGTTGTGAATTATAATATAATCTAGGGAGGGGTAACAAATGATTGATCAACCACAGTTTGAATGAAATTGTGCAATCACAGGTAATGTAAGCTCAAGGTAAACAATGTAGGGGAAAGAAATTTCATTTTCAAAAGTTGTCTGAAATGTCACCAAAAAATTGTCAGACACACTACAAGTTCATTGTCGACACAGTTGCCTTCAAAAGCGTGTATGACCTCCAGCTGCCTCAATGCATGCTGTGATACGCCGCCTCATCGATGACGTCAGTCTTCTGATGACGTGGACTGGAATCCGTTGCCACTCGACCTGTGAAGATTCCGGTGTAGAATAGGTCTTCCGCAACCCATGCTTGCCGTAAAAGGCGACTATGCTTGTCGTAAAAGGCGACTAACGGGATCGGATGGTCAGGTTCGCTGACTTGGTTGATGCTCATGATATTAATCACTGGATTGTCTGGTTCAGACTCGATTATTTACAGACCGCCGTCATATAGCTGGAATATTGCTGAGTGCGGCGTTAAACAACAAACCAACCAACCAACCGTTGCCACTCGTCTCTCAGGGCCTGCTGCAATTCTTGTCTGTTGACGGGAGGCTGATGGCGTGCTCTAATCTGTCTGTGAAGATGGTCCAAAAGATGTTCAATAGGATTCATATCGGATGAGTGGGCAGGCCAAGGCAAAACCTCAACGTTCTGCTGGTTTAGAAAGTTCCGAGTCAGTCTTGCAGTATTTGGTCTGGCATTGTCGTGTTGAAACAATGTCTCCTGCTGTTGGTTTTGTAAGAACGTAAGCACAACTGGCTGCAGCACTTGGTCTCTGTACTGCACAGCGTTCAGGTTTCCCTGTATAATCACCAAATCGGTCTTCCGATCTCCACAATACCGCCCCACACCATGACACCTCCCCAGCCGAATGGATGGACCTCAAGAATACACGCCTGAGCCAAACGTTCCCCTCTGTGTCGATAAACTCGTTCTCTGCCGTCATTTCAAAACAAGTTAAACCGACTTTCATCAGTAAACAGCACTCGACGCCAATTTCTTACTTGCCAGCGTCGAATCTGCCTCGCCCATCGCAGTCTCAGGCGTCGATGTTGAGCAGTCAGTACCATTCCTCGGAAAGGACGATACGCTCGGATTCCAGCACCTGTGTTGCCCCCATTTCGGCCATACCGATGGCTCTCTCTGCTCCTTTGACAGTCGTGGCATTTCTTTTGTGTGCTTTCATCACGTGTGGTTATACCCTGCAGATGAACGCATGTATACAGCTAACATGCACGTGCAGTTTATGCCATAGGCGAGAAACCTGTTTCACCATTTTTTTGTCACCGCACGAGCGCCGTCAAAAGGTGGCGCGTTCGGGTGAGGTGTTTTTTGGTACCTGTTCCTGGCCAGTCATATGCCCCATACTAACTTGCCACTAGTTATCGCTGTTTTTAGGAAAATTACAAATTGCCAACCTATACTTTCTTTTGCTGCTAAGTTTATTAACATTGGGAAAATGAACAAAGTTTGACAAATATTTTATCACGTTAAATGCCACATATTAAGAATTCGAAATTTTGAAATTCCAACAAACGCATGCACATGCCAAAGTCTGTACGGACCGCCTCCGTGGTCTAATGGTAGAGCGTCCGCCCGGAGAGCGGAAGGTCCGGGGTTCGATCCCCAGCCGCGTCATACCAAAAGACGTTTAAAGATGGTACTTGTTGTTACCCTGTCTGGCGCTCGGCATTAAGGGGCTAAAACAAGGACTGGTCGGCTCAGAGTCAGTATACTGTGTCTGAGTGGGGTATTCATGTTAAACTGCGGCATGGTATCTCAGTGTGCTAGCACTATAAATCGGCATCAGTCCGGACTAGTACAAGCAGCCACACACACATATATACACGTGCATGCACGTCGCTATATAAGTGCAATAATCTTGGACGCGAAGTTAAACCCCATTTCACCTCACCTCAACTCACCTCACCAAGGTCTGTACTTCTTGAAGCGGGGGGTTGGAAACAGGTTTTGCATGCGAATTTCCTGGTGTATTTTTCGTCACTAAATGTCTGCAATAGTGTCAACGTGACAAATGTGTAATTCACTCACTGTTTGTAGATAATGATTTTCGGTAGATTTCACGATATACGCATATACAATTTAGCATTTATGTAAATACAAGATAATGTATATTGATATACCAGAATGTACATACATTATGCCTCTTTATACCGACAGAACCTTATGAAAGAATAATCTTAGCTGCTTGGTATTAGGAAACTATTGTGTATATACATTAAGTACATATTTATAGATATTTGCCATCTGAATAAACTACAAACAAAAGAGTTAGAAATGGTATTAAACTATGAGGCTGTCATATGATATTGTGGGACGTGATATAACAAATGGTTTAGTATAGTTATATGTATATGAAATGATATGATGTGACATGACATGATGTGATATGATATGATAAGTGTTGTGGTGTGATATGATACATGAGGGGATATGATGCAATATGTTATGTGTATTATAGAAATTGTGTAAATATTGTTTTTTAGTGTACATATTATATGGCTTGCGGTCTTCCAGTGTTGAATAAATATTGATTGATTGATATGATATAAATTGGCATGGAATGACATGGCATTATAAGGTATGATATGATAAGATATGATGGGACAAGCTATGAAATTGCTGATGTGTTGTGTGATATGACATGTTGAAATGTGATATAATATAGGTGTGATATATGGTACGATGGTATGTATGGTATGTTATGATATGATAATGGTATATGAAATAATACTATATCGTATGATCTTATAATAATGATACAATATGATATGATGTTATAGAATATGTTGTATGATATAACAAGTTGTGATATGGTAAAATAGAAATTATGAAATTACAGGGTATGGTATTGTACTGTATGTGTGAAATTATGTGACTGTGTTGAGATGCGATGTGGAATGACGTGAGGTGATTTGGTGAGATATGTACATAAATTGTATAAAAGTGTATATTCTTCAAATTGTACTATAGGCCTGTGGCCTCTTCAGTACGTGAAATAAAGATTGAAATAGATATACCAAAAACAAAATAATAACAGTGTTTTTCGGTAGGTGTCCATGTTGTTCCTATGTTAAAAGAAATCTTTATGTAAATATGTGATAATGTATAGCTTCACTTCAAATGGAATCTGTTTCTGCGGATAATATCATCTGGCATATAAAAAACTGGAAATTTTTTACTAAACCTGTAGATAAGGATTTTTAATAGATGTTCGTTATAAACCCATGCTGAAAGAAATATTTATCTAACTGTATATTGTTGCCGTATGTATAATGCCGTATTGAATGTTTTGCTTAGATCAATAGGACTACGTCTTCCCCAGGCAAGGGAGTTAACTGACTGTAAAAGTCCAGTTTCCAGCCTTGCAGAAATACGCTGGAATTCCGTGGCTCGATCGTAGCGCCTGCAGTGGCTATTACGAGTCATGTCCTTTCTATGTCCCTCCTGTTGACCAATCAGCTACCACCTCTCATATCACTTGCCTTTGCTTCAAACAAAATGGCGGCGCCAGTGAAGACGATCTGATCGATAATCGAGATCTATATTGTAATAAAACGGGTCTTACTTTGCGGAGTGCATCAAATCACCTGAGCACCTTCATTAAAAACATGAATGATTTGGTAAATTTCTGTTGAAGGCATGTTGACGGTACACATGCTTTGCAAATCCTGTAATCGACCGAAATCTCCACGGCAGTTTACAAACCGGATGTCGATTTCGTTACGCGATTTTGATTGGTCTTTGCATAGACTCGTTAGTCCAGCCAAAATATAACTACATAATTCAAGCTAAGTTTGGCAAGGGTGGAAACTGGACTTGTATAGTCAGTTAACTCCCTTGCTCGGGAAGATGTAGGACCATAAAGATTATTGCAAGGTGCGTGTTGTGTTTTTCCCAAGTTTGAAACCCGATGGTTAACCCATAAATCGGTACGTATAGAATTAAATTGTAAAATTAGTAAATCCCTTACAATATCAACGAATTACTAACAAATTATATTGAAACACACGGGATTAGGTTTAAAATCATAGAAGGCAATGCAATTGGATTGCCTCAAAGTTATTATTGGCTAATTACGCCATTATCGACGCCCATACCTGCATTTTATTGATGCAACAAACACACATGACATTAATGAACAATCACAACCCAGAAACGTGCGCCATAATTAAGTGATTGCGAGTAAAATCGCTTGCAAATCAGAAAGTCGAGATGTTCGTAAGCGTCGCTGAGCTAGGTAACATGTA
This sequence comes from Haliotis rufescens, assembly GCF_023055435.1. Classification (NCBI taxonomy): domain Eukaryota; kingdom Metazoa; phylum Mollusca; class Gastropoda; order Lepetellida; family Haliotidae; genus Haliotis; species Haliotis rufescens. The sequence continues at coordinate 31,798,878 of NW_025963802.1, read as the reverse complement.
AACGAGCAATCGTTCAACGAAATAGGATTTGATACGTATCAAATATTTCTAGCTCTCGAGATACAAATTTCCATCTGTCAGTATAACGTTTACATCTACAGGATAGTGCTATATCAAAGTAAATACCACTTTATAATGTCACTGTTCATCGTATTTAAAGCAGGCACGTTGGTTCAAGTAGACCTCTTCTCCCCAAACTCTCAACAGTCTCATAAGTGTTCGGTCCGACATGGCTCCGGCTGTCAAAATCAACAAATGTATCATAAAATGTGTTTTCATCTATAGACTAGTATTATATCTACCTATATACCACTTTATGGTGTCTCAGATCGCGGTAGCTAAAGCAAACACGGTTCTCAAAGTAAAACCCTTTTCCCCCAACATTCTCAACATAGTCTCTATCAGAAGTGTTTGGCTTGTGTTCGGTCGGACTTGGCCCGGGCTGTCAAGCGATTCGAAATCATTTATATATCGCCCCTTGTGCCGCTCCTTACAATAGTAGTAATTATTGCCAACAAACGTCATTGGCGTACACGACGTTGCTGAATGCGACTTACACAACGTTGCTGAATGCGACTTACAGCAATCTTCACACATTCATTTAATTAGAATACTGTTCGCGTTTGTTTTACCATCCTCATTTAATAAAGTCAACAATATCGTGCAATCATTTCTTGTTTATTACTCTACAAAAGGTTTATTTACATTATATTTTTATTTATGGATATAACCATTACAAAGTAAACGTTATATCCATCAAAGAAACGAAATGATATGTACAAAGTTTTATGCAAAAGAACCGAAAAAAATAAATCACATCACATGAACATTAGAAGGTCACATAAGCTTTACTCAGACGGGATTCCGTGTCAAAGTTCACACCAGTACACCAGTAAGGGTCGAATAGATGGGGATCGATTTGGTTAATTTTGTGTCATTGAACTCCGATGGCAGGAATCGTTGTTCATGCTCAGACTCGATTACGTAGAGGGGAATGTCCGAGTAACTCTCCATTCCTTAAAAATAATGGAGCAGAGGCCCCGCAGGGGCCGAGGCCAATTATTTTTAAGGAATGGAGAGTTACGAGAATATTCCCCTACTTAAAACTCATCCCTACTTTTACACTTTGACAAAATATTCTGTAGTTGAAAATATTTGAAAAATTCAAATGCTGCTTTAAGATAATGTACAGTTGACAAGCAACTCTCCATTCCCGAAAAATAATGGAGCGTTCAAACAATAGAATGACGTCACAGATGTGTTTTAATTACAGGTAATTGTGATATAGCCCGAATATTGTTGACTCGCGTTCCAACAACATATGTGACTCGCCAGTAGAAAAGGACCTTGTGGGTGCTAGGATACAATTGTGCTGTGACGTCATCAAGTAAGACGTTTGACGTTAACTTACTTTCGTAAAAATTGCCACATGCGCGGAAATCTATCCTATTTTTCTCTCGTGATGTAATAAACCCATTTCAAAACATTTTAGCATTCATAACTACTTTCAGTTGAGCAGGTATTATATGATGGTTGCCGTTTCTAAACATAAACAGTTATAAGGCTGAAAATGGGACTTTGCAGTAAATGAGTCTAACTGTTTGGTGCCATGAATCTCAGTAATAAATACGGATTGAAGCTTATGAATTGTATTTTTATAGTCTTCAGATACCGTAGTATTAAAATATATTAAGAAGTTAAAATGAGATTTTTCATCGCCAAGGTCCCTTGTCACACCATACTAAAACTTTCAGATTTATAACTGAAGTCCTCTTCACTGTCAACTGTACAACGCCAGTTATCTCCCCTTCAGCACTAGCAGCTCACATCACCTATGTGCTTGAAGGTAGGAAACCTCACGTCTTTCCAAACATTAGTTTACTGGAGACAGATGATTGAGGAGGTGGGAGGGAGTACTTCTGATGTAATAGAGGAAGTATTCGTAGAATTATAAACAATGATAACTTTTGTTCGATTTTTCATCGATAAGGTCCCTTATCAGGGTTGGTCACATTTACACTACCTTTACACTAAACCCCTTAAAATACTTTGAGGAGAGGTGGTTAAAACTTTCACTCGTGACGCCGAAGGTCCGGGTCAATCTCATCAGACCTTAGTTCTCGCTACCGCTAAACAAAGATCTGAGGACATTCCATTACAGGTCACGTCAGACCGACCTTGCGCTAACTTTGACCGACCAATAGAATGACCAATCAGAAGGCAACTTTCTCGTGCTTTACGGCACTAATTTCAAATTGGCGACTACGCTTCGAAACATATTTTGACAAATTCTCGATAACAAATTTGAAACCTAAACAAAAGGACATTCTGGAATGGCTAATAGATGGTCTAGATTGTATTGATTCAGTCGTTAAACCTGTAACAATCGTTCGGAATACCCCATGTTAAAGTTTTCGAGGTTGTATAATTAGAAATCACACTGTCTGTCACTTTCATGATCTGGTAAGCGACGCTCTCATTGGTCGGATGAAAGGTCATTCTGACGTGACCCCTAATGGGATGTCTTCAGATCTTTGTCTAGCGGTAGCGAGAACTACGGTCTGATTTAAATGAGATTTGGTCCGGGTTGGATTCCTTTCATGGCTAAAGCCAGTTTCTCCCGTCGAAATATTACGGGAATATTGTATAAAGTGGGAATACACCTCACCGTGAAAAGGCTAAGTAGATGTCTTGTAAGTAAAATGACAAAGATCCACGTGTAAATGTATACACATACACATTCGCAATCTTTCGTGGCATTTCCGGGTTGGTGTTGGTCCTTGGCAACCTATGCTGGTCGTATGAGGCGATTGGGTGGATCCGGGGGTCACAGTCGTAGACATGGTTCATAGCGTGTTATCGTACACCAACAGTGTGGTTGTTGATATCAACCACTGGATTGTCTGATCTATTGTCCACAGGCCGCCGTCACATACATGGAAAATTGCTAAACGTGTCAGAACATTCCTCCACAGAGAAATATTTAAAATATATACAAACAGTCATCAGATTTACGGAGAGTAGACTGAATACGACTAATTACACATGAGACTATATCTCCTTGATGCAGGATGTGATTACAATCTCATTAAAATCATATCCTAGTTTTCGCGACCGCTAAACAAAGATCTGAAGACATCCCATTAGGGATCACGTCAGAACGACCTTTCATCCGACCAATCAGTGCGTCGCTTACCAGATTATGAAAGTGACTGCCGGAATGTGATTTCTAATCATGCAATCTCGAAAACTTTAACATGGGGTATTCCGAACGATAGTTACGGGTTTAATGACTGAATCCTTACAGTCTAGACCATCTATTAGTCATTCCAGAATGTTGTTTTGTTCAGGTTTCAAATTTGTAATCGAGAATTTGTCAAAATACGTTCCGAAGCGTAGTCGCCAATTTGAAATTTGTGCCGTAAAGCACGAGAAAGCTGGTTTCTGATTGGTCATTCCATTGGTCGGTCAAAGTTCGCGCGAGTCGGTCTGACGTGACCTGTAATGGAATGTCCTCAGATCTTTGTTTAGCGGTAGCGAGAACGAAGGTCTGATTTTAATGAGATTGGATGTATTGACTGAATACATTTTGAAACAGTCTGTCTCTGCAATAGATACGTAACCATGGCTGAATCTGACAGTGCCTCAGTCTGCGATTCTCGTGGTGTTTATTGCCTCCACTACATTTCGCCAGAAAACCACGTTTCCGAACACCTCCTCGCTGTATTCCAAATAGGAGTTATTTCGAAACATTACCGCCAGGTCCTTTGGTAAGTCCTTGACCGGTACATACTCATACAGAACTACTATCACTATGTTCTGTCTTCGATGCACTCCTTCCATAATGGCCATATTGTACTCGAACTCGCACCAGTGACTCTTCAGGAACGAAGGGGACAAAACAATCAAGGTCTTCCGGCTTCTTTGAATGGTGTCAACGATGTTCGTAGCGATTACCTCCCCTGGCAGGAAGTCTCTATCATGGATGCACATGCGCAGTTCGGCCTTTGTCTCAAGCTCTTGCATCATAGAGTCAATGACGAATCTTCTATCCGGCGCTGCATAGGACACGAATACATCGTATTCAAACAAATCATCAGGAACATTGTCTACAGCGTGTTGAACTTGATAGCCCCGTCTCCCAACATGGTAGAGGTAACGGAGCTTCCATCTGTGACGATAACAAATCGCAACGAAGATAACCCCAAGAAGTAATATGAGTAAAGATAAGGACACCGAAATGGTTACGATGTTGACAGCACTACACTGTTTGGCTAAAATTCCAATAATCACGTCTAAGTTTGTAATTTGAGAGTCATTTGTAATATAGCGCTCCATACTACAAGACATTGCTTCAACGCCAAGGACGCGATGTATATTGTTACTCAACCATCTTAAGAAGTATAACCCTTCACATGTACAGGATATCGGGTTATCGCCTAGATTTACCAACAACTTAGGTAATTTGTCAAACTGCTCCAGAACGTGGGGAGGCAACATTTGTATTTTATTCCCACCGAGGTCAAGCTTTGTCATGCTCTTACTAAGGTAGGCGTGAAACGAATTCAAATAATTGTCAGTCAAGTTTATGGTCTTGACATTTCTCAGACCTCTAAATATTCTGGTAGGCAAACATGAAATGGAATTTCCTGAAAGGTCAAGATGTCGAATTTTTCCTAATCTTTCAAAGATATCTCCTCTCTTGTCATTTCCTAAAGTTCGCCCAAGATGGTTGTAACTTAGGTTAAGTATTTGAACTGAATTATCTTTTTCAAAAACCTTATCTCCAATTGTGTGAAGTACATTGTGGGAAAGGTCAAAGATTTCTAATTTCTGAGAACCTACAAGTGGTCCTTCGAGGGCGGTAAAATAATTATGTTTCATAATGACCTTCCTTATGTTACTCTTAATAAGCTGTAAGTGTCCAATAGAGCCTTTCAGAGAACACCAGGATGCAATGATGGTTTTAAGATTTGGTGGACACGGGGTTGGAATTGAATTGAAGTGTCTTTGTAGAGGTATGAAAGGCTTTTGAACTACGTTTATTCCCGTAATATCAAGAAACTTTAAAGACATGCGAGGGTTCATAAATGAAATGAAACCCGACTGAAATTTGTTCCAACGAGCAAAAAGTATTTCAAGACTGTGAGGCATATAATTGACAACGTTCAAGCCTATTCCTATTATGCCATTACAATCTATATGCAACTCTCTCAAATGGGTCTGTTTAAAGTACTTAACATGCGAAACGCGTAAATGTGAACATACGTCCCAGGTAGGATATATACGATTAGCTCGAAGTATTTGTAGAGACGAATGTTGTAGACCATATGTAGCATTGGTGAGATTATTAAACCCAAGATGTCTATTATCCGAGATGTCTATTAACTGAATATGTTTCAGCGGTTGAAAGGTGAGAAGGTCCGTCCGGATTATATCACAGTAGCTGATGTTAAGATGTTGAACTGTTGGTACATTTGTGAATGTGGTGTTCTGCAGCACGGGTAGATAACAGTACTTCATATACCCTGATAAAGTCAGATTCCTCAGATTCCCCAATTGACCAAATCCAGGACCAAAGTCAGTCGGAAGTCCATCAAGATACAGCACCTTCAAGGATGTCAAGTGTTGAAAACTCTGGTCTGGGTATGTGGCGTTGGGGTGAACTTTGTTGTAAACGTTATCCACTATACTTAATTCTTCTAATTCCGTGAGATCCTTGAACACATTGGGATGATACGTTTGCGAGTCCAGCACCAACTGATTGAACTGTAGGTTTAGCTTCTTCAGCTTTGATATTCCTTTGAAGGCATTTTCATGAATAACAACGATGGAATTATTGGAGAGGTCAAGAGCTCGAAGATGAGGGAAACGTTGAAACATCTGTTCTGTCAGATTCGTCACCTCGTTGTTGCTGAGAAGTAATGTCGTGGTATTGACGGGAAGCTGAACAGGAAGGCTCTTTAAGCGCAGTCCCATGCAGTTGACCATTAGTCCTTCATAGCGCATATCTCTTTCACACGTGCATGGGGGACACACAATGTGAGAGTTCTTCAATCCATCGGCGAAGAGCAAACATGCCAAGTATACGCACATGCATGTAGCTATACATACAAGGGAACCCATCTGAAACCAGAACATGTATGTGCTTAAAACGCTTGCAAAATTAGAACATTATAATGTTGTAAACCAAAAAATAACTGTCAGACACAAAAATACATTGCTGCCATATGTGTTTGACTTATCAACTTAGGCTCTTAGTAAATATCTGGTTTTCCAGTCAAAGCTAAAAAATACAAAACCCAGTACACACACACACACACACACACACACACACACACACACACACACACACACACACACACACACACACACACACACACACACACACACACACACACACACACACACACACACACACACACACACACACACACACACACACACACACACACACAAAGAATATCAGATGGTCGATTCCCCCACATACCTCATATGAGAAAACAGTGAGGGACCGAACAGCATATCCAACGACACAAGCCCATTGCATTACAAGCTGACATATCATGGAGTAGGACTTTAAAATATAGATCCGTGCGTGAACTCGTCTAATAAGAAGTTTTAACTTCCGGTTTAATGACATCACTTCCGGTCCAATGTAAGACAACTTTAAACAGAAAGTCCCATGCCTCTAGTTACCTTAATTTACATGTACTTTAGGTTTAATTCCTGTGACCCAAATATATTTCAGCCAATCGCATTCTGTATTATTGCTCTTAGAAAACGTGAGTACTAACGCCATTTCAACACAAGGGATTGGATCCATACAGAAAGCTGCAGAACTGCCATTTGAGTGACCATCCCAGTGACCTAGACCTTACAATCAAACCTTACAATCAAACCCTTACCACAAAAGTGCTACTCGTCACGGTATGGCTGAAATACTGCCGATGTGACTTTAAATATTAACTCACTCACTCAAAGGTGCTAATACCCGGAAACTCGGCAAACGTTTCCAGTATAGAAAATAGCTATATGCTGTAGACCTGTCCCCGCCCCTCTCGACAGGTATAACTCGCTACACGGAAATGGGTCAAGGTTCGCCCGCATGGCGATATGCTGTCCTCGCCCCTCTCGACAGACAGACCGACTACACGGAAATGCTGTGGGAAAATAGGTCGGGTGAAGCAGGACTGGTAACCTGCCCATCGCCTTCATGCGCTCTAGGACAGAACAAGACTCCCTCCAATGGTGCCCGAATAATACGAACATGTTTAGCGTAATAATGTTTTAAAAAATGCGTTCAAAATTATTTATGTATTTTGCACATACGCATATCTTAATACATGTGGGAGACAAAATATAGTTTCATCTAAAAGTTCGTTTACATCTTCCCAACTATTAATCATCCCATTAACTTTCTCAAACCAAAGGGGGCACGGTTGGCCCAGTCGTGTAAGGCGCCGCGATTCGCTGCCCTGATTGGGCACGCCTGAAACCTATGATTGTGGGTTCGAATCCCGGTAGGCCCCAATTATGTGACTCTTTCCAATAACCAAACATCCAAATGCAGATGTCGTCTAAGGCGCCACAATTGGGTGCAGAGTTGCGTCCCTTGGGTACATCAGAAACCTATGATTGTGGGTTTGAATCCCGGCTCGCCCCGATTATGTCTCTAGGTTTGTCAGCACCATACCCGTGCTCGTTGGTTTCACCGAAGTGGCAAACGTCTGAGACCTGAAAACTTCGGCCGTTTCTCCTACATTAAGCTTACACGCCGTGATATAACTGGAATACTGTTAAAAGAAGCGTTCAACACAACTCGCTCACATTCAAACCAAAATCAAATAAAACACTTCGTGCAATAAGTGCGTTCGTTTACAGTTGAACACAAACATCATGGGAATTATCGAACTTCCGGTTGTGACGTCCGTCCCGGTTTGTCACTCACTTTTATTGGAAAATGACGTCTCTTATGGTCCTTTTCTACCAAAAGACGTCATTTCCAGATTACATGGACCTTGTACTACTATTTCCGGTGCTGACGTCACTTTCGGTTCTATCTCTTCCCGTTCTGACGTCACTATCGGTCACTAGAGGCAGTTCATAATCAAGGTGCTCCTAATAAATACTCAAGGACATACTCACACCTCAGATTGGTGTCGGAAATCATACACATTTAAAATCAACTGTTTAACATCTGCTGAGTAGCGCATCTTAAGTCATTGAATGAACACGGTCACTGTGTAGCACGTGCAGACCGTGCTTGCGCTGTGCCTTCCACGGTTTGTCCCCCCTACGTGTCATGTACACATTTCTATACAAAATTACATGATAGTTTCTTAAAGAACTTCATCCGTCATGGGTCTTAAAATAAACAAAATTCAGATTTTGTTGGATACAGGGTATTCATGGTCGAGTACCGTATTGATGTTTCATACACTTTTCTGGATTTCGAGTTATTTTGCAATTCATCGTTCTCATTTTGAGTCAAATGGACTGTAGATGTCCATAAAGCGATACTCGTGGCTAGGGCTCTATGCTCATTAAGACCGCCTCCGTCGTCTTGTGGTAGAGCGTCCGCCCGGAGAGCGGAAGGTCCGGGGTTCGATCCCCGGCCGCGTCATACCAAAAGACCTTAAAAGATGGTACTTGTTTTTACCCTGTCTGGCGCTCGGCATTAAGGGGCTAAAACAAGGACTGGTCGGCTCGGAGTCAGTATACTGTGTCTGAGTGGGGTATTCATGTTAAACTGCGGCATGGTATCTCAGTGAGCTAGCACTATAAATAGGCATCAGTCCGGACTAGTACAAGCAGCCACACAAACACACACACGTACATGCACGTCGCTATATAAGTGCAATAACCTTGGACGCGACGTTAAACCCCATTTCACCTCACCTATGCTCATGAACCGAACAGGATCCAAGACGTCGCATGTAGAATGTACAATTCCCAACATCTGTTCACAGACATAATTGTTCCTTATTATAATTTCGACTGAAACATGTTTGGCTGTTCGGCATTGATTTATTTTCAAGATCTTCTTTAGTTGACTACAAAATATAGTTATTATCGTAGGTGAAACAGGGATCAGCGGAATTTGAACCAAGGCTAGACTCGCCCGAGAGTGATATTTTCAGGGATTGATTTGAGCCTGCTAGACCTGATAAGAGAAAGGTGTCGGATACCTACCTCGCAGCTTGACATGCGACTGCTATGATGAACGTCGCGCTAGATGAATGATAGGAAATAAAACCTGCAATCATCATAATCATCATGGTAATAGTTGGATTGAGGAAAATGGAGTTTCCGGCTTCAAATTGCAAAAAATACCATGAGTAGATGAAAGTACTTAAACGTTAGGGCATGTAGGCATAATTGAACAAGATTAGTTTTCGCTTCCCTGTACGATTATGCAACAGCAGGCCCCACGGCGTCGGGGTAGGATGATACGAATTCAGCCCCACGTCTGTCACGACAAGCAAATGTTGCTGTTTGATGTGGGAGGAAAACCCGAATTGATGCAGGCATTAGACGTTTACGACTTTGATGAAACCAAGACGTCCTTAGAGGACTGGGCCACTTGTGTCCTCGACTTAATGATTTTTTAATTCTATTTTTTGTTTGTTGTCAAACGCCGCAATCAGCAATATTCCAGCTACATGACGGCAGTCTGTAAATTAGAGTCTGGACCAGACAATCCAGTGATTGATATCATGAGCATCGATCTACGCAATTGGGATACGATAACATGCATCAACCAAGTCAGCAAACCCTGACCACCCGATCCCGTTACTAGCCTCTTATGGCAAGCATAGTAACCTTTTACGGCAAGCATGGGTTGCTGAAGACCTATTCTACCCCGGACCTTCACGGGTGTCGACTTAATGAGGATAGGTGCATCACGTTGATTGTGTATCACAATGGCGTGGGTTGTTGTTCAAGCTATCAACCCCTGGTTTTCCTGGCTAAGATACAATAATTTACAGGCCGGTATGATACAGCTGGAATAATGATGATTTTGGCATAAGACAAATATTAACTCTCATACTCCGCCATCTTAAATTGAAAATGTTAATTCCAACTATTTCATTAAACAATCTGTTTGATTCATATTGTCTACACCATGGGAAAAAACGTGCCTGGTCAAAGATTAAAACTACAACCACAAACAGAATATTGCCCTATCGTGTCCAGTAGATTTCAGCAACTATAATTGCTTCCTGCTATGAAATATCAGTTTAGTTTATCCATCACAAGGAGTCACATTGAGGAACTGCAGGGTTGTTTATTACAGGAAGCCATCAAACGATCCTCAAAGGCTGGAAGACCTAAAGTGACACGTGACCTAAACACGTCATATACGATAGTGCTCTGCACATGAAATTCATGCATAAGGAGTGAGTGAGTATGGTTTTACGCCGCTTTGAGCAATATCCCAGCAATATCACGGCGAGGGACACCAGAAATGGGCTTCACACATTGTACGAATGTCGGGAATCGAACCCAGGTCTTCGGCGTGACAAGCGAACGCTTTAACCACTAGGCTACCCGACCGCCCCTTCTTGCATACGGCGGTATTGCATTGTGCTTAATGCAAGACTGAGGATAGGTGTAATTACATATATAGGGGGGGGGCGTGGGGAGTTGGGGGAGCGGTTGGGTCGGTTGAAGCGTCCGCTCGCCATGCTGAGTGAGTGAGTAAGTTGGGTTTAACGCCGTTTTTAACAGTATTCCAGTTATATCGCGGCGTGTCAGCTTAATGTGGGAGGAAAGCCCGAAGTGATGCAGGTCTCAGACGTTTACCACTTCGGTGAAACCCCCGAGCACGGGTATGGTGCTGACAAACCTAGAACCATGATCGGGGCGAACCTGGTTTCGAACCCACAATCATAGGTTTCTGGCGTGCCCAAAGGACGCAACTCTTCACAGTGAAACGCGTCGCCTTAGACGACTGGGCAACCCGTGCCCCCTAGTCATATCGAAGACCCGGGTTCGATTCCCCATAAGGGTGAAGTTCGTTACTGGTGTCACCAGCCGTGATATTGCTGGAATACTGCGGCGTAAAACCTTACTCACTCACTACGCACACACACACACATATATATGGATTATTATATGGCACAATAAAGATCTATTTATTGTCTTTGGTGGTAATCTATACAGAAATAAAGATGTTTTTTCAAAATAAAAAGGGGGGGGGGGGGGGGGGGGGTGCGCACCCCCCTTCTGAATCCGCCCATGCCGCCCCTACTTTATTGCACGCTGAACAATTTGTGCGGTACGAGGTTCCACCCGTAAGCTGCACTAACAACCAGTAACTTGATCTATGATCGGCAACCAAATTTACAATTTGTAAATGGGGGGCACGGGTGTCCCAGTCGTCCAAGGCGATTCGCTGTGCAGAGTTGCGTCCCTTGAGCACGCAAGAAACCTATGACTGTGGGTTCGAATCCCGGTTCGCCCCGATTATGTTTCTAGGTTTGTCAGCACCAAACCCGTGCTCGTGGGTTTCACCGAAGTGGTGCGACCTGCATCATTTCGGGCTTTCCTCCCAGATCAAGCTGACACGCCGTGATATAACTGGAAAACTGTTAAAAGCGGCGTTAAACCAAACTCCCTCACTCAATTTGTAAATGATTTAAAAAAAAGAGAAACAGTAACAGTAATGCAATATTAAAAGCCGTGTTTTTCATTATCCACCGCCCTTAAAATCGTACAAAGCATATTAAATATGTTTTTGAATTCTGTATTCAGTTTTGGTTCCGCATGAATTTTTTCCATTCGGAAGTTTCACTTTCTGAATTTGTCATCTGCCAAGGTGACCTACAGCGCAGCAGGCGTGCTAAATCTGTATTTCAGCGAACATCAATTTCAATATGACTTCTGTATAAGATTGGAGTGGTTTGGGGGAAATATCGACAAAAGGGTCAGCACCATCGTGGCCATGGACAAACAGGTTGTGTGACCCGCGACCCTTGACCAGTCAAACCAGTTCTGTAAGCCTGTACGGAACTTGACCAGACAAACCAGTGTGGCATTACATAAGTCTGTACAAAACTTGGCCAGACAAACCAGTGTGGCATTACATAAGCCTGTACAAAACTTGGCCAGACAAACCAGTGTGGCATTACATAAGCCTGTACAAAACTTGGCCAGACAAACCAGTGTGGCATTACATAAGCCTGTACAAAACTTGGCCAGGCAAACCAGTGTGGCATTACATAAGTCTGTACCAAACTTGGCCAGACAAACCAGTGTGGCATTACATAAGTCTGTACAGAACTTGGCCAGACAAACCAGTGTGGCATTACATAAGCCTGTACAGAACTTGGCCAGGTAAAACCAGTGTGGCATTACATAAGCCTGTACAAAACTTGGCCAGACAAACCAGTGTGGCATTACATAAGTCTGTACAGAACTTGGCCAGACAAACTAGTGTGGCATTACATAAGCCTGTACAAAACTTGGCCAGACAAACCAGTGTGGCATTACATAAGCCTGTACAAAACTTGGCCAGACAAACCAGTGAGGCATTACATAAGCCTGTACAGAACTGGACCAGACAAACCAGTGTGGCATTACATAAGCCTGTACAGAACTTGGCCAGACAAACCAGTGCGGCATTACATAAGCCTCTACCACACTTGGCCAGACAAACCAGTGTGGCATTACATAAGCCTGTACAAAACTTGGCCAGACAAACCAGTGTGGCATTACATAAGTCTGTACAAAACTTGGCCAGACAAACCAGTGCGGCATTACATAAGCCTGTACAGAACTGGACCAGACAAACCAGTGTGGCATTACATAAGCCTGTACCAAACTTGACCAGACAAACCAGTGTGGCATTACATAAGTCTGTACAAAACTTGGCCAGACAAACCAGTGTGGCATTACATAAGCCTGTACATAACTTGGCCAGACAAACCAATGTGGCATTACATAAGCCTGGTGTGTCAGCCATATTTTTATTGCTCCAAACCCTCAATCGGCCATCCGTGACATGGGGCAGGAACATTCTCTCATTGCACCAATGGGCTCTTCATGAGTCCTGAGATTCCAAACCTCCATGCTAAATAAATTCTCCAATGATGATCGGCAAGGAAGGGACGTTTGTTTACCCTTCGGGACTTCATCCCCGCCGATTTTAGTCGAGTCCTCACTGTTCTGGTTGACATCCGTCTATTAGGTAACCATTGGCGCTTCAGAACAAGAGACGTTGCAAATGGTTGAAGACGTACCAGCAGAAGCAGAGCCATGTCCTAACACCTTGACGTTATGCAAGGTCTTTCTGACCTTGGGAGATCCCATGCGTCATTGGATTGCCCGTGTTTTCATACCAGACTGCTCATTACGGTATAATGACACCCTAGTTGGCGTCCTATACATTTGTAGGTCATGCCTGTCGAATGCATACCAATAACACACCATCTTTTCCCCTCTGATAACCGTCTTCGTGCCATAGTCACATATACTGCTTCAACAATGCAATGAAATTGATGTTAAAGACCAACAACTGCTGTGTACAGATACTGCGTTTTGAAAGATGCACGGGTGGCATGCTGTATGTGCATGTCGTGCTGCGATGTGACGTCACAGTGGCCATTGTTCTGTCCCATCATTTGGACGCAACGCCATTCTTGACATATTCATGACATATTCACGAAATTTACCGTATTTGTGAGCGGGGATATTTGAGTATGTTCATATCCTGGGGTGCTTAACTTATTTCTTTGTGTATATATCCTACATGAAATATTATTCAAAGTCAAAGGCAGGGTTTAACCAAAATTTGGGGTAGGACCCCCAATGATTAATTTCACTGGTCCTTGATGAAAAATTGAAAGACCATTAAAATATTGAAACTGTCGTGTACTGTAGTGTACTATAGTGTAAGATTTGATAATTACTTTGATTACAGGAGTAGTATAGTCTAAGTCCGCAGGAACCCCTTTTGGTTGATCCGGTTGATCCAGGCGGATGCGAAGGTGATTGGCTGATCCAAGTCACGTGATCGGATAGGATGACTCATGCATCAACAGCGCGTCACAGGTGTGGGGGAATGAAAGGTGTGTGTTTATAAGACAGAAAAGAATTCGTAAGTAAACAAAAGTAAAGGGTATTCAATAGAGCTATGCGTATGGCGTGCTGCCCTGAATAGACAAGCAGCCCAGTTTGAATTGAGCGCGCTTGATAACTCACGTGACCACGTCGTTTCAAATTGTTTATTGGTCGTAATGGTTTCGTTAATTTCAGGCGTTAGTAGAAATTACAATTAGTGTACAAGTCACGTAGTCGTTACAAATTGACCGCGCTCGCGAGAGCGTGCGATCTTGTTTGATGAATGCAGGGTGTGTGTTGAAAAGTACGACCATACCGCCATAGAGACGGGTTATGTCAACACGATATACGCCGGGTAATGTAGGTAGGGAAAAAAAAATGTACGTCTAGCTGGATCAAATCCATCTTATATACGGTCTACACGTTGTACACCATGAACGGTGGACAACCTGTATAGAAAAAAAAATATAGACAAAATAGATAAGACTACGCAATCAGCAAGCTAGCAGTTTACGTTTAGCGCGCAAGAACGAGCTAATGTATAGCAGAGAGACTAAGCAACCGGCCGCCCATAACAATGTCAACATACACTACCCCGGCCTTACAATTAATGTTAACATACCAGCCTCGCCTGAAGCTTCCCATTCATAAATTGTGTGACCAGTGTCCCGTATTTATAATATGTTAGGGAAGATGTGTTGTACATGTGTTATTTTAAAAGGGAGTTATTTCAGAGAGGATATATATATGGGTATTCCCCTCATTTAACCTTTCTTTCGATGGTGTCTATTAAACGTATCCGGTATTTAATACATTAAAATGATGTAGGAAAGTATGTGCGTGTAGATGTTGTACCTATATCCGAACACGAATGTATGACACCTTTCAATAGATCAATTACGGTTATAACCACGACACGCAACATGACTATGAGCGTGGTCAGCAGTTCATATTTATAAACACATCGTAAATGACAGATTTCTGATGAATGAACTCGCCCGCACACATGTCTATAGGGTTATGTTCGCCCGAACTGTAAACAGTGACACATTGGATAACAGGAAGGGTGTGTGGAATGCACTCGTCCTTGTAAGGGTAAAATACGCGTTTAAACGCACCATTTAAATGATGACGACATTACTTTTTAGATGTATTGGTATCAGTGAGTGAGTGAATTTAGTTTTACGCCACACTCGGCATTATTCAAGCTCTAGGACGGTGGTCTGTCAATAAACGAGCTTGGACCAGACAATCCAGTGATCAACAGGATGAGCAGCGATCTGTGCAACTAGGAACCGATGGCACGTGTCATCCGAGTCGGCGAGACTGACCAATGGATCCCCGTCAGTCGCCGATAAGCATGGGTTACTGAAGGTCGATTCTATAACCCGGGACCTTCACGGGTGTAGTATGACGAAGACTATATACTAATATGATCGCTTTTTTAACATACTCACAAGTGTGCTGTGAAGAAAAGAGTGTCTTCCAAGAATCTCTGCACGTGTAAGACAGTATAAACTCTACAGTAGTGTAGCCCGACAAACAGTTTTACTCTCGCCAGCAAACGGATTGGATGTGAACAACATGAAGAAAGCATCAGAGATTAGACTTGACCCTAGAGATATATTTAGGAAGACTACGTTGAGAAAATCACAACAGAGAAAGAAACCACAAGCAGCCAAGAAGTCGAAGCTGAAGACAAAGAAGAGACAGGTAACACCTAAAATGAAAACGATGACAACCAAACAGGGATCGAAGACAACACCCCAACCCGTGAAAATACAACATGTGTCGGAGGTGAAGGCTGTGGTGGAACGGGCACTTGCTGCCTTGAAGCGTCAACAAAGTCAAGGGTATAAAAGAAAGCTTCATACCCTCTAATCGCACACCGTATTGGATCACCATGGGGGATGTCATGTTACGACACAGAAGAAATAAACATAGCATACCGCCGCCGCCATTACAAGCCCACCCGCCGCCGCAAGTCCACTCGCCATTACACGCCCACCCGCTAACGCCGCCGCCGCAAGCCCATCCGCTACCGCCGCCGCTGCGTCAAGCCAACCCGCCAGCGGCTTGCGGCGGCGGGTGGGCTTGTAACGGCGGCGGCGTTATAGCGGATGGGCTTGTAATGGCGGGTGGATTTGCGGCGGCGGCGGTGGGTGGACTTGCGGCGGCGGCGTAAGCGGGTGGGCTTGTAATGGCGAGTGGACTTGCGGCGGCGGCGGCGTTAGCGGGTGGGCTTGTAATGGCGTGTGGACTTGCGGCGGCGGGTGGGCTTGTAACGGCGGCGGTATGCTATGTTTATTTCTCCTGTGTCGTAACATGACATCCCCCATGGTGATCCAATACGGTGTGCGATTAGAGGGTATGAAGCTTTCTTTTATACCCTTGACTCTGTTGACGCTTCAAGGCAGCAAGTGCCCGTTCCACCACAGCCTTCACCTCCGACACATGTTGTATTTTCACGGGTTGGGGTGAGTTTATACTGTCTTACACGTGCAGGGAATCTTGGAAGACACTCTTTTCTTCACAGCACACTTGTGAGTATGTTAAAAAAGCGATCATATTAGTATATAGTCTTCGTCATACTACACCCGTGAAGGTCCCGGGTTATAGAATGGACCTTCAGTAACCCATGCTTATCGGCGACTGACGGGGATCCATTGGTCAGTATCGCCGACTCGGATGACACGTGCCATCGGTTCCTAGTTGCACAGATCGCTGCTCATGCTGTTGATCACTGGATTGTCTGGTCCAAGCTCGTTTATTGACAGACCACCGTCCTAGAGCTTGAATAATGCCGAGTGTGGCGTAAAACTAAATTCACTCACTCACTGATACCAATACATCTAAAAAGTAATGTCGTCATCATTTAAATGGTGCGTTTAAACGCGTATTTTACCCTTACAAGGACGAGTGCATTCCACACACCCTTCCTGTTATCCAATGTGTCACTGTTTACAGTTCGGGCGAACATAACCCTATAGACATGTGTGCGGGCGAGTTCATTCATCAGAAATCTGTCATTTACGATGTGTTTATAAATATGAACTGCTAACCACGCTCATAGTCATGTTGCGTGTCGTGGTTATAACCGTAATTGATCTATTGAAAGGTGTCATACATTCGTGTTCGGATATAGGTACAACATCTACACGCACATACTTTCCTACACCATTTTAATGTATTAAATACCGGATACGTTAAATAGACACCATCGAAAGAAAGGTTAAATGAGGGGAATACCCATATATATATCCTCTCTGAAATAACTCCCTTTTAAAATAGTAAATGTACAACACATCTTCCCTAACGTATCATAAATACGGGACACTGGTCACACAATTTATGAATGGGAAGCTTCAGGCGAGGCTGGTATGTTAACATTAATTGTAAGGCCGGGGTAGTGTATGTTGACATTGTTATGGGCGGCCGGTCGCTTAGTCTCTCTGCTATACATTAGCTCGTTCTTGCGCGCTAAACGTAAACTGCTAGCTTGCTGATTGCGTAGTCTTATCTATTTTGTCTATATTTTTTTTTCTATACAGGTTGTCCAACGTTCATGGTGTACAACGTGTAGACCGTATATAAGATGGATTTGATCCAGCTAGACGTACATTTTTTTTTTCCCTACCTACATTACCCGGCGTATATCGTGTTGACATAACCCGTCTCTATGGCGGTATGGTCGTACTTTTCAACACACACCCTGCATTCATCAAACAAGATCGCACGCTCTCGCGAGCGCGGTCAATTTGTAACGACTACGTGACTTGTACACTAATTGTAATTTCTACTAACGCCTGAAATTAACGAAACCATTACGACCAATAAACAATTTGAAACGACGTGGTCACGTGAGTTATCAAGCGCGCTCAATTCAAACTGGGCTGCTTGTCTATTCAGGGCAGCACGCCATACGCATAGCTCTATTGAATACCCTTTACTTTTGTTTACTTACGAATTCTTTTCTGCCTTATAAACACACACCTTTCATTCCCCCACACCTGTGACGCGCTGTTGATGCATGAGTCATCCTATCCGATCACGTGACTTGGATCAGCCAATCACCTTCGCATCCGCCTGGATTAACCGGATCAACCAAAAGGGGTTCCTGCGGACTTAGACTATACTACATTACCGAATAATGATTTTCGGTAGATTTCACGATATACGCATATACAATTTAGCATTTATGTAAATACAAGATAATGTATATTGATATACCAGAATGTACATATATTATGCCTCTTTATACCGACAGAACCTTATGAAAGAATAATCTTAGCTGCTTGGTATTAGGAAACTATTGTGTATATACATTAAGTACATATTTATAGATATTTGCCATCTGAATAAACTACAAACAAAAGAGTTAGAAATGGTATTAAACTATTAGGCTGTCATATGATATTGTGGGACGTGATATTACAAATGGTTAAGTATAGTTATATGTATATGAAATGATATGATGTGACATGACATGATGTGATATGATATTATAAGTGTTGTGGTGTGATATGATACATGAGGGGATATGATGCAATATGTTATGTGTATTATAGAAATTGTGTAAATATTGTTTTTTAGTGTACATATTATATGGCTTGCGGTCTTCCAGTGCGAATAAATATTGATTGATTGATATGATATAAATTGGCATGGAATGACATTGCATTATAAGGTATGATATCATAAGATATGATGGGACAAGCTATGAAATTGCTGATGTGTTGTGTGATATGACATGTTGAAATGTGATATAATATAGGTGTGATATATGGTACGATGGTATGTATGGTATGTATGGTATGTTATGATATGATAATGGTATATGAAATAATACTATATCGTATGATCTTATAATAATGATACAATATGATATGATGTTATAGAATATGTTGTATGATATAACAAGTTGTGATATAGTAAAATAGAAACTATGAAATTACAGGGTATGGTATTGTACTGTATGTGTGAAACTATGTGACTGTGTAGAGATGCGAGGTGGAATGACGTGAGGTGATTTGGTGAGATATGTACATAAATTGTATAAAAGTGTATATTCTTCAAATTGTACCAAGGCCTGTGGCCTCTTCAGTACGTGAAATAAAGATTGAAATAGATATACCAGAAACAAAATAATAACAGTGTTTTTTCGGTAGGTGTCCATGTTGTTTCTATGTTAAAAGAAATCTTTATGTAAATATGTGATAATGTATAGCTTCACTTCAAATGGAATCTGTTTCTGCGGATAATAACATCTGGCATATAAAAAACTGGAAATTTTTTACTAAACCTGTAGATAAGGATTTTTAATAGATGTTCGTTATAAACCAATGCTGAAAGAAACATTTATCTAACTGTATATTGTTGCCGTATGTATAATGACGTATTGAATGTTTTGCTTAGATCAATAGGACTACGTCTTCCCCAGGCAAGGGAGTTAACTGACTGTAAAAGTCCAGTTTCCAGCCTTGCAGAAATACGCTGGAATTCCGTGGCTCGATCGTAGCGCCTGCAGTGGCTATTACGAGTCATGTCCTTTCTATGTCCCTCCTGTTGACCAATCAGCTACCACCTCTCATATCACTTGCCTTTGCTTCAAACAAAATGGCGGCGCCAGTGAAGACGATCTGATCGATAATCGAGATCTATATTGTAATAAAACGGGTCTTACTTTGCGGAGTGCATCAAATCACCTGAGCACCTTCATTAAAAACATGAATGATTTGGTAAATTTCTGTTGAAGGCATGTTGACGGTACACATGCTTTGCAAATCCTGTAATCGACCGAAATCTCCACGGCAGTTTACAAACCGGATGTCGATTTCGTTACGCGATTTTGATTGGTCTTTGCATAGACTCGTTAGTCCAGCCAAAATATAACTACATAATTCAAGCTAAGTTTGGCAAGGGTGGAAACTGGACTTGTATAGTCAGTTAACTCCCTTGCTCGGGAAGATGTAGGACCATAAAGATTATTGCAAGGTGCGTGTTGTGTTTTTCCCAAGTTTGAAACCCGATGGTTAACCCATAAATCGGTACGTATAGAATTAAATTGTAAAATTAGTAAATCCCTTACAATATCAACGAATAACTAACAAATTATATTGAAACACACGGGATTAGGTTTAAAATCATAGAAGGCAATGAAATTGGATTGCCTCAATGTTATTATTGGCTAATTACGCCATTATCGACGCCCATACCTGCATTTTATTGATGCAACAAACACACATGACATTTATGAACAATCACAAACCAGAAACGTGCGCCATAATTAAGTGATTGCGAGTAAAATCGCTTGCAAATCAGAAAGTCGAGATGTGTGTAAGCGTCGCTGAGCTAGGTAACATGTAAACGAGCAATCGTTCAACAAAATAGGATTTGATACGTATCAAATATTTCTAGCTCTCGAGATACAAATTTCCATCTGTCAGTATAACGTTTACATCTACAGGATAGTACTGTATCAAAGTAAATACCACTTTATAATGTCACTGTTCATCGTATTTAAAGCAGGCACGTTGGTTCAAGTAGACCTCTTCTCCCCAAACTCTCAACAGTCTCATACGTGTTCGGTCCGACTTGGCTCCGGCTGTCAAAATATACAAATGTATCATAAAATTTGTTTTCATCTATAGACTAGTATTATATCTACCTATATACCACTTCATAGTGTCTCAGATCGCGGTAGCTAAAGCAAACACGGTTCTCAAAGTGAAGCCCTTTTCCCCCAACATTCTCAACATAGTCTCTATCAGAAGTGTTTGGCTTGCGTTCGGTCCGACTTGGCCCGGGCTGTCAAGCGATTCGAAATCATTTATATATCGCCCCTTGTGCCGCTCCTTACAATAGTAGTAATTATTGCCAACAAACGTCAATGGCGTACACGACGTTGCTGAATGCGACTTACACAACGTTGCTGAATGCGACTTACAGCAATATTCACACATTCATTTAATTAGAATACGGTTCGCGTTTGTTTTACCATCCTCATTTAATAAAGTCAACAATATCGTGCAATCATTTCTTGTTTATTACTCTACAAAAGGTTTATTTACATTATATTTTTATTTATGGATATAACCATTACAAAGTAAACGTTATATCCATCAAGGAAACGAAATGATATGTACAAAGTTTTATGCAAATGAACCGAAAAAAATAAATCACATCACATGAACATTAGAAGGTCACATAAGCTTTACTCAGACGGGATTCCGTGTCAAAGTTCACACCAGTACACCAGTAAGGGTCGAATAGATGGGGATCGACTTGGTTAATACTGTGTCATTGAACTCCGATGGCAGGAATCGTTGTTCATGCTCAGACTCGATTATGTAGAGGGGAATGTCCGAGTAACTCTCCATTCCTTAAAATAATGAAGCAGAGGCCCCGCAGGGGCCGAGGCCAATTATTTTTAAGGAATGGAGAGTTACGAGAATATTCCCCTACTTAAAACTCATCCCTACTTTTACACTTTGACAAAATATTCTGTAGTTGAAAATATTTGAAAAATTCAAATGCTGCTTTAAGATAATGTACAGTTGACAAGCAACTCTCAATTCCCGAAAAATAATGGAGCGTTCAAACAATAGAATGACGTCACAGATGTGTTTTAATTACAGGTAATTGTGATATAGCCCGAATATTGTTGACTCGCGTTCCAACAACATATGTGACTCGCCAGTAGAAAAGGGAACTTGTGGGTGCTAGGATACAATTGTGCTGTGACGTCATCAAGTAAGACGTTTGACGTTAACTTACTTTCGTAAAAATTGCCACATGCGCGGAAATCTATCCTATTTTTCTCTCGTGATGTAATAAACCCATTTCAAAACATTTTAGCATTCATAACTACTTTTAGTTGAGCAGGTATTATATAATGGTTGCCGTTTCTAAACATAAACAGTTATAAGGCTGAAAATGGGACTTTGCAGTAAATGAGTCTAACTGTTTGGTGCCATGAATCTCAGTAATAAATACGGATTGAAGCTTATGAATTGTATTTTTATAGTCTTCAGATACCGTAGTATTAAAATATATTAAGACGTTAAAATGAGATTTTTCATCGCCAAGGTCCCTTGTCACACCATACTAAAACTTTCAGATTTATAACTGAAGTCCTCTTCACTGTCAACTGTACAACGCTAGTTATCTCCCCTTCAGCACTAGCAGCTCACATCACTATGTGCTTGAAGGTAGGAAACCTCACGTCTTTCCAAACATAAGTTTACTGGAGACAGATGATTGAGGAGGTGGGAGGGAGTACTTCTGATGTAATAGAGGAAGTATTCGTAGAATTATAAACAATGATAACTTTTGTTCGATTTTTCATCGATAAGGTCCCTTATCAGGGTTGGTCACATTTACACTACCTTTACACTAAACCCCTTAAAATACTTTGAGGAGAGGTGGTTAAAACTTTCACTCGTGACGCCGAAGGTCCGGGTCAATCTCATCAGACCTTAGTTCTCGCTACCGCTAAACAAAGATCTGAGGACATTCCATTACGGGTCACCGACCTTGCGCTAACTTTGACCGACCAATAGAATGACCAATCAGAAGGCAACTTTCTCGTGCTTTACGGCACTAATTTCAAATTGGCGACTACGCTTCGAAACATATTTTGACAAATTCTCGATAACAAATTTGAAACCTAAACAAAAGGACATTCTGGAATGGCTAATAGATGGTCTAGATTGTAATGATTCAGTCGTTAAACCTGTAACAATCGTTCGGAATACCCCATGTTAAAGTTTTCGAGGTTGTATAATTAGAAATCACACTGTCTGTCACTTTCATGATCTGGTAAGCGACGCTCTCATTGGTCGGATTAAAGGTCATTCTGACGTGACCCCTAATGGGATGTCTTCAGATCTTTGTCTAGCGGTAGCGAGAACTAAGGGCTGATTTATATGAGATTTGGTCCGGGTTGGATTCCTTTCATGGCTGAAGCCAGTTTCTCCCGTCGAAATATTACGTGAATATTGTATAAAGTGGGAATACACCTCACCGTGAAAAGGCTAAGTAGATGTCTTGTAAGTAAAATGACAAAGATCCACGTGTAAATGTATACACATACACATTCGCAATCTTTCGTGGCAATTCCGGGTTGGTGTTGGTCCTAGGCAACCTATGCTGGTCGTATGAGGCGATTGGGTGGATCCGGGGGTCACAGTCGTAGACATGGTTCATAGCGTGTTATCGTACACCAACAGTGTGGTTGTTGATATCAACCACTGGATTGTCTGATCTGTTGTCCACAGGCCGCCGTCACATACATGGAAAATTGCTAAACGTGTCAGAACATTCCTCCACAGAGAAATATTTAAATTATATACAAACAGTAATCAGGTTTACGGAGAGAAGACTGAATACGACTTATTACACATGAGACTATATCTCCTTGATGCAGGATGTGATTACAATCTCATTAAAATCATATCCTAGTTTTCGCGACCGCTAAACAAAGATCTGAAGACATCCCATTAGGGATCACGTCAGAACGACCTTTCATCCGACCAATCAGTGCGTCGCTTACCAGATTATGAAAGTGACTGCCGGAATGTGATTTCTAATCATGCAATCTCAAAAACTTTAACATGGGGTATTCAGAACGATAGTTACAGGTTTAACGACTGAGTTCTTACAGTCTAGACCATCTATTAGTCATTCCAGAATGTTGTTTTGTTCAGGTTTCAAATTTGTAATCGAGATTTTGTCAAAATACGTTTCGAAGCGTAGTCGCCAATTTGAAATTTGTGCCGTAAAGCACGAGAAAGCTGGTTTCTGATTGGTCATTCCATTGGTCGGTCAAAGTTCGCGCAAGGTCGGTCTGACGTGACCAGTAATGGAATGTCCTCAGATCTTTGTTTAGCGGTAGCGAGAACGAAGGTCTGATTTTAATGAGATTGGATGTATTGACTGAATACATTTTGAAACAGTCTGTCTCTGCAATAGATACGTAACCATGGCTGAACCTGACAGTCCCTCAGTCTGCGATTCTCGTGGTGTTTATTGCCTCCACTACATTTCGCCAGAAAACCACGTTTCCGAACACCTCCTCGCTGTATTCCAAATAGGAGTTATTTCGAAACATTACCGCCAGGTCCTTTGGTAAGTCCTTGATCGGTACATACTCATACAGAACTACTATCACTATGTTCTGTCTTCGATGCACTCCTTCCATAATGGCCATATTGTACTCGAACTCGCACCAGTGACTCTTCAGGAACGAAGGGGACAAAACAATCAAGGTCTTCCGGCTTCTTTGAATGGTGTCAACGATGTTCGTAGCGATTACCTCCCCTGGCAGGAAGTCTCTATCATGGATGCACATGCGCAGTTCGGCCTTTGTCTCAAGCTCTTGCATCATAGAGTCAATGACGAATCTTCTATCCGGCGCTGCATAGGACACGAATACATCGTATTCAAACAAATCATCAGGAACATTGTCTACAGCGTGTTGAACTTGATAGCCCCGTCTCCCAACATGGTAGAGGTAACGGAGCTTCCATCTGTGACGATAACAAATCGCAACGAAGATAACCCCAAGAAGTAATATGAGTAAAGATAAGGACACCGAAATGGTTACGATGTTGACAGCACTACACTGTTTGGCTAAAATTCCAATAATCACGTCTAAGTTTGTAATTTGAGAGTCATTTGTAATATAGCGCTCCATACTACAAGACATTGCTTCAACGCCAAGGACGCGATGTTTATTTTCACTCAACCATCTTAAGAAGTATAATCCTTCACATGTACAGGATATCGGGTTATAGCCTAGATTTACCAACAACGTAGGTAATTTGTCAAATTGCTCCAGAACGTGGGGAGGCACCATTTGTATTTTATTCCCACCGAGGTCAAGCTTTGTCATGCTCTTACTAAGGTAGGCGTGAAACGAAGTCAAATAATTGTCAGTCAAGTTTATGGTCTTGACATTTCTCAGACCTCTAAATATTCTGGTAGGCAAACATGAAATGGAATTTCCTGAAAGGTCCAGATGTCGAATTTTTCCTAATCTTTCAAAGATATCTCCTCTCTTGTCATTTCTTAAAGCTACCCCAAGATGGTTGTAACTTAGGTTAAGTATTTCAACTGAATTATCTTTTTCAAAAACCTTATTTCCAATTGTCTGAAGTACATTGTGGGAAAGGTCAAAGATTTCTAATTTCTGAGAACCTACAAGTGGTCCTTCGAGGCCGGTAAAATAATTATGTTTCATAATGACCTTCCTTATGTTACTCTTAATAAGCTGTAAGTGTCCAATAGAGCCTTTCAGAGAACACCAGGATGCAATGATGGTTTTAAGTTTTGGTGGACACGGGGTTGGAATTGAATTGAAGTGTCTTTGTAGAGGTATGAAAGGCTTTTGAACTACGTTTATTCCCGTAATATCAAGAAACTTTATAGGCATGCGAGGGTTCATAAATGAAATGAACCCCGACTGAAATTTGTTCCAACGAGCAAAAAGTCTTTCAAGACTTTGAGGCATATAATTGACAACGTTCAAGCCTATTCCTATTATGCCATTACCATCTATATGCAACTCTCTCAAATGGGTCTGTTTCAAGTACTTAATATGCGAAACGCGTAAATGTGAACATACGTCCCAGGTAGGATATATACGATTAGCTCGAAGTATTTGTAGAGACGAATGTTGAAGACCATATGTAGCATTGGTGGCATTATTAAACCCAAGATGTCTGTTATCCGAGATGTCTATCAACTGAATATGTTTCATCGGTTGAAAGGTGAGAAGGTCCGTCCGGATTATGTCACAGTTGCTGATGTTAAGATGTTGAACTGTTGGTACATTTGTGAATGTGGTGTTCTGCAGCACGGGTAGATAACAGTACTTCATATACCCTGATAAAGTCAGATTCCTCAGATTCCTCAACTGACCAAATCCAGGACCAAAGTCAGTCGGAAGTCCATCAAGATACAGCACCTTCAAGGATGTCAAGTGTTGAAAACTCTGGTCTGGGTATGTGGCGTTGGGGTGATCTATGTTGTTAACGTTATCTACGATCCTTAATTCTTCTAATTCCGTGAGATCCTTGAACACGTTGGGGTGATACGTTTGCGAGTCCAGCACCAACTGATTGAACTGTAGGTTTAGCTTCTTCAGCTTCGATATTCCCTTAAAGCCATTTTCATGGATCGTGACGATCGAATTATGAGAGAGGTCAAGAGCTCGAAGATGAGGGAAACGTTGAAACATCTGTTCTGTCAGATTCGTCACCTCGTTGTTGCTGAGAAGTAATGTCGTGGTATTGACGGGAAGCTGAACAGGAAGGCTCTTTAAGCGCAGTCCCATGCAGTTGACCATTAGTCCTTCATAGCGCATATCTCTCTCACACGTGCATGGGGGACACACAATGTGAGAGTTCTTCAATCCATCGGCGAAGAGCAAACATGCCAAGTATACGCACATGCATGTAGCTATACATACAAGGGAACCCATCTGAAACCAGAACATGTATGTGCTTAAAACGCTTGCAAAATTAGAACATTATAATGTTGCAAACCAAAAAATAACTGTCAGACACAAAAATACATTGCTGCCATATGTGTTTGACTTATCAACTTAGGCTCTTAGTAAATATCTGGTTTTCCAGTCAAAGCTAGAATACACACACACACACACACACACACACACACACACACACACACACACACACACACACAAGAATATCAGATGATCGATTCCCCCACATACCTCATATGAGAAAACAGTGAGGGACCGAACAGCATATCCAACGACACAAGCCCATTGCATTACAAGCTGACATATCATGGAGTAGGATTTTAAAATATAGATCCGTGCGTGAACTCGTCTAATAAGAAGTTTTAACTTCCGGTTTAATGACATCACTTCCGGTCCAATGTAAGACAACTTTAAACAGAAAGTCCCTTGCCTCTAATTCCTGTGACCCAAATATATTTCAGCCAATCGCATTCTGTATTATTGCTCTTAGAAAACGTGAGTACTAACGCCATTTCAACACAAGGGATTGGATCCATACAGAAAGCTGCAGAACTGCCATTTGAGTGACCATCCCAGTGACCTAGACCTTACAATCAAACCCTTACCACAAAAGTGCTACTCGTCACGGTATGGCTGAAATACTGCCGATGTGACGTTAAATATTAACTCACTCACTCAAAGGTGCTAATACGCGGAAACTCGGCAAACGTTTCCAATATAGAAAATAGCTATATGCTGTAGACCTGCCCCTCTCGACAGGTATAACTCGCTATACGGAAATGGGTCAAGGTTCGCCCGCATGGTGATATGCTGTCCTCGCCCCTCTCGACAGACAGACCGACTACACGGAAATGCTGTGGGGAAATAGGTCGGGTGAAGCAGGACTGGTAACCTGCTCATCGCCTTCATGCGCTCTAGGACAGAACATGACTCCCTCCAATGGTGCCCGAATAATACGAACATGTTTAGTGTAATAATGTTTTAAAAAATGCTTTCAAAATTATTTATGTATTTTGCATATACGCATATCTTAATACATGTGGGAGACAAAATATAGTTTCATCTAAAGGTTCGTTTACATCTTCCCAACTATTAATCATCCCATTAACTTTCTCAAACCAAAGGGGGCACGGGTTGCCCAGTCGTCTAAGGCGCCGCGATTCGCTGCCCTGATTGGGCACGCCTGAAACCTATGATTGTGGGTTCGAATCCCGGTTCGCCCCAATTATGTGACTCTTTCAAATAACCAAACATCCAAATGCAGATGTCGTCTAAGGCGCCACAATTGGGTGCAGAGTTGCGTCCCTTGGGTACATCAGAAACCTATGATTGTGGGTTAAAATCCCGGTTCGCCCCGATTATGTGACTCTTTCCAATAACCAAACATCCAAATGCAGATGTCGTCTAAGGCGCCACAATTGGGTGCAGAGTTGCGTCCCTTGGGTACATCAGAAACCTATGATTGTGGGTTAAAATCCCGGTTCGCCCCGATTATGTCTCTAGGTTTGTCAGCACCATACCCGTGCTCGTTGGTTTCACCGAAGTGGCAAACGTCTGAGACCTGAAAACTTCGGGCGTTCCTCCTACATTAAGCTTACACGCCATGATATAACTGGAATACTGTTAAAAGAAGCGTTTAACACAACTCGCTCACATTCAAACCAAAATCAAATAAAACACTTCGTGCAATAAGTGCGTTCGTTGACAGTTGAACACAAACAGCATGGGAATTATCGAACTTCCGGTTGTGACGTCCGTCCCGGTTTGTCACTCACTTTTATTGGAAAATGACGTCTCTTATGGTCCTTTTCTACCAAAAGACGTCATTTCCAGATTACATGGACCTTGTACTACTATTTCCGGTGCTGACGTCACTTTCGGTTCTGAGCTCATTTCCTGTGATGATGTCTATTCCGGTGATGACGTCATTTCCAGTTCTATCTCTTCCCGTTCTGACGTCACTATCGGTCACTAGAGGCAGTTCATAATCAAAGTGCTCCTAATAGATACTCAAGGATATACTCACACCTCAGATTGGTGTCGGAGCCCCCCCCCCCCTTTTTTTTTTTTGACTATTGGTGGATAATAGTTTTGCGCTGCTCCATTGGGTCCAAGGGTCCGGTTGCACGTCTTGAATACCCTGTACCCATCAACATCTAAATTCTGTTTAATTTAAGACCCATGACGGATGAAGTTCTTTAAGAAACTATCATGTAATTTTGTATAGAAATGTGTACATGACACGTAGGGGGACAAACCGTGGAAGAAACAGCGCAAGCACGGTCTGCACGTGCTACACAGTGACCGTGTTCATTCAATGACAAGATGCGCTACTCAGCAGATGTTAAACAGTTGATGTTGAATGTGTATGATTTCTTTAGAAGTGAAGCAGAAAGAGCAAAGCCTTTTTATGCAATTAATAAATTCTTGAAACGAGCTTCAAAAGCTCTTGGTATGTCCCCTCAGAAACTTTAAAATGTTGTTAGTCGACGAGATACAAATAGGCCAAGGAGGTAGGGAACATGTCAAAAACACGCAAGGTTAATAAATTAGACAGTTTTCAGAGGGATCAAGTCACTGCGACCTGAATCCAATCGAGTTGGTATGGGGCATCGTCAAGGGTGACGTTGGACGATCGAACACAACGTTCAAATAACGAGACGTTGAACAACTCGTAAAGGAATCCCTTCGTCGAGTAACAGTAGAAACGTGGAGGCGTTGCACAGTCGTTGACGAGATAGAGCCACGTTATTGGTCACGAGATGGACTACGGCCAGCAACAGTCCAACCTATAATAGTGGCAGTCGGTTCAGGCACCAGCAGTTCCGACGACGAGATCTATGGCATGAGCGAGTCAGATTGCGACTGAAATTATCATGAGACGGCCCCTCTAACGCTCTGTCATTTCCCCTACCACAGACCGTGCAGTGCATGCGTGCTTGCGCTGTGTCGTCTTGTGGCAGAGCGTCCGCCCGGAGAGCGGAAGGTCCGGGGTTCGATCCCCGGCCGCGTCATACCAAAAGACCTTAAAAGATGGTACTTGTTTTTACCCTGTCTGGCGCTCGGCATTAAGGGGCTAAAACAAGGACTGGTCGGCTCGGAGTCAGTATACTGTGTCTGAGTGGGGTATTCATGTTAAACTGCGGCATGGTATCTCAGTGAGCTAGCACTATAAATAGGCATCAGTCCGGACTAGTACAAGCAGCCACACAAACGCACACACGTACATGCACGTCGCTGTATAAGTGCAATAACCTTGGACGCGACGTTAAACCCCATTTCACCTCACCTATGCTCATGAACCGAACAGGATCCAAGACGTCGCATGTAGAATGTACAATTCCCAACATCTGTTCACAGACATAATTGTTCCTTATTATAATTTCGACTGAAACATGTTTGGCTGTTCGGTTTAGATTTTTTTTTAAGATCTTCTTTAGTTGACGACAACATATAGTTATT
Source organism: Haliotis rufescens (assembly GCF_023055435.1). Taxonomy (NCBI): domain Eukaryota; kingdom Metazoa; phylum Mollusca; class Gastropoda; order Lepetellida; family Haliotidae; genus Haliotis; species Haliotis rufescens. Next base: position 31,768,841 of record NW_025963802.1, on the reverse strand, counting down.
AGCCTATACATGCCGAAGGTGAAACAGGGATCCGCGGAATTTGAACCAAGGCTAGACTCGCCCGAGAGTGATATTTTCAGGGAATGATTTGAGCCTGCTACACCTGAGAAGAGAAACCAGAGTTGTCGGATACCTACCTCGCAGCTAGACATTCGACTGCTATGATGAACGCCCACTAGCTGAATGATAGGAAATAAAACCTGCAATCATCATAATCATCATGGTCATAGTTGGATTGAGGAAAACGGAGTTCCCCGAGGAAACATTTGAATGGCTTCAATTTGCAAAAATACCATTTGTAAATGAAATTACTTTAAACGTCCGGGTATGTATGCATAATTGAACAAGATAACTAGTTTTCGCTTCCCTGTACGATTATGCAACAGCAGGCCCCACGGCGTCGGGGCAGGATGACACGAAATTCAGCCCCACGTCTGTCACGACAAACAAATGTTGCTGTTTGATGTGGGAGGAAAACCCGAATTGATGCAGGCATTAGACGTTTACGACTTTGATGAAACCAAGACGTCCTTAGAGGACTGGGCCACTTGTGTCCTCGACTTAATGATTTTTTAATTCTATTTTTTGTTTGTTGTTAAACGCCGCACTCAGCAATATTCCAGCTACATGACGGCGGTCTGTAAATTAGAGTCTGGACCAGACAATCCAGTGATTTATATCATGAGCATCGATCTACGCATTGGGATACGATAACATGCATCAACCAGTCAGCAAACCTGACCACCCGATCCCGTTAGTCGCCTCTTACGGCAAGCACAGTAACCTTTTACGGCTAGCATGGGTTGCTGAAGACCTATTCTCTACCCGGATCTTCACGGTTGTCGACTTAATGAGGATAGGTGCATCACATTTAATGAGGACAGGTGCATCAGATTGTGTGATCTGTTTGATTGTGTGTAAAAGTATCACGACGGCGTGGGTTGTTCATGCTATCAACCACTGGTTTCCCTGGCTCAGATTCAATCATTTACACGCCGGTATGATAAAGCTGGAATAATGATGATTTTGGCCATGCTATTGAAAATGTTAATTTCAACTATTTCCTTAAACAATCTGTTTGATTCATATTGTCCACATCATGGGAAAATAAAACGTGCCTGGTCAACAATTAAAATTACAACTACAAACAGATTATTGCCCTATCGTGTCCAGTAGATTTCAGCAACTATAATTGCTTCCTGCCATGAAATATCAGTTTAGTTTATCCATCACAAGGGGTCACATTGAGGAACTGCAGGGTTGTTTATTAAAGGAGGCCATCAAACGATCCTCAAAGGCTGGAAGACCTAAAGTGACACGTGACCTAAACACGTCATAATGGAATTCCTTTTCTGCGCACGACACTTCCGTGTAGAAAAAGCCATGTGACCTGAAGAATCGCACAATAATATGTATGCCCGATTTGGGGAAAAGCAGCTCTTGAAATGCGCGAACGATTGCTATCTCTAAAGCGAATTTTAAAACCTAATGAGAGATCGTCATGCGATCGCCTTTTAGAGAGTTCGTCATATACGATAGTGCTCTGCACGTGAGATTCGTGCATAAGGAGTGAGTGAGTGAGTATGGTTTTACGCCGCGTTTAGCAATATTCCAGCAATATCACGGCGAGGGACACCAGAAATGGGCTTCACACATTGAACCCATGTCGGGAATCGAACCCAGGTCTTCGGCGTGACGAGCGAACGCTTTAACCACTAGGCTACCCGACCGCCCCTTCATGCATAAGGCGGTATTGTATTGTACTTAATGCAAAACTGAGGATAGGTGGAATTACAAATATATTTGGGCGTGGGGAAATGGGGAGCGGTTGGGTGGTTAAAGCGTCCACTCGCCATGCTGAGTGAGTGAGTGAGTGAGTGAGTGAGTGAGTAAGTTGGCTTTTAACAGTATTCCAGTGATATCGCGGCCTATCAGCTTAATTTGGGAGGAAAGCCCGAAGTGATGCAGGTCTCAGACGTCTCAACCCGTGCCCCCTCGTCATGCTGAAGACCCGTGTTCGATTCCCCATATGGGTGAAACGGGTGAAGTTCATTACTGGTGTCCCCAGCCGTGATATTGCTGGAATATTGCGGCGTAAAACCTTACTCACTTACTACACACACACACACACACACACACACACACACACACACACACACACACACACACACACACACACACACACACACACACACACACACACACATATATATATATATATATATATATATATATATATATATATATATATATATATATATATATATATATATTGTTATATGGCAGGTGGAGAATGGGGCCGCCCCTACTTTATTCCACGCTGAACATCAATTTGTGCGGTACGATGTTCCACCCGTAAGCTGCACTCACAACCAGTAGGGGGCACGGGTGGCCCAGTCGTCTGAGGCGCCGCGATTCGCTGTGCAGAGTTGCGTCCCTTGGGCACGCAAGAAACCTATGACTGTGGGTTCGAATCCCGGTTCGCCCCGATTATGTTTCCAGGTTTGTCAGCACCAAACCCGTGCTCGTGGGTTTCACCGAAGTGGTGCGACCTGCATCATTTCGGGCTTTCCTCCCAGATCAAGCTGACACGCCGTGATATAACTGGAAAACTGTTAAAAGCGGCGTTAAACCAAACTCCCTCACTCAATTTGTAAATGATAAAAAAAAGAGTAACAGTAATGCAATATTAAAAGCCGTGTTTTTCATTACCCACCGCCCTTAGAATCGTACAAAGCATATTAAATATGTTTTTGAATTCTGTATTCAGTTTTGGTTCCGCATGAATTATTTTCATTCGGAAGTTTCACTTTCTGAATTTGTCATCTGCCAAGGTGACCTACAGCGCAGCAGGCGTGCTAAATCTGTATTTCAGCGAATATCAATTTCAATATGACTTCTGTATAAGATTGGAGTGGTTTTGGGGAAATATCAACAAAAGGGTCAGCACCATGGTGGCCATGGACAAACAGGTTGTGTGACCCGCGACCCTTGACCAGTCAAACAAGTTCTGTAAGCCTGTAGAGAACTTGACCAGACAAACCAGTGTGGCAATACATAAGCCTGTACAAAACTTGCCCAGACAAACCAGTGTGGCATTACAGAAGTCTGTACAAAACTTGGCCAGACAAACCAGTGTGGCATTACATAAGCCTGTACAAAACTTGGCCAGACAAACCAGTGTGGCATTACATAAGCCTGTACAAAACTTGGCCAGACAAACCAGTGAGGCATTACATAAGCCTGTACCAAACTTGGCCAGACACACCAGTGTGGCATTACATAAGCCTGGACAGAACTTGGCCAGACAAACCAGTGCGGCACTACATACGCCTGTACAAAACTTGGCCAGACACACCAGTGTGGCATTACATAAGCCTGTACAAAACTTGGCCAGACAAACCAGTGTGGCATAACATAAGCCTGTACAAAACTTCGCCAGACACACCAGTGTGGCATTACATAAGCCTGTACAGAACTTGGCCAGACAAACCAGTGTGGCACTACATACGCCTGTACAAAACTTGGCCAGACACACCAGTGTGGCATTACATAAGCCTGTACAAAACTTGACCAGACAAACCAGTGTGGCATTACATAAGCCTGTACAAAACTTGGCCAGACAAACCAGTGTGGCATTACATAAGCCTGTACCAAACTTCGCCAGACACACCAGTGTGGCATTACATAACCCTGGACAGAACTTGGCCAGACAAACCAGTGTGGCATTACATACGCCTGTACAGAACTTGGCCAGACAAACCAGTGTGGCATTACATAAGCCTGTACAAAACTTGGCCAGACAAACCAGTGTGGCATTACATAAGCCTGCACAAAACTTGGCCAGACACACCAGTGTGGCATTACAGAAGTCTGTACAAAACTTGGCCAGACAAACCAGTGTGGCATTACATAAGCCTGTACAAAACTTGGCCAGACAAACCAGTGTGGCATTACATAAGCCTGTACAAAACTTGGCCAGACACACCAGTGTGGCATTACATAAGCCTGTACCAAACTTGGCCAGACACACCAGTGTGGCATTACATAAGCCTGGACAGAACTAGGCCAGACAAACCAGTGTGGCACTACATACGCCTGTACAAAACTTGGCCAGACACACCAGTGTGGCATAACATAAGCCTTTACAAAACTTGGCCAGACAAACCAGTGTGGCATTACATAAGCCTGTACCAAACTTCGCCAGACACACCAGTGTGGCATTACATAAGCCTGGACAGAACTTGGCCAGACAAACCAGTGTGGCACTACATACGCCTGTACAAAACTTGGCCAGACACACCAGTGTGGCATTACATAAGCCTGTACAAAACTTGGCCAAACAAACCAGTGTGGCATTTCATAAGCCTGTACCAAACTTCGCCAGACACACCAGTGTGGCATTACATAAGACTAGACAGAACTTGGCCAGACAAACCAGTGTGGCACTACATACGCCTGAACAAAACTTGGCCAGACAAACCAGTGTGACATTACATAAGCCTGTACAAAACTTGGCCAGACAAACCAGTGTGGCATTACATAAGCCTGTACCAAACTTGGCCAGACACACCAGTGTGGCATTACATAAGCCTGGACAGAACTTGGCCAGACAAACCAGTGTGGCACTACATACGCCTGTACAAAACTTGGCCAGACACACCAGTGTGGCATTACATAAGCCTGTACAAAACTTGGCCAGACAAACCAGTGTGGCATTACATAAGCCTGTACCAAACTTCGCCAGACAAACCAGTGTGGCATTACATAAGCCTGTACAAAACTTGGCCAGACAAACCAGTGTGGCATTACATAAGCCTGTACAAAACTTGGCCAGACAAACCAGTGAGCCATTACATAAGCCTGTACAGAACTTGACCAGACAAACCAGTGTGGCATTACATAAGCCTGTACGGAACTTGGCCAGACAAACCAGTGTGGCATTACATAAGCCTGTACAGAACTTGGCCAGACAAACCAGTGAGGCATTACATAAGCCTGTACAGAACTGGACCAGACAAACCAGTCTGGCATTACATAAGCCTGTACAGAACTTGGCCAGACAAACCAGTGTTGCATTACATAAGCCTCTACCACACTTGGCCAGACAAACCAGTGTGGCATTACATAAGCCTGTACAAAACTTGGCCAGACAAACCAGTGTGGCATTACATAAGCCTGTACAGAACTTGGCCAGACAAACCAGTGAGGCATTACATAAGCCTCTACAGAACTTGACCAGACAAACCAGTGTGGCATTACATAAGTCTGTGCGAAACTTGGCCAGACAAACCAGTGTGGCATTAAATAAGCCTGTACAGAACTTGGCCAGACAAACCAGTGTGGCATTAGATAAGTCTGTACAGAACTTGGCCAGACAAACCAGTGTGACATTACATAAGCCTGTACAGAACTTGGCCAGGTAAAACCAGTGAGGCATTACATAAGCCTGTACAGAACTTGGCCAGACAAACAAGTGTGGCATTACATAAGCCTGGACAGAACTTGACCAGACAAACCAGTGTGGCATTACATAAGCCTGTACAGAACTTGGCCATACAAACCAGTGTGGCATTACATAAGCCTGGACAGAACTTGACCAGACAAACTAGTGAGGCATTACATAAGTCTGTACAGAACTTGACCAGACAAACCAGTGTGGCATTACATAAGCCTGTACAGAACTTGACCAGACAAACCAGTGTGGCATTACATAAGCCTGGACAGAACTTGACCAGACAAACTAGTGAGGCATTACATAAGCCTGTACAGAACTTGGCCAGACAAACCAGTGTGGCATTACATAAGTCTGTACCAAACTTGGCCAGACAAACCAGTGTGGCATTACATAAGCCTGTACAAAACTTGGCCAGACAAACCAGTGTGGCATTACATAAGCCTGTACATAACTTGGCCAGACAAACCAGTGTGGCATTACATAAGTCTGTACCAAACTTGGCCAGACAAACCAGTGTGGCATTACATAAGTCTGTACCAAACTTGGCCAGACAAACCAGTGTGGCATTACATAAGCCTGTACAGAACTTGGCCAGACAAACAAGTGTGGCATTACATAAGTCTGTACAGAACTTGGCCAGACAAACAAGTGTGGCATTACATAAGTCTGTACAGAACTTGGCCAGACAAACCAGTGTGGCATTACATAAGCCTGTACCAAACTTGACCAGACAAACCAGTGTGGCATTACATAAGCCTGTACAGAACTTGGCCAGACAAACCAGTTTGGCATTACATAAGCCTGTACAGAACTTGACCAGACAAACCAGAGTGGCATTACATAAGTCTGTACAGAAATTGGCCAGACAAACCAGTGTGGCATTACATAAGCCTGTACAAAACTTGGCCAGACAAACCAGTGTGGCATTACAAAAGTCTGTACAGAAATTGGCCAGACAAACCATTTTGGCATTACATAAGCCTGTACAAAACTTGACCTGACAAACCAGTGTGGCATTCCATAAGTCTGTACAGAACTTGGCCAGACAAACCAGTGTGGCATTACATAAGCCTGGACAGAACTTAGCCAGACAAACCAGTGTGGCATTACATAAGCCTGTACAGAACTTGGCCAGACAAACCAGTGAGGCATTACATAAGCCTGTACCAAACTTGACCAGACAAACCAGTGTGGCATTACAAAAGCCTATATACAGAACTTGGCCAGACAAACCAGTGTGGCATTACATAAGCCTGTACAGAACTTGACCAGACAAACCAGTGTGGCATTACATAAGTCTGTACAGAACTTGGCCAGACAAACCAGTGAGGCATTACATAAGCCTGTACCAAACTTCGCCAGGTAAAACCAGTGTGGCATTACATAAGCCTGTACCAAACTTGGCCAGACAAACCAGTTTGGCATTACATAAGCCTGTACAAAACTTGGCCAGACAAACCAGTGTGGCATTACATAAGCCTGCACAAAACTTGGCCAGACAAACCAGTGTGGCATTACATAAGTCTGTACAAAACTTGGCCAGACAAACCAGAGTGGCATTACATAAGCCTGTACAGAACTTGACCAGACAAACCAGTGTGGCATTACATAAGCCTGTACAAAACTTGGCCAGACAAACCAGTGTGGCATTACAGAAGTCTGTACAAAACTTGGCCAGACAAACCAGTGTGGCATTACATAAGCCTCTACAGAACTTGGCCAGACAAACCAGTGTGGCATTACATAAGCCTGTACAGAACTTAGCCAGACAAACCACTGTGGCATTACATAAGCCTGTACAGAACTTCGCCGGACAAACCAGTGAGGCATTACATAAGCCTCTACCAAACTTGACCAGACAAACCAGTGTGGCATTACAAAAGCCTATATACAGAACTTGGCCAGACACACCAGTGTGGCATTACATAAGCCTGTACAGAACTTGACCAGACAAACCAGTGTGGCATTACATAAGCCTGTACAGAACTTGGCCAGACAAACCAGTGAGGCATTACATAAGCCTGTACCAAACTTGACCAGACAAACCAGTGTGGCATTACATAAGCCTGTACAAAATTTGGCCAGACAAACCAGTGTGGCATTACATAAGCCTGCACAAAACTTGGCCAGACAAACCAGTGTGGCATTACATAAGTCTGTACAGAACTTGGCCAGACAAACCAGAGTGGCATTACATAAGCCTGTACAGAACTTGACCAGACAAACCAGTGTGGCATTACATAAGCCTGTACAAAACTTGGCCAGACAAACCAGTGTGGCATTACAGAAGTCTGTACAAAACTTGGCCAGACAAACCAGTGTGGCATTACATAAGCCTCTACAAAACTTGGCCAGACAAACCAGTGAGGCATTACATAAGCCTGTACAAAACTTGGCCAGACAAACCAGTGTGGCATTACATAAGTCTGTACAGAACTGGACCAGACAAACCAGTGTGGCATTACATAAGCCTGTACCAAACTTGGCCAGACAAACCAGTGTAACATTACAAAAGCCTGTACAGAACTTGACCAGACAAACCAGTGTGGCATTACATAAGCCTGTACCAAACTTGACCAGACAAACCAGTGTGGCATTACATAAGCCTGTACCAAACTTGGCCAGACAAACCAATGCGGCATTACATAAGTCTGTACAGAACTTGACCAGACAAACCATTGTGGCATTACATCAGACTGTACAGAACTGTACCAGACAAACCAGTGTGGCATTACATAAGACTGTACAGAACTTGGCCAGACAAACCAGTGAGGCATTACATAAGCCTGTACCAAACTTGACCAGACAAACCAGTGTGGCATTACATAAGCCTGGACAGAACTTGGCCAGACAAACCAGTGTGGCATTACATAAGCCTGTACAAAACTTGACCAGACAAACCAGTGTGGCTTTACATAAGCCTTTAGAGAACTTGGCCAGACAAACCAGTGTGACATTACATAAGTCTGTACAGAACTTGGCCAGACAAACCAGTGTGGCTTTACATAAGCCTTTACCAAACTTGGCCAGACAAACCAGTGTGGCTTTACATAAGCCTTTACCAAACTTGGCCAGACAAACCAGTGTGACATTACATAAGTCTGTACAGAACTTGGCCAGACAAACCAGTGTGGCTTTACATAAGCCTTTACCAAACTTGGCCAGACAAACCAGTGCGGCATTACATAAGTCTGTACCAAACTCGGCCAAACAAACCAGTGAGGCATTACATAAGTCTGTAGAGAACTTGACCAGACAAACCAGTGTGGCATTACATAAGCCTGTACAGAACTTGGCCAGACAAACCAGTGTGGCATTACATAAGCCTGTACAGAACTTGACCAGATAAACCAGTGTGGCATTACATAAGCCTGTACAGAACTTGACCAGACAAACCAGTGTGGCATTACATAAGCCTGTACCAAACTTGACCAGATAAACCAGTGAGGCATTACATAAGTCTGTAGAGAACTTGACCAGACAAACCAGTGTGGCATTACATAAGCCTGTACAGAACTTGGCCAGACAAACCAGTGAGGCATTGCATAAGTCTGTACCAAACTTGGCCAGACAAACCAGTGTGGCATTACATAAGCCTGTACAAAACTTGGCAAGACAAACCAGTGTGGCATTGCATAAGTCTGTACCAAACTTGGCCAGACAAACCAGTGTGGTATTACATAAGCCTGTACCAAACTTGGCCAGACAAACCAGTGTGGTATTACATAAGCCTGTACATAACTTGACCAGACAAACCAGTGTGGCATTACATAAGTCTGTACCAAACTTGGCCAGACAAACCAGTGTGGCATTACATAAGCCTGTACCAAACTTGGTCAGACAAACCAGGGTGCCATTACATAAGCCTGTACAGAACTTGACCAGACAAACCAGTGTGGCATTACATAAGCCTGTACCAAACTTGACCAGATAAACCAGTGTGGCATTACATAAGTCTGTACCAAACTTGACCAGACAAACCAGTGTGGCATTACATAAGCCTGTACAGAACTTGACCAGACAAACCAGTCTGGCATTACATAAACCTGTACAAAACTTGGCCAGACACACCAGTGTGGCATTACATAAGCCTGTACAAAACTTGGCCAGACACACCAGTGTGGTATTACATAAGCCTGTACCAAACTTGGCCAGACACACCAGTGTGGCATTACATAAGCCTGTACAAAACTTGGCCAGACACACCAGTGTGGTATTACATAAGCCTGTACCAAACTTGGCCAGACAAACCAGTGTAGCATTACATAAGCCTGTACATAACTTGGCCAGACAAACCAGTGTGGCATTACATAAGTCTGTACCAAACTTGGCCAGACAAACCAGTGTGCCATTACATAAGCCTGTACAAAACTTGGCCAGACAAACCAGTGTGGCATTGCATAAGTCTGTACCAAACTTGGCCGGACAAACCAGTGTGGTATTACATAAGCCTGTACAAAACTTGGCCAGACAAACCAGTGTGGTATTACATAAGCCTGTACCAAACTTGGCCAAACAAACCAGTGTGGTATTACATAAGCCTGTAAAGAACTTGGCCAGACAAACCAGTGTGGCATTACATAAGTCTGTACCAAACTTGGCCAGACAAACCAGTGTGGCATTACATAAGCCTGTACCAAACTTGACCAGACAAACCAGTGTGGCATTACATAAGCCTGTACAGAACTGGACCAGACAAACCAGTGTGGCATTACAAAAGCCTGTACAAAACTTGACCAGACAAACCAGTGTGGCATTACATAAGCCTGTACCTAACTTGACCTGACAAACCAGGGTGGCATTACAAAAGCCTGTACAGAACTGGACCAGACAAACCATTGTGGCATTACATAAGCCTGTACCAAACTTGACCAGACAAACCAGTGTGGCATTACATAAGTCTGTACAGAACTTGGCCAGACAAACCAGTGAGGCATTACATAAGCCTGTACCAAACTTGACCAGACAAACCAGTGTGGCATTACATAAGCCTGTACAGAAGTTGGTCGGACAAACCAGTGTGGCATTACATAAGCCTGTACAGAACTTGACCAGACAAACCAGTGTGGCATTACATAAGTCTGTACAGAACTTGGCCAGACAAACCAGTGTGGCATTACATAAGCCTGTACAGAACTTGACCAGACAAACCAGTGTGGCATTACATAAGTCTGTACAGAACTTGACCAGACAAACCAGTGTGGCATTACATAAGTCTGTACAGAACTTGGCCAGACAAACCAGTGTGGCATTACATAAGCCTGTACCAAACTTGACCAGACAAACCAGTGTGGCATTACATAAGCCTGTACAGAACTTGGCCAGACAAACCAGTGTGGCATTACTTAAGCCTGTACCAAACCAGGCCAGACAAACCAGTGAGGCATTACATAAGTCTGTAGAGAACTTGGCCAGACAAACCAGTGTGGCATTACGTAAGTCTGTACAGAACTTGGCCAGACAAACCAGTGAGGCATTACATAAGCCTGTACCAAACTTGACCAGACAAACCAGTGTGGCATTACATAAGCCTGTACAGAACTTGGCCAGACAAACCAGTGTGGCATTACTTAAGCCTGTACCAAACCAGGCCAGACAAACCAGTGAGGCATTACATAAGTCTGTAGAGAACTTGGCCAGACAAACCAGTGTGGCATTACATAAGTCTGTACAGAACTTGACCAGACAAACCAGTGAGGCATTACATAAGCCTGTACCAAACTTGACCAGACAAACCAGTGTGGCATTACATAAGCCTGTACAGAACTTGGCCAGACAAACCAGTGTGGCATTACTTAAGCCTGTACCAAACCAGGCCAGACAAACCAGTGAGGCATTACATAAGTCTGTAGAGAACTTGGCCAGACAAACCAGTGTGGCATTACATAAGTCTGTACAGAACTTGACCAGACAAACCAGTGTGGCATTACATAAGTCTGTACAGAAATTGGCCAAACAAACCAGTGTGGCATTACATAAGCCTGTACAGAACTTGACAAGACAAACCAGTGTGGCATTCCATAAGTCTGTACAGAACTTGGCCAGACAAACCAGTGTGGCATTACATAAGCCTGTACAGAACTTAGCCAGACAAACCAGTGTGGCATTACATAAGCCTGTACAGAACTTCGCCAGACAAACCAGTGAGGCATTACATAAGCCTGTACAGAACTGGACCAGACAAACCAGTGTGGCATTACATAAGCCTGTACAGAACTTGGCCAGACAAAACCAGTGTGGCATTACATAAGTCTGTACAGAACTTGGCCAGACAAACCAGTGAGGCATTACATAAGCCTGTACCAAACTTGACCAGGCAAACCAGTGTGGCATTACATAAGCCTGTAGAGAACTTGGCCAGAAAAAACAGTGTGGAATTACATAAGCCTGTACAGAACTTGACCAGACAAACCAGTGTGGCTTTACATAAGCCTTTACCAAACTTGGCCAGACAAACCAGTGTGACATTACATAAGTCTGTACAGAACTTGGCCAGACAAACCAGTGTGGCTTTACATAAGCCTTTACCAAACTTGGCCAGACAAACCAGTGTGGCTTTACATAAGCCTTTACCAAACTTGGCCAGACAAACCAGTGTGACATTACATAATTCTGTACAGAACTTGACCAGACAAACCAGTGTGGCTTTACATAACCCTTTACCAAACTTGGCCAGACAAACCAGTGCGGCATTACATAAGTCTGTACCAAACTCGGCCAGACAAACCAGTGAGGCATTACATAAGTCTGTAGAGAACTTGATCAGACAAACCAGTGTGGCATTACATAAGCCTGTACAGAACTTGGCCAGACAAACCAGTGAGGCATTGCATAAGTCTGTATCAAACTTGGCCAGACAAACCAGTGTGGCATTACATAAGTCTGTAAGAAATTGGCTAGACAAACCAGTGTGGCATTACATAAGCCTGTACAGAACTTGACCAGACAAACCAGTGTGGCATTACATAAGCCTGTACCAAACTTGGCCAGACAAACCAGTGTGGCATTACATAAGCCTGTACCAAACTTGGTCAGACAAACCAGGGTGCCATTACATAAGCCTGTACAGAACTTGACCAGACAAACCAGTGTGGCATTACATAAGCCTGTACCAAACTTGACCAGATAAACCAGTGTGGCATTACATAAGTCTGTACCAAACTTGACCAGACAAACCAGTGTGGCATTACATAAGCCTGTACAGAACTTGACCAGACAAACCAGTCTGGCATTACATAAACCTGTACAAAACTTGGCCAGACACACCAGTGTGGCATTACATAAGCCTGTACAAAACTTGACCAGACGCACCAGTGTGGCATTACATAAGCCTGTACAGAACTTGGCCAGACAAACCAGTGTGGCATTACATAAGCCTGTACAAAACTTGACCAGACAAACCAGTGTGGCATTACATAAGCCTGTACCAAACTTGGCCAGACAAACCAGTGTGGTATTACATAAGCCTGTACAAAACTTGACCAGACAAACCAGTGTGGCATTGCATAAGCCTGTACCAAACTTGACCAGGCAAACCAGTGTGGCATTACATAAGCCTGTAGAGAACTTGGCCAGAAAAACCAGTGTGGCATTACATAAGCCTGTACAGAACTTGGCCAGGTAAAACCAGTGTGGCATTACATAAGCCTGTACAGAACTGTACCAGACAAACCAGTGTGGCATTACATAAGCCTGTACCAAACTTGACCTGACAAACCAGTGTGGCATTACATAAGCCTGTACAGAACTGGACCAGACAAACCATTGTGGCATTACATAAGCCTGTACCAAACGTGACCAGACAAACCAGGGTGGCATTACATAAGCCTGTACAGAACTTGACCAGACAAACCAGTGTGGCATTACATAAGCCTGTACAGAACTGGACCAGACAAACCAGTGCGGCATTACATAAGCCTGTACCAAACTTGACCAGACAAACCAGTATGGCATTACATAAGCCTGTACCAAACTTGACCACACAAACCAGTGTGGCATTACATAAGCCTGTACCAAACTTTGCCAGACAAACCAGTGCGGCATTACATAAGTCTGTACAGAACTGGACCAGATAAACCAGTGTGGCATTACATAAGCCTGTACAGAACTTGACCAGACAAACCAGTGTGGCATTACATAAGTCTGTACCAAACTTGGCCAGACAAACCAGTGTGGTATTACATAAGCCTGTACATAACTTGGCCAGACAAACCAGTGTGGTATTACATAAGTCTGTACCAAACTAGGACAGACAAACCAATGTGGCATTACATAAGTCTGTACCAAACTTGGCAAGACAAACCAGTGTGGCATTACATAAGCCTGTACCAAACTTGACCAGACAAACCAGTGTGGCATTACATAAGCCTGTACAAAACTTGACCAGACAAACCAGTGTGGTATTACATAAGCCTGTACAGAACTTGGCCAGACAAACCAGTGTGGCATTACATATGTCTGTACCAAACTTGGCCAGACAAACCAGTGTGGCATTACATAAGTCTGTACAGAACTGTACCAGACAAACCAGTGCGGCATTACATAAGCCTGTACTAAACTTGACCAGACAAACCAGGGTGGCATTACATAAGCCTGTACAGAACTGGACCAGACAAACCAGTGTGGCATTACATAAGCCTGTACAAAACTTGGCCAGACAAACCAGTGTGGCATTACATAAGCCTGTACAGAACTTGGCCAGACAAACCAGTGTGGCATTACATAAGTCTGTACAGAACTGTACCAGACAAACCAGTGCGGCATTACATAAACCTGTACAAAACTTGACCAGACAAACCAGTGTGGCATTACATAAGCCTGTACAGAACTTGGCCAGACAAACCAGTGTGGCATTACATAAGCCTGTACCAAACTTGGCCAGACAAACCAGTGTGGCATTACATAAGCCTGTACCAAACTTGACCAGATAAACCAGTGCGGCATTACATACGTCTGTACCAAACTTGACCAGACAAACCAGTGTGGCATTACATAAGCCTGTACAGAACTGGACCAGACAAACCAGTGTGGCATTACATAAGCCTGTACAGAACTGGACCAGACACACCAGTGTGGCATTACATAAGCCTGTACATAACTTGGCCAGACAAACCAGTGTGGCATTACATAAGCCTGTACAAAACTTTGCCAGACAAACCAGGGTGGCATTACATAAGCCTGTACAGAACTGGACCAGACAAACCAGTGTGGCATTACATAAGCCTGTACCAAACTTGACCAGATAAACCAGTGCGGCATTACATAAGTCTGTACCAAACTTGACCAGACAAACCAGTGTGGCATTACATAAGCCTGTACAGAACTGAACCAGACAGACCAGTGTGGCATTACATAAGCCTGTACAAAACTTGGCCAGACACACCAGTGTGGCATTACATAAGCCTGTACAAAACTTGGCCAGACACACCAGTGTGGCATTACATAAGCCTGTACAGAACTTGTCCAGACAAACCAGTGCGGCATTACATAAGCCTATACAGAACTGGACCAGACAAACCAGTGTGGCATTACATAAGCCTGGTGTGTCAGCCATATTTTTATGGCTCCAAACCCTCAATCAGCCATACGTGACATGGAGCAGCAACATTCTCTCATTGGACCAATGGGCTCTTCATGAGTCCTGAGATTCCAAAACTCCATGCTAAATAAATTCTCCAATGATGATCGGCAAGGAAGGGGCGTTTGTTTACCCTTCGGGACTTCATCCCCGCCGATTTCAGTCGAGTCGTCACTGTTCTGGTTGACATCCGTCTATTGGGTAACCATTGGCTCTTCAGAACAGGAGACGTTGCAAATGGTTGAAGACGTACCAGCAGAAGCAGAGCCATGTCCTAACACCTTGACATTATGCGAGGTCTTTCTGACCGTGGGAGATCCCATGCATCATTGGATTGCCCGTGTTTTCGTACCAGACTGCTCATTACGGTATAATGACACCCTAGTTGGCGTCCTATACATTTGTAGGTCATGCCTGTCGAATGCATACCAATAACACACCATCTTTTCGCCTCTGATAACCGTCTTCGTGCCATAGTCACATATACTGCTTCAACAATGCAATGAAATTGATGTTAAAGACCAACAACTGCTGTGTACAGATACTGCGTTTTGAAAGATGCACGGGTGGCATGCTGCATGTGCATGTCGTGCTGCGTTGTGACGTCACAGTGGCCATTGTTCTGTCCCATCATTTGGACGCAACGCCATTCTTGACATATTCATCACGAAATTTACCGTATTTGTGAACGGGGATATTTGAGTATGTTCATATCCTGGGGTGCTTAACTTATTTCTTTGGGTATATATCCTACATGAAATATTATTTAAAGTCAAAGGCAGGGTTTAACCTTAAACAAAATTTGGGGTAGGACCCCCAATGATTAATTTCACTGGTCCTTGATGAAAAATGTAAGACCATTAAAATATTGAAACTGTCGTGTACTGTAGTGTACTATAGTGTAAGATTTGATAATTACTTTAATTACAGGACCTTTATTTCTTGTCAAGAACTTGGTACGTTGAATATTACTGTGTGTCTCTCAGGATGCAATATATATTTTTCTGTGTCCATTTTAGATTTTTGTGGGTACTGAACCACATTTCTGCTTCATGTAAAACCCTGCAAAGGTCCATTATAAATCATAGATTCAGAATCTTCATAATATGATTTGATTGTTTGTTGTTTAACGCCAGACTAAGCAATATTCCAGCTATATAACGACGGTCTGTAATTAATCGAGTCTGGACCAGACAATCCAGTGATTGATATCATGAGCATCGATCAACGCAATTGGGATACAATGATGTGTATCAACCAAGTCAGCAAGCCTGACTACCCAATCCCGTTACTCGCCTCTTTAATACGGCAAGCTTTGTAACCTTTTACAGCAAGCATGAGTTGCTGAAGGCCTATTCTAACCCGAATCTTCACAGGTCTCAATAATATGAAGCATGACAAAATATGATGTTCAAGAGTTGAAGTAAGCTTTATTGCAGCAAGACTGCTATATAAGATAATCTAAATCAGACAAAATTATGTTCATCCAATTACAGTGTTAATCTGCCTCAGACAATCTAGGACAGCCATGTCAGCCTAGCACCAGCTTAAACAAGGGAAAAAAATGGAAATACTTATGGGGAACAACTTTTTCTATGAATATTGAAAATAAATTTCAGCAGTTCAGAAATATTTTGTAAGTCTCTTAAACAATGTCAAACATTCTCCTTACCAATTATCATTCCTGATCTCAAGAAATCAAAACAATAATGTTCCTCATCAGTATTTCCATATGAGCTTAAGTATTGTACCATGTCACCTCAACACGATGTCCCCTAACATTCTTTCAAGCATAAGCTTATAAGTAAAATTAGAAAAAGCTAGTATCAAAATTAAAACAACACAACAAGTACATAAAGAATTTAACAATACTGACACTCTTTGTTCGTTCCAATCATAGCAAACAAAAAAATCAGATATTTAATGTTTAAATGATGGAAATCAGATCAGAAATTGAAGATGAATTTTATTATGTTTATTCAGATAAAATAAAGATGACAATTAAATTGCACCAAAATGTCATGAACGAAAAATGAAAATACAGATTACAAAGTCATAACTTGCTAAAAAGCTATGAAAATCATGTACACATGATAGCCCTAAAAATGTCAACCCAGGATTATTGGAAATGCTAAATGTTCTGATACAAATCAGTACAATTTGGATAATAATTTAAACTCTCTAAAATATCCTTAAAGCAATGCAAAGACTTCCCTGAAAGAAATATTTTTGGATAATTATGCAGTTTATTTTTTTCTAAATTTGGTACTGTAAGCAAAAAGGCATATACTATATGCTAATGTAAACATATATAGGCTTTATGGAGGGTATCTCAAAATGGAGGGTATATTAATGCGATTTGCTTCATTTGAGTGCATAGGCAAAAGAAATTACATATGAATATTGGTTGAAAGACGTAGCATCTGAAAGATCTGAAAAGGACATTAACTGTTATATATATAACACAACAAGTTATTTATCTAGGGAAAATCTTAAACAATTAAATTATAAAATTCAAATCTAACATTTTGAAATCATTGGTTACTTTCTAACATGGAAAATAAAAAAAGCAAGTATATAAATAGTTATATACATTAACCAGAAACAAAATTACATCGTGGTCTGCCCTTGACAGTAATGGAATTATCTCCCCTACATGTGCCATGAACCAACGAAACAGAAGGCAAGGCAAAAGGCGACTTCTCTTACTTTGCTGCCATAGCAACTCAACGTACAGGGATAAATGCATTAGAGATACAGAGTTATCAACAAGCAAAGTCTGACAGTATCACAATGCACTACATATACAGGAGTAACAATATACAGAGGTTATCTAAGGCAGTATTGCTTAAAAACTTCAGCATATATGGGGATAACTATGCTCTATCAAAAGAGGAAACTAAACGTTGTACTCCAGGAGGGTGTTATAGCTGGAGGAGTCCCCGCCGTAGTTGGCGTTAAGGGTGATCTTGGTGCCTGTACCGTAATATTGAGCTACCTCCAGGGTTCCAGCCCATTCGTCACCAGCCAGCTTCTCCAGAAGTGTCCACTTCTCTCCGCTAACGATCGCGACAGCCTCGGCGCGAGGGATGATGACACGGAAGTTGACGGTTTGAGGAAGCTGGGAAATGTTGACCTGCTGTCCCGTAGACGTTGTTGTGGTGGGGATGATGCCAGGCTCGTTCATGAAGCAACCCTCCTTCCACTGAGCGTACTGTTTCGGGAAGGGGAACACGGCTTGTGTCAACTTCTGGCAGTTGATCAAGTAGTTGTAGACTCCGGGCAACTGCTGGGATTTGTCCGAGGCTGGGATGGCATAGAGCTGCAGTTTGTAGAACCCAGTTAGGGGAAGGTTGACAATGAAGGTCACCATCGATCCTTTGGTGTGGGAGAAGACATACTCGGGGTGATCTTTTTCGGTATCGCAGCTGATCAGATTTGCTGTTACTCGCAAGACATTCTCCGACTTGATGGTGATCGTAACCGTGTTGCATTCTAAGTGGATAACAGGGTCGTTGTGGCTGGCTGTGCAGAGACCGTACTCGCCGAACTTGGGCTGTGCTCCAAGGTACCCTGGGGGCAGTTTGGGCAGTGGTGTTGCTTTGACATCTTCATGGCACTGAATCAGGTACTGTGCGATGTGGTACAGAGTTGATCCTTCAGCTGCGGGGTCATTAGCATAGATCTCAAGACCATACTCTCCTCTCATGGGTGCTGTGACGTTGAAGAAAGCGGTCTTACCAACGACACGGTTGATGATGTAGCCTTCCAGCTCAGAGTCGTCCATCTGACAATGCTTCAACTTGCCCATAAACTGCATGTTCTTGGGGATACGGATCTGGAGTTCAACTTTGCCATCTCTCGTCACCATTGTTGCGGAATTCTGGTACGTGTTGAGGCCATATCGGTAGAAGGCCGAACCTTGACCCCAGGTCAGATACGAGCATGGTGGGAAGGGTTCAAACGCAGGTTTGGGGGATTCTTCCTGAACGATCTTGTACTCACAGACCTGAGCATACACGTTCTCCTTGTTTTCTGGGATGTCTTCCTTGGCGTAGATATACAAGATGTACGACCCCTTCTCTGGCAGACGAAGCTTGAATGATGCAATTCCACCTGTTGATTCTTGCATACCGAACCGACTGAGCTTCATCCCACGCATATCCTCTTCCCCATCCTCGGTGGATATCGTGAAGTTGAAGGCGACGGCCATCTTGTGAGCAGGATATCTCAACCGAATGTTGATTTCACCTCTACTGTAGATGACGGCTGTTCTGTTTGTGACAAATTCTAGACCATACTTGAAGAACTGGGGTTTCATGTGGGGCATATTCTCAAACTCCTCCAGGTTGATAGGACGTTCTAACAACTGCCATTTGGGGTCATCAGGGAAGTGAGTGTAGATAAGCTGGTGAGGATCAGGCAAGAAGAAATATTCGTCGAGTTGGTAATGGAATTCTTCGGATGCTGCCTGCTTGCCGATGATTCTTCTTGCAGCCCAGTGAGCATCGATCAGACACCACGTTCCATAGATGTATACAGCGTTCCACGAGTGCTGGTTGCTGCCTGGCTCAAACTTCTGTCCCGGACGATAGTCGGCGCCCTTAGCATAACCACTGATGATCTTGGAATGGAGACCAGCATAACTGAAAAACAGAAAATATTCATAAATTTTAGACAGATGATATGATTTCATCACACAATACACAGCAATATTGGTTTTTCATCAGTTCGTTTTGAACAGCATCACAGCTGCTGTGAGAAACCCTTTCCCCATTTATTTGTCCTGTACAAGGAGTGGATATTGAAGCCCCCAAGGGGATTTTTTTTCATATGTTTCTTTCACCCTCCAAAAATGTAGTATCAAATGGTCTGTTGTCCATAAGGATATTTCTCCATATTGTGACACGTACTTGCACATAGTGTCGAACACCATAGCATATGTTGTCTTGCCGGTCTTGAGGCCCATCAGCACCTCCTCGGGGCTGCCCTTCTCCACATTGTCGAAGTTCATCTCCTTCAGGTTCTTGGTGGCCAACCAACGGAAAATAACTCTGTAAAACAAGAAGGAACATTAGATGTCAGTGACAACTATATAGTTTCAGTCTGGCAAAAAAAAAGTTCTCAGGGCCGACCCCTAAAGTGAAACAATATATAAATAAACAACTAATATTCTGTATTTTTAAGCATTATCATGAAACAAGTTTTACAACTCAAATTTCGTTGTTGCGCCAGATTCCAACTTTTTGTTAAACTCATATTTTTTAATTTGAAATTATGTTTCAGTAAAGATACTTATACCATTGTCAAGCAAGACTTGCTTGACAACGTTATGAGGATCTATACCGAAACATCGCCTTTACAGTAACTAAAGAAGTTGTTATCCATAAATTGTGTCTACTTTGTGATATCTTTTAATTTGGAGTATTTGATGATATTTTAATGAGCAAAGGCCCACCACATCTTCCATGGTATAAAGAATACCATACACAAAGTATACAAAGTACCGGGTATGGTGCAAAATGAACAAAGTGTGTACAGAATATAGTACAATGTCTTACAACATATACTACTCAAAAGAAGTTAAGGATTGCCCGATACTTTCATATTGGTAATGTTAATCTGTCATGGCATGAGAGATTAACTATTGTAATATGAAAGAATCAGGTGATCCTTAACTTCTTTTGAGTAGTATACAATGCATACAGTCAACAAAAGGCATAATGCAACATATAATTCAGTATGATGTCAGGAGAGTAAATTTTCAGCCCAGTACAATGTCCCACTTTATACAATGTATTAAAAAGAACAATGCTGCACCACTTGATACCAGGTACAATGTTGTACGAAGACCTCAAAATAATCAGTAGAATGTTAACCCCAGGAAAATGTTATACAACGTACAATGTCAGCCCTTCTTCATTCCAAAACCACAACTCACCTAACTTTCTCAATTTCATTGGTGATATTTTTGGAGTAGATCAAATCCCAAACCAGATCTCTGAAACTGTTGTGTTCACTCTTTGAAACCTGTTGACAAAACAAAAAACAAAACAAAAATTAGTTGGAGACACACTGGGAAATAAGGAGGAGACACACATGGAAATAAGGAGGAGATAAGGAGGAGACACAGGGAAATAAGGAGGAGACACACAGGGAAATAAGGAGGAGACACACATGGAAATAAGGAGGAGACACACATGGAAATAAGGAGGAGATACACATGGAAATAAGGAGACACATGGAAATAAGGAGGAGATAAGGAGGAGACACAGGGAAATAAGGAGGAGACACACATGGAAATAAGGAGGAGACACACATGGAAATAAGGAGGAGACACATGGAAATAAGGAGGAGATAAGGAGACACAGGGAAATAAGGAGGAGACACACATGGAAATAAGGAGGAGATAAGGAGACACAGGGAAATAAGGAGGAGACACACATGGAAATAAGGAGGAGATAAGGAGACAGGGAAATAAGGAGGAGACACACATGGAAATAAGGAGGAGATAAGGAGACAGGGAAATAAGGAGGAGACACACAGGGAAATAAGGAGGAGACACAGGGAAATAAGGAGACACAGGGAAATAAGGAGACAGGGAAATAAGGAGACACAGGGACATAAGGAGGAGATAAGGAGGAGACACAGGGAAATAAGGAGACACAGGGAAATAAGGAGACAGGGAAATAAGGAGACACAGGGAAATAAGGAGACAGGGAAATAAGGAGACACAGGGACATAAGGAGGAGATAAGGAGGAGACACAGGGAAATAAGGAGACACAGGGACATAAGGAAGAGATAAGGAGGAGACACAGGGAAATAAGGAGGAGACATAGGGAAATAAGGAGGAGACACACACGGGGAAATAAGGAGGAGAAACAAACAATCTGGTATAGACCAGACTAATCTGCCTGATACAGTATATTGCAAAATGCATTATTGATAATCTCTTCATCTATAATCTGCACAGATTAAGTCGGCTTTCATAATCCTTGCATTCATAATTCAGGTCACATCCTGTGCTGGAATTCTCTATTTTGAAATTTAATAAGTCAAACATGCGCCTCTTTGAACCAATTTAAGTCTACCTGGAACTCTTCAAGTACCAATATACTAAGTTGACAAGTGCCCCTCCCCAAGTTACTGTACTTGAGTATTTTCTGATAAATCATTTTTGGCAGAACAACCAGTATTGAGTCAACACGGGAAGAGACAATAATTGTAGGTAATAAGAGTGATGCTGTTTGCCAATTTATCCTTGTTGCCAGGAACTCTTCCATTAAATCTACACTAACCAAACATACAAGGCGCAATAATGTTATTTAGGGAAAAGTTTATAAGTTTGATGTCGGATGAAAATCATAATTCTAAAGTTTGGGGTGGGTGTTCACAGGTTTCCATATGCGGAAATGATTTTTTCCAAGTTAAAAATTGAAGTCAATAAATAACAGCTCACACAATCATTTTTTTACTCTGAAAATGAGTGAGTGAGTGAGTATGGTTTTACACCACTTTTAGCAATATTCCAGCAATATCATGGCGGGGGGACACCAGAATTGGGCTTCACACATTGTAACCATGTTGAGAATCAAACCCGGGTCTTCGGCGTGACGAGCTAACGCTTTAACCAGTAGGCTGCCCAAAAGCCAAAAAAATTAACAGTATCACTAACGTAGTCAACAAAATGAAATAACTTCTGCTGTGCAGTGTCGATAACATTAACGTAATGGTTCTGTAATTTGTGCTTTTCATTTTTCAGGATGTCAACATTTTCACGTCTAATTTTAGGGGGAGTGTGGCCATATGTCTTAATACTTTTTAACTGCTCTATTATTGTATCTGAAAAGAAGCGTGAAAGATGGCGGTCACTTGCCTGGATAGCATGGTCGTCAAGTGTTTCTAGAACCTGTCTGTCGATGACTTCTAGGGTTGGTTTCTGTTGGATTGGGGCAGGCAGGGGATCTGGGGTCTGGCTGTCTTGTCTGATGGGGATCAACTTGAACTGCTTGTCTGTCTGAGGGGGCTGCTGACCCATGGATCGCTTCTGAACCTGGAACAAGAACACTGAAATGGTACAGTATCTGTAGAACTAGAAGCCACTGCTGGATCATCCACTGTACAGCATCAGCAGAAGATACTGCTGGATCACAGCACCAGTGGCCACAAACTTTGCTTGTGTCTTTTGTTTGATCCTGGGCTTCTTTCATAAAATTGAAGAAAAAAACAATTTTGTTGAAAATATAATTTTTGTCAAACCCATCCTTCTTTGTTGAAATATATCCACTTCTTACCAGCGTTCGAAATACCTGCCTGCCCGACCGTCCAAGACGGGTTGATTTCAACTTGGGCTGCCAGAATTTCAAATCCCCCTGCCCGACGGTCGGGTTATATTTCAGAGGTGAAAATATTCTAAATATTTCCCGATGATAAGCACTAATTCACATGTAAAGATGAATGATAAAATGTAACCAAAAAGAAACCCTGTTAGCTTTTAGACGACCTAACATGCGATGCGCTTATGCTACAAGCAATCAGTTTTCATATTTTTAGTTAAATTATCCTGAGAAACATATGATTATAGTGGGCAGGCAGGTTTTGGTCAGGGCTGGCAAGTCTTTCAGCTAGCCAGTCCTGTGGTCTTGCTGAAATGTTTGGGAGTTTCATACCCTGTTCTTACTGACAATCATCAACATACTAACAGCACCTGCAATTTCAATGGACAGTCTTGAGTGAGTGAGTATGGTTTTATGATGCTTTTAGCAATATTCCTGCAATCTCACAGATTGGGGACAACAGAAATGGGCTTCGCTCTTTGTACCCCTGGGGAATACAATAAAACACCCCAGCCAACACCCAGAAAATGAAATGGTCATTTGTGACAGTGTGACAGATTGATTGTTCTCTACTTGATCTTACCTGGAGTGGTCTGCTTTGAGGAATGTTGGAGACCTGTGCCTTCTGGCTCTGAGGGGTCGGTTGAACAGTTCCCAACACGGGGTTGTAGCTGACCTGACCTTGACCTCCGGGGTAGGACTGGTTGTTGAAGACCGCCTGCTGGCGACTGTCGGGGACGGTGCCATACAGGTACTGCTGCTGCAGCAGCTCGGGGGGAGGGGGTGGAAGGTTGGCGGGGTCGAAGTCGCTTCCATCTAGATTCATCTGCTGCGTCTGCTGTGACAACTGTAAGAGAGGAGAAAGTTCATGAAATAATTCTGGCTGAAACAATATCTCTTGTAATGGGGAAAGCATCTTGTGCCACATCCTAAAAAATCTTGATGCTTCAGCTATATCATCGCAGCCTATCAGTCCTGGGTCCAGGAACACCAATAGTTGAGTGCATGATCAATGATCCGATTCCTCCAGATACAATATTCAGATTATACATTGTGAACCCCTGATCCTGCAAAACCCCAACAGGAGCAGTGAGGTCTTCACCAACTTCCTGTTGGGCATGTCAACCTATAGTTAAATACGAATTACAAAACTGATGATTGGCCTTGAAAAAAAAAACTAGGCTGGCTCAATTTACAATATAATTATTATTATGAACACACACAATGCCATTTTAGAAAGTGGTCAAATGTATCAAATGTTATATTTGGGATAACACTTTCTTAGTAAACAGTAAAGTACAGATTCTCATACTTTTTTCGGTTGAGTCTCATCCAGGATTCGAACCCACACTGCCAGAAAGAGACACCTTATCGCCAGCACACAAAGTCAGTGATCTAACCCATTCAGCCACCGAGGCTTCCACAAAAATGAAAGTCTGACAACTAGTAGTCAAGATGACATACTTTTGTTATCATTAATATTATCATTATCAAAATATTTAAGATCATGATAAACACAGGTCATATCAATCTGTGTAATCATTAATTCAGATGAATAGAATCATTTTGACATTTACAGGACCAATCATCATCATTGTTACTGTAGGAGATCAATCATTATTATATTTTAATGCTACCTCTATTGCCCTGATAAGTGGAACTGTCGTTCCTTGTCCTAATGATCTGATGAGGGGTGTGATTTATTCACAGGTTGCAGAACTTTATCCTGCTATGTTCATGGACCACTGTTGTATTCATTGTATTCATTTGTATCCATTTGTATTCATTTGTATTCATTTGTATTCATTGTATTCATTGAATGTTATCAGAGCTCATGTTGCTCCAAGTTTTCCTTGAGTTGTGGGCAAGCTCTGAAACAGGTGCCACCCAGGTCAACCAATGAGCTGCAGAAACGCGCTGTTATGTCAGCTGTATTTGTCCATGTCCTGCTATTGACAACTTAACAGCATTTCAGTCTGTCAGTGTGAAATATCTCACTCACTGCAGACAGCGCATCTACGCATGTCAATGTGTTTAAACCGGTCTCATGTCATTTCACTGCGTGCAAATCGTTTAGTATTTGCCTTGTGGAATTAGATATCAGATGAAGGGACGTTGTGTGTGGGTGGGGTAAGGGAACTGTCAGGTGGGAGGGATGAGGGGTGGGGGAAAGGTGAGGGGTGGGTGGTAATGGGTTACAGTAGGGTGATCAGATGAAGGGACGTTGTGTGTGGGTGGGGTAAGGGAACTGTCAGGTGGGAGGGATGAGGGGCGGGGGAAAGGTGAGGGGTGGGTGGTAATGGGTTACAGTAGGGTGATCAGATGAAGGGACGTTGTGTGTGGGTGGGGTAAGTGTATAGCAGGATCCTCAGTATGAGTGGGACACAAGAGAAATGCTGGGGAATGAGATGAGATGATTGTAGGGAAATTGTGGTAACAATGAAGTGGTTGGTGGGTGTCGGCATGGTATAACAAGGGTACATTCACTTAACTCCTGAACAAACAGTGTTTGACACTGACTAATATTTGTCAGTGGTCTAAAGGACCAGCTCATAGAAAAATCTACTGGTCCTGCTGAATCTCTACTGGACACAATGGTGCTGACCAAAAATGGTTTAAATCCTTTACTATGTTCACAAAACAAGAGAGCGTGCCTAATCAGAAAGATTTGGTTTGTTGTTTAACGCTCCACTCAGCAATATTCCAGCTATATGACGGCGGTCTGTAAATAATCGAGTCTGGACCAGACAATCCAGTGAGTAATATCATGAGCATCGATCCATGCAATTGGGATCGATGACATGCATCAACCAAGTCAGTCAGCATGACCACCCGATCCCGTTAGCCGCCTTTAACGACAAGCGTAGTCACCTTTTACAGCAAGCATGGGTCGCTGAAGACCTACTCTACCCCGGAATCTTCATGGGTCTAATCAGAATGAGAAATCAGCTAAGAAGGTAACCACTATCACACAGGGTTGTTTAGGTTGCTGGTGTTGCTTCGAATTTAGAGTCGATCTGTTGCTGATTTCAAAAGTTATACAAGCTTAGGTTACTTTGTGCGTGCCCAAAATAACAGAAGACCACCGGACCATATTTTACAAGTCCATAAAGGAATATACTAGATTCAGACCAGCAAACCAGTGTTTAGTCTCGAATACTGAATCATTACGGAGCATGTAATACAATGCAATAAACAAACACAACTGTAATTCATCTACATACCTTAACAAACATTTACCAATATTTGCAAAAGCAATGTCCTACTTATTTTACCTCCTCAACCATGATTCCAGCATCCGTCTAGAGTGGGGCATTTTCTACACTACATGATAGAAGGCAAGCTGTTGTCAAGTAAACATATACCGCTTAACTAATCAATCATCAGCTGTTGCTTCATGCAGTGTTTGGATGCTGTCTTGTTATTTCAAAGTGGCATTAAATTCAGGAATCAATGTACAAAAAACACCTTATTACCTTATGAACAAAACACTTGTTTTCCGCTTTTAGCAATATTCCAGCAATATCACGGCGGGGGACACCAGAAATGGGCTTCACATATTGTACCTACGTCAGGAATCGAACCCGGGTCTTCGGCGTGACAAGCGAACGCTTTAACCACTAGGCTACCCGACAACCCAAATCTTTCCATAGCAGTATTTACATTTGGCTTCAACTGACAACATGGACAAAAGGCCACCTGTTTGAATATTCATTTATTGTTAGAGAATTAAATTTTGCATAATCAGGGTTCAATTTGATGAACTTGCTTTAACTTGCACCAAGTGCATGTTAATATGAAAACCAGGTTGTTGTGTGGAAAAGGCTTAGTCAGACACAAATTTGAATTTTGTTTACCTGCACTTGGTGCATGGAGACATAAATATTAGGTTGCATTTTTCAATAATTGCACTGGTGCAAGTCTTATATAGCTAAATCGAGCCCTAATTACATATTCAAGGAAATCACATTATCAGAAATTGTAGTTGAAAGTCTTTCCTCCTTTTCATATTAACATGAAAAAGGTCACCGAAGAATGACTATGAAACGCGCAGCCTCAGCTTTTATTAGTTTTCTAGGTCAGCATGAATTCACATACAAATTATCCTTTCAATTTACAACCTCAATTAATCAATAGACTATTCTCACCTTTTCCATTCTATTGTCCCGCTGCATACTTGACAAATTGACAAATTTCTCCCTTACTCCACAGAAAACAAGGCGTTGTTGCCCAGGTATTTCCAGTTTTATGAATATATCAATTTATGATTCATAGCGGTGACATAGACAGTGTATCCATGTCTACTTGTTATAAAACAAACATCTGACCACTCTTCAGATTAAGGTGAAGCACTGTCCAAACACACAACCAGGATTCACACATGTCCAAGCAGCCGAAATAATCTCGTAAATACCAACACACAACACAGGTCAAAGGAAACACACTCAGGTATCCGCAACCTGCGTCAAAATTTCGTTATCACCAAATATGTGACAAACAGATAAAACTTCCCTATCTTTGTGTTTAAATAGTCTCACGTTATTCTGGGACTTCAAAATTTCTGTGTCACAAGGTAAGAATTTGAGGACAGAGTGGCTGAACAATCTGAATGTTTGCTTCTTGCTTGAGTGAGCTCATTGAGGTGGCTCTCAAAAATGCTACTGTTAAGTTTAAATTTAATGCCTTTGACATAGTTTAGTATGGGATTGCAATGATTTGAATAGTGAAAAGATGTGAAGGATATGTGCATAAGGGTCCTCAGTTTTTATTTCCTTTACAGAAAATGGAGCAGTAAAGACCTGACTCACCTGGGTCAGCAGAACCCTATCCAGGACCACCCATTAACATTCTCGGGGTGGGGGCAATAACTCAATAGGCAAATTATGACAGATTGTATTTTCAACCACTGCTCCAAGAAACACAAAATATACATTCTGAAATATTTTTTCTGAGATAAAATTATTTTTTTCTGGTATAATCTGGAACAATATGTTTTTTAATAGCCCCATGTCCTTACAGTAATAAGAAATGGTTGATCACATCGGAGCAGTGGAGTTTAAAGTGTTTGAATATGAGCCAGTGTTGGCAGAGAAAACTGACAGACATTTGCGTATTGACTTTCAAAGGAACGTCCAATATGAATTTCATTGCATATGTTTATTTAGTCTATCCGAACATATAATATTCGTTTTATTTTCAATATATACACCAGTTAATGTGTTCGCATTTTTAAAGACACAAAGATTGGTCAGACATTAAAAAATAAATGTTTCAATCAATTGAGCATGGGCAAGTGAAACTGGTAGCAGCAGCAACACTGTTGGGATATGGTGACACACCTTGTGATCCCCCAATCCTAATTATTCAACCCTTTAATACAATAAGCATTGAGTACTTTGCCACTATTTTGTCACTGATATCCTCACCTAAATCCAACACATAATCCAATTCAAGCTCCTCACAGCGATAGCCCGTTCGCGGAGCTCTCTATACTATCCCTGCCACCAGTCAAAACTCCCCACATTGAATAGGTGGCCACAATCATGCTTGGAGTTGAACTCGCAACCGAATGACCGTTATGTTTACAAACAAGTGACGACTGTCATGACGCCGAATACACTTATCCCTGCTAAATTACTTTCTTCGTTTGTCAATTTGAATTTCTGTTTCATTTAAACTATCGTGTTATTGATATAGTAAGAATGTAACGGAGAAGTTGGTTGATTTTCCGTTAGTCTGCAATCTCGAACCAATTTGATTATTAAAACAACAAAGCATATTCATCTGGAAAACATGGTCAGTCGTAAACCTTTTCAAAATGAAATATGATGGCATTCCCAAAGACATAAACAAAAATATCAACATTACTACGTTTGGGGTTAGAGGGCAAATTTCAAGATTCTTGTAATGGCCGCGCCCACACTGGTGGCAGCGATGTTACCGAGAGTGTAACAAAGGTGTCACGCGCTGGGAAGGAGCTTGGATCCAATTAGTCAAAGGGAGGTAACTCTGTATAACTAGTACAAGACATTACCATTTGGGGTTGACACGCACACACGCACGCACACACGCACGCACACACGACACTATCTGATTCATTTGGGGGTAGACTCTCTGGAGTTTTGGTTTTGTTTGTTTTTGCCACACTCAGCACATGCCGGCCTGTAAATAACGAGTCTGGACCAGACAATCCAGCGATCGATATTGTGAGCAAAGATCCACGCCATTTGGGTACAATGACACACAATCAACCAAGTCATGGAGTCAGACCACCTGATCCCGTTAGTCGCCTCTTAGGATCAGCATGGGTTGCTGGGGACCTAGGTCTAACCCGCATTCCCCACTGGGGCCATTACTGCTGTTACTGCCAAAATATAAATATGAAAAAACACATTTCAAATTAAAAAATGATGTTTTATCAGGCTATAAAATTGGTCAGGATTCAATGTCAGTTAACACAATTTGTTACCACTGATCTTGAAGACAGATCTTATGATGCAGATATAACAAGACAAGCATCTTGTTTCCATGTACCATGTTATGTATCATGCTATGTACCATGTTATGTACCATGTTAAGTGTCATGTTACGTATTATGCTATGTATCATGGCATGTACCATGTTATGTACCATGTTATGTACCATGTTATGTATCATGCTATGTATCATGGCATGTACCATGTTATGTACCATGTTATGTATCATGCTATGTATCATGGCATGTACCATGTTATGTATCATGCTATGTATCATGGCACGTACCATGTTATGTATCACGCTATGTATCATGCTATGTACCCCTTATTTATCATATAACTGAGATACATGCAGAGAATCTCACCAAAGTGTCTTTCAATATCAAATTTATCAACATGAGTAGATAAGAATTGAAGAGACAAAAGAAACGATGGTGAGACTATTTGTCATCTAAAATCATTCTTCCATCTTTATCAGTTTGTAAACAGTAGGTGAGGTGAAATGGGGTTTAACGTCACGTCCAAGATTATTGCACTTATATAGCGACGTGCATGTACATAAGTGTGTTTGTGTGGCTGTTTGTACTAGTCCAGACAGATGCCGATTTATAGTGCTAGCCCACTGAGATACCAAGCCGCAGTTTAACATGAATACCCCACTCAGACACAGTATACTGACTCCAAGCCGACCAGTCCTTGTTTTAGTCCCTTAATGCCGAGGACCAGACAGGGTAACAACAAGTACCATCTTTTAACGTCTTTTGGTATGACACGGCCAGAGATTGAACCCCGGACCTTCCGCTCTCCGGGCGGACGCTCTACCACTAGACCACAGAGGCGGTTTGTAAACAGTAACAACCAGTGTCTTGAGTGTAAAATGTACAGCAAACCAGCCTCGGTGGCAGAGAAATTAGCGATGTCATTTGATTGTGACGTCGTGGAAACCAATGACATTACAATTATCTGCCAAGTATTGTGACGCAATATCAGTGTAGCCATATCTCAAAGGAAATATTGCTTGATCTCAGCTGAGCTGTACTTCCTGTGGAAGCCAGTATCAGATGATAATTTGTAAATATGAATCACCTGGGACAGAGTGTTCACTACAGTCATAATCAAGAGGCTCTTGTTCCCTGCATAGTTTAAAATGAGCAAAACTATCATAATTGGAATAAAATTTATCAGGCATCTTCAGGTGAAGAGACTCTTTCATGTCAACACAGGTAGCATTTTTTTAGGTAAGTCTTTTACACTAGCTGAGACTTGTAAGAGAGAAAAAGGTATTTGTCAACCATTTGAACATGTTGGGTAATTTTCATACCAATATTTCCCTAAATCTAAAATCGGACATTTTCAGTGGGCCAGACAGTCCTCTTTGTTACATGTGCCAGCTGAGTGATTAAATCAACAATCAGTAAACATCAGATTCGGATCTTGCTGTAAGCATGGTAAGATTGGGTTTTATTAAAACATAGCTATGGACATGAAACAGCTGCTGTCAACCTGAATATTCCGTTTATCAGTATCTTTCATGTACGCTGAAGAAATCTTGAACATGATTTGTGCCTCCAAATAAGCCTATTAGGATTTCAAACGATTTCAAATACAAACATAATTTCAATCCATTAATGTGGCTTAATCAAATATGTTTTTCTCAAATGAATCAATTTTCTGATTTTAAGAAATAAGCAGAATAGATACTTGCATTGAACACCATGTGTGAGACATAGCGTTTGGGTTCAGACGTCATTGTGGAAATACTATCTAACACTCTTCAAATACACCGTTCAACTTTAACATCTGCAATCCTTTTCACTTGGGATGGTCCACCTCATCGGACCATGTTGACAAACAATCCTTGAAACATATATGACACCAACAATTTCCTGTTTCAATAACAGGTGCAGCACCCCTAAATCACACACATGGAATCTTCTTTTTGAGACAACAGACCAGTCTATTCTCATTTAAAGGGTGATAGAACTGGAGTGAAAATATGTTTGACAAAGATTGGAATTTGAAATCAACGATACTGTCAACAGTTCAAATGGAGCACTTGAGTTCATAATCTCTTCCTCTCACAGTAAACGGCATTTCCGTGTTCAAATCAACTTCCTGTGCTATGGCTGCTCCGGCTTCAAGTGAACCCCTGCCTAATGAAACTATGCCCCTGCTCTCAATGTGTGTTATGCACATTATTTTAATAGTGGTTTCATATTCCACAAAGTAACCATTCAGTAAAAAAAACTTACTCAACTTTCACAACAGTTTCCTCATCTTAGATGTATTGCCGTGTTATATATCAAACATATCAAAGTAGGGAATACCTATTTGTCCATGTAAAATGACGTCATATTTAACACGGCTAATGTAAACACTTATTAAAATCAACATGAAAACATAGACCATATACAGCCAGTCATGTAATTGTGTTTTTTTCACTTGGTCCTATTAAACAATATAAGATAGCTATGCCACAAATCGCAAAGAACAATGAGGTGAGGTGAAATGGGGTTTAACGTCGCTTCCAAGATTATTGCACTTATATAGCGACGTGCATGCATGTGTGTGTGTGGCTGCTTGTACTAGTCCGGACAGATGCCGATTGATAGTGCTAGCCCACTGAGATACCATGCCGCAGTTTAACATGAATACCCCACTCAGATACAGTAAACTGACTCCGAGCTGACCAGTCCTTGTTTTAGCCCCTTAATGCCGAGTGCCAGACAGGGTAACAACAAGAACCATCTTTTAACGTCTTTTGGTATGACACAGCCGGGGATCGAACCCCGGACCTTCCACTCTCCGGGCGGACGCTCTACCTCTAGACCATGGAGGCAGTCTCAAAGAACAATGATGAACAAAAGGTGGTTTATTTCACAATAAACATTGTTCTATCATAACGTCATGTCTGGAGATTGTAACATGCGCTCGCAACTTGATGACGTCCTAAATTGACGTTATTTTTGAGAGGAGAGGGTCCAGTGAGTTGATCCCTATAAATGTAGCTGGACAACGCAGATGAACGCAATGGCCTAACAATCGTACCCAAAACTAGGAGAAATATGACAGTCGGTTTTGGGAGAAATTGTGCAGATAATCGACTTGAAAAGTATGAGAATACCTAACTTGCCCCCCTTGCTGATAAAAAGGAGTCTGACATTGCCAAGGTCAGATTGTCTTCAGGTTGTCATCATTATTTAAATACCAGTAAATGTCCTAAAAGCTTGTACAATTAACTGACATCCTCAAAAAGGCTGTACAAACTGTTGACATAATTCACAAGAAATGAACAACGAGTGGGAGTTGTTTATCATACAATCTAGAGCACAGGAAATAACATAAAAAAAGCCTGTTTAGTGTATGGTCGTATTTGGGCAATGAGAACCAAAGGAAACAGAAACAATTTCTCTGAATTGGTACATGTTGAAGCATTTTAATTATTTTTATGACTACCTAATAATTACTAATATTCTTTTTTAATTTACTGAAAACAAGCCCATAGTGCAACTACACCAGCACAGATGTTGGGCATCCAGGATACCTCAGTGAAAGTGTACAGTGCGGGAGTTTGGTTTTACGCCGCATTTAGCAATATTCCAGCAATATCGCAGCTGGCGACAGCAGAATGGGCTTCCACATTTCACATGTGTGGGTAAACGAACCAAGGTCCTCAGTGTGATGAGCGATCACTTTAACCACTTGGCTACCCCACTGCCCCAAATGAATACAGATGACTAGTGGAACTCAGTTGTGTTTATCACTGTTTTTCTCGTCTAGTGTTTCAACTTACTAGAAATGGCCCCAGCTCAGTCATTATTCAGTTATGCATTCCACCATTATATCACTGTTTGAACTTTAGACTTCATACAAACCAATACAATATAGATCAAATAATTGAAGAATGTCAGGATATGAAAATTTTACAAACCATTCAATTTAAAAAAAAACATTTTGGATGATAAAACTTTGTGTACCAGTTTTATGATACTGACAACTGAACAGAAGGTAAATGTCTTCCCTTTGGTGAGACGAAGTAACGTTTTAACCACTAGGCTACCCAGCATCCTACCTGATCCTGTTAGTTGCCTAATACAGTTAGGACTGAGTGGACTGAGAATGGACTTCACAAATTTTATACCTTATGCATGAAGAGTAAAAACAGTGATCACTTCCCTAGCCTGCCTTCCCAGGATGTATATATATAGCGGAAAGAAGACAGACTACTAAAACTAAATATAGATGCAAGTATGACAACACTCACCCCTGAGTAATCTGGGTTATATCCTTGTCTGTCCAAAGTTCCTTGTCCGCCTCCGAAATAGCGAGCTTTGTCAGGCGATTCCTGGTAGAAGGCATTGTTCTGATCCGCTGGGTCAGCATAGTGGACGTAGTACTGGCAAATGTGGGTGTATGTGTCGCCATCTTTGTTGGGGTCATTGCCGTACACCTCAATACCATACTCGCCCTTGGATGGGAGGTCAGCCGTCACCAAAATCTTGTCGCCTTGGTCGTCATCTCGGATACAGGCTTCAAGGTCTTCCTCCCGAACTCCATTCTTCCGCAGCTTGGCCAGGAGGAAAGCAGGGCGGGTCTTCTTGAACTCCAGGTTCACCCTGCCATCAGTTGTCGGGATGATGCCCTGTGGAGGATTGGCGACAATGCCGAGTTGGTCAACGGCGACACCGGGGCCCCAGCAGCTGTCAGAGCAGTTGGGGAGGGGCTTCGCATCGTTGGAAGCGGTGTCAGCGACAACCTTGTATTCAGCCGAAGCAGTGAAGACGTTCTTCACACCGAGTTCCCCTGTCAAGAGTTGAGCAAAGATTGTGAAGTAATACTGGCCCGATTTAGGAGCCCTGAAGATGAAGGTGGTTGTCTGGTTCTTGCCGTGCTCCTGGAGGGCGAAGTTCTTCAGTTTCTGGCCCTGGTAGGTCTCATCGTTGGAATCAGAAAAGACAATCTTGTAGGTGAAGTTGGTAGGCTTGGAGAAGCCGACAGTGATGGCGATCTTTCCCTTCTTCGTCTGGACGACACCAACATGATGAGAGATGAAGAACATGCCACACTTGAAGAAGTAGGACTTGACCAGGGGCAGGTTCTCGAAGTCCTGCAGGTCAATTGAGGCGGTCAGCAGCTGCCATTCCGGCTTGTGAGCCCAGTGGCTGTAGATGAGTTGCTCGGGGTCAGTCAGGAAGTAGAAGTCATCGTACTCATAGACCTAAAAGTAAACAACAAAACGTGTCTGTAGAGTCATTGAGTAGGCCTTAACAATGCCTTTAGAAATATTCAGGCTGTAGGGAATCGACATCAAACTAAGGGGAATCAAACCCAAGGTTACATTGACGAGGGAATGCACAAGGTTACCCCACCACACAATGAAGTCAACTTAAGACAACTGGGTAATGGATGCACAAAGCGGGAGACCTCTTAGATACAAGATGTCAGAAATATATATCACTAGAACTTCAAACAAAACCACTATAGCCCTAAATAATTGCGTTCAGCTTTTCAGATGCATGCGTAAGAAAATTACTATTGGATAACATGGAAATTGACACACAAAAAACATTTTTGGTGTATAGGAGAATAGGTGTATCACACTGTATAAGTGAGACTATGAACATATGCATACAGACTTTAAACAGCTCTACTAATATTTCCAAGTTAAATTTCATTTGACCAAGGTATTATTTGTCGACATTGTGACTTTTGCCCATGTGTGATTTCAGCCCACATATTTAAACTTTGTGCAAAAAATCACCGATGACAGAGTTGTAAAAATCATTCATATAAATCCCCCATTTATGTGATCAGCTAGATACTATCATCACAGGAAGAATGGCTAAATAAGATATGTTGTTTTGTTTTTTTCTTATCATAAGCTACAAGTGCCTGTGCAGAAATGCATGAATTATCTCCCCTTGACCACAACTCTGACATCTTAATTTGTCGTACCAGCTTGAAGTGGAGCAGTCTCAAGAACACAAACATAATCCCTTGTGGATTACTTGACACTGAGTCACTGTAGGTACTTACCAGATTTTCTGGGGCGTTCTTCTCAGAGGTGAGGTACCTAGTAGCCCAGTGGGAGTCCACCAGGTACCAGTTGCCGTCGATGAGGATGCCGTTCCAGCTATGGTTGTACTCGTTGCCCTTGAACTTGTCGCCGGGACGGTAGTCTAGGCCCTTTGCATAACCGGTCAACACAACAGACTGCACGCCAGAGAACCTGAAATAGGACCGGGGCAAACCATGGTCAAAGATTTGAACACCTGTAGACATTGCACAGCAGACTTGAAACATTCCTTTTCTTTTTCTACTCTCAGAAAATACAACATCCAATTATCAGAATGATTTTCCATATCCTTCTGCAGTGTTCAAACTTACGCATAAAAGTCTAGGGGTTCTTGTCATGATCCCAATAATATACGTTCCAAATTTAGTGGATACCCAGATTCAAATACTATTGGAGCAAACCCCAGGACAATATTTATTGTCATCCGATATCGAGGGGAATATGTCTCACACACAGGGTACATCACACCATATGCCATGAGGGATCGGTGACAAGTTGATCTTACCAACTTTCATTCATAGAGGTCCAGAATATAAGTCCGCAGTTTCAATGAGTTAGCAAAACTTGTTGCAGACAACGTAAATATACTGAGTTACTTCCCTTTACACAATGCATTAGGATAAACATGGTTTCATTAGAGAAACACAACAATATTTTGTAAGATAAGCAAGTTGCCAAGATTGATTACTCTGCGGGCTACATGAAATTTGTACCTCACTTTTGAACAGATTACATGGAAAATAACTGCCCATCCCTTAACCAATCAGAAGCTAGTATTCTAGTATTTTAATGCAAGGCAAGATAAAATAACATACAGCATTTTACATAAGGCTTAAAAAAAAAAGAATTGGTCCTCTGGCAATGATTTTTGCAAATAAAGTGCAGGCGGGAGGTGTTTTTATTATTTTTTTGCTTGTTTAAACTAGTGTGTACCCAAAGAAACACTTGTGTACCATCAACCTGGGAAAGGGCCTCCCTACATAAACAAGCATACAAACTCCTATTGCTGCCATGACCATAACACGAGATGCGCCGTAAAGCAGTGCATTGTATAAAGATTTATTAATTTTTTTGAAAATGTAAATAAAAACGAAATGTGTGGCATACTTTATGATGATGCGTGCAGTGCCTGAGAAACAAGACTATTATTCTTATTAGCCTAAAGCCTTCTGCCAGTCTTCCAGTTCACGATAACCCTACCCTGATCCTAAGTGTGAGTATTATTTTTGTTGCCTCGCTGTTGTACATTATGTTGTGGTCTTTAGTTGTGGTCCAACAAACAAGAATACATCTCAGGGACATTTCTGACCTGCACATAGTCTCGAAGATCCTGGCATACGTCCCCTGCTTGTTCTTGAAGGACAGAATCACTTCCTCAGGGCTGCCAGCACGGACATTCTCACGGAACGAGATTGTGTACATGTTCTTCGAGGTCATCCAGCGGAAAATAACTCTGAAATATCACAAGCATATCTATGTATCACCTGTACATTCAATCAACAAGATGAGGTGATTGAAGTGAGGGAGTGAGTTGGGTTTAACACCGCTTTTAACATTTTTCCAGTTATATCACGGTTAGTCAGCTTAATGTGGGAGGAAAGCCTGAAGTGATGCAGGTCTTAGATGTTTACCACTTCGGTGAAACCCACGAGTATGGGTATGGTGCTGACAAACCTAGAAACATAATCGAGGCGAACCGGGATTCAAACCCACAATCATAGGTTTCTGGCGTGCCCAGGGGACGCAACTGTACACAGCGAATTGTGGCGCCTTAGACGACTCGGTCACCCGTGCCCCGAGGTGATTGAAAGTATCGAGGGAAAGTTCTGCAGGAAGATGAATGTAGACTGACCTGGCCTTGTCGAGGTCGGAGTGGTAGTTCTGGCTGTACACCAGGTGCCAGATGAGGTCCAGGAAGTTGTCGTGGTCCTGTTGGGCGACCTGCACATAGACAACACACGTTCAGTCATACTCAGCGTCATACAAAAACGGCCATAAACCGAATTGATTCTGGCACCCCACCCACCTACCATTTCGTGGCTGGGGTTATGACATTCAAGATTGTTTCTCTCAGACAGTGATGTTCATGAATGCGCGTGTGTGGCTTCTTGAACTAGTCAGGACTCATGCCAGTTTTATTCTACTGCTCTATTGTCTTGTTGAGTTTTACAATTATTTCAAGCGCTAAGAAAGAGGCGAATAAATGGATCGGGTGGTCAGGCTTGGTTACTTGGTTTATTGCATGTCATCATACACCAATTGCGTGTATCAATGCTCATGTCAACTGCTAGATTTTCTGGTCCACACTTCATTATCTACAGAGCTGGAATATATCTGAGTGTGGCGTTAAACAACAGAAAAAAACAACTATATAAATCACTTGTATTATCTATGTGTTCACTGCTCATTATTTAAGAGAGGAGCCTGATTTATGCTACTGCTATATACTGCTGTTATATGAAGGGGAGTGTGCTTTCTTGCAAAATGTTGTTAGAATGTTATCTAGGAAATCTTGGCTTTTGAAAGGTTAAGAAGACTTTTCTTCAGACACATCTTTTTTTGTCTCAATCTCTCAAAGCCAGAGGTCATGGAGTGCCATTATCATTCAGCGTGTATAACCAGATTATTATTACGACTTTAGCTGCTAGAATGACTTGCTTTCAATGAAATGATTCTGTGAAACCAATAAAACTAATTCGTTTCAGCAGACACTCAGCTATCGCCTCAAAGGGCAAGCTATGTCAATGTGACACAGCAGTTGGTGATCAGTAGAATGTTATGCCTTTACCACCTGGCTACCTAGTGAGTGAGTATTTTTCTACGGCTTTTAGCAATATTCCAGCAATATCACGGCGGGGGACACCAGAAATGGGCTGTACCCATTGTATATAATAATAATAATAATAATAATAATAATAATAATAATAACGCATATTGTATAGCACAAACTACCACATCACCATATCTGGCAATTACAAATGCTAAAAGGTCATATAAAGACACATACCGTATTCGACATAACAAGCGCCCAGGGCGCTCTCAAAATTAGGAATAGGGGGCTCTTATTAGAATATTATTTTGGTGAAAAAAAACAGAGTTGAAAGATAAATTTTATGGTTTAAGCTCACAACCTGAAATGTTTATGTACGACAGATATATTTTTCCAGAATTAAATTGCCCATAATTAAGGGTGCATATAACACACGAGTGTGTATCATACGCGAATAAATAAGTCTTGTGTACATTGATCAGTTGGAAGGGGTGCTAATTGGGATTGTTCACTTGCCAATATATTAACAAATATTGCCCTCGGCGCTTATTACGTCG
This sequence comes from Haliotis rufescens, assembly GCF_023055435.1. Classification (NCBI taxonomy): domain Eukaryota; kingdom Metazoa; phylum Mollusca; class Gastropoda; order Lepetellida; family Haliotidae; genus Haliotis; species Haliotis rufescens. The sequence goes on along the minus strand of NW_025963802.1, from coordinate 31,729,590 downwards.
AATACGGTAATCAGACGTTTAAGTTTTCAAAACAGTTCATAACTATTTCATGTTTATGTTATCATTCACCCAACAATACCTCATTACACCCTTGTAATCAGGTACAGATTTTCTACACAAATCAGAAACAGCGGAAATGACACAATCAAGAAGTCCAATGAGCCACAACATCAAATCCCCATTCATCTAATGGTCCGGCACATTGCACTGCTATTGCCTGCCTGGTCATACAGTATACAGCTGAGGCTGTAGGTTACCTGAATGGCATGGTTGTCGATCTGAAAGAACTGCTGCACATCTCTGTAGAGGTCAAACTTCCGGTAGCGGGACCGGCATGGCGGCGGGGGCTGGTACTGCTGGCTACGGACGTCCAGCGGCTGGAAGCTGGGAGGAGCTTTGATCTGCATGATCCCTGCCTACTCACGGCTGAAACAAAAACAATTTCGATTAGATGGTGTTGTCATGCTTGAAAATTGTAGGAGATTGGTGAAAACAAAGTTGATGGACTCATGGTTTGTATTGTGGGTACCTAGTGGGATGATGTAACTTTGTGAGAGATTGAATACTGCTTTGGACTGCAGTATTGTTGAAGTGATATTACATTGATGTCATCTTGTAACACTGCCAAATCACCAGACAAGCACATGGTCAATAGCACAAGCATCACTGTCCATCTGTAATCTAATCTGGTCCAGAAAAACCTATGGTCAATAGCATAAGCATCAATGTCCATCTGTAATCTAACCAGGGTGCCGTTGTACAAAACAACCTTATCGCTACGATTGTCGTAAGTCTATGTTAAGCTATGGGAGTTACGAGTCACCTTAGCGCTAAGATCACTTTGTACAACAGCACCCAGGTCTGGACCAGACAAACCCATGGACAACAACTTTCTCTGCTGTCAGGGTATGACAACACACCATCATCCAAATCATAACAAGGAATCAGTTCTCTGTAGAAGTTGCCTAGTTACATTCCCAAACCCGATTCCAGCTCAGCTGCCATAAAATTGTGATCACAAAACGCTCAAGTTAGTCCCCCTTAACAACTTCAGATGGACATTGCTCCACGAGTCACGAATTGCAAACACTTTTAATTCAATCATAAACAAGACAAATACTGTAGGACCACAACTCGTGAAGGGTAAAACCTGTTTATAGTCAGCAGATGGCACTGTCAATGAACGATCACAATATCCAGGCAGTTATGTAGAAATCAAACATTTGTTACTCTGTATCAAGATATCAAGCTACCATTAAGTATGACCTTTTCAAAACCATTCCACTTCACTGATCAAGACGATCAATACTAATTCCAATATCACTTCAAATGCACTTGCAGTTCAAGTTAAATCCAGCTGCTGACATGAGAAAGTTTTAAGGTCATTACCGATCATACTGACAACATTATTCTTCAGACCAGCATACTCCATTCATTTTGGTAGCTTTGGATTCAAAATAATTATTCTCAACAAACTACAGCCTTGATAAATCTGCAAACCCTTCTTATGTTGGAAACATCACAAAGTACATGAACAAAACCAAGGTGAGCTAAGAAGACATACAGACATTCTCTCAGACTTGTCAGCAAATAATTTCTTATCAACACTCAAACACAGACACATATAACACGAGCAATTGCTCTTCAAAACTTTGAAATTCTAGTAAGTCTAATCTAATCTAATCGCAAATGATCGTTCTTGCTTTCCAAGGTATTGATTGAAACGCTGTATACATCATTATAACAAAAGCCGTTGCGCCAATATAAAGTACCATGCAAAATTCCAAAGGTCAAAGAATATTAAAGCCTTAGTACCATGGCTGGATATGAAACCTTGGTATTACCAGCGCCATTGAGATCGAACTCTGAGCAGCCAAGAAGTGTTTATCAAGAAATACTACCTGAACTGTGAGTAACAACCCTATTGGAAAACTTGTCAAAGTCTTATAACTTTCTCAAACTTAATCATGTACTCTGAAGCAAGCAGAGAGTTTAACAGGCTTTGTGAACACATATTATGTTTTACACACATGTGCTTAAGTCAATTTTGTAGCTGTCAATGTTATCGGGATGAAAGTCAATCATGTTCTATTTTTGTACATGATTGATGCAGTGATGCCATTTCAGACATGTTTTTCATTATCTTTTTTTCTGGCAATGATTGGTGGGTGTTACTTGATACCGTTGTCCTAACAACTACTTTCATATTTTAAGAAAATAGTCAGTTTCTGGAGCTCCTGACATGTTTTTGTAATACTGACAAGTACTAATATTCCGTCTTCCTTGAGTTCCATTTAACACTGCTTCAAACATAAGTTCAGTCATATCACAGTGTGCCAGCTTGATGTGGGAGGAAAGCCTGAAGATATGTACGTCACGTTTACCACCAACAAACTTTGAAACCTAATCAGGACAAATCTGGAATTCGAACCCACAATCTTATGTTCCTGGGACGCCTAAGGGATACAACTCTGCACAGCTCATTGTGGCAGCTTATACAACTGGGCCACCAGTGTCCCTTAGGGCCTTGCAAAAGAACTTATCAAAAAACAAAAAACTCAAGTCAGATATCCTTCTCAGCAGCACAGCAATATGAGGCTTTATTGCCAAGGTAATAACAAGCGTTTTGTTTGCTTGTTAGTTGTTTAACTCACTCAGCAATATTCCAGCTGTATGATGGTAGTTTGTAAATAATTGAGTCTGGACCAGACAATCCAGTGATTGACATCATGAGCATCGATCCACGCAATTGGGATAGATGACATGCATCAACCAAGTCAGCGAGCCTGACCACCCGATCCCATTAGTCGCCTCTTACAACAAGTGTAGTCACCTTTTAGAGGAAGCATGGGTTGCTGAAGACCTATTCTACCCTGGATCTTCACCGGACAGGTAAATAAATGAGATAAAATATAGCAGGATCCCACTCTGAAATAACCCATAGCTCCAAAACTTAAAATTACTGGATTCCTCAAAATGCACTTATTTGACATGAAGATGAGAAAAGGGTCTTCAAATAACCAACCAAAAGTGAAAGTGAAATATCCCATCTGTCACCTCCGAACATGACCAACAACAGGAAGCAGTGTATGGAGATGAGGGAAACTAATCACTTCACACAATGACCGACAAAACTTCTGAAAGTCACTGCAAGCGGTAATTTGACATTTCCTGCGATTTCACCGATCATTAGCTGCAACCTTAACAAAATCTCCCTAGTTTTTTGCCTTGTTAGTTCAACACGAGTGCTGTTGCAGTAACACTGATGCTTTGTACAACTGCAACGTACTCTCCATTGAAGCTCATTGTGGAAGTATTTATAATACTCAGCTTTGCAAAAAATATGTCTGTTTTAGCTAACTGAAATGTTATTTGTTTCCAGAAACGTCCCTAACCAGCTACCAAAAAGTACACATATAAAACACATTATCGACTTCATGTCATGCTGCCGTGGTCTATCTGTAATGGTTTTCAGAAAAGTCTGGGATTTATGGGTACAAAGTACATGCCTTCTGGTTTTAAACAATTGTTTATTTGCTCTATTCTTTAATTTTTTTTGCTCTAAACATATTCCTGATATGTTGTTAGATGTTCAGTTATATTTTTTATTCAAACCCTGAAATGCATGACATTTGGGGGAAAAGTTTACCACAATGATGGGAGGGACAGAGAGGCAGTTCATCACAACACTTAGCCTGGCAACCATGTGGCCTGAATAGGCTACTGCGCTCATTTACTGTGGAAAGTCTTGGTTCATCAAATTCCATATATAAGGGAAGTAACTGCATTGTAGTCAAAAACATAGTGTAAGATGAGGTGAGGTGAGGTGAAATGGGGTTTAATGTCGCAGTCTAGATTATTGCACTTTTATAGCAACATGTATGGATGTGTTTAAGTGTGTGGCTGCTTATACTATAGTGCTACCCCGAGATGCCATGCTGCAGTTTAACATGAATACCCCACTCTGATACAGTATACTGACCAGTCCTTGCTTAAATTCCTTCATGCTGAGTGCCAGGCAGGGTAACAACAAGTACCATCTTTTAACATGTTTTGGTATGATGCGGCTGGGGATCGAACCCTGGACCTTCCGTTCTCTGGGCCGCGCTCAACCACTAGACCACAGGAGCGGTCCAGTAAAACAAGGAATGAGTTAGAGCCAATATTGTTCACATTGCATTAAACATGCTGTCTCAAACATCAACTTGATCATCAAATTAATACATTGTTTTTGTACTTGCTGATTGCGAATGATATTGGATAATAAATAAAATCAAACTGAAGTGTCTTTTCATATCAATCATAACAACACTCAATATAAGTAGATCATCCTGGCAAGCCTGGGAATTACTACAAGTATCACCTGTGTCGATATACTTAATATCAAAAGACACGATCGAGGGTTATCCTGTGTCTATGAGTGTGTGACATTCTTAATGCAGTCATCATCACAAAGGAGTCTTGAGTAATCAGATCATATACTCTATGCATTACAGTAGCAATGAATGTCAAGCTCACCCACAAAATTTAGTAGAATTCAAACATATTTCCCACAAATCAGCAAACATGAAATCGATAACTCCCAAAGCAGGTCTTCTCAAGGTCAACCGACAATCATAAAGTGGTACAACAAACACCCTCATTGTTCCTCATCTCAAGTGTATTCCCTCACAAAACCCTCAATATTTGCACCTAAACCATTGGCACCAGATTGGCACCCTTCAAGAACGTTTGTTTGATCTCTCAGAAGCTGATACGGGAAGTGTATTCAGATGGAGGCCTGGTCTGTTGGCAGTGTACAAACATGAGTTAGCAAGTTGCCTTCGCACGTGAATCATCCTCTTTTAGCAATAGATCTAATTCGACCGTTTTGACATGTTCATCAATCGCCTAGTTATTTTGAGGTCTAATCTACCGAAACCATTTCATATTGCAAATATTTTTAATGGATCACGAATAACAATCTCTTTGAAATTATTACTCAACTGGAAGCATTCATGCCTGAATTAAATCCTCCTCAAAGGACGTGATTAATTTTATTTTGGGGACAAGACGCCACTGAATAAAGAAGAATTTTTGTGAAAACTAGCTGTCAGTTTAGAGTACAGTCATTCACAAGCATCACAGCATCTAAACTAATCAAATCTGGACCAGACAAGCTATTACTTGTGTGAGCAACGCATCCACATCTTCCCTAGGCAAGGGAGTTAACTGACTGTAAAAGTCCCTTGCCATACTAGGCAGGAATTTCTTGGCTTGATCGTAGCACCACCAGTGGCTATTGGGAGTTATATCCCTTCTATGTCCCTCCTATTGACAATCAGATTCCACCTCTCATTTCACTTGCATTTGCTTCAAACAAAATGGCGGCACCCAGTCAAGATGATCAGATCGATAATCAAGATCTATATTGTAATAAAAATGGGTTTTACTTTGCTAAAAGCATCAAATCATGTGAGCACCTTGATGAGAGACATGATAGGATTTGGAAAATATCTGTTGATGCCATGTTGACGGTACACATGCTCTACAAATCTTGTAATCGACCGAAATCTGCACGGCAGTTGACGAACCGTAAGTCGATTTCAATACGCAATTTTGATTGCATAGACTCGTTTGTCCAGCCAAGATATAACTCCATAATTCCTGCCTAGTTTGGCAAGGGTGGAAACTGGACTTTTCCAGCAGACATTGTGGCCACACAATACCAATAACAGTCCAGTCTCATACAGTGAGTGAGTGAGTGAGTGAGTGAGTAGGTGAGTGAGTGAGTGAGTGAGTGAGTGAGTGAGTGAGTGAGTGAGTGAGTGAATCCATGATTGTGCAACTTAGATTTAATTTAATGCCAAAAGTAAAGGTTAATTATGTATAAGTGTCCATTTTCCATAGTAAGGCAATGAGTGAAGCTTTCCTTCTTTCAGGAAGTGAGTGAGTGAGTGAGTTTGGTCGACCGCCGATTTTGACAGTATTCCAGTTATATCACAGCATGTCAAAGATTACCCATGTGGGGAATCAAACCCAAGCCTTTGGCAGGGTGACTGCCAACACTTTACCAACTAGGCTACCCCTTCATATTAGTGATGGAGCACCATTAAGACCATAACTATCATGATAACCATCAAAAGTGAAAAACAAAATGTCAACAAAACATGCATTAAGACCTCATTGCTGCAAGACCTACCCTGGAAGTCTTCACAATGTTTACCTTATGGCACTGATACCTGTCTAAACAAATCCTCCCTGTTCTCAGCAGCCCAAATCTTCCTCTTCATCTTCATCTTAAAAGGCTTATTCCTAGATTGTTTAACTGTAATCAACCCTTACTCATCAGCATGTCACAGCGACCTTGATTGAAAATGCTGATTCAGCAAAAATGCAAATAAACCAGCAGAATTCCGAAGTCTGCCGAGATTGTAAATTTCAATACAGTGCGAGTGACAACAGGGATCAATATCACAATAATGCATAATTGATGTAGAGGACAACCATTCCATCAACTCCTGAGGTGTGGTGATAAAGGTTTCAGAGGCAGACGAGTGTTTGATGACTTTGTGAAAGTGCTTGTGGGAATAGCCAGAGACAGGCCCTAAACTTTAATTTTTGACCAAGTAGCCATATGGCTACAAATACTTTTTTTCGGGTAGACACTGGCAAAATCCAGAAGTCAAGCCAATACTGTAAGTAACCCAAAATATTATCTCTTAAATTGTTTTTTCAAAGCAACATAATCAAATTCCTATCATAATGTGTTCAAGTCATAGCAATCATTTTTAGCCATTGTACAATAGTTTTTTGCTGTGTGATGATGGAAAAGTACTTTGTCATGTTGTCAAGTAAAGCAGAAGATCCTGGCTTTCCATCACCTTTTTACCCTGTAATACCATTGCTTCCTTGGATGGAAGGAAAACAATCAGAGTGTTTCATATTCACTGAAATCCAACTGTGATATTGCCAACTATTGCCACTCTTAGCCAGCATCTAAAAGTTAGCTAGGCTCAATGTCCTGGAGTGGATACAAAGCTCCAAGCACACTTCAACTATCTACAATAAAACTCTTTAACCCCAGACTCACAAACCATCAAGCATGTCTACACAATACGCTATGCAGCATTGTCAGAAATTTGCGTAAAATGCCCCCCAAAACTATTCAAAACCCAATTACTTTCAATTAACTTACAAATAAGAAACACATGCATTAAATGGAAAACTCAATTGTCTGAAAACAGCACACGTAAACACCGAAAGAAGCTTTTTCAGCATGCGTACAAAGGCGCTAATTTCAAAAACTCAATTACGAGCTAATTTACTTTTCAAGTCAAGCCTCTATTTAGAAATGTTATATTACATCTTAAACATTATTTCATTTATATTTTTTTAAATCTCAAAATGCTTACTCATTTTGGTAAAAACCCAATAGAGGGATGAAGAGATGAGTGAAAAACATATTGGTTACCCAATGAAAAATGTAATAACCCAATTAAAATAGAACCCTCTGAGTAAAAATTCAATTGCTCAAAACGTTATCTCTGATTGTTACGAGGATATTTCCAAACAGCATCACAATACATACCTCCATTACCGATGCAATGTCTCCAAATATGTAAACCGCCCGCTAATCACAGTATCACCTACTTGACATTCCGTCTTGCTTGTGTCATCACTAACAACCCTCCCTACAGTTATAGCCTAATGTACACTCATGTAATCTCATTTCTTCAGAGCCCTGACCAAGGGCTATTTCACTATCGACAACACGCGCAAGACTCATACATAAAATTTGATGAAACAATTGTTTGACACTGGCGATATAACAGGCAACCACATGTTAATTACGTTGGAAATTCACAAACACCTTTTCCCGATCATCACTGGCTTCAAATCTGACACAGACCACCAAATTTGGCGGGGACTCGTTAACTTCGAAAGCCTTGTTCATTTCCTGTGGACATGAAAATTGGGGGTTATTGTTTAATCAATAGGGGAGCGATCTGTCTTCGAGATTAATTCTGACACGTTATGTCAGTTTATGACAAGATCAGGAGACTGTGAGATTCAATATTCACAACTAGGTTTGACATTGGCCCCAGTAGTCTTATACACCATCAACACTCTGCATCGTAACACTTTCTTTTTCTTGTTCACAGTTCTGACAAGGCTTTGAAGGGATCCAACTTAACCTTAATATTGAATGGCCCTACTAGCAACAAAATATCAGGATACCACTAATAAGAGTAAATTCTTCAAGCTCTATTTAACTTTAGACAACTGGTTTTAGGGTTTGTTTTTTTGTTTAACGCTGCACTCAGCAATATTCCAGCTGTATGACAGCGGTCTGTAAATAATCGAGTCTGGAACAGACAATCCAGTGGTTGACATCATGAGCATCAATCTACGTAATTGGGATACAATGACATCCATCAACCAAGTCAGCAAGCCTGATCACCCAATCCCGTTAGTTGCCTCTCACGACAAGCATTATCACTTTTTACGGCAAGGATGGGTTTCTGAAGACCTATTCTAACCTGGATCTTCATGGGTCCATTAATAAAAAACTGACTCAGGCTGACAGACTAATGCCAGTTTGCATATCGTGGAGTAACATTTATTCATTATCAGCATTAACATAAATAATCATTGAGTTCTTTTCCAAACCATATTTAAATCTTATATTAGATGTTTTTAATTTTGATAAAAATTTCAAACAACTTCATAATGGATATAAATTTATATTTTTTATCACTTATTTTCAATTGCCAAACAACCCTTCATCAGGGTTGGTTGATTCATATTTCAGAAAAAAATTTATTTCAATTTTAAAAACAAACAGAGCCTGTCTTATTTCAATTTGCAAAACTCGAGAGCAGACTCCATAAAACAAGAAATACATTGGCTAGGTCCCTGGTTTGAACATATATTTGACGAATACAAAACATGTGTATACTTTCATACTTTCTATTCATAATACCAGCCTATGAAACAGGCTACATAAATACGTAGCAATTCAATACTGTCTTCAATTCAATGCCTCTGCACAAGGCCTTCTGAGAAGGCAAATCACAACACTAATTTCAACAAATAGTATCTCATTCCGATGGCAATGAAATGTCAACCAATATGAAACCCGAAACCTTCTGGCTTTGTGTGTAGGTCGTGTCTCACAATGTCCATATTAGCCTCTCCACAGGCCACTATCTATACAAGGATTGGCTCCACAACTTTCAGCTTGGGCCACATTCAAGAGGGTAAACATGGTGTCCAGTAGAGTGAGTGAGTGAGTTGGGTTTAATGCCGCTTTAAACAGTATTCCAGTTATACCACGGCGTGTCAGCTTGATGTGGGAGGAAAGCCCGAAGTGATGCAGGTCTCAGACATTTACCACTTTGGCGAAACCCACGAGCACGGGTATGGTGCTGACAAACCTAGAAACATAATTGGGGCGAACGGGATTTGAACCCACAATCATAGGTTTCTGGCGTGCCCAAGGGACGCAACTCTGCAAAGCGAATTGTGGCACCTTAGATGACTGGGCCACCCGTGCCCCCGTGTCGAGTAGAGTGCAAGTGGGGCATCGTAGTGTCAGGTGCATGGTTGACCATAGCCGCCATAATTTAATACACAGCTTTAAATGAGAGGTGTGTTAGATCCTGGTGAGCGAGTGAGTGGATATAGGTGTGCTCACATGCACTGTAAATCACGCCCCACTGTCTGACCTAATGTTGACAAGAATAGTAACCAGGCAGCACACATGCACAAGTCTCATGCACCATGTGACAGTATTTTCCATCTGCAAGGTCTATGTCAAAATGGCTGTAATTGGACGGTTTGAGATAACTCTCTTCTGTATCATAGCAACCCGTAAAAAATCCATTTGGGAGGATACAGGTAAACCAGAGAGTGAGTGAGTGAGTGTTTGAGTGAGTGCGTGTGGATTTAATGAGTGAAAGTGAATGAGTGCAGGGGTGAGTGAGTGAGTGAGTGAGTGAGCGTGGATTTAATGAGTGAAAGTGAATGAGTGCAGGGGTGAGTGAGTGAGAGTGGATTTAATGAGTGAGTGAGTGAATGAGTGGGTGTAGGGGTGAGTGAGTGAGTGAGTGAGTGAGTGAGTGAGTGAGTGAGTGAGTGAGTGAGTGAGTAGGGGTGAGTGAGTGAGTATGGGTGGGTCGGTAGATGGTTGAGTGAAACAGATAGTAGATAGGTGAATAACAGTGAAAAGGGTTATCTCTTTCACTTCGCAGAGTACTGGGAGCGTTTCTTTCTCTAGAATACCTCATATGTGCTTCACAAAAAAACACACCTGCTGATCATGAAGCAACGTGTGTCCTATTTCCACACTTTGTCCGGGAACTTACAACTACATTCCTTTGACCTTCAGGCAATAAAACACAATCCCTTTGACGGATTCAATATAACATAGGAGTGACAATATCACGACATTCAGACTCAGTATAACATAGGAGTGACAATATCACGACATTCAGACACAGTATAACATAGGAGTGACAATATCACGACATTCAGACACAGTATAACATAGGTGTGACAACATCATATGTCGTACCCATACAATAAACATCAACATACTTCCACAAACATGGTCATGACAATTTGCTGATAAAATAAATCTATGTTGTTGAGAGAGGGCGTACAAAGAAATTTAATTTCTCAACTGTGTACGAGAAAGGTAATCTTAGAAGTCAATATTCATGGCACCAAACTGATAGCATGTAAAAACATGTTTGCGAGGCTGATCTTTTCCTAGTTCTTTGATCATACATTCACTTGGACGCCGTTCCACAAAACGATCGTAGAGTTAAGACGATCGTAAGTGCCATACAATGACACAGACATACGGTAGTTGTAGCCAAAGATTGCCTCGTGGAATGGGGCCTTGGTCTGATACATTTTAACAGTAAATGTATTATCATTTCCTTTTTACTGCATCCACACAATATTAAACAATCAGTACTCCCTACTTCAAATGTAAAGCTAATTTGTAACTGTTGGCAACAGGAAAAACTTTGAAGAGTGTGGATCGTTGTTCATAACAACAATCACTGGTTTGCCTGGTCCAGACTTCATTATTTGCAGGTCGCCACTTAAAGCTGGAGTAATGCTAAGTGATGCGTTAAACAACAAATAAACAAATCATGTAATTAACTGGTACAAGGCAGAATTTGGGCCCTTTTGGCCAAGTGACTCATACAAGGATGGAAATACCGTAGAGGATATTTGTCACACAAAATCCAAAACACAAATAGTTCCCTATAGATCTTGAAGGTTTCACAACCTTCAAACCGAGGAAAGAAATTACCTCCCAATCAAAAGGTCGCATATTTTTTCAAAGCTGCAAAATAAAAGCCTTTGTTTGAGGTCATCTATGTTTTCCATAATAGACAACTGAAAAAATGTTTTTTTGCCAGCTTCATTTTTTCATATAAATATACACAAGAGCAACTTTCTTCAAAAAGGGTGCATGAGGTAACTGCCACTTGTGAGTCACTTAGCTCAAAAAACATATCAAGGTGCCCCATACTAAAATTCCAACATACAATGAAATTCTTTTTTAAAAAAACTCCTTCAAAAAGATCATTTGTGACTAATCTTTATTTTCCAGACCATTATATCTTGCTCCTATGAAGAAGAAGCTTGATGATATCATGTCTGTCTTTAGAAAATAAGCAATATTGTTTTTGACCCCCCAAAAAGAAGAAAACAAGCTATTATAACTATATAATGAACATTCTTGTCAAAAGACATGGCATTTGATTGCAATCTGTGACTGGCTAAATGAAACTGTTGACTGATAAATGATTGTCAAATTTCAAATGTGTAAACGTACAACATTCCAAATCATAGTTTTTTACACAACAGTTGGGAATACACACACAGCACACACACACACACACATTTCTAGCATTCTTTGCTGCTGTGTTCTTTGTCTTGATCTATTTCCCAAGCAGGAAGTATACAGCACATTCCGGGCCATAACACTGAAATGTATGCAACATCTTTCGGCTGCTCAGCAGTTTCGTCTTGTCAATTTCAATGTATGTTTACACTATTACCATGGTTACGGGTTGACTAATGGCCAAGAGAAGATCCAGATCTGACAGATAGTCCTGTTTTGTTGCTTATTCTTTTCATATCTGCTTTGCATCAAATGGCTCACTGAAAAGATGTTTCTTGAACGCTGTGTCAAATTTCAGACTAAAGGTTGCACTGAGCTCATTTTTTAACTCAACCTTGAAAGACACCTGTATCTTTATTGAAAACCTCGGCCCGTTCCACAAAGCAATCGTAGCACTTTGTGGAACAGGGCTCAGGAATATCTTTCTTTTACATATCTTGTTGCAACATAAAAGAGCCCTTGTGGATTTCATGTTCACAAATACCTACACCAGATAATGATGTTAAGAAACATTCCAGCTTCATCATGGCACAATAATCATGGTAATAATCTAAGCTTTGAGTACGATCTTTGGACAAGAATTCACGTCAACTGATACAATCTGTGGAGCAGGAACTGAAATGGTTGGGATCAAAGGTCAGTTTACAGTAAACATGGTGGGCATCAAGGTATTATGCAGGTATGTTGAGGTGACTTACACATCAGATGTTGAGCAGTTGAGCACTCTGGCAACCTTTCACTACCCCCTCCCACCCACATTCCACGACAATAACTTCATATTTCCCTCTTCCAGCTATTTCCATCAATACCTTCATCATGTTCGTGACCATGATTCTGTATATACCATGTACACTTGACAGACAAACTCGAAAGGAGATCAGACAGCCACAATGGCAGCCAAGTATATCTATATTGATGTCAACTTGAAATGAGATCAGACAGCCACAATGGCAGCCAAGTATATCTATATTGATGTCAACTTGAAATGAGATCAGACGACCACAATGGCTGCAACAATCTGCTATGAAGGCCACAAATTTGTAAAGGTCAAGGTCTGTTATGAAGACAAGACTTAATTCAGAACCCAGGCAAAAAGTAAAGCAATTGCAATCAACCAATCTGCACTGAACTTGAATCTCTTGACATCACAAATCAATAATCAGACCATGAGAACATTTTCCACATTCAGAAATATATCTTTCATGTACATGTCATGCTTGTCAATCACATGTGCAACATACATCTGTTCTCCCTGACCTGCTGGCATCACTCCAGACCTTCACATGGTCCCTGGCTGTCTGGGGCTGTGGTCACCTAGAACTGCCCATGAATCATGCTGTTCTCAGTCACCTCTCAGACTCCAGATTCAATGGAACTCCCAGCTATCCAAGTATCTTAGAAATACACCTACTGGGCAATTTGGCTTAGTTAAGCTTCACATTTCAGACAGAATATTATATGAAGGTAATTAATTATACATAAACATGATAAGAAATATACAAATACTTCACTAAAGTGTTAATAATTGTTCAATAAAATTGTATTATTTGAACCATTAAATAATATTTTTTGTGCACTTATCACTTCCATGTTACAGGTCGTAATCATTATGATCATGAACACTATGTTTAAATAACAAAAATAATTATACAATATTATATACAAGAGTTAACAATAATACAAAAATTTGTCTGGTAAATTAACTTGTAACTTCTTCTTTGACTTACACTGACACAACCAACATATTTCAGAGATATTTCACCTGGATCAATAAGCAAGTTAACACCAATTGCCTACAGACTTCAAGAGCTGAGATATAAACACCTTCATGTTGAAATGAGTCGTAACCAACCCAGACATCCTCGGTGTCTCAAGTTACAAGTTTACAGGTTCCTCAAATCGGCCCACACTCCCTCAGCCAAATTTGGATGTTTCTATGGAATAACAAGAGCCAGGAACGGTTTCCATCACTACACATATACTAACAATGTCTGCCAGAGATTCCCCAGCGAAGCGGAATAGATGCCTGGTGTAGTGTTATGTGAAACGTAGGAATTTCTACTGCTTCTTGAAGTCGGGTTTAATCATGTGTTTATCCTACAAGATCCAAGTTTAAGTTTCTGGGTGAAAATTCAAGATAGGAATCTTGTAAAGGTTTTTATTGTTGTCATCAGAATAACCATGCACCTGAAAAACCAAAATGATGTGGGGGTGGGGGCAGTTTTTTACTTCATAAAGATTAACATTGTCATTTAGTGTAGTATAATGAGTGATATGGGACAGAACACAGCTGATATATATATACCAGTATGATGAGCATGGGAGTCTAATTGCGGGAGATGGGTATAAAATTATGAAAGTTATTAGTTTGGTTAATCAACAAGCACAAGAGCAGGGATTTACCGGAACGAAATCCTGCATCCTCTTCGCATGAACAGAGTGAATCCACAGGGACACAGAAAATGTGTATGTTAAGGAATGAATGCTGCTGTTTCATAATTTCATAATAACTTTCACTTGTAGATTTGTTTCACTTAGGGGAACTCCATATCTATCTATCTGTACCACTATCACAAAAAACAGTAATGCAATAGACATGATAGAGATTTTAACTATTGTAATAGAACAAAACACACCCATTAGTAAGCCCTACTGCTGACAAAACGATAGAAATTTGATCGAATCTGACAATCATACAGCATGTCAGGTTGCTGCGAAAGATCGCCCAAAGCGATGCAGGTCTACATGTTTACCACTTTGGTGAAACCAATGAGAATTGGTATGATGCTAACAAAGCTAGAAACATAATTCGGGATTCGAACCAATGATCATTTGATTCTTGCATGACAAAGGGATGCAGCTCTGCACATCAAATTGCAGCACGGTAGATGACAGGGCTACATGTACCCCCTTGTTTTCTAAACAACTGAAGGGTCAAATTCATAAAATGAGAAATATCCAACCAAGTGAATCCCACTCCCCAACAGATTCACCATCTGAGAATAAACAATCTTAGCAGAGTGTAGCTCTTGAGAGATGCAACTCTGCATAGGGAATTGCAGCACCACAATCAAGGGATTTGAACCAACAACCAAATGACCCTGTCAACACAGGGGAGACAACTGTGTACAGCAAGACTCGGTGCCTGAGATCACTTTGCCAAATCCACCTCCTATTAAACTGAAAAGCTATCCAGTGTGTCTTCCGGGATCAAATATATCAAGGCAAGTTGACCTTTTCACTGTCTTATCGAGTCTTGATATATTTGAGCTTGGAAGACACGAGGATGAGATTCTATTGATCATCCATAATTATTCTTCATCATTTTCAGTTTGCAAACAGTAGTAACCAGTGTCTTCAGTGCAAATAGTACAGCTAACCTTTCAGTGGCTAAGTGAATAGTGATGTCATTTGATTGTGACATCATAGTAACTGATTGTACTGCAATTTCATTGCAGCAATTCTCAAGCAGATATCCCTTGTTCTTACCAAGCATATTTCCTGCAGAAACCAGTTTTAGATGATAAATGAGGGATGAGCATTGCTAGTGCTGATGAAGCAGATTACTGACTAAAGAGTTCGTGGATCCACTGCCCATCACTGTTCTGTGTGACAAACGACTGGTCTGGGTCGGACATTGATTGGACCAAATGGGCATTTATGTCAGCAGTATGACAGATACAACCCTCGTCCATCAGACAGCTTATTGTTTGAGGTAAACTGTCTTTGGCAGGAAGGAAGGAAGGATGGGATGGGAGGATGGATGGATGTATGATTGGGGAAAGATGTCAGATGCCAATTTGGATATGCCTTCAGTACACATCTGAATCAATGCTTCTAGATTAAAGAAACATGCACAATCAATAAGTAAATGATTTGCTTCAAACTGTAAGGATCAAATGCAAGATCACAAAACTGCTAGATTCTACATGTCAGTGATGTCATCTGCTAATTCATTTATTGGCAAAATCATTACATGAAACATTTACTCCAAAACTGAATTAATCATTACAAAAATATTTCCCTTGATATAATTTTCAGATTTCCCCAAATTACTTCACCTTTTTATTCAAGTTTTGCCCAAATTCCTACACTTTAAAGAGAGAATATTATCCGATTAAGCAGCAGTCCATGGAAGGTTGAATCAGGCTTCTAAAAAGCTCATTTGCAACCACACATATCGACCAATTCTATATTATTTGATTATCGTAATTACATTTAATCAATGTCTCAATTTCCCCGAAAGTATGAAATAAAACATCTAGAACTACACAGAAAATGGGCACGAGACAGAAGCGCCAATAGTTGCATTAAAGTTCTTCCAATACAGACCAAGGAAAATAAACCTAGCCCTCTGCATTAAGGCCAAACATCATCAAAGCAAATCGCAGCAAATGTACAACACAAACCCTGCAAGTTAAAACAACAGCCCCAACATCCTATCACTCCTACTATGGCTCCAAGCCAACCACACTCCCGCCATTTATTGCTTAACTAAAGATCATACTGCAGAAGCCAAATGCCCCGTGCAGACAATATCAAGAAGGACTCCTCCTCAGGTGCAACATTAATGAACTCCAACATCTTCATTACATCGGCGACGACTACATGCACACAGGATGTACATGATTGCTTTGGTGGCTGATGTGGTAGTTATCTCCCCTGGGCACGTCAAGATGGCACGGGTTAAGCTGCTGGGCCTATGGGGTTCAGATAGAAATTGATGTTTTCTAATTTGTTTCCCTTTCTTCAAAGTTGTACAAGTGATTTCTCTTGAGACCATTTTCATGCTCTTTCGTTTTATACGGTAATGAGAAATTGTTTTTGATCTCCAAAAGAAGCATATTCCTGTTGTGTGACCGTGCCGAGGTAAGTTTCTTACATACAGTAAAAGGCACTGTAACACATTACATGGATTCATGGCCAAAGCTTACAGTTGATGCTCAAGTTCTTGAAACAGAATAGCAATCATTGGAAGGCAGTATCAAAGGAACAGTCTATTTGGTCATACAGATATGTATTTAATAAAACAATAATAATTCAAAACAGTAACTTTCCAATCCTGTTACCAAATTAAATGTTTATCCTGACTTGTACTAATTAAATGCATTGCTTCTTCAATCATTTCTTCTCATGATTACTGAAAACAGTCATGACTTCAGTTTGAGAAAACATGAAAAACATTCTGACTAAAACAAACTGTAAAATAGAAAATTAACAAATTATGTATATGACAAAACTCAAGCCAGTTGAGGTTGTAGATAAATTTATCCCCTCATTTTTCCATGGAATAATATTCTGTAGAAACTGGGATCTACCCCTGTGAAGATTCCGGGGTAGAGTAGGTCTTCAGCAACCCGTGCGTGCCGTAAAAGGTGACTATATATGCTTGTCGTAAAAGGCGACTAACGGGATCGGGTGGTCAGGCTCGCTGACTTGGTTGATGCATGCCATCGATTCCAATTGCGTGGATCGATGCTCATGATATCAATCACTGGATTGTCTGGTCCAGACTTGATTATTTACAGACCGCCGTCATATAGCTGGAATATTGCTGAGTGCGGCGTTAAACAACTAACAAACAAAGAAACTGGGATCTGTCCAAACAATGCTTTTCATTCCATGATTCACACGACACAGCAAGACTTCTATGGCCTTTAGACCGTGTAACAGAATAGTGTGAGAACTTCATCAGGGCAATGGCTACTCCCTAAGCATGAAAACACGAGTCTTCCGAAGGTCATCTGTCTCCTAAGTGGCATCTGTTTCTTCTACCCCGCCTTCCTATCCTCACCGCTATTGTTTGGTTTTGTCACTAAAGTTGTAAGACATGAACACCAACATAAACAAGGGGACAACAGACTCATTCCTCAGCAAACAGGACCTTATTCATTCAGGAACGGTGTTCAGCACCAGAAATTAACCAGAAATGTTTCCTAGCCTTAGTTGTGAAAACATATAAGCACACCCTCAAAAACATACGACACCCTCTAAAAACTTCCAAAAGCCTGAAACTCTACTTGCCTCCAGGATACTTAACATTAGATAAACTGATTCAGGCTGGTGCAAGCTTAAACCCCTGCTTTTTCAGTAAACAATCACAGAGACCATCTGTATTTGGTCTCTGCCAATTAATAGAGGAACTTTGAAATGAACTCATGCACTCTGAATTACTTGGTATTAATTTGGCAAAAGCAATTTCTTAATACCTTGTCATATTTTATTCTAACATATGTTATTGTCAGCATAATCAACTTTTTAACTACAACGTAAGCCAGTTTTGCTATTTGTTATCATAAGGAATAGTGGCCTAATTCTGTTAGTTTCTGTCCATGCTGTCAATGACATGGATATAGCATGTGACACAATAATAAACTATTTGTCTTATTATTCTTAATCACACAATACTTTAATAAAAAGCAAGAAGATATATCTATGATTTTCAGTTTGTAATAGCGCTGGGATGGGTTCAAAATGGCTACCAGGGTTTAGCTTATTTCCAACGCAAAACAGCAAGGTGCTGTATGCAAGTTTATTTTCTTTAAGATTCAGGAGTGACTCACTTCTGCACAAAGATTCTGTTATCCAACCATTCATGCTGATCTTGCAGTCAACTCACCAAATATATCAAGCAAACAAAGTACTTTCAATAAAAAGTTGGCATTAAGCTCAAATTCATTTCATTGCTAACAACTTGTTCCGGGTGATGAAAGTCAGGTCACCATTCAGGTGTCTGAGCTTCTGCCCAGGGAGTCACGGTTGTCTTCCTGACCTGGGTATATAGCCTTGGTACTGATTGTTGATTACTGACCTTGGTCCTCAGTGGCTTGTCTCGACCTAGGCATTTCAGCTTCTACCCCCCACCCAGTAAATGTTGACTACCAACCTGGGTACTCAGTGGCTTGTCTCGACCTAGGCATTTCAGCTTCTACCCCCCACCCAGTAAATGTTGACTACCGACCTGGGTACTCAGTGGCTTGTCTCGACCTAGGCATTTCAGCTTCTACCCCCCACCCAGTAAATGTTGACTACCAACCTGGGTATTCAGCGGTTTGTCTCGACCTAGGCATTTCAGCTTCTACCCCCCACCCAGTAAATGTTGACTACCAACCTGGGTACTCAGTGGCTTGTCTCGACCTAGGCATTTCAGCTTCTACCCCCCACCCAGTAAATGTTAACTACCAACCTGGGTACTCAGTGGCTTGTCTCGACCTAGGCATTTCAGCTTCTACCCCCCACCCAGTAAATGTTGACTACCAACCTGGGTACTCAGTGGCTTGTCTCGACCTAGGCATTTCAGCTTCTACCCCCCACCCAGTAAATGTTGACTACCAACCTGGGTACTCAGTGGCTTGTCTCGACCTAGGCATTTCAGCTTCTACCCCCCACCCAGTAAATGTTGACTACCAACCTGGGTACTCAGTGGCTTGTCTCGACCTAGGCATTTCAGCTTCTACCCCCCACCCAGTAAATGTTGACTACCAACCTGGGTACTCAGTGGCTTGTCACTTCTTTTGATTGAATGAAATATGTGTGTAAGTATTGTTTTACTTCTAGAATGGTTTATAAGCTTTCCTTAATAGTGCTTGTAACATACAGAATCAGATTCAGAATTTCACATTTTCATTGACAAAGTTTGTTATCGCATTGCTCGTTCACCTAAGCGATACGATGTTGTTCTGTTACCAACAGAAATCGAGTTTAATGAAAGTGTAACCTTTACATTGGCCAACACCTTTCTACAGTCTATATTTGGTCCTCAAAATCTGTTTTTTCTTCAGTCACATATGGTCATAAAATGTATCTATTAACACTAACTTGCATGTATCTATAAAAACCTGTTTCCTTTTTTCTATTACAACTAGTTGCATGTATCTATTACAACTAGTTGCATGTATCTATTACAACTAGTTGCATGAATCTATTAAAACTATTCGCATGGATCTATTAAAACTATTTGCATGTATCTATTAAAACTACTTGCATGTATCTATTACAACTAGTTGCATGTATCCATTTAAACAATTTACATGTATCTATTAAAACTAGTTGCAATCGCCAAACTGCTACAAAACATCTCAGTGTGTTACATGTAACCATACCACATGACCAAGTGCTTTGATAACAAAAACCTAAATCTGTCTGAAAATACTCCTAACCATTCCAACTGAAACCCCAGATTCTCAAGGCTGCAACATCAGCACCGACCCAAGAGAAAGTTCCAAAAGCATTCCTTCATCATTAATCATACCAACGTTTGCTGTATGTATTTTCATAACTAACAAAAAAAACAGTTCCCTCAGACAAGTGCACTGAACATCACACAATATCTAAAACAACAATCCAAAAAATAATCCTCATGATGCGAAAACGTGTTGAACACATCGAGTCAGTTCTATTTTGATCCTGGCATCTATTTCTAGGTTCTTTTCCCCTTGCTGCTTTCTGAAGGTTTCACTACAAGGTTAATTATGGAAAGGTCAGAGGTCACATCTGCACCTCAATCCTATTCCTCCTAGTATAATTTTGTTCATGGCTCCCCAGCTGTGCTGTGTTCAGAAAACATCATCTCCAAATGTTTCAGTATCAGTAAAAGTGGAACTCTCTTTTTGAGTGTTCATGTGTTAAAGTCGTTCACAATATGTGTAACATATCATGTGTTTTGCATCAGTATGTCTGTGCGCAATATACTTATATCAACACGTGGTGTTACACATTCATTTCGGATGAATATTACTATTATTACCCTAATATGTGAATATTTTTACAATAATCAGTTCTTAATAATAACTTATCGCAGAAAAAGAAGACAAGAGTATTTGAAGATGATCTTCCTCCGGTGTATAAACTATCCCGGTC
This sequence comes from Haliotis rufescens, assembly GCF_023055435.1. Lineage (NCBI taxonomy): Eukaryota > Metazoa > Mollusca > Gastropoda > Lepetellida > Haliotidae > Haliotis > Haliotis rufescens. Next base: position 31,708,823 of record NW_025963802.1, on the reverse strand, counting down.
TGTAAAGGTCTATGCTGCACAGTCTGGTGCCCAGCCTTGATGAAATATTGTAATTCGTAACAACTAGTAGCATCTTATGTGGAATGATGCAGCCAGGGATCAAACCATTTGTCCTTGTGTAATATTACTAATAATGGTAATCAGTTATAGAGATTGATAAACAACAAAGTCATGTCAGAATTTTTGAAAGACTTGAATCAAATTACCTTGATTACACTTTTTTTACAGGGACTTCTTCCGGGGTAGAATAGGTCTTCAGCAACCCATGCTTGCCGTAAAAGGTGACTATGCTTGTCGTAAGAGGCGATTAACGGGATCGGGTGGTCAGGCTCGCTGACTTGGTTGATGCATGTCATCATATCCCAATTGCGCGGATCGATGCTCATGACATCAATCACTGGATTGTCTGGTCCAGACTCGATTATTTACAGCGGTCATATAGCTGAGTGCGGTGTTAAACAACAAACCAACCAATCAAATTGGCAAGACAATAACTTTTCCCTTGAAGTCATTCAACATTTTCGACATTATTGCATGCACATTTGATTGTTTTTGATCTTCAGTTTCAAAATTCCCAAATGTCTGATTTTAGATATTTGTTCTCTTGGTTTATAAAGTCTTGGACACTTCATATTTTCACACACTAAGGGGAAATAACTCTTTTAGAGCAATGCAGACTAAATATTCCTACTATCATCAAAAGCACAATTTGTTGTTTTATGAATTTCTCCCACAAATGACTGCTCTCCATTAAAAAACTCCAAACAATTAAACTGAACTTAATATCATGACACACAACTTGACGATAGGCATGTAATTAACATGTAATTATATACCTGAAGCTGAATTGCAATTAAATCTTTTTTCACACAACGATGAATAACAGGTTCAATACTACCACCATCAGCACTTTTCCAACTGTGTGTGTACGTGTCTGGAGGCTAACCGACCACAACCAGGATGGAACCGGATCTATAGCCCACAAGTATGACTCACAGAACCCCAAGAGATGTGCACAGCAACATTTTGATGTTCATTTCATCCTCAGTGTCGTAGATTTCACAGCTGATGTAACTTATTGTCCTGCAGCAATATACATTTCTGTACCTTGCTTGTAGATCACAGGTTTCCATTGCAAATGCTCTTAGATTATTAGCAGGCTGGAACATTCGTCTCATTTAACCATCATTTGATTACAAATGCATTTACTTCTTAACAGCATATCTGGTATTCTGTCAGCATATTTTGTTGCCTGTTTTCTTGATGTGAATTCATGCATGTAATATTCATGAAAATAATACTGTGCTTGCAACATCATTAATCTGACTGCTTTCCCACGAATATGGAATTGCTTCACCAGCTTGCATAAAGTATACATATCTGATATCTATATGGAAACAATCTTGATGAGCATGATGAGAAACATCCGTCCCAAAATGAAAATATGAATACTTAAAATATTTATATATTCCTGAACCAACCAGCCATGGCCAAGGCACTAACATAAAAAATATCAGATATCGTCAAATGAAACATTGTTCTCCATTTTATGGCCACTGTTACCATATGAAATCTGAACGTTACTGATAGAATTGGCACTCATCTTTTTCAACTCAAACTTAATGTTAACAATGCTAAATCCCTAAATTCAAGTAAAATGTATCAATTATCCATGTAATTCATTAAAATACATTAATATTGCATCATCACCATGAAGTAAAACAAACTTGTAAATCAAGACCACGCATTTATCATTTATAACAGCTGCAATCAAACTCAATAGCCTGAATAATTCAAACCAAGCAAGGCATTCGAGGATTTTTAAACAGGCTGTGTGTATCCAAATCAACATCTGCAAATATATATTTGTTGTGGAAACATCAATGCCAGGTTATCTACACGATGTAGAATTTTCAAAAGGAGGGTGACCTATGTGTGGCCCCTGAATCACCCCCCTTTCAACATGACTCAACCTTAGACTGATATCAGTTCTGATCATGCTGTCATTTGAAACATTCAAGCTGTCTGGATCAAGCTTGGTTGTATTTATTTGTGGTTGCCAGCCCCTCCCTAAAGTTGGTGTCGATTTATGGAAAGAACATCGCTAGATCGGAGATCCCAAACATGCCACTACACGATTTGTTGTTCTGGAGCGGTTGATAAGTTTATGCAACTGTTCAACATGTACATATCAAAATACTAACTGACCAACAACTAACATGTTTCAGAATTTCTTAAAATTCTCCTAGTATTTCAGTTAAGTTTGATTACATAGTGTTCACAAATAAATGTTTAACAAGTTTTAAGTTTTAAGTGCTCAAGATTTAATATCAATTATGAATTCATAAAAATGTTGACAGACTTTGTCATACTCTGTAAATTCTAAGTTTATTTATCTAAGATTAAAAAACAGATGCAGCAAAAACATTGTTATCAGTGAATTCCATTAATCTGATTACACCTGCACCTGTTTGATTAGCAAGTCATCAGTGATCGGCAAAAGGATATCTTCACAAATACTTTGAAAACTTCCACCAATGCAGCCTTGAATGCATCGTACTTCTCTTTATACCTTCCACAACATGGTTATGACTATACCACTCACATCTGATGTCATGGAAGGCAAAAGAATTGTCTTGGTGCTGACAACCTGTCCTTTTTAGTTCCACACTGGCATTCCATGATCATGTGATTGGCTGAACTGTTGTGTGTGATGGAGTGTAAAAGACATGTTGATAGACACTGTTGTGGCAACAGAATTGATTGTTGTCAAACATGGTTGACTTCAACATTGGTGTGTCCTTGGAGCCTTCATCTGAACAGTTTTTGTGGACAGTTTGGTATTCCTCGGCACAAAGCAAAATCACTGCACTTGTCAAAGCAAAATATCTTATTTATCATTTTGACAGTAATTTAAATAATTCCCCCTATTGCTCATACATGGTACAATTTCATCCGGTTGGTAAGTCATTGTAAAATAGAACAGACGTACTAAGTGTGATGGATGTATATGGCTTAGGAAGCTTTCAGTCATCCATATAGGTCTCCAGCCATCTAAAATGTTCCAAGGTGTCAACATCCATCTACATCACCATCTAAGATGTCTTCTATCTACAAAGTAACCAGTCTCTGACACCATCAACATCCATTTACAAAGACATCCATGAAACAAAAGTGTCACTGATCTACATCATCAACCATCTGTTTGTTGTTTAACTCCGCACTCAGCAATATTCCAGCGGTCTGTGAATAATCAAGACTGGACCAGACAATCCAGTGATTCATATCATGAGGCAGACGCCTCCTACGACAAGCATTGTGGAAGACAAATTCTTCCCCGGATCTTCACATCAGTGTTATATATAATCAATCATATAACACTGACTGAGTATGGTTTTACGCCGCTTTTAGCAATATTCCAGCAATATCACGGTGGGGGACACCAGAAATGGGCTTCACACATTGTACCTATGTCGGGAATCGAACCCAGGTCTTCGGCATGACGAGCAAACGCTTTAACCACTAGGCTACCCTACCGCCCCCAATCATATAACAACATTCATCGACAACATTACATCGCTACTCAGTACAGCCAGGTCATTCCACTTAATGCCACTCAATACCCCATTCACTTCTCAGCCTAATACAACACCACGAACAGTTGTACATCCCAACTACAATCTACAACACTATCAGCCTGAATGGCCACTTAAATTCAACCTTGCAGTTTCTCCATCTTTGTTAGGCACCCCCCAAAAGATATGTTCCAGTTTCCTGACCAAGCCCTGAATCTGAAGCCCTTGAACTTTTGTCCCCACTTTCTCTCGAGTTGCACCATATCTGTTACCACCAACCCTGTGTTGTCCATACTTTTTCATGCAACTTGAATAAATTTGTTCTGCCTCACTATGCACAAGGGGTGGTTGGATAGCTTAGTGGTTAAAGCATTTGCTCATCACCCTAAAGAGGTGTGTTCGATTCCCAAAATGGGTGCAATGTGTGAAGCCAATTTCTGTTGTCCCCCATCGTGATATTGCTGGAATATTGCTAAAACTGGCGTAAAATCAAACTCACTATGCACAAACCAGTCATGATCTTCATTTGAAACCAAGCTTTTATCAACATACTGAAAATGACATTTTTTCAAACAAAATACAAATTGAAAAAATACTGATTCTACCTATTTCATTGGGCTGAAACAGGCTTATAGCCTTAATATTAATGTAGTTATTAGACCCATCTATCTTTTCAGGTATCAGTGACATCACACCAGTACAGGAAATCGACAAGCATTGATGTTCAGGCTATATTGACATTAACCTCAGACTGTATTACATCCTGATATTACCATAAAAGTCCTTGTTTCTCATTGACTGTCACAATATTTCAATAAACGTGTCCATGTTTGCTTGTTTCAGTAAAACTGGTGACACCAGCTGCCTCCAGTCAATAGCAGGTGAACATATGCCTCATCTTGATTTATGTCAAACTTCATTCATTCTGAGCAAGTTTGTCCTTCATACTTCATTGGTCACATTCAACAAGTTATTTGTTACACATTACAAAGAAAATAATATTCCTAGCTGTTTAATAATCAAGTGAACTTTAAAAAGCAAAATATTTCATCCAATAGTGTCATCAACAAACCATAAGCTTTAAAAAATATATTCTAAAACATTTCACAAGTATCATTCAAGCTTGTTTGTCCCAAATTATTCCACTGTGATGTTGACCTTTATCCGAATGAATCAGAACTACATATCAATAGGTCTGAAATTGACACCTTCCTGTGTCTATTTCATCCATAAAACATGACAGACGTTTATTGTCAGAAACCATCGACAGTGACAGACATACAGTTGAAAGTCATGTATGTCTAACACTTAATATGCTGTACTATATGCAGCACAATACAGATACATGCACCACAGTTACGACCTGAGTATGATGCATGTTAGAGCTGTACTGTGTATTGATTATGTGGGTAACGTCAGTAACGTTTCTCGATCGCTATGACCAGATCAAGGGAACCTGACAACCATGACATAGCCCGTTCCGTCACGCTATGTCGAAATCAATGACGACTAGCTACTGACAACCATGACATAGGTGGTTCTGTTATGCTATGTTGAAATAGCTGTCAACCATGACAAAAACAGTCCTGTGATGCTATGTTGTAATCAATGACAACTAGCTACTGACAACCATGACACAGACGGTTCCGTCAATTAATTTCGAAATCAATGACAACTAGCTCCTGACAACCATGACACAGATGGTTCCGTCATGCTATGTTGAAATCAATGACAACTAGCTACTGACAGCCATGACACATACGGTTCTGTCATGCTATGTTGAAATAAATGACAACTAGCTACTGACAACCACGACACAGAAGGTTCCGCCATGCTATGTTGAAATCAATGACAACTAGCTACTGACAACCATGACACAGACGGTTCTGCCATGCTATGTTGAAATAAATGACAACTAGCTACTGACAACCATAACACAGACGGTTCCGTCATGCTATGTTGAAATAAATGACAACTAGCTACTGACAACCACGACACAGACGGTTCCGTCATGCTATGTTGAAATAAATGACAACTAGCTACTGACAACCACGACACAGACGGCTCTGTCATGCTATGTTGAAATAAATGACAACTAGCTACTGACAACCACGACACAGACGGTTCCGCCATGCTATGTTGAAATAAATGACAACTAGCTACTGACAACCACGACACAGACGGTTCCGTCATGCTATGTTGAAATAAATGACAACTAGCTACTGACAACCACGACACAGACGGCTCTGTCATGCTATGTTGAAATAAATGACAACTAGCTACTGACAACCACGACACAGACGGTTCCGCCATGCTATGTTGAAATCAATGACAACTAGCTACTGACAACCATGACACAGACGGTTCCGTCATGCTATGTTGAAATAAATGACAACTAGCTACTGACAACCATGACACAGACGGTTCTGCCATGCTATGTTGAAATAAATGACAACTAGCTACTGACAACCACGACAAAGACGGTTCCGCCATGCTATGTTGAAATCAATGACACATACAGTTCCGTCATGCTATGTTGAAATCAATGACAACTAGCTACTGACAACCATGACACAGACGGTCCCGCCATGCTATGTTGAAATCAATGACACATACGGTTCCGTCATGCTATGTTGAAATCAATGACAACTAGCTACTGACAACCACGACACATATGGTTCCTTCATGCTATGTTGAAATCGCTGACAAAAATGACAGAAAGTTCTGTAACTATGTTGCATCATTCACAAACACGTCTGACTTCATCCACATCTGCAAATAATCCAGAACAAGTTTATCTGTTTATCATCTGCACCTGAACGCCAGGTATGTTATTATCATGTACAACATCATTGTTGCATGATTCAGGTCAAAACAGCAATGATAAATGTTTCCAAGCACAGAACCAGAGACAACTGAATAAGGCTAAAAACAACAGCAGTTCACACATCACATTTTTTAAACTTAAATTTGGTCAACAGATGTCCTTTTAGTTCTGAATTATGTCTGAAACATTAATTAAAAATATTTTTTGTGTAACTAATGCAAAAAACACAACCTGTCAGTCAGCTCTGGAGACATCAACTCAGAAAAGCGGTTTATATTGTTTTCCACTTTTAAATGAATTTGATGCGGGAAGACAGGAAAACATTTATACACAACCAAAATATAAAGATGTCAGCTGTTACTGTTGAAAATGTTTCAGACATCCAAGATTCAATGTACCTAAATACAGTCATTTGCTAAAAGAACTTATATGAAATATGTGAAATTGTCAGCCTGACATTATATATTATATATCTCTGGTATCTGTCACAGTAGATAAGCAACCATACAATCAACCCATTGTGTAGAAGTGTCATCTATCATTTACAAGTGGTTTTTAATGGTTTGTCAGGGCACACAACAGGAGGCATCAGTGTAACACAAAACAGCAATTTCACTGTAAAATAGATAGGTGAAAGAGGGCAACCTTGTGCCACTCCACTGTATGCAAAACATTATCCAATTGCCTTGTCTCGTATGGAGTAGATATATATCTTTTAGAAGCAAATCAACCTTTGAAACTGTCCTAGTATGTTACTTTTCAGAGTTGAAACATAACATTGCTTTTCAGACTAATACTTTTCTGTCACCATATGGCTGAAATAATGCTGATGTGACTAGAAATCTTAACTCAACTCACCCCCAAAACATTTCTGTTTCATAAATTGGCATCAACATTTCCGTTTCAGCTAAACACACCCACATTTATATTGATCGTCACACAACCTACAGGTGGTGCTATTTAGGTAGAATGCTAAAGTTTACACGGACAAACAGTGGTGGAGAAAAGCACCGAGACCAAGTGAATACCACTGTTGCTAAATTATTTTGTGTCTGTGTACCTTACACATCACATCAAATTTTAACCACTCTACTTTTAACCAACAATTGGACTGACACATATTAACTAATCATGAAAAGAGGGAAAATCTCTCCAACATGTTCAATGCATGCAGAATACACAGAAGAATTTCTCCGTTAATAACTATGATCTACCAAGATGAATTGTGTCTTAACTTTGACCTGGCCAAATAGCCTCTGAGGGGTTAACGGGTGAAACCTGACAACGGCTGTGCCAGGTAAACGAAGTGATTCTAAACTTGAGATTGTCACCCTGTAAATATCCCTGTCTGACCCTCCTGCTATGGCCTTCGACACACCCTTCGTGACAATGAATCAACCACTCTGTCTAACGCCTACGCCACCCATCATGCCCATAGTTTCCTGCTTATGAGTCTCTCTGACGTCAAAGTTGGAAGCATAGGAAGACTTGCTATTGTGTGTGCTTGAATGAACAAGTGAATCATCTTGTGGATAAATTTACATGTCGATTATGAAGGTTATTTTGTTTAACACTTTGAAGAAAGGGCTACACAAATGTAACCCATGTGGGGGAATTGAACCAAGTTAACCATGACAAGGGGATGCTTTCACATAAGGCAACCCTACCACCCCTCACATAGGAAGAATAGCCTTGCCAATATTCAAACCTGTAATACAAATGGTAAATAGGCAGTTACCATTACAGTCAGTAAACTCCCTCAGGAAGATGCCATGGGGAGACCAGCATAGGTTGCTGTAGACTATCATCTAGTCTCTAAAATGAAAATATTGTACAGAAAAAAAACAGTTGTTTAATTATCTTAATAAAAATATAATAAAAAGGAGCTCAGAGGCTCTCTTCTAGACTTGCCAAACATGCATGTGCTGTATTTGATGTATTTGTATCAGGGTCTGTAAGACAGACTTAGGTTGCTGAGGAGTTATTTTAAAACGGAATCAAACCAGGGCTCATGATCAAGAAACATGTTTGATACATATGGTTTACATTACAGCATGAAGTGTGCATCTATGATCCTTTACCTTTGGAAAACAATGAAAAGTTACACCTGATCTCAATCCGTGTGTCACCTGACCGACAGGTGTCCTCCTCACCTGTCACTGACAACTTTACCCTCAGTTACACAAAACTATGAGGCGTGAAACATGCATCGATAACAGCAACATCTGTGCACCATAGAAACTTTCCTTATTCTATTCGGCCATTCATTATTGACCGCAATCCTTTATGTTCAGATCAACTACTGTTGCTGGGATGGTGAAGAAGCAATATGATGAGGCAGGCATCTTCCAAATGTGCTGGTGTCAGCATTTATTCACCAACGCAGCAATCATCACTAGGTCATCAATTATCATCCACTGGAAAATTATCACCCCTTTGGGTATGCCAAGCCTGAACATTCCCAGGTACCATGTGACCACTGGCAGATCTAGAGGGGGTGCAAGAGGGGGTGCAGGAGGGGGTGCAGGAGGGGTGCAGGGGAGCTGTGCAACCTCATTTTTTCAGACACATTGTGTCAACCTATATCAGTCCCTCCATGTATTAATGTTTGCTTCATAACTTAGGTAGAGTCCAGCCTACTTTTTCACAATCCTGATCACCTGACTGATTGTGCGTCAGCTTACCCCAATATGGTTGCTCATGCTATCAACCACTGATTTGCCTGGACTATTTCTTACAGCAGTGTTAACTCTACCCATTATCATTTTCCTGTCTAGAAAACATGTACATTGCTTTCTAATACTTTTCTTATACTTCCACATTTCAAGCAGACCGTCTGTAGTTCATTTCAACCTTCAACCGAAGTCGAAGTAATTCATTTCGCCACAGACAGGGGATATTTCATTCAATCAATCACAGTGTGACATTTTGAGTCAGCTGCAATCACGCTAACTTCATTTCAACATCCATGCTCAATGTGCACCTTGCTAAAAATGGGAAATTTGACAGGATAATCATCTTTCCCGAAATTGATTTTCACAATACAGGTGTCAATCCCCAGTTTATCAGTTATGACATAAAAAAGACATGTCAAACCTGTAGACTGTACAACCAGAACATGTACGTGTCGAGATAACTTCCCGAAACGAATAGAAAGAATTCAAACCCATCACTCCTAACCTACAGAACACTCAGACTTATTCCCCTCAACAAATTGTTGTCAGCATGCAAGGGTCCAATCACAGCCCCATTTGAACGACACAGGAAACCGAATCGCAAACACCACTGGTTAAAGTCTACTCCATATTTGTACCCCGAAATGCCCTCTACACGCCTAAAGGCAGGAAACCCTTTCAATTGAACACAATAGGTACATTCATGCATATGCAATCCCACTTCTAAAACAGAGTATCTAAATTTGGGCTCAACGTTAATTCGGCCGACAGAGAAGGCAAAAGTAGCCAGACACAATTACAACATAATCCTGGTCAAACACTGACCGAGTGGACACAGTGGGGACAGCCACTGACCAAGTGGACACAAGAGGGACAGCCACAGTATTGTAATTGTGTGAGAGAAAATGCAAATATCCACACAAATCCTAACAGACCTGAAATAAACCAGTGTGAGATGCTGGCCGTAAATGCCACAGCAGAGAGACCTACTAAAGGAACAGGTCATGGTTGAGTGGGCTAGCTTTATGCATGGCAGGTATTCTACACTGAAACAGAAATATAGCAACGTGCAGCTGGTAGCCGTGCGAGTCTGTGGGCTCTGAACAAGCGATGGTTATGACTAATACCTCATCGGATGTTCTGAAATGGACAATAGCGTAGTCACGTCTATGGCAGCAAAAAGGAGGGAGACACGCAAAGAAGGGATTTCAAATCAGCTTCTTTTTTTTTACTTTTTGGTCTATTTAGAATTACTGCAATGGTGTTCAAGTAGTTAAACGATTCCTGTATCTTTAATGATAAAGATTGATCGTGGTGTAAATATATGTAGGAGTTCATCTCATGCTCATGAAGGAGTAAGTATATACTCAGAAAACGTTGTGTTCCTCATAATAAAGAAGTTCAGATCCATAAATTCTTTTCCAAATGTGTATCACTTCTAAATGCCATTCAAAGACTGGAAAGCTGAAGTGGTCTATGACTCACAATAGAGGTTATCAGACACTGACAAGTTTGTCAACACTGTCTCCAATCAGACATGTATATCCTAGATTGTGTCTGCACCATCCCATGCAATAGCTGACATAGTTTAATAACAAAACAATGTACTGAAACATGATTCATCTCAAAACAGAGACAGGTGCGTGAAATGAATGTACAATATTACATATCATGAATACAGTGACCGAAACTAACAGTTTTAGTCCACTAGTCCCTTTAACGATAACAAATAGCAAAACCTTTAATAAAGACAAATTTCTACTTGTCCTTATGATACCTTAACTATTGGGAAGTTTGGCAAGGACTACAGGACTAGTGCCAATTACTAACACGGGTATTCCTATTTTGCATAACTTAAACATAGAAACATAAACTTACTCCCATATATACCACTCAAAACAAGTTAAAGAACCACCCATTCTTTAATAGTACGAGTATATTTCCAAACAGATGCATAAAACATCAATTGAACCTGTTCAGTGCTTATCAAATAAACAATAAATTGGATAATCTCGGATAAATTGAGTGCAGACAAACCTAAAATGTCGACAACTCCAATTACTATAAAACAGTCAGAGTGATCTGCCAATACCTGTCGACCTGAACCATTCAAACTTCAACGACATTTCTCAGTCAATATGTTCTATAGAATACTCCTCTTTATCAAACAGTTCCACAATACCTCATGAATATTTATTGAACATTCAATGATCACTAACCCATGACCTATTTCAGCTAGACCATCAAAAATCCATGTGCAATGACCCACACCAATTTAAATACTTACGACTAACTGGATCCAAGACGCAATGTTTTATCAAAGTTATTGTCAATGAAATGTCTGGCCCAAGGCATGTCGTGACTCATCTAGCCCGTCATAAGTCCTTGAGATAAGCGAAAGTTTGAAAGTGGGGACGTTAATATCAATGCCTTCTTCAGGTTCTTAAGGTAAATGAACGTTCATATTCCGCACTGACAGTCATTCTTGAACTATGAGTAATAGTACAGCTCTACAAAAGCTTGTTAGACGTTTGAAGTAATCTAATGTTAGGTTAACGGGGGTTAACCTGCTGCATATGGCTCCCGAGTGTACAATTGACTAGAAACGACTATTTGACTTGTAGATAATCAATGGGAATCTGAATGCATTGTAGTTTGTGTGTAGAGGGAGATACATTGTATTCATACACGGGTATACTGATGGACATAAATAAAGGTACATATTCAGCATGAAATGTTGTTCTCTGAAAATAAATTGAGATTATTAGATAAGTGTGTTTTCGTTTCATCAATATTATTATTCAGGAAATCAAATATTCCAAATATATACTCATCGCAAAAAGAGTGAGTAAGTGAGTTGGGTTTAACACCGCTTTTATCAGTATTCCAGACATATCGTGGCGTGTCAGCTTAATGTGGGAGGAAAGCCCGAAGTGATGCAGGTCTCAGACGTTTATCACTTCGGTGAAACCCACGAGCATGGATATGGTGCTGACAAACCTAGAAATATAATTTAGGTGATCCGTGATTTGAATCCACAATCATCGGTCTCTGTCGAGCCCACGGGACTCAACTCAACACAGTGAAACATCGCATACATGTTAGTTAATATATGAAGAAGTACTCAGATGCAAGGGATATTAGATTGGTTCGAGGCACAAACGAACATACTGTTATGTTGTGTGAACCGACACTCGTGAACACATCACATGTGACGTCACAGACCCATGACTTGAGATGCAGAATTTGTCTCGTGCAGGATAAGCGGGTAAAGTTTGGAAATCACATGGAGCATCGTGATAAGAATAAAGACACTCTGCGGTAACACTCCTAGTTAGTTTTGTCATTAAGTGGTACACATTGGAAACATCTCTTCTTATGTACAAACTTCATATTAGGTTTTTATGGTTCTCGTTTCTTTTGGCAGTGAGTATAAGATATTTACGAAATGCAAACACACAAAGGTTACTAGGACAATCCTGACGAAGCATCCCCCAGGATGGCATAAAGAGTTTGAGTAATGCCATGATCAACTATAGTAATAGGAAATACTGGGGTGGTCCTTAACTTCTTTTGACTAGTATATATCCCTCACGCTTAGAACACTTTTCATTTCAAAATAAAGTATTATGAACGGTTAATAACAAAACAGTTTATGTAGAGGGCATAAGTAAGTTTTTCAAAAGGTATGTCTATTGCACTCAATTTCAATGTGATGAAGGAGTGAAATGCTGGTTGACACCGCAGACAACAGAATCGGACAGATCCTGTATGCCACCAATGCTAAGCTCTGTGAATGTCACCCCGACTTCAGAATTCGACACAGATGGTCATATATTTCACACACATGGGAGCCGTTTTGTATTGAGTGACACAGCAGCTTTATAAGGTAACAATACTACCTTTAGGTTTTGAATCAGACATATTTGGGTTATGTAGCTGAAACAGGTTCTTAGAATGAAGTACACACCTTTTTCTAAGAAGGTGTTAGCTTTACGTTATGTTTCATGGCAAGGCTGATGTAGTAGGCTCAATTTGACCTTAAAGATACATTTTACATCATAGGTACAAGGCGAGGTCACATTCCACCCACAATGCTGTGTTCCTAGTTGACATTTCCTGGGGTCCTTCAGTATTTGAATCTAGCAACACCCTGCAAGGTTTTACACAATCAGAAATGTGCGTCCAGTGAGCATAATTGTATAGAATGGTCGCCAAAAAATATATGTTGTGTCACGAATAACCCTCATTATATTCATTGTACCAAATCCATGACAAAAGTAACAGCCCTGTACTAATAGTAATTATCAAATCTTGCATTACAGTACACTCGCTGCAAATGTATAAGCTGGAAAATTGCTGATGCGGCGTAAAACAATAATTATTCATTCTTTTATTACAGTACTATTACTTTACAGGACACTCATTTTTCCTGTAAGTATCCATGAAATTAGTAATTGCAGGTCCCCTGGATGCCTAGTTTTGTAGGTCAAGGTAAAACACTTCCCTTAAACCTTTCGTTGTTAACATTAGGGTTACCTAAACTTTCATGCTTTCATGCTTTCATGCAACACTGTAATCCCTGCCAACATGTCATAATCACTAAAATGTTGTCATCCTACAATACAATTGTTTCTGTATCCGGCAGCAATGTTCCATGTATACTACAGTGCCAACAAACTGGCCAGACAAACCAGAGGTCGACAGCATGGACAGCAGAGCATGATGACATAGCAACTACCTTATCGTTATATTCGTCTCAGCAACAGAAACATGTTTAGTCCACTAGTCCTTATCACGATAACATATAGAAAAACCCTAAAAATGGCAAATTTCTACTTGTTGTACTTATTAGGATACCTTAATCATTGGCATTTTGGCAAGGTCTATAGGACCAGTGCCAATTTCTATTGCTCTAAGGACAAGCATGTGCATGTTGCTATTATTCTGCTCTGGTACGGAATCACTAAATGGTTTTGTATTCATGAGAACTTGAAATGGTGAGCTTAAATTAAGTAGAATATACAATGTAAAAAACAACCCTGTCCCTTTCACCCTACAGAGGAAATACGAGGCGTCAGCACATTGGACATAATCGTTAATCTTGTCTTGTCATAAGTTGAAATCAGCACTCTTAGTCCCCCATGAAGTGAAATCATTTAATTTCTTGTTCAACACTTCATATTTCACCATGAATCTTTTTCTTGGCAAAGGACCATTAAAAGAAAACAAGCCGGAATCTACAGGTTATCGCTGGAACACAATCTGGCAACCAGACAGATAACATGTCTATTTCATGTAGATAGCAGAGATCGGTAAGTCTGACAGCCACACAGCAACCTTACACGGGTATCAACACAGGAATAACCCATCCCTTCCCCCTCACACACACAGGAAACTTACAGGAGTAACAACACAGACTTTATAACCGCTCCCCAACACATGTAGATTACATGTCGATTTCTGCACAATTCTGCCCACACCACCGAACTTCATGTACCAAACATGTAAATTACATGTCGATTTCAGCACAATTTTGGTACCAAACTTCATGTTATAAACACGTAGGTTGCATGCCAATTTCAGCACAATTCTGACCACACCACCAAACTTCATGTTACAAATACGTAGCTTGCATGTCGATTTCAGCACAATTCTGACCACCACCACCAATTTAACATAGAAGATGTGTCGATTTCAGCACAATTCTGTTCCATGTCACTTCTACTACAGTGTGACCACTGAGATCCCTACACCCATAACAGTATATGCCATTAACTCATCAACATGATTATCACCGATGTGTGTTAACGTGTAGTATATTACACTATTCACTTAATCAATCAGTGACACGTGTACATTCCTGGACTGGTGTGTATAATGTGTTTAGTTCACCCTGTGACAGAACAGCACCCAAGAATATATGTAGATTGTAAAGTTAATTCACTTGACAGCTAATCAATAGCACAGTGTACATTCCTAGATTGGTGTATATTTGGTGTCTATTTCACCCAGTGACAGAACTGCACCCAGCTATACCTACATCATGTACATGTACATTGCACAGTTAGGCTACCTGGCAGCAAATCAGTGACCCAGTGCACATTCCCTGTATTGACACATATATATCCATGTACATTTCACCCGTACATTTCACCCGTACATTTCACCCGTACATTTCACCCGGCCATACAGAGGACATCTGTAGGGGCATCACGTGTTATCAGTGCCATCACCTGTTAACTGCTGTAGCCCTAATTAACATGTCAGGAATAGAGGTAATGAGTTTGCCACAACTCTGGGAATGCTATCTGTACATTAAATCAACATCTATCTGCTAGTGGATGCAAGAAAATATGTGTACATTTCAAGTTGTTTTCCAACAAGCTAAACCTGTTCCCTTAATAATAAAACAATCTAGAAACATATTTTTCAGTATATTACCAATTAAAATCTTATTCTATTCATCCATTGTCTCACACTGTTCATACATTGTCTTATTCTGTTCATCAACTGTTTTAACCTGTTTATCAATAATTGCTTTAACATGTTTTATCAACAATGGACCATCCAGAATTATTGATAAAACAATTACCTGTGTGCAAGACAGGTTTTTCATATTCCAATTTGTTTCGGGACTGGGGTGACCTTAACCTACAAGCAGGTAGTCAAGGTGAAGGTTGCTAGACAAACAAGGCTCTCTGATAGTACCCTATGTTCATGCTTATCAGCCAAGTGGCTCAGTGAAGAATTTACAAATATGGATCTGTAGTCAAGTTACTTCTGGTTTGTAGTTTGTTGGTGAAACAGGGGTTAGACAAAATCTGAAGAGATGATTGGATGAATTCTTGTTAAATTGGATATGTAGTGAACATCAATGTTAAAAATATAGGTCTTTGAAAGGCATTTAGAAGTGATTCACATAAGGAAGAGAATATATGGATGTCAACTTCATTATTATGTTTCGGAGTATACGCTTACTCCTTCATCAGTTATCTCCAAAATGTTTGTACATCATTAAACAAATCATATTGACAGAGACTTCCGAATGTTATTTGATTCAAAATTTCACCACAAACTTCAATACAATATGCATTTACCATGTTTACACATAAACAAAAGGAGAGCACAACCTTCATTTTACTTTCTATTATGAAATATGATATTTAGTATTATTAACCATCTCCACATAAACAAAATGGTACATTACTATAACATTTGTAAACAAACTATATAAACTTTCAATGATGCATAACATATAAATACACTGTTAAAGTCAGTTCACAACACTTTATCCGAGTCAGCAAATTAACACTGATGTTATACCAATAAATCTACATCTATTAAGAGTCGTGGTTGCATAATACTTCTTTGTGAAGATCCCCTTCCAACAACAGGCCAATCAGCAATTGACGCTATGAGTTGGTGCATTGCACAGAAACGTGTTTTAATAATTGAATTGACTGACATCCTGCCAAGTTTTCCAGCCATGTTGCCGGTCGGGTGAATACACTAAATATAGATCCCGGCTTCGTTCACAATCGCACGAAAGTGATGAGTCGGCTATCTGGTCTAGCGACTATAAAATCTACAAGCATGCCTTGAAATATACAACCGTTGCAGCACGCGAGGTGAGATGACATTTGACACGGTTGACACACGCGACAGGTGATAAATTAAAGTTAGTTAATTACATTCGTATGCTAATAACATGTATACATGTGACAGCACAATAAACGACAATATAGCAGATGGGATCTGATTGTTCGCTTCCGGAAAACAGCACTTATCACCTGTGAGAAACATAATACATCCGAGCGTTTTTGAGAACCTGTTAACTTTCCAACGAGAGTGCATCCAGTTGAACTATTCCATAATGTCATATTTTACCTGGTGTAATAATAAGATGATCAGTATATCCGAGAGGAAAGTTTGCAGACAGGCCACTGGACTCTGGCTAGTACAGTTATGAATATGACACCGCTGTATTGGGAAAGGCCTCTCTGCTCCCAAACATGGGCACCGGTTAGCAAATTTTAATGAAGGCCATGCTTCCGCATGTAAGTTTGTCGATCGCTTTTACAGACACGGGGATGAAACACACATTTGTCAGATCCACTTTGCAAAGAAAAGACGGAAGATCGCACTCACCTTTCAGCAGAATCGGTGAAATTAGGAATGGGTCGGGTCAGTACTATCAATGCAGCGCCGGGTAGTATAGGATGGTCCTTGTGCGCAGACTGCGATGCGCAATGTACCCACGCTAAATTCATAGCGTGCCAGTGAAATGACAGCAGGGCAAAGGGAGGTAATCTGTGAGGGCAGGGAATGTAGGCGAAATTTGCATTGTGATGTACGCTGATGTTTTTGTGTATTTTTATACAGAGAGAGATCATTTCTGTACGGAAGTTTGGTCAACTTTTTAAAAAAGATGAATCTATAATAATGATTTTGGTAACGTTGTGAAAGTTTCGTAACCGATTTTTTTTTTGTTTTTACGACAAACATTTTAGGTCGTTATCCATCACCACTATCACAATTATTAATAATATTGTTGTTATTGTTGACGTTGTGTTTCGGAATGTAAGGCTAACATCTGCTGTGGAATGCTCAAACTCAACCAACTGTTGTTATTCAACAACTACTAATGTCTGCTATTAAAGGTTATACAGTATTGATTATATGCAGCTGCTAACGTGACTCGCCTTTCTATAAAGCCGTATGCCTGTCAGGGACTACTACTACTACTACTACTACTACTACTGCTGCTGCTACTGCTACTACTACTACTACTACTACTACTACTGCTGCTGTTGCTACTACTACTCATACTCATATACTACTACTACTACTGCTGCTGTTGCTACTACTAATAGCTACTACTACTCATACTCATACTCATATACTACTACTACTACTACTGCTGCTGTTGCTACTACTAATAGCTACTACTACTCATACTCATACTCATATACTACTACTACTACTGCTGCTGTTGCTACTACTAATAGCTACTACTACTCATACTCATACTCATATACTACTACTACTACTGCTGCTGTTGCTACTACTAATAGCTACTACTACTCATACTCATACTCATATACTACTACTACTACTGCTGCTGCTACTACTACTACTACTACTGCTGCTACTACTACTACTACTGCTGCTGCTGCTGCTGCTACTACTACTACTACTACTACTGCTGCTGCTACTGCTACTACTACTACTACTACTACTACTACTGCTGCTGTTGCTACTACTACTCATACTCATATACTACTACTACTACTGCTGCTGTTGCTACTACTAATAGCTACTACTACTCATACTCATACTCATATACTACTACTACTACTGCTGCTGTTGCTACTACTAATAGCTACTACTACTCATACTCATACTCATATACTACTACTACTACTGCTGCTGTTGCTACTACTAATAGCTACTACTACTCATACTCATACTCATATACTACTACTACTACTGCTGCTGTTGCTACTACTAATAGCTACTACTACTCATACTCATACTCATATACTACTACTACTACTGCTGCTGTTGCTACTACTAATAGCTACTACTACTCATACTCATACTCATATACTACTACTACTACTGCTGCTGCTACTACTACTACTACTACTGCTGCTACTACTACTACTACTACTACTACTGCTGCTGCTGCTGCTGCTACTACTACTACTACTACTACTGCTGCTGCTACTGCTACTACTACTACTACTACTACTACTACTGCTGCTGTTGCTACTACTACTCATACTCATATACTACTACTACTACTGCTGCTGTTGCTACTACTAATAGCTACTACTACTCATACTCATACTCATATACTACTACTACTACTGCTGCTGTTGCTACTACTAATAGCTACTACTACTCATACTCATACTCATATACTACTACTACTACTGCTGCTGTTGCTACTACTAATAGCTACTACTACTCATACTCATACTCATATACTACTACTACTACTGCTGCTGTTGCTACTACTAATAGCTACTACTACTCATACTCATACTCATATACTACTACTACTACTGCTGCTGCTACTACTACTACTACTACTGCTGCTACTACTACTACTACTGCTACTACTACTATGATATCAATCACTGGATTGTCTGGTCAAGACTTGATTATTTACAGACACCCCCCACCCCTCACCCCCCTCCCCGACTGGCTACGGTACTGACCACTACTCCACGCCGTTTCCAGCTCCATGACGGCAACTAATCGTCTGGACCAGACAAACCACTGATTGATCTTATGAGCCACGTCCCACGCCGTCAGGGTACCATGACACGCTATTAGCCAAATCCTCGAGTCTGACCACCCGATTCATTTAGTCGCCTTGTACGACCAGCATAGGTCGACGGGAACCTATTTTGTACCCGAAATCACAAAGTGAAAACACCTGTAAACAGACGCTAGTATCACTACCACGACCCCAATGACTGCAACGACCACGACCACCATTGCTATAACTGCGACTACAACTACCACCCCCACCACTGTTACGATGACATGCATCAACAAGTAAGAGAGCCTGACCACCCTATCCCTTTTGTCGTCTTTTACGACAAGCGTAGTCGCATATTACGGCAAGCATGGGTTGCTGAAGACCTATTCTCTACCCAGATATTCACGGGTCTCCACTGTTACTACTGCGACAACAACGACCACCTCCACGACCACCACTGCTACAACTGCGACTACAACGACCACCTCCACGACCACCATTGCTACAACTGGGACTACAACGTACACCTCCACGACCACCACTGCTACAACTGCGACTACAACGACCACCTCCACGACTACCATTACTACTAATGCGAAAATAACCATTAGTCAGGCAGTTGACAGTCTCAGATTTAGGACCCGTTTAGAAATATAACCTAAATATTACAAGCGAAAGCTTCGAGATATTTTATGTCCGTGTCTACCGACAAAATCAACCTTCTACAAGCTGCACGGCTATTTGTGCCTCGATTAAACCCCTTTTACTCCTATTGCCGTTTAAAAGTTATTTTCAAGGCTGCCATCCAATTATTACCCCCCAATAAAAGTTGGACAAATCGTTATACAGACTATATATTACCGCAATAGTCGTTACTGTCGTGAATCGGGATTACACGTCAATACTAATTTGATATATGTAGGAGTTTTTAATCATATTTTTGGCAATGTATCGAATTATTGAAACATACGGTAAGGGCAGATAACTCTAATTCACAACAGTAAATTACGGACGCGAGTCTCCGCATGTTCCATAATCATCTTCCCGAAGCAAGAGAGTTAACTGACTATAAAAGTCCAGTTTCCACCCTAATAAAGTCATCTAACTCTCTTGCCTCGGAAAGATGTAATCAGCATTCTTTTTGCACTTATATCATATAATGGACAGTGCTGTTGATGTTATAAACCAGTTCGATAAACTTGGTATAACGATTCGAAAAATAAGCAAATTTGGTACCCTTCCCAGAACTATTTTTAATAAGCTCCCTTCAGTCATGAAATGTCTATTCTCTCAATAAACTACTGCCTAACGTTCACACAGAGTTTAGATATGTGTTCTCTATGCGTGGTAGTTGCTGTACAAAAACATGGCTTAATATCATTTGGCACTATATGATAAATGTGACTCTTCACTTTAACATGGATTCATACGCCGTTACTTAAGTTACATTCGTGAGTGAAATAACATTTCAAACATCGGTTATTTAAAAAAAACCTTAACAAATCATCAGTTATATTTGAGTGACATTATATGATAAAGAGATTATAATCCTCGTGTGTTTCCGCATCGTTAATATCATATCAGGAATAAGAAGCATATTAATTTTGTATTCCTTATATGATATTTACGTCACGGAACCCCATTCGCCTCGTGTTATTGGTAGAGAAGGACACATCAACTTATGCTTAATTCCACTTGCTCTCAAACCTGTTCCCTTAATAATAAAACAATCTAGAAACATATTTTTCAGTATATTACCAATTAAAATCTTATTCTATTCATCCATTGTCTCACACTGTTCATACATTGTCTTATTCTGTTCATCAACTGTTTTAACCTGTTTATCAATAATTGCTTTAACATGTTTTATCAACAATGGACCATCCAGAATTATTGATAAAACAATTACCTGTGTGCAAGACAGGTTTTTCATATTCCAATTTGTTTCGGGACTGGGGTGACCTTAACCTACAAGCAGGTAGTCAAGGTGAAGGTTGCTAGACAAACAAGGCTCTCTGATAGTACCCTATGTTCATGCTTATCAGCCAAGTGGCTCAGTGAAGAATTTACAAATATGGATCTGTAGTCAAGTTACTTCTGGTTTGTAGTTTGTTGGTGAAACAGGGGTTAGACAAAATCTGAAGAGATGATTGGATGAATTCTTGTTAAATTGGATATGTAGTGAACATCAATGTTAAAAATATAGGTCTTTGAAAGGCATTTAGAAGTGATTCACATAAGGAAGAGAATATATGGATGTCAACTTCATTATTATGTTCATGGATTTAACATGGATTCATACGCCGTTACTTAAGTTACATTCGTGAGTGAAATAACATTTCAAACATCGGTTATTTAAAAAAAACCTTAACAAATCATCAGTTATATTTGAGTGACATTATATGATAAAGAGATTATAATCCTCGTGTGTTTCCGCATCGTTAATATCATATCAGGAATAAGAAGCATATTAATTTTGTATTCCTTATATGATATTTACGTCACGGAACCCCATTCGCCTCGTGTTATTGGTAGAGAAGGACACATCAACTTATGCTTAATTCCACTTGCTCTCAAACCTGTTCCCTTAATAATAAAACAATCTAGAAACATATTTTTCAGTATATTACCAATTAAAATCTTATTCTATTCATCCATTGTCTCACACTGTTCATACATTGTCTTATTCTGTTCATCAACTGTTTTAACCTGTTTATCAATAATTGCTTTAACATGTTTTATCAACAATGGACCATCCAGAATTATTGATAAAACAATTACCTGTGTGCAAGACAGGTTTTTCATATTCCAATTTGTTTCGGGACTGGGGTGACCTTAACCTACAAGCAGGTAGTCAAGGTGAAGGTTGCTAGACAAACAAGGCTCTCTGATAGTACCCTATGTTCATGCTTATCAGCCAAGTGGCTCAGTGAAGAATTTACAAATATGGATCTGTAGTCAAGTTACTTCTGGTTTGTAGTTTGTTGGTGAAACAGGGGTTAGACAAAATCTGAAGAGATGATTGGATGAATTCTTGTTAAATTGGATATGTAGTGAACATCAATGTTAAAAATATAGGTCTTTGAAAGGCATTTAGAAGTGATTCACATAAGGAAGAGAATATATGGATGTCAACTTCATTATTATGTTTCGGAGTATACGCTTACTCCTTCATCAGTTATCTCCAAAATGTTTGTACATCATTAAACAAATCATATTGACAGAGACTTCCGAATGTTATTTGATTCAAAATTTCACCACAAACTTCAATACAATATGCATTTACCATGTTTACACATAAACAAAAGGAGAGCACAACCTTCATTTTACTTTCTATTATGAAATATGATATTTAGTATTATTAACCATCTCCACATAAACAAAATGGTACATTACTATAACATTTGTAAACAAACTATATAAACTTTCAATGATGCATAACATATAAATACACTGTTAAAGTCAGTTCACAACACTTTATCCGAGTCAGCAAATTAACACTGATGTTATACCAATAAATCTACATCTATTAAGAGTCGTGGTTGCATAATACTTCTTTGTGAAGATCCCCTTCCAACAACAGGCCAATCAGCAATTGACGCTATGAGTTGGTGCATTGCACAGAAACGTGTTTTAATAATTGAATTGACTGACATCCTGCCAAGTTTTCCAGCCATGTTGCCGGTCGGGTGAATACACTAAATATAGATCCCGGCTTCGTTCACAATCGCAGGAAAGTGATGAGTCGGCTATCTGGTCTAGCGACCATAAACTCTACAAGCATGCCTTGAAATATACAACCGTTGCAGCACGCGAGGTGAGATGACATTTGACACGGTTGACACACGCGACAGGTGATTAATTAAAGTTAGTTAATTACATTCGTATGCTAATAACATGTATACATGTGACAGCACAATAAACGACAATATAGCAGATGGGATCTGATTGTTCGCTTCCGGAAAACAGCACTTATCACCTGTGAGAAACATAATAGATCCGAGCGTTTTTGAGAACCTGTTAACTTTCCAACGAGAGTGCATCCAGTTGAACTATTCCATAATGTCATATTTTACCTGGTGTAAAAATAAGATGATCAGTATATCCGAGAGGAAAGTTTGCAGACAGCTAGGCCACTGGACTCTGGCTAGTACAGTTATGAATATGACACCGCTGTATTGGGAAAGGCCTCTCTGCTCCCAAACATGGGCACCGGTTAGCAAATTTTAATGAAGGCCATGCTTCCGCATGTAAGTTTGTCGATCGCTTTTACAGACACGGGGATGAAACACACATTTGTCAGATCCACTTTGCAAAGAAAAGACGGAAGATCGCACTCACCTTTCAGCAGAATCGGTGAAATTAGGAATGGGTCGGGTCAGTACTATCAATGCAGCGCCGGGTAGTATAGGATGGTCCTTGTGCGCAGACTGCGATGCGCAATGTACCCACGCTAAATTCATAGCGTGCCAGTGAAATGACAGCAGGGCAAAGGGAGGTAATCTGTGAGGGCAGGGAATGTGGGCGAAATTTGCATTGTGATGTACGCTGATGTTTTTGTGTATTTTTTATACAGAGAGATCATTTCTGTACGGAAGTTTGGTCAACTTTTTAAAAAAGATGAATCTATAATAATGATCTTGATAACGTTGTGAAAGTTTCATAACCGATTTGTTTTTTGTTTTTACGACAAACATTTTAGGTCGTTATCCATCACCACTATCACAATTATTAATAATATTGTTGTTATTGTTGACGTTGTGTTTCGGAATGTAAGGCTAACATCTGCTGTGGAATGCTCAAACTCAACCAACTGTTGTTATTCAACAACTACTAATGTCTGCTATTAAAGGTTATACAGTATTGATTATATGCAGCTGCTAACGTGACTCGCCTTTCTATAAAGCCGTATGCCTGTCAGGGACTACTACTACTACTACTACTGCTGCTGCTGCTGCTACTACTACTGCTGCTGCTGCTACTACTACTACTACTACTACTATAGTAGCTACTACTACCACTGCTACTCATACTACTACTATTCCTGCTGCTACTACTACTGCTGCTGCTACTTCCACTACTACTAGCTACTACAGCTACTACTACATCTGCTCCTACTAGCTACTACTACAACTACTATTATTACTACTACTGCTGCTTCTATTTCTGTTGCTACTACTACTACTACTACTACTACTACTACTACTACTACTACTACTACTATGATATCAATCACTGGATTGTCTGGTCCAGACTTGATTATTCACACACACACACACACACACACACACACACACACACCCCACACACACACACCCTCACCCCTCCCCGACTGGCTACGGTACTGACCACTACTCCACGCCGTTTCCAGCTCCATGACGGCAACCGGTTACTAATCGTCTGGACCAGACAAACCACTGATTGATCTTATGAGCCACGTCCCACACCGTAAGGGTACCATGACACGCTATTAGCCAAATCCTCGAGTCTGACCACCCGATTCATTTAGTCGCCTTGTACGACCAGCATAGGTCGACGGGAACCTATTTCTACCCGGAATCACAAAGTGAAAACACCTGTAAACAGACGCTAGTA
This sequence comes from Haliotis rufescens, assembly GCF_023055435.1. Taxonomy (NCBI): domain Eukaryota; kingdom Metazoa; phylum Mollusca; class Gastropoda; order Lepetellida; family Haliotidae; genus Haliotis; species Haliotis rufescens. The sequence goes on along the minus strand of NW_025963802.1, from coordinate 31,683,875 downwards.
TCACTACCACGACCCCAATGACTGCAACGACCACGACCACCATTGCTACAACTGCGACTACAACTACCACCCCCACCACTGTTACGATGACATGCATCAACAAGTAAGAGAGCCTGACCACCCTATCCCTTTTGTCGTCTTTTACGACAAGCGTAGTCGCATATTACGGCAAGCATGGGTTGCTGAAGACCTATTCTCTACCCAGATATTCACGGGTCTCCACTGTTACTACCGCGACAACAACGACCACCTCCACGACCACCACTGCTACAACTGCGACTACAACGACCACCTCCACGACCACCATTGCTACAACTGGGACTACAACGTACACCTCCACGACCACCACTGCTACAACTGCGACTACAACGTACACCTCCACGACCACCACTGCTACAACTGCGACTACAACGACCACCTCCACGACTACCATTACTACTAATGCGAAAATAACGATTAGTCAGGCAGTTGACAGTCTCAGATTTAGGACCCGTTTAGAAATATAACCTAAATATTACAAGCGAAAGCTTCGAGATATTTTATGTCCGTGTCTACCGACAAAATCAACCTTCTACAAGCTGCACGGCTATTTGTGCCTCGATTAAACCCCTTTTACTCCTATTGCCGTTTAAAAGTTATTTTCAAGGCTGCCATCCAATTATTACCCCCCAATAAAAGTTGGACAAATCGTTATACAGACTATATATTACCGCAATAGTCGTTACTGTCGTGAATCGGGATTACACGTCAATACTAATTTGATATATGTAGGAGTTTTTAATCATATTTTTGGCAATGTATCGAATTATTGAAACATACGGTAAGGGCAGATAACTCTAATTCACAACAGTCAATTACGGACGCGAGTCTCCGCATGTTCCATAATCATCTTCCCGAAGCAAGAGAGTTAACTGACTATAAAAGTCCAGTTTCAACCCTATTAAAGTCAGCTAACTCTCTTGCCTCGGAAAGATGTAATCAGCATTCTTTTTGCACTTATATCATATAATGGACAGTGCTATTGATGTTATAAACCAGTTCGATAAACTTGTTATCACGATTCGATAAATAAGCAAATTTGGTACCCTTTCCAGAACTATTTTTAATAAGCTCCCTTCAGTCATAAATTGTCTATTCTCTCAATAAACTATTGCCTAACGTTCACACAGAGTTTAGATATGTGTTATCTATGCGTGGTAGTTTCTGTACACAAACATGGCTTAATATCATTTGGCACTAGGGCGGTCAGGGTAGCCTGGTGGTTAAAGCGTTCGCTCGTCACGCCGAAGACCCGGGTTCGATTCCCGACATGGGTACAATGTGTGAAGCCCATTTCTGGTGTCCCCCGCCATGATATTGCTGGAATATTGCTAAAAGCGGCGTAAAACCATACTCACTCATTTGGCACTATATGATAAATGTGACTCTTCACTTTAACATTGGATTCATACGCCGTTGCTTAAGTTACTTTCGTGAGTGAAATAACATTTCAAACATCGGTTATTTAAAAAAAAACTAAACAAATCATCGGTTATGTTTGAGTGACATTATATGATAAAGAGATTATAATCCTCGTGTGTTTCCGCATCGTTAATATCATATCAGGAATAAGAAGCATATATTTTTGTATTCCTTATATGATATTTACGACACGGAACCCCATTCGCCTCGTGTTATTGGTAGAGAAAGACACATCAACTGCTTAATTCCACTTGCTCTCACCGACCTTTTCAAAGGGTCGACTGTTTACTGAGTTTTCAAATAATTGTGTTATAGTTGATTTAACATGTCGCCAGGAAAACCCTAAACCAAACTGTATAGCGTTATTTACGTACATAATTGTATTTCTACTTGAAAGTGAGATTCGCCAGGCCACCATGTCTTCGACACCGACTGTTAACGTCATGAAGTACAAGACAAACTCCTGTGGCCTACATACACAGCTTCCCTGACTGATTCACAAACAAGGTGTGAGCCGTCTGGTAGGAGTGCCCCTTTAAATATGGTATTTGCCGTGTTGCTTCTTGACGCCCTTCGATTGCATGCGCGTTACATAGCTGAAGATACGTCAATAATTTGTCACAGTCGGACGATATATTAAAATGCATTATGTCTTGTTCACATGTTTAAAAAACTGAAATACTTCGAATTTGCCTATACACCCTTACTGTACTATTTTTCTCCAGAACAATAGTGAAAAAGGATACATTTGCCCCAGGTTTCTCTCGCGTCAATCGTCTGCATTTTATTTCCGCATCTAGTAGATTATATGAAACTGATCACATGCAAAATCGTGACATTGAGGTGTATCTGAGGTCATTGAGGTGTATACTGAGGTCATCTGAGTCATGTTTCATTTATTTCACGGAGCTGCACTCCTTCACTGCTAGGCCTTGACCCGACGAAGCCGGACGTCGAGAATACATGCGTAGGTTCGTATATCGTTGTGCAATCCTGACGGATCGACGTGTTTTCCTGTCACACCGTCATACCTATACAATAGAAGTACAGTACCTGCCTGTGCATACTTGAAGATAAACATATACGTATACTAGTTGCACGACAACTTCTATTATTTATACGTACTTACTTCTAACCTAATTTAGTATCGATTTACCATATTTCCTCTGATAAATACCAACCCACCCCCACGTACTCGCGAACGAAGGAACGAACGACCCGTGAAGATCCAGGGTTCTTAGCAACCCATGCTTGCCGCAATTTAAGAGGCGACTATGCTTGTCGTAAGAGGCGACTGACGGGATTAGGTGGTCAGGTTCGCTGACTTGGTTGATGCATGTCATGATGTCCCAGTTGCGTGGATCGATGCTCATGATGTCAACCACTGGCTTGTCTGGTCCAGACGTGATTATTTACAGACCGCCGTCATATAGCACTCACTCACTCACTCAAGTTTTACAGTTGCAGTCACAATATCCCAGATATATCACCTTGACCAGGCGAACCAGTGGTTGACATTATGAGCAATACCCCTCGCCATCGGGGTACGAAAACACGCAATCAACCAAATAAGCGAGCCTGACCACAACACAGGTTACTGCATAGGGACACGTTCCACCAGGGATCACTTAGGGGGGGGGGGGGGGGGGGGGGGAATTAAATGTTACAGCCAAGTCACACCCGAACTACATTAACATGTAACATGCCGGGCACCCAAATATGTGGCTTTAGACACATAACCATCTACTCCAATCAGCGTATACCTGTGTTCAGAATAGCAGCGACATACTTCCTCCCAGAATGCACCCGCCCATGTCACGCCACACTACAGAATGCACGTGCATGCCGGAATGCGTGAAGGTATGCGCGTGAAACAGGCGGTAGGTTATGGAGAATGACAGGAACGAAACACTAGGAATTTTACCTGCAGATTCTATTAGCCTTGTTTATGCTCGACTGGGGCTGGTCTGGAAGGAAACATAACCCAAGACATGTAATGTAATGGATGTGTGGCGTTACTAATCGGTTGCCCAGAGCATTATTTTGATGGTAAAAATAGGTTGTGCTATTTCGAATTTTGTGTAAGTGTATATTTTTGGTTACCGACCTCATGCAAACCCAAATGCAAGACATGTTTGTACCTTAAATGCACAAATGATAGCGTTAGTAAGTACACAACCTAAGGTTGATTTCTTTGCACGATTATAATGTGCAATAGGGGCAGTCGGGTAGCCTAGTGGTTAAAGCGATCGCTCGTTACGCCGAAAACCGGGTTCGATTCCAATCTCATTAAAATCAGATCTTAGTTCTCGCTACCGCTAAACAAAGATCTGAGGACATCCCATTACGGGTTACGTCAGAATGACCTTTCGCGAATTTTGATCGACCAATGAAATGACTGACAAGAAATCGACATAAGCCAATCAGAAGGCAGCTTTCTCGAGCTTTACGACACTAGTTTCAAACTGGTGACTACGCTTTGAAACATATTTTGACGTATTCTCGATTAAAAAAAATAAAACTGATAAGAAGAACACTCTGGAATGGCTTATAGATGGCCTAGATTATATGGATATAATCATAAAACCCGTAACTGTCGTTCGGAATACCCCGTGTTAAATATTTCGTGGTTGCATGATTAGAAAACACATTCCGACTGTCACTTTCATGATCTGGAAAGCGACGCTCTGATTGGTCGGATGAAAGGTCGTTTAGCGGTAGCGAGTACAAAGATCTGATTTTAATGAGATTGGGTTCGATTCCCGACATGGGTACAATGTGCGAAGCCCATTTCTGGTGTCCCCCGCCGTAATATTGCTGGAATATTGCTAAAATGCTTAAATCATGTAGACGTATATAGACGTATTACTAAAACATTTAGTCATGTTTTCAACAGAAATAACACGACAACCAAATGCAGATTGTTTTTCACGCTGGTCACCTAAACCCATGTGCTTATATTTTTCATTTATTTCAAACAAACGTCAGTCATTTCATATAATATATATCTTTAAAACATTCAGTGAACAGTTGACATTCCTTTTTAATATATGCCTGAGTTATATAGACCTGGACGAGACCCTAGACCCGTCTCACAATGTGACCCCCGAGTTTACAACTTCCAGAACTCCCATATTTAGTATAGACTACTTGAAAGTCATCTTCCCGAGGATAGGGAGTTAAGTGACTGGAAACATCCCGTGGAAACTGGACTTTTATAATTGGTTAATTCCCTTGCCTCGGGAAGATACTTGAAAGAAGACAAACATTTAGTCCCAAAATATTATTTCAAAATACTTATCTATGTCTACAATAAAATGATAATGAGAATAATGCTTAATTTTTAAGAGCTGAGGCAATCTAGACTTTCCCGGTCTCTTTGGCCTAGGTTGGAATTTATTCTCTAGGGTCTCGGGGACAGACCAAGCATGCGTTTATGACAGCCGTAATGTAAGATCGCCACGTGGAACTTGAGAACATTATATAGAATGCATGGTCTATAGTTGTTTACTGAACTTTGCTGAACTGATGGTTTGCAGTCGCCCGATGATCAGTATAGAATGGAATGACCATCGCTCCAAATTGGCCTCGAATGGCCAAGTAGCTGTTAATGGAGCTAATAGAGATGTTTCGGATTAGTAAGCATGACTGTGCATGCACGTGCAGGAAGCATTAGGTCCACGCTTCTTCGGCCTTGGTCCGTGAGTATGCTGTACAAATTCTGGTGGATATGTTAAAAACATTCTGTGCTGACCTGTGTTTGTGCGTCTGTCTCAGTATATGTGCGTTAATATCAGTGCTGACCTGTTTGTGCGTCTGTCTCAGTATATGTGCGTTTATATCAGTGCTGACCTGTTTGTGCGTCTGTATATATCCGTGTCTAGTGTGTCTCTTACTTGTAAAGCAAAAATGTTTTTAAAAACTTGTTTACATCCGTGAAATTACACCTTTACATTAGCACGATTAAATATATATTCTACAAACAGCAAACCAAAAATATTGAACTTTATAACATATATAATGGTCGCCACGAAGTTATCACATCTCTTTTTTAATCCACATATTTACATTGATTATGAATCGCATTTGCCGAATTGTTTCCTAACTGTGGATCCGCAAAGTTTCAAACTTCATGACGTTGAAATATGTTTTTCGTATAATAACATAATGGCGATGCCTCTTGTAATAAAAACACCTTGAAGCATATTTATAAATCCATATCACTTAAATAATTAATTCCACATCTGCAATATTAAAGGAACCTGCACCAATTCAAATACTATTTTAGGCTCTAGAACTGTGTTTACGACTCATTTTCACTCTGTTTTTCCTTCATCCGAAAATACCCAAATTAATTATTTTGCACACTAAGCTGTTTTACAAACCGAGACAAAATCTAACCCAAGCGTTCATCAAACTTCGATCCATATCCGCCGTAAAATATATGAAAGAAAATGATCGATGAATATAATCTTTGTAGCACACAGTCCCCGCGGAAGAGGCTCTCGGTGATATTAAATTGATTACCGAATTACAAATTGCCTTCGTCGACCATCTTCAAATACATCAGGAAATCTACACGTCACGTGACCCAGAAAGTCAGGTGACCCGGATCATTCGTCTAAAGCTAATTGGTTGGAATCAAAGATAAGGACCAATCAGGCTTGACCATCTATATGTCCAAGGAGCAGGTTCGTACACAAACTTGTTCCGTTGTTTGATCAATCAATGTGTCTTATTAGGTTTGGTATTCTGGTCTTCAAATGAATCAAGGGCGACTGAGGTCTTTGACAGTATACTTGGCAATTTGTCTTCTTACAAAGTTGGACAAACATGGATGATAGCGATCGACTTTGACTGGTACGATGACGGCTGGAAATGATTTATCGTGGATCGGTTAATAACATGGAAGCTCAACTGTCAAATGTTACTCTGCGCGTTGCATGCTGTCGAGCCTCGCGTATCCGGACTCCGAACATATCGCATCGACTTGACGTCGTGTTACATGTGACCCGTGAACATCCGGGTTAGAATAGGTCTTCAGCAACCTATGCTTGACGTGAAAATCGATTATGCTTGTCGTAAGGGTGGTCAGACTCGCTGACTTTGTTGATGCATGTAATCGTATCCCAATTGCGTGGATCGATGCTCATGATGGCAATCACTGGATTGTCTGGTCCAGACTCGATTATTTACAGACCGCCTTCATATAGCTGGAATATTGCTGAGTGCGGCAGTTTAACGTACAAACAAACAAACAACAACATAAGCTTGAATCCTCGAGTTGCACATTGATATATTTGACACGTGCGTTGGATCATTGTAGGGATTCGAACATGTCGCATGTTACACGTGGCGTCTCCTTAGTCTCATGATTTAGTTAGAAAATTGTCTTTGCTTCCATTGCCGCGAACGGGGACCCGGTAGGATTAGATGGTTATGTGAACCAAGGGAGTTGAGAATGTAGTATGAATGTGTAGCGGCCATACAATTTCCGAGTCCCGTGATGGGATTCGAACCACGGACCTTCTGATCAGAGGTCGGACGCCTTGTCCACATGACCAAAGAGGTTAACCCCGTCAGCAAGCTGACAAGGTAAGGATGTCATCTGTGGGATGACTCCACGCCCTGCTACATACTCCCCCGTCAACAGAAGGCACGTCCCGGGCCGCATAGTAGGGTACTGAGGCTTATTTTGCTCAAATTTAATATGAACGTGCTCAGCCCCACGTTGGGCGCCAATGTAGCGGCCATAAAATTTCCGAGTCCCGTGATGGGATTCGAACCATGGACCTTCTGATCCGAGGTCGGACGCCTTGTCCACATGACCAAAGAGGTTAACCCCGTCAGCAAGCTGACAAGGTAAGGATGTCATCTGTGGGATGACTCCACGCCCTGCTACAAATGCACAATGATCCGTAGACGGCAATGTTAGATCAAGCCAGGCGTTGTGTACCCCGATTCTTTTGCTCCACGCAACTTCACCACTTTGAGATTGTTGGGTTAAATACGCATGCGCAAATAGCACACATTTCCTTTCCAACATAATATACCCAAGCCTCCTTCGTGCACTGACCAAGTATTCACCCAAACCCTAACATGTTGAATAAACAAGAAGACACACATAACGAGCATGTGTGCATGTAATGTGAGCGTCGTATCATCTCCCTGAATCGTATAGCGTCCCTGTGTGATGTACAACATGGAGCCGACATAGCGACAATGAGCTGCACATAAAAGGGCAGATAACTCTAAACGACAAAACTGGAAAATGGCTTATTGGTAAACGAGCTCAAGAATGTCACTTGCGTTATCTCATTTTCAGAATAAACCGACCGGAGAAAAATGTCAAAATGTCTTATTTTTTGTCCTTTGTACAAAAGCATTCAAGACGTTCCAGGGACGCTTGCTTGTTCAAGGTAGTTTAGTATCCATGGCAACGAGGGACAGTTTGCAAGTTCCAATACTTGCTTCTTTCGTAGTGACAGTACAGCCGGTTAATAATACGTGCGTTCGATTAGTATAACATGAGTGACCCGAGTCAACTGAGGTATACCGCATTTCTGGCAACCAGTTTTAATCAAGGATAACTTTGCCCGTGAACATCCGGGGTAGAATAGGTCTTCAGCAACCCATACTCGGGTGGTCAGGCTCACTGACTTGGTTGATGCATGTCATCGATCCCAAATGCGTGGATCGATGCTCATGATATCAATCACTGGATTGTCGATTATTTACAGACCGCCGTCATATAGCTGGGATATTGCTGAGTGCCGCGTTAAACAACAAACAAGACACTGTATTATGATGTCACAGCATCCCAGAGTTATGTCATGTCCGTTTCACAACCCTTGGAAAAATACTGATGACTTTTGTATTTGTTTTCAGATTTGTTCGTCTCTTTGAGTATTTGAAAGCGAGAAATTTCATTTGGGACCGACGACAGTCTGTTTATCTCCTCAGTGCTATTCCAGCCATATCAGTGTGGAATGGAAGTATTCAAATCAGGTCAGGCAACCAGTGATTGGCTGGGTGCAACATTCAATGTTGTCGGCTCAAACAAGGAGAACTTAGGGCAGTATTTGAAATAGAACGCATAAAATGCAACCTTAGATATGATGGTTGCTGCATGCAAGGAAACGGAGAAACATAACAGCCATCATCTTCCCAAGGCAAGAGAGTTAACTGACTATAAAAGTCCAGTTTCCACCCTTGCCGAACTAGACTGGAATTACTGGGCTCGATGGTAGCGCCACCAGTGGCTATTACCAGTTATGTCCCTTACAAGCATCTCCTATGGACCAATCAGATTCCACCTCTCGTATCACTTGCGTCTGCTTCACACAAAATGGTGGCGCCCAGTCAAAACGATCTGATCGATAATCAAGATATATATTGTGATAATATGTCTTGCATCGCGAAATGCATCAAATCACGTGAGCACCTTGATTAAAAACATGAAAAGATTTGGAAAATATCTGCTGACAACGAGTTGGCGGTGCACATGCTTTGCAAATCCTGCAATCGAGCGAAATCTGCACGACTGTTTACGAACCGGATTTCGATTTCGGTGCGCGAATTTGATTGGACTATGCACAGACTCGTTAGTCCAGCCAAAATGTAACTCCATAATACCAGCCTAGTTAGGCAAGGGTGGAAACTGGACTTTTATAGTCAGTTAACTCTCTTGGCCCGGCCATATTCTATAACACACAACCATGAGAGGTTAACAAGTGTTTCATTGCTTGACAAACTAAAGCTATACCATTGTACCTTTTCTAGTAAATGCATATAAAATGACAAAGAATTTCAAAATAACGCGTATAACATCAAACGCATGCAAAATCTTCACATAGTTTTATTATTAATTCTTAAGTATTTATATCAAAAATTGAAAGTTAGTTTTCCCTGCCGCATATCAGAATATACATCCACGATCAATACCTAGTTGATTATATTCATTAAAATGCTTCTATTCATGAATGAAATTGGGCTATGGGGTAGCCTAGTGGTTAATCGTTTGCTCGTCACGCCGAAGACCCGGGTTCAATTCCTCACATGGGTACAATGTGTGAAGCCAATTTCTGGTGTCCCTTGATATTGCTGGAATATTGCTAAAACGGCGTTAAACCATACTCTCTCATGATTGTATCAATAAATGAAACTAATTGTCTTTACCGATGACGTCACTTGGAGTAAGTACATGACGTAAATCTCTTAACATGAGCTAACATTGGTCAACCAAGGTTAACTTTGATTATTGCTTGGTCAACACTGGTTCGCCTGGGTTTTCGAACCGAACGCAAGCTGTCAAGGACAAACGATGATTCACGAACCGCTAGTGCTAGTAATTTCCACATTCTATCAATATTGCAATATCCCTGGAGAGTATCTCCAGAGTTGTAGTATGTTTGTTTGTTTGTTGCATGACAAACCAGCGATCGCTATAATAGGAACGATCGACACCATCGGGGCACTATGACAAGCAACTGAGTATGACCCCGATCCGTTTTAGAAGCTTCTTATGACCAGCGTAGGTTAAGGATTTATTTCATTAAGGGGCGTGTCAGCTTATTTTAGCCGAGCGGTTGAAGATGTTTGTTTGTTGTTTAAAGCCGCACTCAGCAATATCCCAGCTATATGGCGGTGGTCTGTAAATAATCGAGTCTGGACCAGACAATCCAGTGATTGACATCATGAGCATCGATTCACGCAATTGGGATACGATTACATGCATCAACTAAGTCAGCGAGCCTGACCACCCGATCCCGTTAGTTTCCTCTTACGACAAGCATCGTCTCCTTTTACGGCATGCATGGGTTTTGAAGACCTATTCTACCCCGGATCTTGACGGGTCGGTTAAAGGTGTGGCCAATTGGTTCAATGATGTAGCCGGAATAAACGGCGCAAACCAATTCATCCATAATTGTGGAATTCCAAATGTTGAGACACACGAGCACAGGTTCTTACAGACCAAGGATCAAAATCGGGATTTAAATCACGATCAGCGGATCCTTAGCTAACCTACGCGACGCTTCGATCGCCCCTATTATAACATGCATCTTCCCGAGGCAAGAACGCTAACTGACTGCAAAAGTCCATTTTCTACCCTTGCCGAACTAGGCCGGAATTTCTGGACTCGATCGTAGCGCCACCAGTGACTACTAAGAGTTATGTCTCTTCTATGTCCCCCCTATTGACCAATCAGATTCCACCTCTCATTTCACTTACATTTGCCTCAAACAAGATGGGGGTGCCCAGTCAAGACGATTTGATCGAAAATCAAAATGTATATTGTAATATAACGGTTTTTATTTCGCGAAGTGCATCAAATAACGTGCGCACCTTGATCAAAAACATGAAATGATTTAGAAACTATCTGTTGACGCCGAGTTGGCGGTACACCTGCCCCACAAATCCTGCAAGCCACCGAAATCTGTATGGCAGTTTACGAACCGGATAACGATTTTGTTGCGCGATTTTGATTGGACTATGCATAGACTCGTTAGTCCAACCAAAATATAACTCCATAATTCCAGCCTAGTTCGGCAAGGGTGGAATCTGAACTTTTATGGTCAGGTAACTCCCTTGCCTCGGGAAGATGATAACATGTAGTGATGAATTACTTTTTGCCCCAGTGGGATTCCGGGTTAGAACAGGTCCCAAACAACCTACACGGGTCGTGAGATGAGACCAAATGGATCGGGTGGTCACTCTCGGTGTCTTGGTTCATTGCGGATCATCGTACCCTCATAATATCAATCACCAGGTTGTCTGATCAGATTCGATTATTAATAGGCTGTCGTCATATCGCTGGATTATTGCTGTGTGCGAGGTTAAACAACACACCGTTTTGGACACACAAATATAAGACATGATATATACACAATATAATATAAATTGACATATACACAATTATAATTTATCAAGCCATATTTATTTTTATGCTGTCAGTAATTTCGTTTTTTAGTGTGCATTTGGTGGTTTCACCTCGTCTTCCCCAAAGTTTTTAAATAACCGTCTATTGTTCCTTGTTCAATGCTCAAGCACTTTACACCCACCAGGAACTATAAACATGTCATACGAGAAACGTACTGCAGGTCGTTAATTACTTTTTCGGATGTGAACTCCGAAAATGTATTTTAAGAGTCAACATTGTTTATTGTCCTAGTCATCGGGTTAGTGTGAACTCCAAGATAGCCTGAACGTACGGTTTTAATTGATTTACGTGTTGACCTTCAACCTTGTGTAAGGTACGTTCGGTGCATGTTTTCGTGATAAAGGGGGCCGAGGGGTATGTGTGTCATAGGTGATCCAGCGATATGCAGAGTTACGCCCCTTAGCCATGCTAGGATCCGCGTATCATGGAGTCGATCCCCAGACACACCTCCATTAAGATCCAAGTTATGTGTAGAGTTATGCCCCTTAATCAAACAGGAGCAGCTGGTAGTTGGTTTGAATCCCGCCCAAATGCGATTCTTAGTCTTCCATCACCATACTCGTCCTCATGGGTTTCACCAAAATACGTAAACGTTCAATACCTACTCCATGTTGGTCTTGCCTCCATTATCACGCTGACACGTCATGGTAAGGCTGTCATACTGTTTAAAGCAACATAACACCCGACCCACAAACTCAGTCATTATTAGAAGCATAGTGTTGTGTCATCGGAAGTATCTGCATTCCGAAGCAGAATAGTCCAAGGTTTTATTCTCAACTGACTGGATAGTCACAACTTTGTGTCCTGCGTTATGCTGTGTGATGGGACCCGCGAAGATCCGGGTTAGAATATGTCAGCAACCCATGCTTGCCGTAAAAAGGCGAATATGCTTGTCGTAAGTGACGACTAACGAGATCGGGTGGTTAGACTCGCTGACTTGGTTGAAGCATGTCATCGATCCCAATTGCGTAGATCGATGCTCATGATATCAATCAATCACTGGATTGTCTGATCCACACTCGATTATTTACAGACCACCGCCATATAGCTGGAATATGGCTGAGTGCGGCGTAAAACAACAAACCAATTAACTGTGTGATTGCGACTATCCAACATTGATTCTTCTTGCCAGACTCGAATATTGACAGGCTGTAGCGATGGTGTGCATAGTGATTAAAGCGTTGGTCACGCCGTAGGCCGGTTTCAGGCCCCAAATGGGTACAATGTGCACTCACTCACTCACTCACTCACTCACTCACTCACCCACCAACTCACTCACTCACTCACTCACTCTGGTGTCCCCTCCGTGATACTGCTGGAATATTGATAAAAACCTTATCAGTTCCTTCAAACCCAACGTTGAATGTATGCCAGTATGTTATTATGTTTATGAATCTAGATAATGAATAATTAATCCAAAAAACGATAACTAATTACACAAAGACAACGTCTCAGAGAGTGAAATGGTATCGAGATCAAGAAAAGAAATAAACACTATATCGCGGAGCACAGTCTGTTTAATGCCTTTATATTATCAACTGTAACGACGCCAATCTATAGCTATCTACATATCGCCGTGTTTCGCATGTAGCTGTGATGGTATGGCCGTTACTCAGAAGTACTAGGTAACATAATTACCATGTTATATAAAAGTTCCGTCTGAAGGCGTCTTTCAACTCCCTGAGGAGAGCAGCAGAATCAAACACTGTGGTTGGTGCCAAAGTTCTACCTTCATAATCTTGTTTCTATATCGTAAGAGCATTACCAGAAATAGCTTCAGCTGCCAATCATTCGTCATTACTTATTTTATTTTCATTTATATTTTTAACGTTAATGTGATTATTTCCTGCTTATCCATATGTTCAACTCTTAAAGCTTACCACCCGGGCATCTTTTGAAGGACGCGCGGGTGTTCTAGCGGTATGAGAATTAACGCAGGACGCGGGTAAAATTGACAGAAACTGATGGTTGTGGGTTCGAATCACAGATTTATTCCAGTTATGAACGTTGTCCTTTTCGTGCGTTTGAACAAATATGCGAGTGACTACGACCTGCATTACATTGGTACTTCCCCTGCGTTTAGAAGACCGTCGAGATGCCAGTGAAACACAGAGGTGTTAAACAACAATAATGTTCCTACTGTTAATGGGGTAGCCTAGCGGTTAAAGCGTTCGCCCGTCACGCCCAAGACCCAGGTTCCATTCCCCACATGAGTGCAATATTTGAAGCCCATTTCTGGAGTCACCCCCGCCGTGATGTTGCTGGAATATTGCTAAAAGGGGTGTAAAACAATACTCATTCACTCAGTGTTAAGATAGAACAAATGCCAGCATGGGGATGTATTATCACTGTGACGCGTTCTCTAGACGTCTGTAGTAACCTATTGTGACCCAACAGGCCCGTCGAACCTTACTTGAATAATTCTGATTCAGCACTTTACACACTCGACTTGCTATCTTCAAGTGAAGTATGGCTTTCCCAAACCAGACAACCCTGGCCCACCGAAACACCCCTACCACAAACACTAGAGGCTGACATAAGTGATTTACACTCTATATCTGCAGGTAACATTAAAGAAACGGGAGGAGAAAGACCACCTTGCCTTGACCCACACAGAGACAAGCTCGCGACCCCTGACCTCGGGTCAAGGATATGTGTAAACCATCATTCGGACAGGTCTGATAACGCCAGACCAGGGGGTCTCTGGGATCCCCAAACTGACCACTAGTATGTAAGGCTCGCTGATGGTATCTTTGGGGGTGAATGCGTTATATAACGCAGTTACGTGGTTCCCCCGGGAATGTTAATCTGGACATCTTGACCCGAGCGCCTAGAAAGGAGACATTAAGTGGAGGCGTGGCATGCCTACATACCTGGAATTCTGTGATTGAAGCTTAGCCGATCAAGTACGTGGTTCATGAATAAGTAAGATTTTTGTGTTTACATTGGCACAGAATAAATGTTTACATTGTGTATTTGTAAATTGATAAGCCGCTTTAATCGGTATGCGTGTGTTCAATAATACGATACAGTTATTTTAAATAAACACGCATATCTGTGGCCGTTTATAATTGTATGTAAATGTAATAACACTGTCTTAAGATAAATCTAAGAGTGAGTGAGTTGGGTTTAACGCCACTTTTAACAGTTTTACAGTTATATCGCGGCGTGTCAGCTTGATGTGGGAGGAAAGCCCGAAGTGATGCAGGTCTCAGACTTTTACCAGAAACCTACACGCACGGGTATGATGCTGACAAACCTAGAAACATAATCGGGGCAAACCGCGATTCGAACCCACAAACATAGCTTTCTGGCGTGCCCAAGGGACACAACTCTGCACAGCGAATCGCAGTGCCTTAGACGACTGGTAAAATAAGCACGACTCAGAAAGCAAAACGTGCAAAGCCCAGTAAAATAAGCACGACACAGAAAGCATAACGTGCAAAGCCTAGTAAAATAAGCACGACTCAGAAAGCAAAACGTGCAAAGCCCAGTAAAATAAGCACGACACAGAAAGCATAACGTGCAAAGCCAAGTATAATAAGCACGACCCAGAAAGCATAACGTGGAAAGCCTAGTAAAATAAGCACGACCAGAAGCCTAGTAAAATAAGCACGACCAGAAAGCATAACGTGCAAAGCCTAATAAAATAAGCACGACCCAGTACGCAAAACGTGCAAAGCCAACTAAAATAAGCACCAGTCAGAAAGCATAACGTACATAGCCAAGTAAACTATGCCCAGAATGAGCGTATCAGAAACCAGTGCACGGCGCAGTAAGCAATAAGCAATAGGTACTACCAAGCAAGCCAGGCATGTTACGGCACACTCAGCAAAACAAAATAACCCCGCCGCAGTAAACCCACACAGCAGAGGCAACGGCATAGCATGATGCGGAACTTATAGGTACAGAGTCCATGCTCCAGTTGAGTCAGCAGAAAGCACACAGTCACGGGCTGGTATTGATCCTTCTAGAAAGCTCAATTACCTCACAACGTGCATTACCCCACCTATACAAGTTTAGTCCAGATATGTTTAGTTGCAAGAATTACTCCGGCAAACACTATCTGATCCTTTGAAGTTCAACCTGGCTGTGGGCATTAAGCTGGGCAGCGTAATGGGCTAGACTTCTCGTCGGCCAGCGATAGGTGTATGTTGAGAATTGTTTAAAGGGTTTGATCTGGCCGGCTCTCAGAGTAATGACCGAGCATAAATTGGGGCACCAAGGTGCTGACATTCCTGATTTGTGCACCACCGTTAGACTGACACTTAGTCCCATAAATAAAGTTATTTTATTCAAACATATATCTCTACAAAATAAAATTAATAAAATCCCAATAGAGCCCATAACAATCATTTATTTCAGGAGCTGAGACAATCTAGACTTGCCAAGTCATTTTAGACTTGTGTTGGACTCCTTTCACTGTATTCGGTATTGGTCAAGGGCTGTTCAACAGAACCATCTTAGCGCTGCGATTGACGTAAGTCTGTGTTAAAGTAACGACTTACGTGGTCGTCCTAGCGCCAACATAGCTTTTTGAAATCATCTTCACGGGGCAAGGGAATTAACTGACTGTAAAAGTCCAGTTTCCACCGTTCCCGAACTAGGCCGGAATTTCTCGGTTCGATCGTAGCGCCACCAGTGGCTATTACGGGTTATGTCCCTTCTATGTCCCTCCCTTGTCCAATTAGATTCCACCTTGCAATTTCTCCAATTTCGGCGCCCTGTGAAGACGATCTGATCGATAATCAAGATCTATATTGTAATAAAACGAGTCTTACTTCGCGTAGTACATCAAATCACGTGAGCACCTTGATTAAAAACATGAAAAGATTTGGAAAATATCGGTTGACGATAAGTTCACGGTACACATGCTTTGCAAATCCTGCAATCGACCGAAGTCTGCACGGCAGTTTATGAACCGGATGTTAATTTCGTTACGTGATTTTGAATGGAATATGCGTAGACTCGTTAGTCCAGCCAAATTATAACTCCATAATTCCAGCCTAGTTTGGCAAGGGTGGAAACTGGACTTTCATAGTCAGTTACTCGTAACTCTCTTGCCTCGGGAAGATGTTTGAAATGGGCCCTGGAGCACGCGCAACGATGTCCGCCCTCGGGGTACGATGATACGCACAACCAGCCAGGCTGCATATTGTGGCCACATCCTCATTTCAGTCAGCCCTTGTAAAGTACTGGGGACATAGTTTGTCCATGAACCTTCCCGGAGGGGTGAGTATGTAAACAACATCGTATTAACACTTTTAGTTAATGCGATTTAGTGCACTGTGTATCGATTTGTACAGAAATTAGTGTGTGGGTGAGTTTGGTTTAACCTCGCTTCGAACAGTACTTCAGTTATATCACGGAGTGTCACTTTAATATGGGAGGAAAGCCCGAAGTGATGCAGGTCGTAGCTATTTATGTCTTTGGTGAAACCAATGAGCACGAATATGATGTTGCCAAACAAAGAATCATTTCGGCAAACCGGGATTCGAACTCACTAAGGGGCGGTGGGGTAGCAAAGTGGTTAAAGCGTCCGCTCGTCATGCTGAAGGCCCGGGTTCGAATCCATTTCTGGCGTCCCCCGCCGTGATATTGCTGGAATATTGCTAAAAGCGGCGTAAAACCATAATCGCTGACTCACTCAATATCACAGCTTTCTGGCACGCCAAAGGGGCGTAATCTGCTCAGTGAATTACATTGCCTTAGACGACAACCCCCTCCTACACCCGGTACAAGAATGAAGATCTACAAATACTATGACAGACTAGACTCACATCTTGTCTCCTGATACTGCAGTAATCGTGACATTCCTCTGTAGTGCGCCCCGTGAAGATTCCGGGGTAGAATAAGTCTTCAGCAACCCATGCTTGCCGTAAAAGGTGACTATGCTTGTCGTAAAAGGCGACTAACGGGATCGGGTGGTCAGGCTCGCTGACTTGGTTGATACATGTCATCGATCTAAATTGCGTGGATCGATGCTCTTGATATCAATCACTGGATTGTCTGGTCCATACTCGATTATTTACAGACCGCCGTCATATAGCTGGAATATTGCTGAGTGCGGCGTTAAACAACAATCCAACCAACCAACCAACCTCTGTAGTGCCTTAACCTACAGTAGACGTAAAACCCAACCAATAGCCTAGTCTTCGCCTAGAGTGAGTGAGTTAGGTTTAACGCCGCTTTTAACAGTATTCCAGTTATATCGCGGCGTGTCAGCTTAATGTGGGAGGTCTCTGACGTTTACCGCTTCGATGAAACCCACGAGCACGGGTATGGTGCTGACAAACCTAGAAACATAATCGGGGCGAACCGAGATTCGAACCGACGATCATATGTTTCTGGCGTGCCCAAGGGACGCAACTCTGCACAGCGAATCGCGGCCCCTTAGACGACTGGGCCACCCGTGCCCCCTCTTCGCCTAGTGTATATAATCGAAATATGGCGACAATATCCCTGTGCTTTTTACGGACACAAACTTTTGATTATGACTCAGATCTGCCTGAAACTTATTTTTCATAATCCTGTTTACATGCATTAAGTTAATCACAATTTGCCCAAAGGCGGCCGACGGTGACGATATGTACATCCAACGGATGCGATTTCAAACTTGATGTTTTGAGCTTCATGCGTAGCCCTGGTAAGGAACACCTATAACACCTAGAAACAAACATCCTTAGGATAGTCAGGCTGGGTCAGGGGTCAAGGGTTGTGGATTTCACGGCTGATGAGCATGGAGAAATAGACAACGGGTGATCGCGCGATGGAGATGACGCGGCCATGAAGGTGTTTTATTTCAGCCATGTGACGCCCACACACTGGTTTTAGAATTTATGGACTCCACGTGAGGTGCGGGACATGGTGTTTCATAATGTGATATAGTCTCGCTACACCAGCGCGCTCTCTCCGAGTCTTGATTCGCCGTGCAAGGCAATTACGTGAACGCGCGTGTCCTGTTATTACACACACTTGGTCACAGGGCAGGGTGACGAGCTTGTCTGATTCGCACTTCTCAGTCGGTGTGTCTATCCGTCAGTTCAATCCCATGGTATCTGGATATCTATCTGTCCGTCTGTTCATCCTGATCGCATCTACATATTTGTCTATTCGTCTGTTCAGTTTGATCATACCTATTTGACCCGCCGTCTGTCTGTCCGCCCTCCTGTCTGTTCATTGTCATCACATCTATCTGTCAGTCCGTCTGTCTGTTCATTGTCATCACATCTGTCTGTCCGCCCTCCTGTCTGTTCATTGTCATCACATCTGTCTGTCTGCCCTCCTGTCTGTTCATTGTCATCACATCTATCTGTCAGTCCGTCTGTTCGTTCTGATCGCATCTATCTGTCTGCCCGTCCGTTCATTCTGATCGCATCTGTCTGTCCGACCGTCTGTCTGTTCATTGTCATCACATCTGTCTGCCTACCATTTCATTCCGATCGCATCTGTGTATCCGACCGTCTGTTCATCCCGGTCGCATCTGTCTGCCCGTCCGTCTGTCTGTTCATTGTCATCACATCTATCTGTCAGTCCGTCTGTTCATTCTGATCACATCTGCGTGTCCAACGGACTGTCCGTCTGTTTATCTGATCATATCTTTCCGTCCGTTCATTCTGATCGCATCTGTCTGCCCGTCCGTTAGTCTGTCTTACAGACCCTGATACAAATATATATCAAATACAGCCCATGCAAGTCTATAATGTTTGGCAAGTCTAGATCACTGCAGTATCAGGAAGAGAGTCACTGGGCTCCTTTTTATTATATTTTTTATTAAGATAACTAAACAACTGTTTTTTTATGTACGATATGTTCATTTCAGAGACTAGATTTTAGTCTACCCGTCCGTCTGCCTGTTCATTGTCATCCCATCTATCTGTCTGCCCGTTTGTTCATTCTGATCGCATCTGCGTGTCCAACGGACTGTCCGTCTGTTTATCTGATCATATCTATCCGTCCGTCTGTTCATTCTGATCAAATCTATCCGTCCGTCCGTCTGTTCATTCTGATCAAATCTATCCGTCCGTCTGAAGATTCTGATGGCATCTGTATGTCTGTCTGTCTATCTTCGTCGGATCAGCCCAACATCTGTATATAACTTCACACGATAACACAGCTATCACTGTATGTGATATAAATGTTCTGGGTCGAGATTTACAACATGATATCGATTTATCCCCGTGTTTATGTGAAAACCCCATAAATCAATGAATTTAGGTAGTTTTAAATTGCCACGAAGTATGACTGGTTCAAGGAATTCAAGACTCTCTATCGGTGAGACTTATCAAGATGGCCGCCCCCACCGCTGTCGATGTATTGATGAACCATAAACTACTGAAGTATTAAACGGCTCTGCAAACAGTCTCCGACCAAGGTGCTCTCGAAGACCAAGAGATGTAGACAACTTTATATTGTGCTTCGTTTTCATTGTGATTTATGGAGTAGAAAGATATTGGTCACCAAGAGGTGAAAGGAGGCCTAACGTCGCCTTCAATATGTGTGTGCATGCGTAGCTGTGGCTGTCTGCTTGTACTGGTCCTGACAAATGCCGATTTTATAGTGCTAGCCCACTGACATACCATGCTGTCGTTTAATATGGGAACGTGGCTCAGCTACAGTATAGTGACTCCGAGCTGAACATTCTTAGTTTATTCCTCTAATATCCCGAGGGTAAACAGGGTTATACCTAGTACCGTCTTTCAGCATGACGCGGCCGGGGATCCAACCACCGACCTGCCGCTGAACGGGCAGACGCTCTATCCACTAAACCACGGAGGCGGTCACCGGAAGATGTTGGGAGGCCATTTAAAGAGATCAGACAAGGACTGATGACATTCTGAATAATTATTTATGGAGATCGATTCCGGTACAGGATAAGTGAATGAATGTTGGTTTTCTCCGCAGTCACAATTCACTAGCACGAAAGCCTTTAAATAATCGCGTCTGGGCCTGGCAAGCCAGTGACTAATAACATGAGCAAAGATCGAGGGCATCGGGGTACAAAGACACGCACAGCCACATTAATACATGCATAATTGTAGGATGATATAGAAAGTGTCTCTATATTGCGCTTCTTGCATGTTTTCGCAAAGGCTCTTAACTCCATTTTGTTGCATGTTTTCGCAAAGGCTCTTAACTCCATTTTGGTCACGAGAGCACCAGTAGCCCAGTAGACTAGGGTACCGTAATTCGCTATACAGAGTTGCATCCCTTGGGTCTGCGAGGAACTTGTGAACGTGGGTTTTGAATCCCAGACTCGCGTGGGTTTTGTTGTTTCCCAGTTTGTCGGTAACATACCCATGTTCGTGGGTTGAAAGCAGTAAACGTCTAATACCTGCATCCGACTTCAGGAATCCCTCCGCCGTGAAATAACTTAAATTCTTTGAGTCAGTGAGTAAATGTCATTTTACGCCGCAGTAAGCAATATCCCACCTATAACGCGACAGTTTCTAAATAATCGAGTCTAGGTCAGGGAAATGGTTGATAGCATGAACAAAGATGCGCTTTAGTAGCCTCTTACGACAAACATGGGGAAGTAGGGGCCGGGTTCCCACCGGTTCTTTGGAAATTGGGTTTTCCAGAAACGTTAAACAATACCCAAACTGAAGCCAGGACTGTTTGTTTATTTGTTTGTACGTTGTTAACGCCGCACTCAGCAATATTCCAGCTATATAACGCCGGTCTGTAAATAATCGAGTCTAGACCAGACAATCCAATGATTGACATGATGAGTAATTGGGATACGATGACATGCATCAACCAAGTCAGCGAGCCTGACCACCCGATCCCGCTAGTCGCCTCTTACGACAAGCATAGTCGCGTTTTACAGCAAGCATGGGTTGCTGAAGACCTATTCTACCCCGGATATTCATGAGTGAAGCCAGTATGTCTAGCAGAGAGAAGGATATCACTTTAATATGCTGCTAGAACACGGAGGAACCAATAACAAAAACGTAAAATGCAAAAACAAACTGGTTGCGTTTACATGAGAGACATCAACAACATCTAAGCAGGTAGACAGTACAAAATGTGTTTAGATCCTTGAAGAACTTAAACACGTTCTTTGCCCCTAAACGTGTTTAGAACTGTGCTTAAAATCTAAACACATGCATAATCTAAATCTAAACTTATTTATAATCTTAACGTTTAGAACAAGATCATGCTCAGCATACATATATATTCACGAGTGACACAAGGTTCAGTCAAGAAATGGGTTCGCGACCCATAGTTCAAGGCTGGGCGGTAATTGGTGAAAGCCTTCCGTCTCATATAAAGCTTTTACCAGACTAATGTTTCAGAGGTATGGTTCAGATTGAAGGTACACATCCCTTCCTCCGTGCACCTGCATCTGCATCTGATGCTAGATCCGGCGGGTTCCATGTTTGGGTCAGGGTACATATGAACAACTGGAGAAACCATAGAGTTAATATTTTCGACAGTTTATATTTTCAGAAATATATTCCGTGAATGAAATGTCTTGAAAGTCAATTTAAAACGATAGTTTACAGTTCCCCGCAGTGTCAGTTTGGAGAAGTACGAAACAGGCTGCTGAGTCAGTGAGGGGCGGTCGGGTAGCCTAGTGGTTAAAGCGTTCGTTCGTTCGTTACGCCGAAAACCCGGGTTCGATTCCCGACATGGGTACAATGTGTGAAGCCCATTTCTGGTGTCCCCCGCCGTGATATTGCTGGAATATTGCTAAAAGCGGCGTAAAATCAAACTCACTCACTATGCACAAACCAGTCATGATCTACATTTGAAAGCAAGCTTTTACAAACATACTGCAAATTACATTTTTTTCAATCAAAATACAAATTGAAACAAGACGATCTTTCTACCTATTTCTTTATGGACTGAAACTGACTCACTGAGTCAGTGAAACGTGCTTCATCAAAAGTAATTCGAAAGCATTAGAAATTCTTTTCTTTGCTAAAAACACTGCATTGGGCACCTGAATGATAGGGACGCCAGGTTGGAGCGCCAGGGGGACTCAGAAATATATAATCGAATTAAGGGCATTGTAATAATCAAAATTTATAATATGAGGCACACGTAGGCATATCGATGTCTTGTAGCAGAGTGAGTGCATTGTTTCTGATGCCATTCAACTCCCTGCAGCAATATGTCCACGGAGAACAGTGATGGGACTTCACAGATGCTACCCAGTGGGTTTGAACCCCCACCGTACACGCATATATCAGGGAAGTATATTAAACGGGGTTGTGGCAGTGATTGTTTCTTGATGTTAATCATTATAAACAGAGTTGTGTATTCCTGGTGGCAGGATGCTGGCGTCCCCTCGATTGAGGATGCATATACTCGTGGAAAGAAGTAAGGGAAAACTTTAAGGGAAGCAAGAGTTTGGCTTGGACTTCTTTTTAACCTGAAGATAACCACTTGTTGTCTTGTTTATTTCCGGTGGAAGGATACTGGCGTCCCCTCGATTGAGGATGCATATACTCATGGAAAGAAGCAAGGGAACAACTTTAGGGGAAGCAAGAGTTTGGTGTGGACTTCTTTTTAACCTGAAGATAACCTCTTGTTGTCTTGTTTATTTCCGGTGGAAGGATGCTGGCGTCCCCTCGATTGAGGATTCATATACGGCTTCTTTGTATCCTGAAGATAACCACTTGTTGTTTGTGTAGTGAACACGTCAGCTGCTACCATTGGATTGACAAATATCCGGGTTAACAGATCATATGTACTGATTTGTTAAACGTCCCCAACAGTAAACGCGTCCGGAAAAAGGGGTCTCTGCATTGAAGAGGTTCAACTCTATACAGTTGGAGAAACTCAGATAGGAGTCCATTGAAATAATGACCACAGACTGGCTACAATGATGCTGGGTCACGGCTTGCCCAGTCGTCTTAGGCGCCGTACTTCGCTGTGCAGAGTTGCGTCCCATGGGCACGCTAGAAACCTATGGTTGTGGGTACGAATTCCGAGACCTGCATTCCTCCCACATCAAGCTGACACGCCGTGATATAACTGGAATACTGTTCCAAGCTGCGGTAAACCCAACTCACTCGCTCGCTCACTCACTCACTCACTCACTCACCAACCCACTCACTCACTCACTCACTCACTCACTCACTCACTCACTCACTCACTCACTCACTGCATTAGTGTTAAACTTAACATTGATTGCGTGGAAGGTTTCTTCTCCCTGTGGGGATTCCGGGTTAGATTAGGTCTTCAGCAACCCATGCTTGCCGTAAAAGGCGATTATGCTGGTCGTAAAAGGCGACCAAGTGGATCGGGTGGTCAGACTCGCTGACTTGGCTGATTGCGCGTCATCGTACCCTGGCGGTGTGGACCTGTGCTGACAATATCAATCACTGGTCCAGACTCGATTATTTACAGATCGACGTCATATAGCTGGAAGACGTTAAACAACAAACAAACAACAGCATGTCTTCTTGTACTATCTCTGATTGTGAAAGAGAAAATATGGCGTGCTTTAAGGGTTATTTCAGAAGTTATATGATTATTTTACAGATACTTTCATCTGTAACTGATGGTTGTTGTTTTTTAAAAATCAGACAAGAACATGTTGGATTAAAATTTAATCCAAGACAAAAGGTTATTATTTAAAATATAGATCTACACAACAAAAAGAATTACATGGATTCCAAAACCATGTTTAATTTCAAGAGGTGGGGCAATCTAGACTTGAGTTGGACTCGTTTTTTTAAATTTATTCTCTTGGGTTTGGGAAACAGACTACAAACATGCAACCGCATTCGGAAAAATAGAATCTACTCGTGTTAAGCCTTCAAATGTAACCGCCAGGGGTATTGTGCAGTTTTATAAGACAACCAAGCACTTTATCTAAAATACAGCCACATTTGCCTGAAGGTGAAAATACTCATTTTAAACATTTATCTCAAAGAACCTTTTAAATATGCAACAATTACGAATGAGATCTGACAACGTGGGCTATCAAACCCTTGCTTCAAAGACAACGTTAACGGACTTCTTATTTCCAATTCTGTTTTATGTTTTTATTTGACACATTACGTTTGATGGCACGCTTAAGCATTAAGTCTGCGACTGATTTTTATTTGGCTTTTGATGATGGCCCATTTGGATCAATGCGCATTGTGACCATCGCGCACTTCAGACTTGAGAATTGATCCCTAGTGGCATATCTCCTTATAACGACCCTTATCTGCAGTCTCTACACGCCCCTTAGGGATTGAAGCATCTTGGGAAGTGTCCGTGATATTTAATTTAATGTTTTAGGCATGGTCGCAAGATGTCCGTTAAATGTGATACGCTTTTTTTTGTCAATCTGGGGCACGGGTGGTCGTGTCGTCTGAGGCGCCTAAATTCGCTGTACAGAGTTGCGTCCCTTGAACCTGCACAGAAATTATTCAATGACCTGTCATTTTTCTGACAATGTGCAGAGCTGCTTCCCTTTGTCGTGCCAGAATACGTGTGATCCAATCTTAGTTCGTCAGCATTTATCCATGGTCGTGCGTTTCCCCAATGTGGTAAGCGTCAAGGACCTGCATCGCTTTGGGCTTTCCTCCAACATTAAGCTGCAACGCCATGATACTTATGAAATATTGTTAACCAAACTCACTTACTCACATCCTGTTTGAGGATTCCGGGCCGGAATAGATGCCTCGAATTCGGTTTACTCTCACTTTGCCAGCAGGCTGGGGACATTAACTTGTACGGTCCAGTGACTTGCCAGCAAAAGCCTGTTCTGATTATCTGAGCTCCTTCAGACTTAGCTGTGACCCACTGTGAGCCAAACTGAACTAGTGAAGTCATCTTGAATGAATGAACATTGTCTATGAGAAGTCCCAGACGAATGAAGCAGTACGTGATAGAGGGTATAACAGCAAAACTATGGGGGTGTATGTGTTACAACCATCAAGCCAGACAGTAAATCAGCCATCAAGGACCATATCAGCAACTGACCCAATCACAACATCAACTGGGACAACGTCCAAATCCTCCCCAACAACCTCAATGACTTCACTAAAAGAAAACTAACAGAAGCAGTCCACAGTCGCCGCCACAAGCCATCAATCAACAGAGATCAAGGCTATTTCGACCCATGCGCCTACTCATTAAGCAATAATCACCCCATCTATGTACACTTAATCATGTCTTATTTGCTTCCTGTTTTATTGGCTTCAAGCGTTCTCTGCCAATCACGTTGTTACAGTACTATCCTTCTGTTGTTATTATTCAATCTATTCATGGTAATCTCACCCATGTATCAATAGTTGTTGCTGTTAATCCTCCACCTACTATATATATCGTCACTGTCACTGGTTTGCCTCGTCCAGACTTTATATTTACAGGCCGCCGTCATATGGATTAGATAGTGCTGATAGCGGCGTTAAACAACCTTCGCTCACACACCTAAAGTGCCGGGCAAGAGATAAATTAGTATACTCAGTTGAATTCTAGAAACTACATGAAAACGTTGCGAGGCTGAAACACTGCAAACTGAAGGTCTATAGTGTTGCGCATCTGAGCTGTGCCAGTGTCTCACTGTGCGGTGGTTCGAATCCCAACCCGATTATGATCCCTGGTGTGTCTGTACCATGTCCCTTCATAGTTGTGAGTTGTGGTGAACGTCAAGATTAACCTGCATCGTAAGCCGCTGAAATACTGTTCAAAGAGGCGTTAAACCAAATCACTCACTCTTTCATGAACCAATTGCCCAAAAAATACTCTCCAAAAACAAAATGGAATATCCTTTGTTTTCTGTCGGAAAAAACCCGGACACAAATCAAGTGATAAAAAACTAAATCTGCCGAAGGACCTAGCGGAAAGAGTATTGTGAGCCTGCCCTTGGCAAGTATGATCAAAATAGCCCTGCCCTTGGCAAGTATGATCAAAATGGAGCCGAAATGGATGATCCACCTTTAGTTCCCCGTTCGAAAAAAAGGAAGCTTCGGCTTTGCGGTACATGTGTACCTCTTGATTAGCACTGAAAGCCTATCTAAACTTTGGCTCCTCTCTAACACGTACTCCAAGATTTTTGAGTATAAAAAATCGTCTGGTGTTTAACCAAGATTCTCCGCGAAGCACACTGCGACCTTGAAGCAGACGATATCCGGGCTTTGGACTGAGAAAGAGCTGTCGCTGTATTGTGGTTGAGTTGTGATAGCTGTACATCACATCATAAATGCGGATAAGAAAATAGGATCATGGATCGTGTAATGGATGACGTTTTTTTATGAACAGTATTTCAGTTTGTTGTTCCTGGCTGGGAGGAAAACGCAGTGACGAAGGATGGAGGCATTTACTACTTTTTGAGTGAGTAAGTGAATGTTGTTTCAGGCTACAGTCAGCAGTACTCGAATCAAGTCTTAGCCAGACGAACAAATGGTCAACGGCATGAGCCTCGATCCACGCCATCGGGGCACGGTGACACACAACCAGGTTCCACATTGTAACCAACCGATTCTCAAGTCGACACTTGCAACAAGCATCAATATTTGGGACCTATTCTTGCGGGAAATATCCAAGAGGTCACACTTTGGGGAATCCCATTCTCAGGTACGTGCTGACAAACCACGTACAGTCAAACACCGTTGTGTCGAAGTCGAAGGGACCTACGTAAATACTTCGAGTTATCCGAGGCTCGACACAACCGAAAACGATAAATAAGAAAGATATGCAGAGAGAAACCAATTATTATAGATATTATATGGTCTCTGCCCAAACAAAATCAAGTGGCCCGAGGTCACGTCCAGCCTCCTGTCAAGGTAGCAACACCTTTTATCAACGAGGTATGAGATGAAGGGTCTCCCACGACGACGTCGCTGGAAGCTTCATCGAACTCCCTCCCCTGCTATTACCGGCTCTCTTGGATGGCAGTAGCATGCCAAGGTTCTGGCACATGGCAGTCGTTCTTTACCGTTAGTCTGCTTGATTAATTGGTCCCGCAATCTGGCACGGCGAGAGGTTTCCCCAACCGCCAGGTAGTAATTGCGTGGCATGTTTAGACGATGGAAGAAAACTAATCCCCACTGACTCGACAGATTGTAAATGATACAAACAAGCTCGGTGGATCAAAAGTATAAACGCAGCAGTTTCTACGACAATGAAACAGTTTTTAAAACGCTGACTTGCGGCTGACGTTAACGTCTGCACATACGGTTTAATTGGCCGAAAACGTGGTCTGTCTTAAATAGAAGCACGTGCAGGTAACCGATTTTCACGTAGATGACCTTGGATACTTTCGGAAATGCGGACTTTTGACTGGTAACAGTAGGGTATTATCGAGAGGTCGTACATGTTTGTTGTTTATGCCACGTTGTGTAAGATGTGACGTGACAACGTGTCCAGTTCGAGGCAATGCGCTAGTGTTCATGAATAGACCGCACTTTTTAAATATCACGAACTTAAGAAACTTAACTGTTGTCAATATTGTGGAATGACGGGTCACTTGTACTTGTAGCTGTGCTATATATTTTCATGAAGTGGCATTCGGAAACTTAGTTTGGATTGTTTCTGTTTTTCTCTTACTAAAGTCAGGACCGCATTATCAAGGGATATATATCAATGGAATAATTTAATCGTACATATTTTGAGAATAGAACCCGAACTACATGTATAATGAGCGACTACCTGTCCTACTGCGCTATTGCAATGCTGTTTGTTGTGTAATGCCTCTCTCGAAAATATATACTGACAATCGAGTGACTGGCTTCATAAGTATCGATCCACGCACTTGGGAAACGATGACGTGCATCACCCAAGTCGCCGAGTCCGACCACCCGATCCATGAAGTCCCACCTTACGACAAACGAAGGTACCCGGGGTACAGGCTAAGCCCTGTGTGGAATAGAAGGACTATCGGGCCCAAGGTGTTTTTCACAGACCGCTCGAAGCGCTATGACTGTAGGCAGTCGATTGTAGCGCTATGACTGTAGGCAGTCGATTGTAGCGCTATGGCATTGACAGCCTATATAGTTTAGCATACGATTACGGTGGTCGACTTTAGTCACCACTTTGGCTTTGTCAGCACATCGTTTAACATAAAATTACAGTAATGGTGAGATCATTGTTTATCAAAGGATTACGGTAGTCGAACGTAGCGCGGTATAAGTCCCATAGTCTAACAGAGAATTTGATGCAAGCGCTAAAGATCGCTTCAATCGACAGACCGCCCGATAGGGTTAAGATCACCTTGGGAAGGAAGGAGGTTATTTGAAGATGTCCAGTGTTACTTAAAGGGCTTAGATTCGTTCTTCGCGCCAAAATATCACTGAAGTGTGAACAGGATCAAAATAGCTGAAAGTATATTATCTGAAAATAATATTTTATTTTTAAGAGGATGATATATGAGCATGGTTTTACGCCGCTTTTATCAATATTCAAGCAGCCTCAGGGCGGGGGACACCAGGAAAGGGCTTCATGCAATCAGGCACTTTATATGTTACAGTCATTGTGTAAAATGTGATTCACTTAGGCAGTTTACAAAATGCCTAATTATTTCATGCATGACTGAATATGTAATGACTGAAATATTAAGGCGATTTGTAAATTGCCTTAGTAAACATTGCAGTCATTTTACACGTTGACTGTAACATGTATAATTCTTATGTAGAGTCCCTGACACACTGTACCCATATGGGGAGTCGAACCCGGGCCTTCTGCGCGACAAGGGAACGCATTATCCACGAGTCCACCCAAACGTCCTATTTCCGCTAGGATTACTCCGAATACGATGAATTAACGATGTCCTTGGTGAAACTGAAGGTCCCAATGAAAGAACGCAGTTTTCTCCGACACTGACCGAGGAGGGTCGCTAGTGTAGCGACCATTACTCACCGCCTCACCAACTGTACACGTGTCCTGAAACAAACTGTACGTCGTTTTGCATGTCCTTTCCGCCATTATTAATGATTTTGGAGATTGGGTAAATATATATATCTGTTCATCAAACCACGCAAAAGCTGCTGAAGTCATCAGCTTCTAGGATCGCGTTGAGACCTCGACCAGCAGGGGTACTATAGCGTTAATAGTTGGGCGGTCAAGAGGAAACGCATTTAATTTTACTTCTGACCTGGTATACAACTGGTAGGACACTTAATCCTCAAGACTAGATGCAGTCAGCTGTTACAAACACGTATACGGTCTATATGACTGATGCTCTACAAGCCATCTCGAGGGATAGTCACGTTGTTTCCGCTGTGAGGGAGTTTTCGCCCAAACAGGAGCAACAAGCCGGTATGAAGATTAACGCCGTCATCTCAAAGGTCAAGGTCAAGGTCAAGGCTATTATGTCAGTCACGGCTGTTCGGGAATGTATAAGTTTTTAGGTCTATGAGACTGTAAGGAGACTATACAGTTTAAACACTAGAACGTTCCACAGCTTATACTCATATAGACATGCCGGGGATGAGGCGAAGAGAGAGAACGTGAGTCAGTGAATATGTGTTGAAGGTGGCTTGAAGTTGGGCCAGTTGGCACTCCCAGACAGGTTTAGGGACCGGGTGGGTCAGAGGCAATCAGGGGGGTGGGGATGGTGGTGGTGGTTATAAATAATAATACACATCTTTGAGGAGGATCATGGGACAATTGGACAGTTTTCAGTAAAATGTAAAGTGTTTTTGCATTTATAATATAATATAAAGTGCTTTTTCGCATGTTGTGTTTTCAGGGAAGGTCGTGAAAAATTGTACAAGGTCATCAGAAAATATGACAAGGATTTTAAGGGTCATTTCAGGACATCAAAACACACACACACACACACACACACACACACACACACACACACACACACACACACACACACACACACACACACACACACACACACACTTAATAAATGACCGGTGTCTTAATTCAAGTAATTAAAACCCCACTTTCATTGTCTCAAACTTTTTTATGTACTGTAAAATCTCGGGATATGGAAATTTTACGGTTAAAGAATCACAGCTGCATTGTAATATATTTTTCATATTATTAGACTTTCTCTCAAACAATCGCCCGGAAAGCGGGGTTTACGGGAATAACAGGGTTTCACTATATGTGGATGTCGGTTATTACCCAGACAGACACAGTGAGTAATTTAGTTGTTTTTAACGCCGTTCTGAACACTGTTTCAGTTATATCACGGCGTGCCACGCTGATGTGGGAGGAAAGCCAGAAATGATGCAGGTCTTAGACGTTTACCACATTGGTGAAACCAGAGACCATATACCGATATGGTCGGTATATGGTCTCTGGTAAAACCCACGAGCACGGGTATGGTACTGACAAACAAGGACATATAATCAGGTCGAATCTGGGATTTGAACCCATGTCCACAGAATCCTGCCGTGTCTAAGGGGCTCAACTCTGGACAACGATGTGTGGCGCCTCTGATGACAAGGCCACCCGTACGCACGATACAGTGGACCCGTGAAGATCCGGTAGAGAATAGGTCTTCAGCAACCCATGCTTGTCGTAAAAGGCGACTAACGGAATCTGGTGGACAGGCTCGCTGACTTGGTTGATGCATGTCATCGTATCCCAATTGCGTGGACCGATGCTCATGATGTCAATCACTATATTTTCTGGGCCAGACTCGATTATTTACACACCGCCGTCACTGCTGACTGCGGCGTTAAACAACCTCACAAACTTATAAACGAATCACGAAACATTGACACAGTCTCACTTTTACACAGGAAACTAATTACAAAGTACCTCTCTCCCTTTAACGGTAGCCATCGAACGTTCAATCAACACTCTGCTTTTTCTATTTAAAAACCGAGTCGTACGTTATTGTGTAATTTTAAGCGTTTTCAACCCACAAGTCCTTGTTGTGTGACATACGTTCAGTCAAGATAGTGTAGTGATTGCAATAACACTGGTGTCGTTGGAATTCCGTTGTGACCTAATCAAGTCACGTGTTACTTTAGGTGTTCCAGCCTTCGGAATAGGTCTTCCTCAACCCATGCTTGCCGTAAAAGGCGACTATGCTTGTCGCAAGAGGTGACTAACGGGATCGGGTGTTCAGGCTCGCTGACTTGGTTTGATGCATGTCATCCTATCCCAATTGCATGGATCGATGCTCTTGATGTCAATCACTGGATTGTCTGGTCCAGACTCGATTATTTACAGACTGCCGTCATATAGCTCGAATATTGCTGAGTGTGGCGTTAAAGAACAAACAAACAAACTTTGGGAACACAGGCCGTGATATTGCAGGAATATTGCTAAAAGCTGCGTTTAACCAAAGAGACTACACACACAGACTATATAGACTCCCTCCCAACTCACTCACTCACTCAACCCCTTGTAAGACTATGAACTCATCCAGTACACAGACAGAAAAACTGTGTTGGTTTGAAGTCGCCTCCAGTTTAATTTGATTTGATATATTTTAATTTAACACGGCTTCGTCTCCGTTTGTTATATCCTTATCTGTGTGGGCGTGCGCCTACCAGTGACCCGAAATACAGGTAAGTGAGAAGTGGTTTCACACAGACATACGTTATTTCCAGAATGCATTGAAATCTGTGTTGAAGAGAGATAATACAACAAAAAGATGTTAAAATGGGTAAACAAAGAGAAGGGAACATACCCTTCGAGATTCAACCAGATTAGGTAGAGCGAGTTGCTTCAGGGAGATATCGTATGCGAACGCAAACAATTATTTTCGTAAGAAAAGTTTTTAATGGCCATCCTTAAATAGCGTCTTCCTTTGATGACGTACCGTTATAGCGCAGTGGAGAACACTTTGGTAGCGCCAACAGCTAACTGTTGCGAGCGGGTATGAGCCTAGGGGCCAGATGTTTCTAGAATAAACATTGCGCAAGAATAGAGAAGTCAGCGTCTGACAAAGAGAGCTCAAGATACCAACGTAACTATTATGTGCCGCCAGAACTCGAAATTCTGTGACCTCCGAAAACGAAAAAATCGAGCAATCTGTAGTTCGAGGTAAGAGGAGTATCAACATCCGACTACAGTGACAATGGGACTCTCAGTGGAGTGAGTGAGTGAGTGAGTGAGTATGGTTTTACGCCGCTTTTAGCAATATTCCAGCAATATCACGGCGGGGGACACCAGAAATGGGCTTCACACCTTGTACCCATGTCGGGAATCGAACCCGGGTCTTCGGCGTGACGAGCGAACGCTTTAACCACTAGGCTACCCGACCGCCCCGACTCTCAGTGGACCGTAAACTACATTGTCTATAACGGTTTAACTTATCTGCGGTTCTAGACAAGAGGAGTATCAACTTCCGACTACAGTGACAATGGGACTCTCAGGGACCGTAATCTACATTGTCTATAACGATTTAACTAATCTGTGGTTCGAGACAAGAGGAGTATCAACATCCGACTACAGTGACAATGAGACTTTCAGTCGACCGGGGGGCACGGGTGGCCCAGTCGTCTAAGGCGCCGCGATTCGCTATGCAGAATTGCGTCCCTTGGGCACGCCAGAAACCTATGATTGTGGGTTCGAATCCCGGTTCGCCCCGATTATGTTTCTAGGTTAGTCAGCACCATACCCGTGCTCGTGGGTTTCACCAAAGTGGTAAACGTCCGAGACCTGCATCACTTCGAGCTTTCCTCCCACATTAAGATGACACGCCGCGATATAACTTGAATATTGTTAAAAGCGGCGTTAAACCCAACTCACTCACTCACTCACTCAGTCGACCGTAAACTACATTGTCTATAACGATTTAACTAATCTGTGTTTCGAGACAAGAGTAGTATCAACATCCAACTACAGTGACAATCGGACGCTCAGCGGACCGTAAACTACATTGTCTATAACGAATTAACTAATCTGTGGTTCGAGACAAGAGGAGTATCAACTTCCGACTACAGTGACAATGGGACTCTCAGGGACCGTAAACTACATTGTCTATAACGATTTAACTAATCTGTGGTTCGAGACAAGAGGAGTATCAACATCCGACTACAGTGACAATGGGACTCTCAGGGACCGTAAACTACATTGTCTATAACGATTTAACTAATCTGTGGTTCGAGACAAGAGGAGTATCAACATCCGACTACAGTGACAATGGGACTCTCAGGGACCGTAAACTACATTGTCTATAACGAATTAACTAATCTGTGGTTCGAGACAAGAGGAGTATCAACTTCCGACTACAGTGACAATGGGACTCTCAGGGACCGTAAACTACATTGTCTATAACGATTTAACTAATCTGTGGTTCGAGACAAGAGGAGTATCAACATCCGACTACAGTGACAATGGGACTCTCAGGGACCGTAAACTACATTGTCTATAACGATTTAACTAATCTGTGGTTCGAGACAAGAGGAGTATCAACATCCGACTACAGTGACAATGGGACTCTCAGGGACCGTAAACTACATTGTCTATAACGATTTAACTAATCTGTGGTTCGAGACAAGAGGAGTATCAACTTCCGACTACAGTGACAATGGGACTCTCAGTGGACCGTAAACTACATTGTCTATAACGATTTAACTAATCTGTTGTTCGTGACAAGAGGAGTATCAACATCCGACTACAGTGACAATTTGACTCTCCCTGAACAATAAACTACATTGTCTTTTGGAGTAGCGATTTAAGAGGCGACTATGCTTGTCGTAAGAGGCGACTAAAGGGATCGGGTGGTCAGGCTCGCTGATGTGGTTGATGCAAGTCATCGTATCCCAATTGCGTGGATCGATGCTCATGATGTCAATCACTTGATTGTCAGGCCCAGACTCGATTACTTGCAGACCGCCGTCATATAGCTGGAATTTTGCTGAGTTCGGCGTTAAACAACATCTTAGAATCAGTCCCACTAGAGAATGAATAGGTCTACTGCTTGCGACATTTTAAAGGTTTAGTAAAACATCCCTTTTAAACAAGAAATATAGTACATTTTTAATCCAGGAAATATCCTTATGATATGGTTGTAAATAAGTGAATTGTTTCGAAAAATAACTAAAAGAAAAGCTACAGACACTTTTATTTGATTTAATTGATTACTCATGAAAGTTACATAAAGACACGTTTCTATCAATCTCATTAGAATAAGATCTTAGTTCTCGCTGCCGCCAAACAAAGATCTGAGGACATCCCATTACGGGTCACGTCAGACCGACCTTGCGCGAACTTTGACCGACCAATGGAATGACCAATCAGAAGGCAGCTTTCTCGCGCTTTCCGGCAATAATTTCAAATTGGCGACTATGCTTCGAAACATATTTTGACAAATTCTCGATTACGAATTTGAAACCTGAACAAAAGAATATCCTGGAATGGTTAATAGATGGAACAAATTGTATTGATTTAGTCGTTAAACCCGTTACTATCGTTCGGAATACCCCATGTTAAAGTTTTCGAGGTTGCATGATTTGAAATCACATTCCGACTGTCACTTTCTTAATCGGGTAAGCGATCGACGCTCTGATTGGTCGGATGAAAGGTCGTTCTGACGTGACCCCTAATGGGATGTCTTCAGATCTTTGTTTAGCAGTAGCGAGAACTAAGGTCTGATTTTAATGAGATTGCGTTTCTATTAACTTATTGAAGGTCGACCAAATTAGAGTTATCTCCCTTGGTCGAGTACGCGTCCTTCAAACTGGACTCGAGTCCCACTAAACTCGGCCCGTGCCCGAGTACTCTTAGCCCTAACCAGTGTTGAACTAATGTACGTTTATGCTCACCCACTGTGATACAAAGCCCACTACATGCAATGTCTCTGATGAGTACCACATTTAGCACTCTCCTCCACCCATTACCAACATCAGCAACTGTTTAGGACGTTGTCCGAAGAGCGGAGTGATGCGACCAGGCTGCCGACCGCTTTAAAGGCTGTACGGAAGCTACACGCACGGGTAAAGTTTAATAAGGTGTGACCAGAGTAACTGTTGGTAAAAGGTTTGGCAGTGATGGCGAAGTTACTGCTCGACATGATGCCGACTTTTCGTAGCTCTTACTGTGTTAGTGTGACCTCTAGGAGAAGGTTCGAGGGATGTACTTGAACAACAAGCCTGGTTCCCTGGGTATGCTGCGCTGCGCTGAAAGAGGAGCCAACGATAATGCCACCGCTGGGTTTAAGGAAGGACTGTTGTTTCATTGCAAGTACACCATTAACCGTTGAACGGGATTTTTCATGGCTTGATTATTGGTAGTTTTACGAGCGTTCTACCTTCATCACGAAATCGTACCAAAATTGCTTCTATTTTCGCCTTAGTTAATGTTATGTTATGGGAAGACGTTAGGTAATACAGATAGTAATGATTAAAGCTGTGTTTTGGAAACTGGCCAATCCAGTTAATTGTTTTATGTGCCTCAGGATTTATCCATGTCTTATTTCACAACTGAGTGAAGGGATGAATTTGATTATCAAAATATGCGATATTCCTTACCGCTGTCATAATATATAGATGGGTTGCGTATCTGAGAAGTGAGTGAGTGTGTATGGTTTTACTCCGCCTTCAGCAACATCACGGCGGGGGACTCCAGGGATGGTCTTCAACATTGTACCCATGTGGGGAATCAAACTTGGGTCTTCGGCGTGACGAGCGAACGCTTTAACCACCAGGCTACCCTACCAGGTATCTGAGTTCCTATAGCTGCGTATCGCGTTAAAAAAAAAAGAAACAAACAAACAAACTTTTTGCGACCCTTACCTACTATTATATAAAAGGACACTGACTTCAGAGATTATTTTGACATTTTCTGAAAGTATTATGACGCGGTTGTGGCACTTGTGGCAACAAATGACGTCATAATCAAAGGGAGATAATCCTTATTGTTAATTCGTTATCCTATCGAAAAGTATTGATAAAATGAATTCATAAAGACTTACCTATCCCATGGGGTTTAACGTTCTTTCAAATCCATGTACATTAATATGTATCTGTATGTATTTTAAGCTTCACATCTCGTAAATTGAGAACTGTTGTCGTCAGAAGGTAGTAAATATAAATACGAAGTACATTTAGATAGGGAATATAAATAGGTATAGAAAGTTGTTTATATCAGTGTGTAATGGTAGATAATCAACAGGTAGATACAGAGGCAGGAGAAGATAAGGTAATAGTCCGAATGACCTCAAAGAACAACAAATGGACGCGGGACAATGTGTCCCCGAGACGTGATGTGGAAATCGCCTGCCTGGCTAATGACATGGTATACCGGGATTAAGGAATTTTAGGAGAGATGTTCAGGCCAATGCATTAAAAGGCTGACAGAGACAAGAATATATTCGTGATTTATTACCATCACGCTCTCCTCACACCGAAGCTTCTAAAGCCAACGGGTTTTTTGTTTGTTTTTTGCATTCCAACAGAAGCATTGCCAACACTAAGTCTGCTCGTGATTAAACCAGTCTGTTACATTAAGGGTTTTTTTTAGAGTTAAACAAAAACTACAGTAAATTAAATATTAAAGTCAAGTTTATCAGGAACAAAATAGCATCTGAATCTTGCCGACTCCTGTAAAAAGCTTCTATAACAGGAACACCTCTTTGAATACATCTGTGGGCGAGCCTGGGTACATGAGCACCATTTAAGAGCAAACAGTTCCTTTCTGAGGTCATCACGCAAGGTCTTGGAGTCTGTCTGTCGAAGGTTCTAGTAGAGAAAGCCCTGCATCTATTCTTACCCGCTGAACTCACTGGATAGCAGAGAATAATGTACAAAGCCAGTGTCTGCAGTCTCAGGTTAAAATCCTCACTGTTGTCGCTTGTTAGAAGGCATTTATGGACTGTTGATTGTTTATGAGTAAACAGACGCTTCACGTTGATTGCCAGAAGAATGCGATGTTGCAAGATGCGTGGTAGGCGATTTGGCAGTTTGGGCTCCGGAATGTGTATATGTATAGATCTATAATTACGCTTTAACTATGCTCGAACATGCAACAAATTAGTATTTCAAAAATGGGTTCGTTTCCATGGGTTACAAGATGATCATATTTCCAGAGTGTTTTCTTTTCATGTTATTATCCGTATTCTGCAAAACACACTACTCAAAAAACGTTAGGGACCACCCGATGCTCTCATATTACTATAGTGAATTATGCCATAACAGATTAACTATAGTAATATGAAAGAATCGGGTTGTCCTTAACTTTTTAGTAGTATAATTTAAAATGAGTGAGAGAGTGAGTGAGTATGGTTTTCACCCTGCTTTTAGCAATATCCAAGCAATATCACTTTTAGCAATATTCCAGCAATATCACGGCGGGGAACACCAGAAATGGGCTTCACACATTGTACCCATGACGGGAATCGAACCCGGGTCCTCGGCGTGACGAGCGAACGCTTTAACCTCTAGGCTACCCGACCGCCCCTAATTTAAAATGAAACTCTACTGATTGTCAAAGAAATCATTACAAAATAGTCTAGCGGTTTAATCATGTTTAAACTATTATGGACGTACAAGCAAAGGGTTCCAGTCCACGGAACGTTTTGATTGTTCTTTCCTTCACTGTAAATACGATCGTAAAATATTTCTTAAACTTCGGTGTTCATTGTTCCGTGTTGTCGGCTCATTTACCGCCCATGTTGAAATGTCAAAAATGTAATTTCAATTTCATCTGATTTCATAAGTGGTTTCAAGAAACGTGTATCATGTGGAACAGAGCTGGCTAGAGCTGGCTAGAGCTGGCTAGACTTGTTTTGATTCTAATCTAGATTGGTTTCGTTTTTATAAAATACATGTATTCCACCTAGGCCTTACAGTCATGGCGCAAGACCGCTGTCTGGTCCAAAATCGATTATTTACAGGCCGTCGTATATGTAGCCGGGGTATTGCTAACTGTAGCGTAAAACAAGACTCAGTCGTCAATTCTTGCATATTCTGGTTCTCGCGTTGTTTAGCGTCAGTTGAAATATTACTACCATTAATACAAACCTATTTTCACACAGACCAATTTCGCAGGCAAAAAATATCCAAACGTATCATTATTCTTAAACCAGGAATCTTCTTGAAGCTTTATCTTAATTGGAAGACGAACACGAAGGTGTCAGAGTACAGGTTGAAAAGAAATGGTCTCGTTAATACTGATTGCACAGTAACGGTGTTGGGAGTTAAGCTTCTGGGAATATGATTTAACGCAACATTGTTATAGAACCTCCTTCTGAACACAAAACGATTGGGGCTGTGTTCCTAGATATTTACGACGCTATTAGTGTTGTTTATGCATCTACGTAACTGACATGCATTTGTACATGCACAATCTGGGGCATGTTAGTCCCTGGTACCTGTGAGCGATAGATACTGACAATGTTTTTGCACGTCTTATGTCATGCTCTTCATATTGCCTCACTTGGGTGAGTGTTTGTTTGCACTCAGCTATATTCCAGTCTGGAAGAGACAATCCAGTGATTGATATCATGATACGATGACGTGTATCAGCGAGCCTGACCACCTGATCCTGTTAGTCGCCTCTTACGACAACCATAGTCGCCTTTTACGGCAAGTATGGGTTGCTGAAGACCTATTTTAACCCGGATCTTCACGAGTTGGAGTGAGTGAGTTGTGTTCAACGTCGCTTTGAGCAGTGTTTCAGTTATATCACGGCGTGTCAGCTTAATGTGGGAGGAAAACCCGAAGTTTTGTTAACCACATTGGTGAACACCACGAGCACGGGTATGGTGTAAACACACCAGTTAACAAAATCAGGGGAAATCTGGGATTCGATCATAAGTTTCCCGCACGTCCAATGACGCAACTCTGCAAAGCGAATTGCGGCGCCCTAGACGACCGCTCCACTGCTGCCTCCTTGACCAAAATGAACTGAAGAACATGTGCTATAAAATATCACCAAACCGGCCAAGTCGAAGACCTGCACGACATCACCTCTATAGCACAGGCCGCTTACGTGGTCCAGTAGATAGTAGAGCGTCTGTCCGGAAAGCGGAAGATCCGGTGTTCGATCGCCTGGCTGCGTCATACCAAAAGACATCACAAAACGTACATGTCAGTACCCTGCCTGGCGCTCGGCACGCATATTCATATTAATACGTGCGTATTTCAATGCTTTCACAAATCATTTATGAAAGTCATTACATCATCTCTAACGTGTGTTTTTTAGGGAGACGTACATAACGCCTTAACACTGCACACATACTGTTGAAACCTGAAGTCGGGATTGTATTTCAAATGACAATTTTGAGTATCAGAAGACACACGACGAAGCTGTGTTAGTGACGGATATTAAACACGATGCTATATTAATAGTGAGTGGTTGAATGAGTATGGTTTTACGCCGCTTTTAGCAATATTCCAGCAATATCATGGGCTTCTCACATTGTACCCATGTCGGGAATCGAACCAGGGTCTTTGGCGTGACGAGCGAACGCTTTAACCACTGGGCTACCCGACCGCCCCTGCTATATTAATAAAGTACGGACACACTGACTATGGCCGCTCAACAAAGCGACCATGGAGCACTACATCTTTAATGTTAAAGTATAGCTGCGACAGCCGTAGCCCGACACGACGGCTGGAAAAAAACAGAGCTTGCGATCATGGTGACCTGCTTTGGTGAAACACATAATTGCCAGGGCGTCGTGATGAGGAAGTTTCCCCAATTATAATGTTCGTTTTTTAGTCATAACCTCAATTCACGCGATAGGTTTTGACTTGTCAAACCCTGCACTACATTGTTGAACAAGTGGACTAGCGGACAACGGTCAAGTGGACTACACATTCAGACTGTTGATGTGTCTGTACCTACTTGAAGTGAGTGGTTGGTTGGTTGGTTGGTTGTTTAACGCCGCACTCAGCAATATTCCATCTATATGACGGCGGTCTGTAAATAATCGAGTCTGGACCAGACAATCCAGTGATTAATATCATGAGCATCGATCCACGCAATTGGGATCGATGACATGCATGAACCAAGTCAGCCAGCCTGACCACCCGATCCTGTTAGTCGCCTTTTACGACAAGCATGGGTTGCTGAAGACCTATTCTACCCCGGAATCTTCTGAGTGGATTTTGCCTTGTACTGTAGCTATGTGACGGCTCCATCAAACAGGACCTGAGGCATAAAACTAGTGGTCGACAGTGTGAGCACCAGGTATAATAACAATAACATCACAAAAATTGGGATAGTCATTATTCCATTCTCTCTGCAGACATTGTGACCATTCAATACCCACTAAGTCACTATCAGCAGGATAATGGGGCCTCAGAGACCACACAGTTGATACAGTTATAATCCTGTGCCATGACTGGAATTTAAATATATATATATTTATTTCCAAAAGATTTTTTTTACTAAAAGCCTAGGTAAGTCTAGATCAAACTGAACAAAGTCTAGTTTCTTTGATTCAACATAAAACAGCTGTGGATCAGAGGCACTTCTGAAAAAAATAAATTACACTAAGCGTTAGTCTACTAACAATCCTTCACAATGTCTTCTAAAGATTCTCAAACGTGTCATTATCAGTAAGCAAACACTCAGCTTTGACCGGTCAGTCGTGTGTCAGTGAACTCCAGTGGTGTGATGCTCACACTATCGACCACTGTTTTTCCTAGAATGTAACAAAAGCTGACTAAAACGAGGACAGTTTGATCACAATGGCTTCATAACATACTTAAACCTGTGACCACCGTAAAGACCAACTCTCAGCTATGAGTGAGTGAGTGAGTGAGTGAGTTGGGTTTAATGCTGCTTTTAACAGTATTCCAGTTATATCACGGCATGTCAGTTTAATGTGGGAGGAAAGCCCGAAGTGATGCAGGTCTAAGACGTTTACCACTTTGTTGAAACCCACGAGCACGGGTATGGTGCTGACAAACCTAGAAACATAATTTGGGCGAACCAGGATTCAAACCCACAATCATAGGTTTCTGGCGTGCCCAAGGGACGCAACTCCGCACAGCGAATCGCGGCGCCTTAGACGACTGGGCCACCCGTACCCCCCTCTCAGCTATGACCTGACATATACTTGTGCCATTGTTGCTCACACTGTCAACCACCAGTTTGTACAATCCAGGCAGCATCAACCCACAGATCTCCATGACAGCTGTGTAACACTCAATAAGTGAGTGAGTGAGTATGGTTTTACGCCGCTTTTAGCAGTATTCCAGCAATATCACGGCGGGGGACACCGGAAAATGGGCTTCACACATTGTACCAATGTGGGGAATCGAACCCGGGTCTTCGGCGTGACGAGCAAACGCTTCAACCACCAGGCTACCCCACCGCCCCTAACACTCAATGAAGTGAAACTCACAACACAACAATGTATATCATATCCTTTTTATTCAAAGTGGAATTCAATATATTACACCATTTTCAACATCCAATATAGGCTCCCTCAACGTAGCATTATATCAACAAGCAATGGATCTCATTCATACATGAAAATATTTGCAGTATGCAATGACACTCACAATCTCACAGAATCCCCAGGGCACCTGGACTCACCCAGGACAGGGTCCCATTCGCAACCAAAATCACAGTAGAAACAAGGAATTGCATGAAACAGAAATATACATACCTGGAATGCTACACAGTAATCTACAGAAACTGAGATAAAAAATGACAAAAAAAAACTAATTAAATAACCCATCAAATTACTAAAAGAGAAGAGCAGAGAGAAGATGATAGTACTAAATCAACACTGCAGGCCTAATACTGAAATACTAGTTGTCTAATCATTTTGATTTTCTGGGTAAAATATTGAAAGTAAATACTGGGTAGGTGTTCTAATTCTGCTAAATCTAACAAATTATGTACAAGAGCAAGTAATCTTTGTTGGCTATTTAAAATAACAAACAAACAAAAAACGGGAAAAAAGAATTCAGGAAATTCAAACTTGTTTTAGATCGGTACCGAAAACTACTTAATGTAACAATGGTAAATTTAACAAAAGTTCAAGCTAAAATGGTAGCATTAATGAGGGGTTTAGAACAACTATTTTCAGATGATTGAACATTGAACCACTTACAGAGGAGATGCTTACAGCCGCTGTGAAACTGTCATTAACACACTGCTTTCACTTTTGAACTGCCCTATTCTGTTTAAAATCCAAGTACACTCGATTTCCCTTTTGTCAGTAACGATCTCACAGTTGAGAGACTTGGCAGCCATTTGTAACTATATCATCGATTAAGTAAGGTTAACACAGTGACAACTAGCAGTGCGTACCAGACATAGTATTTGTCTAAAATGCGCTGAACCAGGAAGACTTTAGATCAATTTATTACTGATAAGTTCAAAGAAATCAATTTATTTACAGATTTTCTCTATATTCTGACCCATTATACATCCAAACTGTATAAATGATATTGTTATGCCCAAATTATATTGTTTTTTAAATACAACTTTGTATTCATGAATGAATTGAGTCAATTTGGTTTCATCGCTATATGGCTGAACTGATTTTAACTCACTCACTTACCCCAAACCTTTGATGGTGAATGAGTACAGATTTGGGGGCTGACAATTAAACAATGCCACAATGTGGTAGGCTATGTAGGGTATTGTTATACCTGTTTATTCACCTGAAGGGATACGATGTGTTGTTTTGTTTGAAAGTGCATACTAATACTCGATAAATCTTTTTTTGCACTATGAATCATAAATAACTTCTATTCTAATCTTTTTTGAAACTCTGAAACGTGCAACATAGATCGTGTTAGGTAGGCAGAGCATGTATACTGTTTTGTTGGTCATCTACCACCTACGACTCGACCTTCGTTAAACCGCTGATCATCTATAACGCTCATCAATCATTTGGGCCCTGAAGGTAGCGTTGTAGCGAGGGATCACTGTACTAAGAGATTTCAAAATCTGAAAAAATGGGCAAGTGAATATTAATTCTAGGCAACATTTTTACCACCCTGCATATGTGAGTCCAGCTTTATGCTAACCCCTGTCTCACTGATAGTCACACAACACACACTGCAACTGAACAGGGATAAAGTACATGTGGGTGGCAGGAGTATTAATCTTATATGAGTAATCTCCCCTTGCAACATCACAAAACTAAATTCTTGTCATGGAGATCCAGTCTTCAAACAAGACACAGTCAGCACTGTACACAACTTACAAACACGATGGTGAACATTAATGCTTCATCACTAGCTTACAATCTGAATAAAAT
Source organism: Haliotis rufescens (assembly GCF_023055435.1). Classification (NCBI taxonomy): domain Eukaryota; kingdom Metazoa; phylum Mollusca; class Gastropoda; order Lepetellida; family Haliotidae; genus Haliotis; species Haliotis rufescens. The sequence goes on along the minus strand of NW_025963802.1, from coordinate 31,640,439 downwards.
CACATCTTTTTCCCGAATACAATACATCTATGTCTGCGTGAAGATCAGACAACCCTTCCACAGGTAACATCTGGTAAATTTTCTAATTAGTAATCAGCCGTTTTTGCTTTTGAGATGTTGAGCAAAGCATTCAGACCAGCATTCTGGATTTCTATGAAAACAAACTTATATGGACAGTTCTGAATGTAAATAATAAAAGTCATGACATCATGTGGTTGAAGTTCATATAACCTGTTATTTCTGAGCATTGCATTTTTACCAAACAAAGAGTATAAATGAAGTGATATCTGTGTCGTTTCTTGTGTTTAAAATTAAAATTCTGAATGGAATTGGTGAAGAAACAAAGTTGATTGGCTCATTTCATTGAAATTGGGCAGTCTAAGTGTTTTTTATAGAGAGGTTATCTTCATGCAGGGAGGAATCATATTGGGGTAAACAATATGTTTTCAATTAGATTGAGTAACCTAACAAAGAATATGCATAGATTATTGTATATGAACCAATCCTTGTGGATACCACCATTCTATCAAACATGTCATTGACATCTTACATGCATGTGTGAGCAGTCAAACTGGTTAAGTTTTATGACACAACCAATCAACAATGCACAAAAAACATTCTGACATGAATACAAATACAATGTCATGTGTAACACTCATACTATGCATAATTCATGCTTGACTTGCAGTTTTGTGTAGTTCATTTGAGCTAAACATTTCAAAACATTAAATCAGCTGTTGGTATCAACACTGTGCTAGAAGGGGAGTTTGTTTGTTGTTTAACACCACACTCGGCCATATTCCAGCTATGACACCGGTCTGTAAATAATCAAGTCTGGCCCAGACAATCCAGTGATTGTCATCATGAGCATTGATCAACGCGAATGGGATATGATGACATGCATCAACCAAGTCAGCGAGACTGACCACCCGACCCTATTATACGCCTCTTACAGAAAGCATAGGTTGCTGATGACCTATTCTCTACCTGGATCTTCACGGGGAAGTAGGGCAGTGATTTCCATTTTACATCATAAGAAACATGTAATAAATATAACACAAAATCAGGACACAGAATCCCATGGGATAAGACACAACTAAAATATTGACCTGGGCCCCGTTTCACAAAACGGTCTTAGCGCTACAAATATAGTAACCCTATGTTAAAGTATTGGAGTTACGATCACCTCAGCGCTAAGATTGTATTGTGGAATGAGTACTGCCTGACGATGCTTCACCATATCCCAATGGATCATTGCTCGTGCTATCAACCACTTGTTTGTCAGGTCCATACTTGATTATGCACAGCTGTTATATAGCCGCCTCTATCCAAACCAAAGCAGCCGATGTTGGATAGTGAGAGCAACTATCCAACAGGTGACAGCCAGTCAGGTCACATCCCCACAATATGAAAGCCTTTGTTTGTTTGATGTTTAAGAGCACACTTAGCAATATTCCAAGAAATGACTCCCGTTAAGATCCAGGTTAGAATAGGTCTTCAGAAACCAATGCTTGTCGTAAAAGGCGACTCACAGGACTGATAGTCAGACTCACTGACTTGGTCGATGCATGTCATTGTATCCCAATTGCGTAGACATCAATCATGGGATTGTCTGGTCCAAATTTGATTATTTAGACGGCTGTCATATACTTGAAATATTGATGACTGTTGCCTTCAACAACACACAAACAAACACAACAAATGAATACGATCACTATAATAGTTTAGCAATCTGAAGATCAACTATAATGCTGAAATGTCTTTGTAAATTTCTCAAACAATGGTTGAAAATTACCAGCAATATCCCTGGCTGATGAAAATGAGATCATATCCAACTTGAATACATCAAGTACAACAGGTAAGGGGAGATAACCCAGGAACCTGATACCTCAATGACCTGAATGATCTGTTACATCAAGTGTGGTCATATTAGCAGGAAATAATAAGTTCGTGATAAATGATTTTGATATTAAATCTCACCATAATCAATTGTTTGTTTCCAAAACTGAAAGTTATCAACTTAATGTCTTAAATTTACTTCCCAAATTTTATTGCATAAAATGTGTTATTTTACCAAAAGAAACGGATGGATTGGCAGAAGCAGAGTTACCTCCCTTACACCATTTGGTTAGCGATGTGATATACACAGAAAACTTAACCCTTGTAAGAAGGCAATAACCAAAAATCCTTAACTAATAGATTCATTTTTCCTTAAATCTAAGTAAACATGGGGATTTAAAGTTTAACAATCAGTCTAAATTGAAACTCAAAAGTACCCAATCAATTAACTTATCGGAGTAAACTATCCGATTTTATTGAAGCTGAAAAGTACCCTAATGTCAATTTCAGCCCAGCTTAATATAAGACCAGAATTCTTATTGCCGTGGATTTTCATCGACCTAGCAGAATGTTTCAGGGGGATAAACAAATGTACAAGAAAAACATCACACAAATGTGACTTGCCACAGCACCATGTTGTAGGTTGACATAATCATGATAAGGAATCTTTGGTTCAGGAGAGAGATAGGGTTAAACTTAACTGAGTGAGTACTGAGTTATGTCAAATCAGCAACCTCAGCTATTCCACGTTCAAAGGTAACACAAATTAACAACTGTCATTGTTTCCAGAAATCCAGTTTCAATACATTACATAGACAACATGGGCAACCAGTTCTCACTTTAATATGGGCCATAGTCGTAAATGAATTCATCTTTCTCAATCATGACTGCATTCTCACGTGGGGGGATTGTATCTGTAAAAGAATCGGATATCACTATCGGCTTATTAGGAGATAAACAGAATGTGTTTTCAGATACAGAAATTACACATTTTATCCAAGTGGGGAATCGAACCAGGGTCATCGGCATGACAAGCGAACCCTTTACCCCACCTCCCCTGTTTGTCTGACGACCCATGATGTATTACATGTCCATGAATTCTCTTCTAATTTTAATGGCACAAACCCACCTGATGAGAAATTACAAAAACAGTTTGTTAAATGGAAACTCAAACGGTTACATCAAGGCTATTTTCTATCCTGTTTAGTGAGGCGAACTAACGCAAATCAGAATCACCAGAAGAACTTGATTTGAAAAATTTGGCAAAGAGTACCAACAGATTTTGGCTTGAAAACCTTCAGGTAGCGCCATATGAGCCAAGATACAAGAAATGGGTTATAAAAAAAAAAAAAAAGGTACCAAATTTTACTTGTGTGCAATATGCACTAGTGTATGCCATACACAGCACAGACAGCCCCCCCACCTGCACAAACATTTGTACTGTGCACAAACAATTACAGCATGGCTGCAGACACTGGAACTGACTTCACACATTGTCCTCACATGTCAACCGTAGCCCAAGGCTACACCGACCTTAACGCTACGACTATTGCAAGTTGATAGGAAAGAACAGGAGTCACTACCAGTGATGAGATGGGTTGGCCAGTTCTTCAGCATGATCAGTGAAGCAAAAAGACCCCCAGCCTCTCCACAAACATGATTTATTTTATTTTCCTATCCTTGACTCAACTTCGCTTGAATATATACATACTTCTCTCTTCATTTTTCTCAGCAACTTCTTCTTCTTTTTAGTAATAAACGCCACGGTCTAATAAGCGCCCCAGTCTAATAAGTGCCCATGGCGATATTTGCTAATATATTGGCTAGTGAACAATCCCAGTTAGCACCCCTTCTGATTGATCAATGTACACAAGAATTTATTATTTATTCGTGTATAATATGTACTCGTGTGTTATATGCTCCCTTAATTACGGGCAATTAAATTATGGAAAAAGATATCTGTCGTGTATAATAAGCACATTTCTTTCATATCATTTCAGGCTGTCAGCATAAACCACAAAATGTATGATCTTTCAACTCTTTCACAAAAATTTTATTCTAATAAGAGCCCCCTATTTCTAATTTTGAGAGCACCCTGGGCTGTTATTCCGTCGAATACGGTATTATTACAGTGTTTGACATTGGCCATGAAAGTCCTTGCCATAATCAAAAACCTAACAATTGAGAAGATAAGGGGTCCCCAATACTCTAGTGTTAATGCTTATATAAGGAATTACATCCGGAATACACTTCACAACATAAAACCCCTAACTAAAAGATACAGGGATGGATGGAGTCCCAACTATCCACATTAAGCATAAAATTCCACTGATGTCTCAAGCTCCAATAAATTGAATTTTTTTCCAGGTCCCCACGAGTTCGACACAACGAGGTTGGACTGTAGCTACTTTCTGATCATTAATTAACAGGTATTCAACATGTTCGAAGTACCGATTATACTAATCTATACAATAGATGTAGGATTATTGTTATTAATATAGAATCTGGCAACAACTACTTAATGTATATTCATAACAAGTATTCAACATCTCAAAAGTACCATTTATGCTATTTAATACACTAATGACATTCCAAATCCAATGGAAGAAAACTGATGCTAATTTGGATTCTGGAATAACTAAGGGAGGCTACTCTGTTGCCTCTATAGATAAGGCCTAGGGAAATGACACCAGCACCCTGTGGGAAAGCTTAATGATATGTAGGGTTGTATCTTCCATGATAACACTGTATCAACAGTCTCCTTCTTGCAATTCACCCTGTATCCCGACTGCCATGCAAGTAGAACCCTTATGTTTGCCTATCTCAATGATAAACAAAGCTAAAACAACAATCTCATATTGACAGTGTTAAGTACAAATCTGTATAAAGGAAAATCAAACAAATTCTTAGAGGATTTACAAATACAAAATGATAAAAGTTAGGAAGATGAAATAAAACCGGTAAACCAACAACTTTTCTAAAAGTTGGTGGGGTGGCCTGGGGTGGCACAGTGTAAGGCTATATATGCATGTGTGTGTGTGCGTGTATGGGGGTGGTGGTTGGGGTGTCGGGTGTGGGGTGTGTGTGTGTGTAGGGGGGGGTAGGAGCAATAAGGTTGGGTTGGGTGTCATAGGATAGTGTCTAATAGGGTTGGGAGGGGAGGGGTGGTGTGGTGTGGGTTTTTGGTGAGGGTCATTGTTCTTATGGGGAGGGATGGGGTGGTATTTTGAGGGCATGTTCCGGGGTAGTGTTTTGGGGAATAATGTGGGAGGAAAGCCCGAAGTGATGCAGGTCTCAGAGGTTTACCACTTCGGTGAAACCCACAAGCACAGGTATGGTGCTTACAAACCTAGAAACATAATCGGGGCGAAACAGGATTCGAACCCACAATCATAGGTTTCTGGTGTGCCCAAGGGACGCAACTCTGCACAGCGAATCGCAGCGCCTTAGACGACTGGGCCACCCGTGCCCCCGGGGAATGAAGGGGGATGGGGTGTTTTGAGGGGTGGAGGAGGTGGTATTTTTTAGGGTTATGTTCTTGTGGGTAGGGTTGGAATGTGTATCGAGGGTGTCCACCAATAAGGACAAAGCTGAGAAACATATGTTTGTTAACCTTCACTTTCAACGGATTTATCAATCTCAAACATAAAGTCATTAACTCAAAGTAATCAACAGATTTTCATATTACCATTTACACAACTGATATTATCGTAGCCTTGAGTTCCAACAAATGACACACAATACTGTGTAGACTGTACAGCCAGAGTTGACACCCGTACACTGTACACCATCATAACAACAGTCCAATATACAGAACCAGGAAATATGTACAAGCAATGGTGTACAGGCAACGCGGCGGCAACAGTGTTGAGGCTCCAGTTTCTCACTAATCACCAGACACACAGACTGAGGTGCGTGTCCCTCACTCACACAGCGGACATCACTCTCTTGGGATTTATCTATGATTCTAAACTAAGTGCCCTTGGCAAACAAATCATGAAAAAAAAAAAAAAAATGTTCAAAACTGGGATTTTTTAAAATTCCTATTTTCTTAAATTCTAAGGTACTTTAACATTACATTCCATACGATATAGTATTACTATGCATTAAGCTGCTTTCCCTCTACTAATCCTGTTAACAGTGAAATACAAGTCACCTCTAGAAAGCCATAACATTAGTTATAACCATATCAACATGAACTGGGAAATTTTAAATTCCAATTTTGGAAAGTTTACAGACATTTGCTGCAGACTGCGCAGGTCTAGATAAATCCCTGCTATCCTCTACATCCTCCATGAAATCAGGAAATGAACTCATTCACAAGCCTTTGTCCTTCTTGACGTAACACTGAAATTATCTTTGGTTTACATGTCTGTACAGTCTTAATAACAACAGCGACAAAACCTTTCCCATAATCATAAAAAATCTCCGTCCATTGTGCGATTCTGACTATATCATGATCATGTAATTATGAATCACTATCAAATAGTGATAATACTAGGTGTTACTGAAAAGGTGAGCATATCCTGCACCATGGGTTACACCCATCAAAACACATGCAAAGGCAAGTCAATTGTTCACCTGAAAATACAGAGCAAAACAGGGAATCGTGAAACAGGAAAAACTTACAATGCTTATCATTATGTCAAATCCTGTCCTAAAGTAAAATCTTATTTTTAAAATGCTGCACGTAAAACAATTTTTTCTAAACAAAGACTAAACAAAATCTTAAAATGTCAGAAGTAACTAAAACATCAAACACCCAGCTCTGACTTGTTGGGAACAAATGAAGTGGCCCAAAATTTGCCAGCTTAATTCTCTTTGAAAAATCTGGATTGGCTGGACATTAAACATGCCGGAATAGATGATCCATACAGTTCATTCAGTTAAAGCATAAACATGATAAAGAACCTTATAACCAATATTACTGGATGTACGCAATCTACCGTTATCCAATAGACTACACATGTTAAAAAATATTTTCATTTAAAAATTTCATCGATTTCCCACCAACCTATTATGACTTCCATGACTCTCTCATCATATCAGTTGAGAAGTAACAGGTGCCTCATCTCATAGACTTAATACCATATATACTCAACCCATTCAATACTTTTCGAATATTCCATAGAATTTGAAAACTCTGCAAGGTACCACTATACAATAGTCAGGTCCAGAACTAAGAACAAAATGGCAGTGAAATATTGCAGCAAATTGAGCAGACTGATTACAGTACACCATGGTTATGGCAATCGTGAGATACACAAGGCCATTACTTTTCTATTTATTGGATCACAGATCTTTTTCTGCCTCTATTCAGGAACCTAGATTGACAGACTATAAGTCTACAAGTGTCTTTCACAAGTGAGTTAATTTTGGCAAAGTCTGTGTATCACAGACAAGGAACACAACTTTAGGTTTAATATGAACAGAAGCAGCTATGTAACGTGTAATCTAAATAAGTGTGTGTAAATTTTGAATAAAATGTTTTATTTCTGTTGGATATAGGGTCCATGGATCCATGATCCCAGAAATAAAAACATAAAGACCAAATAACAAATAATATCACAATCCTGATTAATTAATTACTCATGTTCAAATTTTATCTATACTAAAAATCACCAATTGTATATAAGAAATTAACTGGTACATAGCATGCTTACTGAAATCTACATGAGCAAAATTCCAAAAAATGATTTTGGGAAAAACAAGTTTGGGATCTATCAAATCAATTTCAAGGTATCCGTTTAGTTCAATATAATCATGTTTCACTGAGATGGCAACAGAAGATTCCTCTCTCTAGCTAGCTGCCTTGAGTCGTACCCCTGGTTTGTTTTTAAAACATTATGAACGAAAAATAGGGTGAACAAATTGCCAATGCCTCATGAAGGATATAAATATATATATACACCTCAAAACAAAATGTTGCAGGCTGAATGACAATCACAATACATTAAGTATGACTTTTGTACAAGACAATATGACAAATGTGCATTCTTACAACAGATTATCTTGTGGATAATGGTAAGGTATGTTTTCAATAGAATGTCAAATAACTTAAAACTATGTGACTTTGAAATAAACTTGTCAAACTCTTTATCACGCTGATATGACAAAAAGGATTAATTTCATGATATGTTGAAACACAAATGACTATGTAAATCTATTTAACAAATGGAAAGAGTTGAAAAAGGAAAACCACTGACAAAAAACAATCAAAACTACAAATGACTGAATTAATCTCAAGAAATATAGAAAACTGGCACAAACAGTTTTATAGTTGTGTAATACTACATCGACATCAACTATATAGTCCTAGAAACACTGAAACATCCTTTACCATATATGGTAGGTTCCCCCCCAAATCCACAACTGCTAAAATGCAGACACTTTAAAAACATCCTGTAAATGTGGTTGTCTTCAAACACAGTATACCTCGGTGATCATGAGACACGGATTTCCCTCCTCATCCTCTTTTACACCCGTCAGCCTCATTTCAAAGTACTGACAGTGTAATCACATCATCAGTCTCTATGTTGCATAACCAACTTGCACGGTTCATATTGTGTCAATCTCATTAAAATCAAATCTTAGTTCTCGTTATCGCTAAACAAAGATATGAGGACATACCCCGTGTTAAATATTTCGTGGTTGCATGATTAGAAAACACATTCCGAGAGTCACTTTCATGATCTGGTAAGCGACGCTCTGATTGGTTGGATGAAAGGTCGTTTTGACGTGACCCGTAATGGGATGTCCTCAGATTTTGTTTACCGGTAGCGAAAACTAAGATCTGATTTTAATGAGATTGATATTGTGTAAACTCTGCTCGAGTCCACATGGAAGTCCCACGATGTCCTATCATGTCAACATCAACTTCAGAAATTTAAACTAGACTGGACAACAACTTTCAACAGGTCTACAGGAGCACCATCAAAAGTTGGGTGTCAAATAAATGTCAGCTGATATTTGTGATTTATGTCCCATATTATGTCGGTACATGTACTTGTAACGAGCAGAAAAAAAAGCTAAAACATTCTCACTCCATGTGAGTGAGTGAGTGAGTTGGGTTTAACGCTGCTTTAAACAGTATTCCAGTTATATCACGGCGTGTCAGCTTAATGTGGGAGGAAAGCCTGAAGTGATGCAGGTCTCAGACGTTTTCCACTTTGGTGAAACCAACGAGCATGGGTATGGCGCTGACAAACCTAGAAACATAATCGGAGCGAACCGGGATTCGAACCCACAATCATAGGTTTCTGGTGTGCCAAAGGGATGCAACTCTGCAAAGCGTATTGCGGCGCCTTGGACGACTGGGCCACCCATGCACCCCCCCCCCCCCCTCACTTCATGTGCATCTGGGCTAATAATGTGTCGGTAATGAAACGTCCAGGGTAATGTAAAAACACTACCCCCATGTTGCAAGAGTTGCTTCATATTTTGGATAAATATCAAGATCAGTACCAATAAATAGTGATAAATACCAACACCAATTTCTTTGTGAGGCATTTAGAAGTTGGAGTATTGTTTTGTTCTGTTTGTTTGTTGTTTAACGCCACACTCAGCAATATTCCAGCTATATGACAGCAGTCTGTAAATAATCGAGTCTGGACCAGATAATCCAGTAATTGACATCATGAGCATCGATCTACGCAATTCGGATACGATGACATGCGTCAACCAAGTCAGCGAGCCTGACCACCCAATCCCGTTAGTCGCCTCTTACAAGCATAGTCGCCTTTTAGGCAAGCATGGGTTGCTGAAGAGAAGATACATGGATGAACAACTTCTTTATTACATTTAGGAGTGATGTTTACGTGTAGGTTCTAACACCCCTATCACTTGCTTGATAACAGAACCTATCACCGAATCCAGTTCCTAATTGCAACAAAGAAGATGGCCATCCATATATCTTATCCTTATCAAGATCCCACCTTGTTTTCTATTTTCAGAGGTGTGAACAAGTCATACCTGTAAATACGATAACTAAAAAGAGGCACACCATATTGTTAAAACAGATTCATCAAAATGGATTCAACTCTCAATATCGGCTGGGACACCAAACATTCTGCTGCTCGGTGATGCCCAGAGGCCATCCTGATCAGTAGGGAATCACAGCAGCACCTGACACATTCATTATGCTCTCAGTAGGAATAAAAAAATCACTGAAAGGAGCTTATGCACTCGTGACATCAAAACTGTTGAACCAAGTCAGTAAATGTGGGTGTTGGTGTTCAGGGTTGAATAAAAAATATTTCTAAGACTATGGCAAAGATGCAATGTAAGCCCATTGAAAAACATTCTAATTTCTTAAATTTTATATTAATATCTGTGATGTGACTCAAAATAAGTCACTTGATATTTATTTGTGGCCAGCTACAGATTCCTTAACCTATTAACATAATCTCTGAACCAAAATGTTATTGCATGGCAGGTTAACTATGGTACTATGGAAAAATCGGGTGGTCCTTAACTTTTTTTGAGTAGCATACATTGAATACAGAATCAAGTAAAACATCCTTGATTTCCTAACATAACCTGTTCATGGCAAAGAAACGATATTAATATGAATAAAATCGGGTGGTCCTTAACTTCTTTTGAGTAGTATACATTAAATACAGAATCATGTAAAACATCTTGATTTCCTAACATAACCTGGGCAATAAATGCATCAAGTACAGTACTATATAAAACATCCTCGAGTACTTATCACAAATTGGGTACTCGTAACATCCCATTCACCACAGATGGAAGTACACGCTCCTGGACTGCCTACTGTGAGAGGACATCACAAGTAAATGAAGCCCTTCTTTCCCTGCTCCATCTGGTCCTCCTCTGTGAGGAAGTAGGACATGGACGGGACGCGGCGGATGTTGGTCCTCTTGGGGCACAGCCTCAGTCTCTGCATGTACAGCACTATAGAGGCCAGGACGATGAAGAAGCACACCAGGATGAGGTACTCGTTGTAGAACAGTCTCGACACGCGGAACCAGGACGGCTTGTGCGTCGACTGGTACTCCATTTGATGTTTTTCTATGTCCCTGAAATAGAGAGTGAAAGATGTCTTGTAGTGAGGTTGTAACTATCTACTGCAGGAGGGGTTTAACATGTGTGTTAGCTACGCTGATCGATGGTACAAGTGCCAGGAGAGGTTTAACATGTGTGTTAGCTACGCTGATCGATGGTACAAGTGCCAGGAAGGGGTTTAACATGTGTGTTAGCTACGCTGATAGATGGTACAAGTGCCAGGAGAGGTTTAACATGTGTGTTAGCTACGCTGATCGATGGTACAAGTGCCAGGAAGGGGTTTAACATGTGTGTTAGCTACGCTGATAGATGGTACAAGTGCCAGGAGGGGTTTAACATGTGTGTTAGCTACGCTGATCGATGGTACAAGTGCCAGGAAGGGGTTTAACATGTGTGTTAGCTACGCTGATCGATGGTACAAGTGCCAGGAGGGGTTTAACGTGTGTGTTAGCCACGCTGATCGATGGTACAAGTGCCAGGAAGGGGTTTAACATGTGTGTTAGCTACGCTGATCGATGGCACAAGTGTCAGGAGGGGTTTAACATGTGTGTTCGCTACGCTGATCGATGGTACAAGTGCCAGGAGGGGTTTAACGTGTGTGTTAGCTACGCTGATCGATGGTACAAGTGCCAGGAAGGGGTTTAACATGTGTGTTAGCTACGCTGATCATTGGTACAAGTGTCAGGAGAGGTTTAACATGTGTGTTAGCTACGCTGATCGATGGTACAAGTGCCAGGAAGGGGTTTAACATGTGTGTTAGCTACGCTGATCGATGGTACAAGTGCCAGGAAGGGGTTTAACATGTGTGTTAGCTACGCTGCTCGATGGTACAAGTGCCAGGAAGGGGTTTAACATGTGTGTTAGCTACGCTGCTCGATGGTACAAGTGCCAGGAAGGGGTTTAATGGGTGTATGCTACAGTTACCGTATTCGACGTAATAAGCGCTAAGGGCGCTTTCAAAATTAGAAATAGGGGGTATTAGAATATCATTTTGGTGGAAAAAATAGAGTTGAAAGATAAATTTCATGGTTTATGCTGATGGCCTGAACTGTTTATATACTGTTTAATTGCCCATAATTAAGAGTGCATATAACACACCAGAGCGTATTATACACGAATAAATAAGTGTTGTGTACATTGATCAAACGGATGGGGTGCTAATTGGGATTGTTCACTTGCCAATATATTAGCAAATATCGCCATCGGCGCTTATTAGAGCGGGGCGCTTATTACGTCGAATACGGTATGTTGATTGATGGTATAAGTGCCTGAACGATTCTGATAATTGTTTTCATTTGGCAACATATCCACAATGCAGAAAGTTACGAAAACTACCAACAGCTTTCTTTAGCTACTCATTCACACTTTTATATGTGTTGTTTTCTGCTGCAGTCAGTGATATTCAGGCTAGATGATGACAACCATGTACACAGTCAAGACTAGTACACATAAACCAGTGGTCGACATTATGAGTAACATCCGTCGTAGTACAATAACACACAATCAACTAAGTCACAGCCCTGCAATCTTTTAGTTGCCTCTTAAAATAAGCAGTAGGTGGGATGAGGTGAAATGGTGTTTAACATTCAAATGGGGTTTAATGTTGAAATGGGGTTTAATGTTGAAATGGGTTTAATGTTGAAATGGTATTTAACATTCAAATCGGGTTTAACATTGAAATGGGGTTTAATGTTGAAATGGGGTTTAACGTTGAAATGGGGTTTAACATTGAAATGGGGTTTAATGTTGAAATGGGGTTTAATGTTGAAATGGGGCTTAATATTAAAGATAATTGCACAATGCACATACATTGTGAAGTGGGTGCACGTGTTGGTGGCTGCTTGTAATAGTCCAGACTTATGCCAGTTTTAAAGTGCTAGTCCACGAGATACCATGCCACAGTTTAATATGGATACCCCACTCAGGCGATATACTGACTCCGAGCTGGATGTATCATATTAAGGAGACTAGTCCTACCTGAGTGGGATGTACCGAGTCCTGTAGATGAGAGCTCCTAATGTCCACTGGACATCCTTGTTGTTGATGAGTTGAGCAGATTTCAGATTCTTGTACTCCTCAGGGAACTTGAAACCGTTGTGGAAGACTGTGGACAGCCATGCTGCCTTGAAACACTGGTATCTGTGCGGAGTGAGTGAGTGAGTGAGTTTTATGCCACTTTGTACAGTATTACAGTACCGTACAGTATATCAGTGTGTTAGCTTGATGTAAGAGGACATAATGCAGGTCTCAGATGGTAATCATATGAGCACAGAAGGTTTGATAACATCACTTAAGGTTTCGGAAGACATATTCCCAATGCAGTACAACTTTCAAACAGGAAAGACTGCCTTGAGCTACCTTAATTACAAACTTATAATGACCGTGACCTTCATTCTCAACCAGGATCAGGTGGTCAGGCTCGCTGACTTGGTTGATGCATGTCATCGATCCTAACTGCGTGGATCGATACTCATGATGTCAATCCCTGGATTGTCTGCTCCAGACTCGATCATTTACAGACCGTGGTCATATAGCTGGAATATTGCTGAGTGCGGCGTTAAACAACAAACAAACAAACAAAATCATTCTCAACCATGACCAGTCTAGAGAGCATGGGAAGTTTTGATAGGCAGATTGGTGACACGCGAGGAGCTCAGCTCAGGGATTAACAGTTCGTTATATACCTAAACATTATCATTGACAGAGTACACGGGACCACAAGGTGAGTTCACTATATCCGTCAGTTCATTATAAGCGTTATAAACGTAGTTTACAGTAGTTAGAATGCACATTTTTCAACACTCAAATATCATGCTCAAAGCGCAGACAGGAAAGTGCAGTTCAGTAGAAAGCATGGCGGAAGAGATTGGTCTTTGATGTTGATCTAAAACCATAGTGAGTGAGTGAGTGAGTATGGTTTTACACCGCTTTTAGCAATATTCCAGCAATATCACGGCAGGGACACCAGATATGGGCTTCACACATTGTACCCATGTTGGGAATCGAACCCGGGTCTTCGGCGAGATGAGCAAACGCTTTAACCACTAGGCTACCCGACCGCCCCTCTAATACCATAGTAGGTAGGACCTTCACGGAGATCAGGGGATAGATTGTTCTATTCAGTGGCTGCAGCAAAGGAGAAAGTTCTATGTCCATAACTGGAGAGTTTTACCTTTGGTATGCGGAACAGATGTCTGGATTCAGATTGGATTGTTCGAGTTGGGTATAGAGCAATATCACAGCAGGGGACACCGGAAATGAATTTCAAACATCACACCCATATGGGGAATCGAACACGGGTCTAAGGTGTGACCAACAAACCCTTTTACCATGAGGCTACCTCACAGCCCCTCATGACAAGTAAAACAAGAGTTTGCCACTAACCTGGCAATATCCCCCGCCCCTGTTGCAGAATTTATGACATAATTAAATCTAAACAAACCCTAACCTTTTTTAACCGAGGTGGAACTTGTCATGGAAATTGTAAAAAAAAGAAGGGTTTGGAACCTAAGTCCATCTTGTTGCCATGGAAACGTAAAAAATCAAAATTTATAAAATTTCTAAATAGCAAAAGGCACCAGTTCAGCATGTACTTGACAGACCTGCAAAGTTTGATAAAAAAATATTGAACGGTTTCTAAGTTATCCTCCAGAAACGAAACATGACGGACGGACAGAGCCCGTTTCTATAACCACCGCCAACTTTGTTTGGCAGGGGATAATAACACCATAAAGTTAGCATATTACAGGGATTGTACTGATTGTCTGATGACTACCGTAAGGTGACGTATGTTAATGTGGTGATAATTAGAGATAGAAATGAAGAAAGTAAAACACCTACTTGAATCTAGCTTCATCAGCTTTCGGGTATAAATGCTGGTCATACCATTTAGATAACTGAGACCAACTTGAGCCACAAAACTCCTGAAATGATCAAATCATATTCAAGTTAAAACTTGTTAAACTAAATATATTATACTTCACATTATTGTCGCAATAAGTAGAAGCATATTTGATAAGCCTGTTGCAGAAATATACATCATCTGAGTGAGTGAATGTTGTTTGAAGCAACAGTCAGCAATATTACCATGACAACAGCTACAGTGTTGCTTGTTGTTCATGTTATCAACCACTGATTTGTCTATCCAGACGTGATTATTTACAGGCTGGAACATGCTGGCTGCTGAATAACATGGCTATCTGCATCATGTAGAGAGAATAGGTCTTCAGCAACCCATGCTTGTCGTTTTCGGCGACTAACGGGATCGGGTGGTCAGCTTGCTGACTTGGTTGATGCATGTCATCGTATCCCAATTGTCTAGATTGGTGCTCATGATGTCATTCACTGGATTGTCTGGCCCAGACTCCATTACTTTCAGACCGCCATCATAAAGCTGGAATATTGCTGAGTACGGCGTTAAAAACAAACAAACAATTCATGCAGACAAACATAAATCAGGCCAAAAAAATTATTTTTTGGTTTTCAGGCAATGACCACATCCAAACGGAAACACATACATATTGATGCATCCTGCTTTGAATGAAACACACGATTGGGACTGCCAGGTGAAGAATATTAGAAATTAAAAATGACATAAATAGTGGCCACCCGAAGTCAACAAATCTTGTGAAATCATGTTTTTATAGCCTGTGGAAGTCTTGTTCACTTACTGAAGAATATTTATTGAAAATAGCACTGCTGTAATTTCCGCCTTTGTGATAAACATCCTCCATGGTGTACCAGAACTCCGAGAAGCCGTAGAAGGAGGAGCGTGTGTGGTCAATCAAGGGCTGACTGACGCCGTTCATGGAGCAGGGTTCCTGTGGACAGGGCACGGTGAGGTTGAGGAGAGGTGTGAGGGCTGATCGACACTCGTCGTAGCTGCCGGTGCCCTTGAAGTAGTGCTTGACACTCTTCTCGTCCTCACTCTCCAGCGGCATCGACTGTGGGAGGCATGGATCTAGAACTGGGTAGGTCGTGTTCTGACCAGGTCGACTGGAATGAACGACATGCAAATTAGCAATACTGACACGTTTCAAGGCATCATGAGTGAGTGAGTGAATGTTGTCATATGCCACAATGTAAAAGAAATGAGAGTGTGTGCTGCATTCTGATGACTGAAAATTCTTGTCAAGTAGAAATGAATCCTGACAATCTCTCGAACTTTTCAGCTTGAAAAAAGAGGTACCACATTTGATCACTACTCATGAGAAAGTTGACTTAAGTTTGATTTTTTTCCAATATTTTACTTAGCGGGCATGTTCAGTTATCAATGGAAGCATGTGATGTCATCCACTGTATCTTGGTCCTGTGAAGATTCCGGGTTAGAACAGGTTGTCAGCAACCCATGCTTGCCATAAGAGGTGACTACGCTTGTCGTAAGAGGTGACTCGGGTGGTCAGGCTTGCTGACTTGGTTGATGCATGTCATCGTATCCCAATTGCGTGGATCGATGCTCATGATGTCAATCACTGGATTGTCTGGTCCAGACTTGATTATTTACAGACTGTCATCAGACTCGATTATTTACAGACCGCCGTCATATAGCTGGGATATTGCTGAATGCCGCGTTAAACAACGAACAAAACAAAACACTGTATCATTATGTCTTAGCATCCCAGAGTTATGTCATGTCCGTTTCACAACCCTTGGAAAATTACTGATGACTCTTGTATTTTACAATGTCAATAAATGTGTTTTCAGATTTGTTTGTCTCTTTGAGTATTTGATAGCGAGAAATTTCATCTGGAACCGATGACGCAGTCTGAAAACACAGAATGTTTATCTCAGCGTTATTCCAGCCATATCAGGGTCAGGCAACCAGTGATTGGCTGTGTGTGCAACATTTAAAGTTGTCGGCTCTTAAGGTAAACTTGTACTGGGGAACATTCTGCTCATGAAGCCCAACTGGGGAGGGAATGTGAAAGCTTCAATTGAATTTGTATGAGCAGATAGATTGATTTGATGCAAGTGAGAGTCAGTTGGATTTATTTCTGTGTCAAACAGTATGTCAGTCTCAACACAATATGTCGTAGGTCGTAGGTCGTAGGTCGTAGGTCGTAGGTGGTGCCTCTTTGGTGAAACCAACAAGCATGAGTGACAAACATGCTGACAAACAGTGGATAATGATTTGGTGAAATCAGGCAATCGAACCCATGCCGGATCCTGGCCAAGCTAAGGGATGCAACTCTTCACAGTGAATTGCTTTACCTTAGACCACTGGGCCACCTGTACCCGGCTTTCATGAAAATATATCCTGATGGAAAGAAACATGGGAGGGAAACAAGGGTTTGTTTCAAATCTGTAGGAATCCAGACATAATCATGATAATTCAGCAATGTTGTGAAGAGCGCTTCAGTTATCTACCTGTCTCCTTGTTTGGCGGCCTGTTTCAGCAGCTTCTCCTCGTATCTCTCCCTGGCTGAGTTGGCTCCGTAGCCCAGGAAGGTGGTCACGTACACGCGGTATGTGTGTTCCGTGTCCGAGTCCTGGCAGCCCAGGTTCACCTCCGCCACCAGGTGCTTGGGCAGCTCTTCCCGCTGGAAGCAGTATGTTAGTGTTGTATTAGGCCCAGGTCGTGGACAAGAGGAAGACAAAGAGCTGTCGCCATTCATTTAACTTATAGTATCACTTATCTACAGGTATTGATGTGTAAATGAACATGATGAAATTATTCATACTTGCTGTTACGATCTTAAGCCAAAGGACAGTATACTTGGGCTAGCTATCGACATAGATCATAGAGATCGATAATCGCTACCTTAATATCAATTAATTATCGATAAATATCGGAGAAGGAACTTTGAGCAAATATGTTAGAAAGTCCCAAAAGAAATCAACATCTTGTACGCAACTGGTGACACATTTATGCATGAATTATTTTCTGGACATTTGAGATATATACAGTTGCATACCGTCTTCGACAGTTGACATCATTGGCAAATGACAAGTCTGTTTGGTAAATCTAAATTTTATTTCATCACAATAGTTTATGCGAGTTATTATCGCCGACAAAATTTCATATCGATAATCATTAAGATTTCTTCCCATTGATGATAATTCCAATTATCAATTATTTAGCCAGCCCTACATTAAACGCATAAGCCTTGATAGTCTATACTACTAAAAATGACTGATATCGTCTAAGTCTCACCTCGTTGAGAACTTCGAAAGCTATCTGCACTGACCCTCCCCCCATGTCCATCATGCCGACTGTCCGTCTGCGCAGGTGGGTTTTCCCGCCTTGACCAGGGAGCTTCACACTGACTAGGGCATGGTCTGAAATAGGACAGGTCATAGAAGTTCATTTCTGTGTGTCGGGTTTAACACAGCTTTGAACAGCATTTTAGTTATATCAAGGCATTTGAGCCTGCTATGAGGGGGGGTGACATTTTGTTTGTTTGTTTGTTGTTTAACACTGCAATCAGCAATACTCCAGCAAAACACACTTCCCTATAGATTCTATGATTCCTTTTGTCAACTCTCACCTTCAGGCCCATGGGAAAATTTGTCAAGGACATAGTTGACGGCGATCCAAGCATACACTCCCTCCAGCTTGCCACTGATCACCTCAAAGTGGTTCTCAGCCACCTGGAAGTCGAACAGCTTGGGGATGTCTGTCAGCAAGTCTGTCAGGATGGCCTTCTGGGCTCTACAACAAAACCATTACCTTACAGTGGGCAAACAGAAGCTTCTTGGTAATGAGGAAGTGAGTGAGTGGGTGGGTGGTTGAGTGGGTTGGTGTAAAAATGAGTGGGTGGGTGGTTGAGTGGGTGGGTGTAAAAGTGAGTGGGTGGGTGGTTGAGTGAGTGAGTGGTTGAGTGGTTGAGTGGTTGAGTGAGTGAGTGGGTGGGTGGGTGGGTGGGTGGGTGGGTGAGTGAGTGAGTGAGTGAGTGAGTGAGTGAGTGAGTGAGTGAGTGAGTGAGTGAGTGAGTGAGTGAGAGTGTTTTGGGGTGTGTGGGTTGTTGAGTGAGTATGCCTCTTTTAGCAATATTCCATCAATCTCCCAGAGTGGACACCAGAAACAGGTTCACTCACTGTACCCATGAGGGACACTGAACGCGGACCTTCAAGCATGACGAGTGAACACTGTAACCACAAGGCTATCCCACTGCCCTTCTTTGTGTGGATAGCGTTCCTAGGATATCCATTACGCACACTGAACTGGTCAGGTGGTCACTCATCCAGTACACAATCAACAACAGTGCTCTGTCTGCAGCCATTATGGCCACCTTTCACAGCATGAGTTACTCTATAGGGGATCTGTCCCCAAATCTGTCCCACTGTCATGCTTATTTCAATTGTTTTCCAAAGCACAGTTATCAGTTTCTTCACACTTGCATCTTCTATTAAATATGGGGTGCAGTGGCCTAAGGCACTGCAGTTCGCTGTACAGAATTACATCCCTTTGATGTGCCAGGATCTGCCCTGAGCATGACCTTGTTTTGCATACTCCTGCTGGAAAGTGTCACCCAAGCCACTTTGGGCTCTTCCCCCATTGAAAGTCTATTGCATGAATAAAATACTGTCAAATTCCCTCTCTCTGGGTTAAATAGGAAAGTTTTTGTATCATGCTTATACACATGTACAGTGACTTACAAATTCGAGAATCATTGCAACTAACATAAGTTTTAAATAAGGTAGCACCGGTAAAGATGCGGGTTAGAATAGGTCTTCAGCAACCCATGCTTGTCGTAAGAGGCGACTAATGGGATCGGGTGGTCAGGCTTGTTGACTTGGTTGATGGATGTCATTGCATCCATTTGCGTGGTTTGATGCTCATGATATCAATCACTGGATTGTCTGGTCCAGGTTTGATTATTTACATACTGCCATCATTAGCTGTAATAATACTGAGTGCGGCATAACCAATCACCAAACAAAGAAATAAATAAGGCAGCTGTGTTAAAACATTATTTAAAACATATTAAACAAACCAAACCCTGTGTACTAGGCCTACTGACCTATATCTCTTGTGTTTGGTTTGGTTTGGTTTGTTTGTTGTTTAACCCCCCACTCAGCAATATTCCAGCTATATGACGGCGGTGAATAATGGAAACTGAACCAGACAATCCAGTGATTGACATCATGAGCATCGATCCACGCAATTGGGATACGATGACACGCATCAACCAAGTCAGCAAGCCTGACCACCTGATCCCGTTAGTCGCCTCTTACGACAAGCATAGTCGCCATTTACGGCAAGCATGGTTTCTACCCCAGATCTTTACATGTCCATATCTCCTGGGGCCATGTTGCCTGAAACAAAGGTATTTCTGTCAGTCTCACTTTTCGGGTATCATCCGCATGCCAGCTGTTGCCAGAATGTATAGCGGCGTCTCCTTGTGGTGTTCTTTAGGAATGTACTGGGACGCATACCGAAGAAGCTTGGAGATGTGGTCACTGGCATCATGTGGCGTGTCCTCATATTCAGAAAGACCTAAAGAAGAAATGTCAGCCAATCTCATTAATTTTGATGTTAATTTCCAGTTTTGTCAAACTTTACCCAGTACTGAAAACAATAATTGAACAAGTAATTATGGTTGGAATTCTAATCAAGACAATTCACCACACTCACTGTACATGTTGCAGACAATTGTATCAGATAGCACTAGATAAAAAGAAATTATAAGGAAAAAAACAAGATAACTAGAAATAAAACTGGCACACCTGCAACCTACGTCAAATTGACAACAGATGCAACAAAAACTACAGAATGCATCCATTGGGATGTGGGAGACATACATGTATGTTAGTACCATTAAAACACAATTACAATTAATTTCTGTACAATTTCACTTTCGTTATATTTCATTTTGGGGAAAAATATTTTTAATTAATGGTCTCTGAGTATGCGGAATGTTACATCACTTGGAGTAGAGTACTTCAATTTGGGACATTTCTCTAGGACCCCCATATTTAACCTGGGACCCTACAATTAAAGGCTTTGAGTCCCCACCAAATATATAATCAAGATAAGTCCCTGCATAAGTATTTTCAGAATTTTCAAATCAGGAAGCAAACTGGCAAACTTTGACACGTAAGTTTGTAAAAATAACATTATGTCTACAGGTGAGGTGAGGTGAGGTGAAATGGGGTTTTATGTCGCGTTACAGATTATTGCATTAAAATAGAGACGTGAATGCACGTGTGTGTGTGGCTGCTTGTACTGGTCCAGACTAATGCCGATTTTATAGCACTAGCCCCATTCGGACACAGTATACTGACTCTGAGTTAAACTGTTAGTTTCTATTGCCGTTAGCCATTCCAGAATGTTCTTGTGTCAAGTTTTCAAAATATTAAACATAATCTTTTTAAAATATGTTTCAAAGTGTAGTCGCCAGTTTGACACCAGTGCCGTAAAGCTTGAGAAAGCTGTTAACTGGCTAATGTTGACTAATTGTTACTCATTCCACTGGTTGGTAAAAGTTCGCAAAAGGTGGGTCTAACGTGACCCGTAATGGGATGTCCTCAGATCTGTGTTTAGCAGTAGCGAGACCTAAGATCTGACTTTAATGAGATTGGACCTATTCTAACCCAGAATCCCAGCGGAGTCTGATGGTGATGCTGAATCAACTTATTCCCTGCCTCAGTACTTACCGGGTGCGACTTTTTTCACGACCAAGTTTCCTTCACCATCTCTGAGCTGTTGGATGTTGAGCAGTTCGCCAGGTTTCCCAGAGTGTGGGGGCCAGTAGTAGACGTAGATGCGACTGCCGCTGCTGCCGCAGTCAATAACTATCCCATAATGCAACTTGGAACCTGATTTGTTGACATCGTCTAATTCAGACTTATCTCCCTTGTTGTCAGGTCGGTCAGCTGACCTTGTTTTCACAACCACGACAACACAGAGAAGGATGAAAGCGACGATGATGAAACCGCTGATCAAGAAGGATTTCCGGGATGTTCCTTGTTGGTTGGCAGCAAACATTGACGGACAGGGCCAGTTGATGTAAATTCTGAAACATACAGGTGTATGGAAGACGTGTCAAGGTTCGGATTTCTGAAAGCAGATAAAGGTTATTTCTTTCTGCCAACAGTTGGGACTGTGGGGTAGCCTCACAGGAACTCGATCATAGCGTGTATAACATAATATATTTGTATAGAAAAAAATCACACCCCTCTATATACATAGAGGCAAGGAGTGACACTCGCCATCTTGGTTCTTATTCAAGATTTCGCACACGGTTCGAATCACAGCTTGATATCGCAGGAAATACGAATGTCACTTATTTCAACCTATTGGAACTTGCTAAACAAACCTCTTATTCAAAATTTTTATCCTTACTAAGTACTCCAACTTCTAGACGCCTATCAAAGAAGAAAAAGGAAAGGTGGCTGTTCATCAGATGTTGTTATTTGGAAATATCCCTGATGGTTATAGTTAAATAAAATATAGTATCCCTGTAGTGAAAGCATTTTCAGATTTGGAATTGCATGCATAATATGATTGCTACTCCCTTGCTGTCATCCATGTTTCCTGGTGTAACCCTACACCTTCAGTTAATGAATTTATTACAGGTATAACAAGAATTTGCCACTAACGTGGCTATATCCCCCGCCCCTGTTGCAGAATTTATGAAATAATTAAATCTAAACAAACCCTAACCTTTTTTAACCGAGGTGGAACTTGTCATGGAAATTGTAAAAAAAAGGAGTTTGGAACCTAAGTCGATCTTGTTGCCATGGAAACGTAAAAAAAATTAAAATTTCTAAAATTTCTCAATAGTGAAAGGCACCAGTTCAGCATGTACCTGACAGACCTGCAAAGTTTGATGAAAAAATATTGAACCGTTTATGAGTTATGCTCCGGAAACGAAACGTGACGGAAGGGTGGACGGACGGACGGGGATAATTAGTGGTAGTAGCACCACTCAGATTACCTGACAAAGATGCCCATTTGGCATTTCTTGTGTCTGGGGTAATTACTCAATCTAAATGCAGGTCTGAAGTGGGGTGAAATATATGTTATGCAATATGCACGATTGCTCAGAAAGAGAGGAATAATCAGTTGAGTTACAAAAAAAACATCAGGCAAAGGATTAACCGAAAATATGTTGATTGATTAATCACTGTTATCTTGCACTGTGGACTTGTAAAAAGTAAGTGTTTACATATGAAGGTTTACTAAAGCAGACCGAATACCATGTCTGGGCATAAAGTGCCGATGTGAAAACAACATACTTTGTTCAAAGGATTAACTGATAAGACGTTGATTGATTGCTCATTGTTATCTAACTCGATGAATCTTTTTAAAGAACTATAAACATCATGAATGTAGTTGTCAAGTGTGCTATTTCAGCTGACCAAAGAGACTTGACACCTATGGGAAACACCAAACAAACTTATGTGATCACGTGAAAAACCTACAATAGCCATAAGAGCCATATATATACATAAAAATATCAGATTGTTACAAGGACGATGTCACATCGAACATGTAAACAAACTTATGGATGGGATATTGTTCCTTTATTTGGATATTTACGGATACATTCCTTGAAACAAGGTAACTGCCTAATGTTAGACATTATAGTCGGTTGTAATTATGATATTTGCATTTGTTTTCATTCATTTGCTGTAGCACTGAACAGAATCATTTTTGTTCCCCTCCGTCTTCAATGCGTTTTCACAAGCCTGACTGTTTGCAGGTGTGTATATGTTACAGTCTATGTTTAAATTGCGATTCACTCAGGCAATTTATCAAATGTCCAAATATTGCCGTCATTTTACAAATTAACTGAAAAATCTGTCACTTAATTGTCTAAAAATTGTCAAGACTTTCAAAGGGGATTAAAAACATCACAATAGACTAATAATGCTAGGATTAGAAGGAAAAAAATATAGAAATTTTCTTTTCATCCTATCCTTTTCACTCACTGGGAGATGAAATTAAACACTAAAATGTTTGGAATTTGTTATCATAAAATAAAAGGACAGATTCTTCAGTCATTTTGAAAAATAACTGAATATTTAGGCATTAAATAAATTGCCTAATTGAAAAGTTTAGTCATTTTACATATTGTCTATAACCATGATAACATGTACACACGATAAAATAAGCAATGCTCAGATGAAATATTTAGTTTGTGTTACGAGTCAAAATAGTCATTTTGTTGATCACTGTGACCATACGCCCTTATACTATCATTAAAGGCGACAAATACACTTACAGTTAGCACAGCACAGATCACAAGCTAGTCGAGATTTCTACCATCTAGTTATCCACAAAAACAATAACAAAGGCAACAACCACACCCAGTGAATTGTCAGAGATAAGTGACACTTTAAGATGCAGGTGCAAGCTGAATGGCAATTACCTAACTACTGTACATCAACACTGACCACTGGCAGGTTATACCTATTGCGTACACCTCCAGGTGATTACGGCCTGCCTTGACGGGTTACATCCCATTAGTAAGACATCCCATTAGTGAGACATCCCATTAGTGAGACACCCATAGTAAGACAGTGGAGTAGGTGGGATTAATTAAACAAACACAGCCAGTCTAGCTGTTGGCAAACTTCTGAAGATGGATTAAGGTTGTGTCAGTGTGACAACCTCAATGTGAACTGTGATGTGAACTGTGATGTGAACTGTGATATTAACTTTAACTGAACTCTAAGTGGAGAATATGTTAAAACAATGGATTTAAGGGATGGATGAATTAAAATGTTGAATGAAATAAAGTAAAAGAGGGTATCAAGCATCTTGATTCATTTCTTTTGTCTATAATAAGACAAGTCCATTTTCATGATAGGGGTTAATTACCTGATTAACATGTATGACATTGTTGTTTTAAGGTGTCTCACGACTGGGCTGTCTTACTTATGGGAGGAGACCCATCGACTTATTGAATACAGATGTAATTAAGTGATGTAGACACTGTTAATTAAGGAATGCTTTCATCATGTTTACAGATGGATTATGAGGATTAAAGTTTATTTACATTGACATTTTGATACCCCAAATTACAGTCATAGTTTACATGGCATTAATGTTAGATTAAATAGCACTTGAATTGAGATCACTACAGAAATGTTATGGTGTTTATGCAACCAAGTATTGATGGTTTTCCATCCTGGCTGATTTAGAACATTGCAATAATATTCTAACACTCTAAGGATACATAAAATACATTTTAGCAAAACAGCAAAAAAGTTGATAACAGTTATTATTACAGTTTGAACACGAAGAATTATAGCAAACTTAGCCTGCAGTGTTCCTGTTTACCAGTAATTACCAGCTTTATACCAGTAAAATTAGGCTTAGACCGGTAATTCATGTGTCTGCCTGTCCCTGTGGACTGGCAAATAAAGGACCTATTAAGTCTTTGTTGTCAAACAAAACATCAGTGATATTCAGATAAGTATATTTTTCAAACAAAGTCAACTTGTCTGTTACCATCAGGGTTTCTCGTTGTCTATTTTAGTGCAAGGGAATAATATTTCGCTTTGGTTCTTGGTTAAATATTTATCTGAAGCGACCATGTCAAAATATTAATAAAAAAGAGTAATTTGTGACTGATGTTTGTGTGAATGATGTGTAGATCTAACTAAGTTACTTGAGAGTAGAACTAAACATAGTGTTGAAAGAAGCAGGTCATTTTTACATAGGTTTTTTTATTTGTTTAAAGCGGGCACTGACAAAAAAACTAGGGGGGACTGGTCATATTTAGAGTTGCCAGTCCACCAGCAGTGGCAGTTTCAAAGGCCACATAACCCACTGGTCCACTGAGTTTAGCCTCCAAACATCAAAGCTACATGTATTTGTAATGGAATTTATTAATGTACAATCACTGGATATTACATAAACTCTTTTATTGGAATTTCTAATCAATATCCAAATGGCAAAACTAAAACGAACAATGGTGGAAAAAGCATTGAAAGACATGTACATATACCGTATTCGACGTAATACCCCGCTCTAATAAGCGCCCACAGCAATATTTGCTGATATATTGGCTAGTGAACAAGCCCAATTTGTATCCCTTCCGATTGATGAATGTACACAAGACTTATTTATTCGGTATAATACCCACACATGTGTTATATGCACCCTTATTTATGGGCAATTATATTCTGGAAAAATACATCTGTCGTACATAAACATTTCAGGCTGTCAGCATAATTTATCTTTCAACTGTTTTTTTTTCACCAAAATAATATTCTAATACGAGCCCCCTATTTCTAATTTTGAGCGCCCCCCGAGCGCTTATCACATCGAATACGGTAAGTGCTGGAACATACTGGTATATCACACATATTTTGGATACAACATAGTCAATTGCAGCAGCACATTGTGTTAATGCTGATAATCATGATAATGTCAACTAATATAATAGTATTCAATCGGAAAAACGTCACCAACAGCTAGTAACAGCTGTATTATCAATGAGTTCATCATTTTAAACGTAATTGAAAACTCAAGGAAAATGACAACAGCTGTCACAAACTACTCAAAATACAGTGTTTGATAAGGCCAGACCAGTTTATATCACCTGTTATATCACAGATCACCAATTATTTCTTGCTTTCAAATGGAGCTGCATATAAGCAGTAATTAGTAATACATGCAAGACTCGACATTAGAAACAAATCAGGTGTTCCCAAGGACACTGTACCGGTTTTTCAGTTTAGGTGGGCTTGTTTTTATTACCCAATAATTATAACAAATAGTGATTGTCAGCTATGTTTTTCACAACAATCAACACGAATAACCACTTCTGTTTGAAACGCATGATCCACATTATATTCTTGATATTCTGTAAAAATTCGGAAAGATGCTACTACACTGAAATCCATTTTGTGCAGTCTGGAACATCTGGTCAAACATTTGTAAGATGCAGTTAACGGAAATCACCAAATAATGCCAACTGATTTTACAACAGGAAGTCGTTGAGCGATAGTCGAAGGTGCAATTAAAGAGGAATACTCTTCCATTTCAGTTTCATTTTGCCAAAACATGAAATAATAATCAATAAAAGTAGTTTTAATGAAAATCTCCTTGCACACAATGCACTGTACATAAAATTCAAGCGTGCCAACTCCTATTTTATGTGTGCTGTGAGCACCAGTAATTTCGAGCCCTGACACGT
Organism: Haliotis rufescens; assembly: GCF_023055435.1. NCBI lineage: Eukaryota > Metazoa > Mollusca > Gastropoda > Lepetellida > Haliotidae > Haliotis > Haliotis rufescens. The sequence goes on along the minus strand of NW_025963802.1, from coordinate 31,613,476 downwards.
CATCAAGGTGATAAATATATACGACTCCATACAAGAAGTGTTAGAAATGTAGGGCATTCTCCAAAGGTATTTCAGTCTAGGGAGCCCCTAAATCAAACTTTCAATTCTGAATCCACAGGTTTATTTTTTTCAATCATGATTTACATTATGCATTAAACATCTTCATATGTTACCGTATTCAATGTAATAAGGGCCCAGGGCGCTCTCAAAATTAGAAATAGGGAGCTCTTACTAGAATAGAATTTTATTGAAAAATAAAACAGAGTTGAAAGAGGTGACAGCCTGAAATGATACATAAGAAAAGTCTGTGTGTACTATACACAACAGATATATTTTCCAGAATTTAATTGCCCATAATTCAGGGTGCATATAACACACGAGTGCGTATTATACACGAATAGATAAGTCTTGTGTACATTGATCAATCAGAAGGGGTGCTAATTGGGATTGTTCACTAGCCAATATATTAGCAAATATCGCCATGGGCGCTTATTACGTTGAATAGGGTAATCATTTTCCAGATGTCATATTTACATGTATTTGTGTGAAAGAACATGTATTACTTGATATATACTAGGGCTGTTACGATTCACTCGCGTATTCTGTGAATCGAGCCTTAACAATTCATGAATTGAATTCGTTATTCATGCATGGCCACTAGAATCGAATATTTATGTATATGCTATCATGTATATTTACATACCCTGTACCTAAAAATATCCATAACAACATATTATATGCATATATTTCTTTCAATGACAACACTCTAATAATATTTAATTTGATAGTAGTGTTTTCACTGGTCATTGTCTCATTTGAGCAGATACTAGTACCTGGATAAGTGCAGTATATAAATGTATAATTCATTAATAATTAACAAACCATGTCAAATAAATTATGATGTTATTGTTTCACTGAATATAATAGATAATACATAAACTGCTGACTTGTTATTGTAATTGTGAATTAATATTCGTATTCGTTACCCTGTATTCGTGATATGAATCGTATTCGCCTCATAGTGTATTCGTTGCAGCCCTAATATATACAATAGCAATCAATAAAATTTAATATATGGTGTATGTTGATTATTTCTGGCATGGTTAGTTGACAACTCAGATACCTTGGATATATCATGGTGTAACATTTATACTCAGTTTTCATGTAATAATTAAAAGCACTTGCTGTGGATCTAATTATTACATGAAAACTTAGTTTGTTTGTTTGTTGTTTAACACCGCACTCAACAATATTCCAGCTATATGACGGCGGTCTGTAAAATAATCGAGTCTGGACCAGACAATCAAGTGATTGACATCATGAGCATCGATCCACGCAATTGGTATCGATGACATGTATCAACCAAGTCAGCGAGACTGACCACCCGATCCCGTTAGCATGGTTAGTCGCTTTTTACGACAAGCATAGTCACTTTTACGGCAAGTATGGGTTACTGAAGACCTATTCTACCCCGGAATCTTCACGGGTCTGAAAACTTAGTATAAATGTTACACCATGATAGATCACTGGTAAAGGAGAGAATAGCAGATATAATGTCCTTACCTGAAACCTATTACAATATCACAGATATCACCCTTTGGCAAGATCTGCACATTGATCTTCATCACGATAATAACTATCACCACCTTCAGTAACATCTAAGGACAAACTTTGGCCACAGGCAACATTTACAACTTTCTCGCATACATGTATCTTAAAATCAGATCTTTTACTCTGAGGCAACATCAGTCTGTGCCCCGGATCAAGGCTCATAGATTCTTGGTATAAGTGTGCAAAGCATTCAATGATTCAGACCAGTGTATATTTGATTTCTATACTACTCAAAAGAAGTTAAAGAACACCAGATATATAATACACGATTTAGCAAATTGGTCATGGCATTATGTGTTATAACATTACTATCATCTAATGTTTGGCAACATGTTGCACCACGTCTGGGGTATTGCTTATCCTCCTGACACTTTCTGGAAACACTTCTGGTAGTCATGCAAATGAATTGAAAACATGAGCAAAACACAGGAATATTGTCGCCCAAACACAACGCTGCACCTGTCCTTAGCAACAACCAACACAATTTTCATGCTCAGCATATGAAAGTGGTGATGTTCATGGTGCACGTGCATGCTTTCCCTTTAAGAAGGCGATGATGATGATCGTGTTATCACACTTTCCAAAACCATGCCACAGAGACGACATCTGACTGATGTTGATAGAGGACGAGCTATTGGTTGGCTCCAGGATTGCCTTTCTTTACCTGAAGTGGGCAGAAGATTGCAGGTGTCTCCCTCTGTCATTCACACCTTTGGCATCTTTTTGCTGCCACTGGCGGAGTGCAAGAGCGACACCGTTCTGGACGGCCAAGGTGTACCTCACAACGTGATGACCGATACCTGGTTCTCCAAGCACTCAGGCAGCGTACATCAACAGCAAACAACCTCAGGTTACAGTTAAGGGCTGTCAATAACACTGTCGTTAGTGATCAGTCGGTGCGAAACCGTTTACGAGCTGCGCACTTGAGAAGTCGACGACAAGCAGTGAGACCACCTTTACGTCCAGTTCACAGAACAGCACGTCTGGCTTGGTGTCGACAACATGTGCGTTGGAACAGACAGCAATGGTCTCGTGTACTGTTTACAGACGAGTCGCGATTCTGTTTGCAGCTCAATGATGGAAGAATACGGGTGTGGCGTCGTACTGGAGAGAGATTCACTGATGCCACAGTACGTGAACGTGTCGCTTTTGGTGGGGGATCAGTGATGGTATGGGAAGGATTCAGTTGGAATCATAGGACTCCTCTGTACCATATTGTCGGGAATCTGAATGCTGCCAGGTACCGTGATGAGATTCTTGAACCCCTGGTATTGCCCACACTTCGTCAGATTGGTCAAGGTGCTATCCTTCAGGACGACAATGCAAGACCCCATCGCGCTCGGATTATCACTGACTATCACAGACAAAGGCAGATTACCGTTATGCAATGGCCTGCTTATTCGCCAGATCTGGCGCCCATTGAACATCTTTGGGATGCCTTGGGAAGAGCCGTTCAAGCTAACCACCCAACTCCTGTTAATCTCCAGCAACTGTTAGGATTTCTTCATCAGGAATAGCAAGCAATTCCACAGACAACACTGCGGCAGCTTGTTCGATCTATGCGTAGAAGATGTCAGAACTGTATTGCTTCCAGGGGTGGGCCTACCCGATATTGAAGGAACAGGATTATCCTGAACTGTAGTGTGTGACTTTTGATTTATAGGGTACATGCAATGCATATTGATTTGCTCTGGTCAGCTGTATGCCAGCGTTTCTTTCGTCAATGAAATGTCATGATTAAATACTTATCTTTCCCAATCAGTGTTGTTCCTGTGGCCACGATTTATTTTTTGAGTGATTTTGATAACTTATTTGGGTGTTCTTTAACTTCTTTTGAGTAGTATATATATCAAAAACAAGATAAATGACATTCCCACTGTGAACATAACAACAGCTGCACCATAATATTGCTGAACCACAATGGAGTACCATCAAAGGCATGTTTCACTTAGATTGGGTGATCCAAGGTCGTTCAGGATTCACCTGATGCGCTGTTCTACAGATGTGTTCTCAGATCTTAACATCGAGAGGTATCATATCTGAGTAAAGTATCAGATTTTAATGAGACGGAAGCATACAAGAAATGAAAGCAATGTAATTTTTCTTTCTAGTGTTAAAAATATGTTTACCTGACACAATAATAAAACCTGTATATTCAAATAGATCTTTGAAGAACAAAACAAATATGAGTGAGTGAGTTGGATTTTACGCCACTTTTAGCAATATTCCAGCAATATCGGGGACACCAGAAATGGGCTTCACACATTGTATCCATTTCGGGAATCAAACCCGGGTCTTTGGCGTGACAAGCAGACGCTTTAACCACTAGGTTACCCGACCGCCCCAAAACAAATATGAACTACCCCCATCTACGATGCTGGATTGCAGCAAATTCTGGAAAACTTAAAAATAAATAAGAAATTCTAGTTTTGAACATGTCCTTTAACATGTTATGTATTATTTGCAATAGAATTTACTCTTAAGATAAAATGAAATGTACTATATTCAAACGTTTTACTCGTGGCTAGTCACAGATTATTGTCAAGACTTACTCATTATATAATTCAAATAGATAATATGATGTTTAAGGTACTAGATAGGTTGTCAAACTTGTAATTCTCCCTCTCCTGTCCTTCTTGAACATATACTGTACTTCCTTACACGTCCTTGAAGATTATCATGCACCCTACCGAGAAACTATGTCATACATTTTAGATGAGGGCTTAACAATATACATGTATTAACATTTTTTAAACCGTCTGTAATAACTTGAGAACTGTGGCAGTATGTTAACAATTTAGTCATTGGTTTCATGAAGAGTGATCTATGACCATGATGACAACTAACCGATACAAAAGCCAAAACACTACACCAGTGACCAGCTATGCTTCCCTGGAATCTCCACATACTAGTATTCAGTAAAGATGGACTTATAATGAATCTACTTAATATAATAACTTACATTATTTTCTAAATATTATATCCATGGTCTAGAGGATAGAGTGTCTGCCTGGGGAGAGGAAGGTTGGTGGTTCGATCCCCTGGCAGTGTCATTCCAAGATTTTGCACTAAAAAAAGCCTGATGTTATTATCATGATTATGGTTATCAAAAGTGTTTTAGCCCCTCTACCACCTGTTTCTTTGGAACTGGTATAACCACATGCTATGATGTTCCTTGACCTAAACACAAGTGTGCAGCGTTTCTGTACAGATAACATGGAAATAAACCAGACTACAGTCAGTAATCTTAAGTGTTGGTTACCTATAGAGCTCAGATGTATTGTACTATCCCTGTATCTATCTCCTATATATGAAGGGTATACAATCTCAAACTGCTATATATTATGTATATTATACTAATAAAATAAGATAGGCATGTTACAAGTCCTATGCTGACCACTGACCATTGCTGACGGTTAAAATGATTTGTTTATCATGGTTGTTGTGACGCTTTATCAACGAATTTGGCATTTTAATTCTCTGTGCCAAACTAAACGCTTTACGAATACTACTGATACTTTAAGTTAGAGTTTTGTAGAGATGCAAGCTATGTTAGGGACATAGGAGTAATTCTAAGCAACTAGCCTAGAATTTCTACATCCAAAATTGGTAGGCCCATTTTCTTTTGCTTAGGAATGGACAAGAAATACATTCTTACCTTGCCATGCTCATCACCAGTGCTGATTACGTTGTCCTCGTAAACAACTTTCAATAGAGAAACTCTGACTGAGTTTTACGTATCATGTTCCTCAAAAACCTACACTACTTTTTGTAAAGAAATATACGTGGCCCAAACCGGAAGTAGCCGGTATCGTACATTGGTCGAAATGTCAAATTACGACATATAATTTCGCAGTATAATACTCCTCAATACAGTTGTATAAAACTAGATTATGAATATTATGTGTTCTTTTAATGCTCTAATTATACCAGGTGGCCACAAAAGTTTATAACAGATAACAAATAATATTTATGAATATGTTTACAACAGCCACAATGCGTTGGCGAGTAAAACATGGCGGCGGAAGATATCCACGTCAGGCTCTGCTTGCAAGAAATTGTCAAACTAGACCTTGAAGTGAAAGCAATTATACAGGTTAATCTTTGCATGAAACTGTAACTGATTAATGATTACAGTATATACATATTTTGAACGTGCCGACATGATTTAACTATAAAAGAGTGGTAGCTATAGTCTAGCCTTGTACAGGTGTACGCCACCACATGCCCAGCCCAAGCCTGAGTTATACAAGCTAACAGCTGGTTAAAGAAATATATAACGACATGTTTGAATAAGACGTTTGCAAGATCTACACATAAAAAAAATATGCACACAGGATACCTGCTGGCCCTGTACATATTAGGTCATGTTTATGCCAGTTGTGGCACATTGCTACACTAATATCTATCAACAGGCCTACTGGTCCTAAACAAGCCATATTAGCCAGCTGCCACCGTGTGTAGTGGAGTGTAACTATGTCACGTCAAGCTCAGGTTTCATACCTAAGACATCTGCTTAACCCTGCTGATTTAATAAACTACATTTTAAGTAAATATTAAAACCCCTTTTTCCAAAATACCCCGGTTATACAACACCTCATGTTGTAGACAATTCATTATTTTCTTCAAATCTGCTTTCAAGCCTGATTTACTAATTTCACAGAGTAAGACATCACTGTTGATGTCATTATGATCAGACACTTCAATCTTTAATTCAATATGTTTGTATACATTACAAAATGTCAGAATGTTTTACTGCATGCCTGGAAAAAAGGAGAGAAAAATCATTCTGAAATATTATCTTGTGATCTCTTTCCCTGTGTTTACATTGATACGGAAAATGTTTGATAGCTACTGACTTGGTAACGCTAGCAAACATACATGGAATATGCCCCCTCAAAAGTTCCCAAACTGGGGAAAATCACATTCTTCTCAAAATCAAATGATGACAGTTGCAGATCAGATGATGAAGATAGTGACCATAAGTCAAGTCATACTGGAACCAAGATTTTCTTAACTTGATTCACTTGGCCATGTTGTCACTCAACCTGTTCACTCTGCAGACTGTGAGCATGCAATTAGCTCACAGAACCTAGTTTAACCACACTCAGCCGGCCTCAGTCCACTTTGACCCATGGATGAGGTTGATGATGAAGGGCCCAGATTTTCACTTCATCAAGTCCCTCACTGAGTGGAGGAATGCGAGTTATTTTCATGTAGTAGAATGAATACCCTGTTAACTCCAACCACAAAGTTTCATACTTCAATGAATGTCGGAAATTCTGATGTTCATACAGTTTGGCCCTCACTGTATGAAGGAGTGGTTAAAGCGTTCGCTTGTCATGCCAAAGACCCGGGTTCGATTCCCCACATTGATACAGTGTGTGAAGCCCATTTCTGGTGTCCCCCGATGGGATATTGCTGGAATATTGCTAAAAGCGACATATAACAATACTCGCTCACTCATTCCTCAAAGAATGTTGAAAGCTCAGATGTTCATACAGTTTGGCCCTCATATTAATTATTTAATTGATTTACTTTAAATTTGGTTTGATTTACACATTAACTAATTTCACCATGTTGACTGATCTCAAACAGTCAATGGCTGAAGTGTAGAAAGAGTTTTTACTGTTGTGGAAAGTGTATATTTTCAAAATATCTAATGGAGCACTTGTCTTTCTAGGATATAAGAGATTATGCTCAAACAACACAAGATGTTGAAGATTTCAATGCTCAAGCTCGAGAACGGATAACCAAATTACGTGGAAAAGTGAACGTACGTATCTTCTGTAATACCTCTCATGTGTTGTTGCCTTGATGTAACTCTGGAGGAAAAAAGATGCTTAGTTGTGTGTTTGTTGTAAGGGGGATTTGGTGAGATTCAGGGCCCACTTGCACATAGACTTAGGGCTAATAATAATTTGTGCTAGTGGGCCCTGGTGGTTATAATGTGTGACCTGACCTGGTTGTTACAATATATTCTGTATTATTGGTTCCAATGCCTGGCATGCAGGGTTTCGGATTACACAAGGTGGTATCCCTGTTAACTTCGAACACTGTCATCATGGTTATGTCAGTTTTGATTGACATGGACAAGCTTTACTCCAGTGCATTGATGATGATGATGATGATGATGATGAAAATTTTCCAGGAAAATTACTACAGCAAACTCTCTTTATTACTTACCATTTATATTGCATGCCTTGAACATGTTGAGGATGGAACTATGCCCTTGACAACTAATTTTTGTTTTTAATCAAATATTATTACAGATGCAGTGGGAATTAAATGTGCCTATTTTCATGGTGTTGATTTTGTTCCAAATTTGTGAAATTTAGGATTGGCAATTCAGAAAGTCAAGTGGACATTCCAAGTTTCTTTAATCCTATGATGTAAATAAATATTATCTGTTTCCAACATATTTGCAGGAACTGGAGCAACTGGGAAGAGAACAAGACAAAGATTCTGACAGAGAGGCCATTTTGAAAAATGTAGACAACCACCGACAAAAGCTGTCCAGGTGTGTAATGCTGTGACAAGTCTATCATTCCGAACCAATACATCTTGTGATTTCCTCACCAGTGTTCACTGTGAGAATACTTGCAGTACTATTCGGATGACTGGTTGGAAATGGGTATTATTATCTTCCGCCATGAAGTGTTGTCCGTCCATCACGTTTTGTTTCTGGAGCAGAACTCTAAAACCATGAGAGATATGTTAATCAATCTGGGGTGGTCGAGTAGCCTAGTGGTTAAAGCGTTCGCTTGTCACGCCGAAGACCCAGCTTCGATTCCCGATATTGGTACAATGTGTGAAGCACATTTCTGGTGTCCCCGGCCGTGATATTGAAGGAATAGTGCTAAAAGCGGAGTAAAACCATACTCACTCACTCACTCTTAACCAATCTTGGCACATAGATAGACCTAGTGGTGAACTGGTGCCTTTTGATACTTTAGGATTTTTTACTATTTTAATTTTTTGAGTTTCCATGGCAATGATGTTGCCTTAGACTGAAAATGGCGGTAGTATTGGCGGGGGATATGAGTATTTCATGCTTGTTACCTTTTGGAGTTAGAAATAACTGAGTTAATCAAACTTGCATGTGCACCAGTGCATAAAGCACACACACCAGTGCATTGTATACATCAACCTGGTGGCACTGTTGATGTCATTTGAATCTGATTGTGACATAAAGTGGGAATGACATCACACTAGAAATGACGTCATAGCTGATGATTAGTGACGTCATTCAACAATTATTGTTTTCTAAGATGGCGGTCATGATCATTGCTTTTTTCTAAAGAGGAGCTCGAAGGGCTAAAAAATAAGGGGTAATGATGAAATTATTACACTCGCATATGTGTCATACTGATTTTACAAAACTCTCTCTTGTTCGGGAACTATAAGAATTCTGACACTGGTTTGTAAAATCAGTATGACACACATGCTAGTATAATAATCTCTACAAGTTATGCATTATCTTTGACTTGCAAGCGTTGATTTCATTATGGGTTTCAACATGACATTTGGTGGTGGTGAAATAACATGCTGAAGACATAGGTTAGATTCTCCTTGTGTACAAAATGTGAAGCCCATCTCTGTGTTACCCAGGCATGATATGGGTGTATTAATAAAAGCATTGTAAAATCCTTTTCACTAAAGTCACATAGGAAATAAATCCATCTTTGTTATGAATAAGTTTTTTGATTTATCAGTTTTATATTGTTTGAGATTTCAGAAATTTACTATTAACTTTATAAAGTTTAATTGTAAAGATTTTTGAGGTTTCAAAACTGTTCAATTTAACCACAAACAAAATAACCCCCAACTCCCGTCCTCCAATGTGCTCTTGTCTCCTTCCCAGCACAATCACCAGTCTGCGACAGTCGAACCTGACAACACAGCTGATGATAGAGAAGAGGACAAAAGAACAGCTCCTGTCAGGCGGAATGTCAGCTAAGCAGAGGTGAGATCATCCTTATAGACAGATAAAGACTTGGGTCAATTAGTGGTTCTGAAGTGATTCAAGAACAGTGGCTAGAAATAACCTTGGTTTCAAGGATGGATGAAACTACAATGACAGCACCCGATGTCTGAAAAAGTTTTCATGTCTTCATACCCAATGCTATCCAAGGGGGATTCTGGGAAAGAATATTGATGCCGGGCACCCTTTGCTGGTCGTAAGAGGTACTATATGGATCGGGAGGTCATACTCAGTGTCTTGGTTGATGCACGTCATCATACCCCAATTGTGTGGATCGATGCTATGATAAAAATCACTGGATTGTCTTGTTTATTTACAGACCGTCATATAAATTGTTTGATAGGCATTACTTAGAAGTTGACGGATGTCAAGGTAGACACAATTTTATGGATAACAAGTCTTGCTTGACAACGGTATAAGAATCTATACCGAAACGCCGCTTTTTACAGTATTAAAGAAGTTGTTTATTTATAAAATTGTGTCTACCTTGTCGACCATCATATAGCTGGAAATTGCGGACTGTGGCATTAAACCACAAAAAACATATCCCATGCTTGACATTAAAAGGATGGCAAAGGGATCTAAGGTGCTGTATCTTACTGTGCAACAATACCAGGAGTTAACAGCAGTGGGTTCAAAGTCTAGGTTCTCACTTGGTCTCACTCACACATATCAATCAAATGGAGAACATTGTACCATTCCAGAAACTGTTGTAATCTTTATCAAAGACTAACCACTATCTTAGCGCCAAGGTTGCTGTGGCGGGCAGGGCTGGTCCAGGCTTGCAGGTGGGCCAATGTGAATCCCTGCCTCATACCATGCCACTCTGAATATGTTTTGGAAATGTGAATTACATTGTATATCATTGATGTATACTGTACACACTTACTGAGATGAACAAAATTTGTAAAAAACAAAAACGATTGCTCTGTAGTTCGAACAGGCACTGTCCATACTTTGTAACAAGTATCTTTAAGGGGATTGCAAGTCAACCTGGATAATGTTTGTTACAGAGGAAAGGGCAACAAGGAGACCCTGGCTAAGACTGCCAGCAACATCACAGAGAATCTGATGAGCCTCAACAAGATGCTGACAGGACAGTTGGAGCAGAGTGAGCTCAGCATGAGCATGTTAGGTGGGTGCATACCCCATCAGGGAGTTTTGTTTACATGTTTACATGTTTGCATGTTTCGTAGAAGAAAATGTATTTGGGACCCGTGAAGATCCGGGGTAGAATAGATCTTCAGCAACCCATGCTTGCCGAAGAGGCGACTAACGGGATTGGGTGGTCAGGCTCGCTGACTTGGTTGATGCATGTCATCAATCCCAATTGCGTGGATCGATGCTCGTGATGTCAATCACTGGATTGTCTGGTCCAGACTCAATTATTTACACACCATTGTCATATAGCTGGAATATTACTGAGTGTGGCGTTAAACAACAAAACAAAACAAACCATTGTTTGTCATTGTGAGTTGGGTTTAACGCCGCTTTTTACAGTATTCCAGTTATATCACGGAGTGTCAGCTTGATGTGGGAGGAAAGCCCGAAGTGATGCAGGTCTCGGACGTTTACCACTTCAGTGAAACCCACGAGCACGGGTATGGTGCTGACAAACCTAGGAACAAAATCGGGGCGAACTGGGATTCGAACCCACAGTCATAGGTTTCTGGTGTGCCCAAGGGACGCAACTCTGCACAGCGAATCACGGCGCCTTAGACGACTGGGCCACCCGTGCCCCCTCAAAACAAACCAAAACATGTAATTGGTATCTGTTTGAGACGGTTTGATTTCATCGAAAATTATACAGAATCTGTTGACAAGTTCGAGCCACATGGTAGTTCATTTGTCTGATGTACAATGCTTCGAGCATGCAGCATGTTTGCGCTTTCAACTAAACCAAGGGTAGTGTATTAATCGGTTTCACGTCTGCTTCTTTCCTTTCCCCAGCTTCCTCCTCTAAGACTGTGACTGACACGCAAGATGAGTTCCGCAACATGGGCGGGCACATTGAGAACTCCCGGCGCCTCCTTACCAAATATGGACGCAGAGAACTAACAGACAGATTATTGATATTTCTTGCTCTGGTTTTCTTCTTTGCAACAGTGTTGTACATAATGAAGAAAAGACTCTGGCCATCATGATAAATGTGTTCATTAATTGTAAATATTCATACAGGATTAAATAGTGCAATATATGTTTTCACATTTCACTGTTAATTGCTTTGAAAGGGAGTGTACAAATAAACAAGATCAGGCAAACCACTGGTTATTGTGGTTTAGTATTTTGACTCATCTTCACTTCAATGATCATGTATAACTCAGGTTTGGTGTTGTGAAGCAAACTTGAAGACCAGAGACTGGCCATCACAAAAACAAGTGATCCCCTTGGAGTAGCATTGGGGAGTGGAGGAGCCCCGAGTCATCTCACATAACATCATCTTTTTTATTAATCACATGTCTCGACACTGGTTTCTTTTTGTTTAATGCCACACATCAAGCATCAGCACAATGCACATCATACTGCCTTGGACTACCAACTGGTGGTAAGAGCACTGATCGGTGCAGTTTGTTTTGTTGTTTAACACTACATGCAAGATTCCTGCTGTATAACTGTAGCTTGGCACTAATCGACAAATCAGTGATTTCCAGTGTCAGGGTACAATTCACCCAAGTCGCCCAGCCTGACCACCCGGTTGCTTCTTCAATATGCATAGGTTTCTGAGAACCAATTCTAACCCCGCTTCTCCAAAACTTTAATCAATATTGACTTTTGGTAAGAACTTGTGTGACTTGTACATTCGCCTGCTGTACATAGTGCCCCAAGTAATACAAGACCCAGTTTTCATCTCATCTGGGGGAATGAGAGGAAAAATATATAAATACAAGCACAATCATTTATTTCATAATCATCCATTTATTTCATTCTTTACAGTCTACAAACCAACATGACAGCATTGCCCCTGCAATCAACGAGTTTTAAAACGTTAACAATTAACAAGCAGGATTTGGCTAAGAAGCGGAGACCTCGAGAAAGTTAAGTGACATCTCACATCACCCCAGGTAGTCACAAGCCACTGAAGTGTGTGTCAAACTCAAAGATTATTTACTTGGTTCACATGATGGAAGAGAAGCTTTTTCAGACAGAATAATTTCAAAGATCTTGTGTGAGAAAGAATTCACACTGACCACACAATTATATACAATTTAATACCACAAAGATATATATTTAACTAAAGTAATGACTTGCTTGCCCCAGAAAGCTTTAGGACCTTCGGCAACATTAAATTCAAACTTCTTTAATCCCTTTCACACACTTTTAAAAGCATTAAAGACGACATACCGACATTTCTCTTGTCCAAAAGCAACTTTTAGTCATACTGTTCAAAACAAGAATTTTAATCTAGCAAGACACTATACATCTAAATCCCACAGTACTGCAACTAGGCCTCTTTGACAGATATGAAAATAATGTCATCAAAAAATAATAAAGATACGATTGGCAGACCTTTTCTTGAACAGAACAGTTTGACATTATCTCGCATTTGTCTTCCAGTTTACCAGTCTGGACATACATTTTTCTTTTTCTGCATCAAAACCTCATTATCTCGCTGATCTTCTTGGTCCCTTCATCTTCGAGATATCTTCGGTTCAGTGCATTCAACAAAAGCACACTTGGCGAAGTTGCTCGTGAACCTTGAGTTTCACCTAGAATGCAGTTCCAGTCCTTTACACCAAAGCTCCTTGTCTGTTCCTAGAGCTTCAGTGGGAAACATTTACCTCAATATTTAAGGTGCCAACATTAGAAATTTTGTAACTTGTTTGAAATATTTTGAAGATTATCACTGATATTAAACCATTACAAGTTATTTTCCACTTGACATGAAAATAATCATTTTGAAATATCCATTTTGGCTTAGGGACTTGTCAGGAAAACTGCGACATGTCATGCATAATGATCCATTGCTTCTTAACTGAGATATTTGGGGGCTTCAACATTGAACAATATCTGATTTAACACTCCAGCAAGGTTAGCTGTGCTATTACAGGAACTGTACACTCCCCTGGAGTGGCAGGACTTTATCCAAATATTTCAATAAATGTCTGGATAAAATCCCAGCCTGGACAATTAAATATTGCTTTATATACATTGGAAAAAAAAAGATGGATGTTGACAGACAAGTCATACCTTTATTCAGTCTGTAATTACCAACTGTTCCAACTGTTAATCTATTCAACAAAGTTAGTGCACTGTTCATACAAGGAACACACAAACGTGGAGTTCAAAGGCTGCCTCACCAGAACATCTGGCATGAAAGAATTGAATATCAGATTTGGAGCAACATTTTGCCTGCTGTGGGAGGCAAGGGAAGGCCACCTGCTTACAAGTACTCAAAAAGTTAAAGTTTGAGAAACTGTTATGTTTACATTTGACCTTCATCAGTGTTTAAAATGGAGGGGTCCTGGTGTGCTTGAGGTCTTTGGAATTTGAATCAATAAATAACTTTTAACATAATGACTGACCCCAGACTTTATCAGGTTTAATGTCAAACCCTGTCTACATTCTGATTGAACAGAACAGCACATTATTGATTCATTCATTGTATCCTAGAAGACCAAAGACTGTTGGGTTGGAATGGTCCAGTTGTACCTTCATGGCACAATAAAATGACCCACAAAGAAAGGTGACCCACAATAAACAGAAAAATAAACCTTACCCTGATAGCCCTTGTGAATGATTAAGAGACAATCAACTTAGTTAACTCTGCTTTCAAAGGAATTCCAGCCATATCTTGCCAGGGGGTCACCAACTTTAGATTCACAGTCAGTACCCTCTTTGGTAATTGGACTTTGGTCTTCTGCATGAAAAGTGATGCTTGAACGAATAAGTGAGTGAACAGGTTTGTGCTAAAGATCTTAGATGTATCACAGCAAGAGCTTTACAGTTTGTAGCCAGACCTTCACAGACCTGAGCGCGAGTCAGCCTTTGATCATCAATATTTGGGGCAAATGGATTTTACAACAATCTCTTACTTTATTTCTTAGTTGTTCAGAGCACTAAATTGGTTAAATATGGTATGGAAAAAATATATTCAAATCTTCACAGCCTAAAGAAAAGGGAAGAGATGTTCTCATACTACTTCCAGTTCGGAGGACGAAAGTGCATCATCCATGCAATTCCTATGTGTATATTTATCAACAATGGAAAATAAACCCAGCAGTTTTGCTCCCGTAAAGGCAGTATATGATATACTGTATTTTGAACATATATTCTTTACAAAACACTTGACGCGATTCTTTCATTCAAAACCTAAATAAAAACAAGGTTGAAACCATGAAGAAAATAATGGAAAAAATAATAATCAGTTTTAACAACTTGTAGAACTTTACAAAAGATGCTGGATAACACTGACTTCTTAAAAGTCGAGAAGTACAGTCTTACTAAACCAAAGAATTATTTTACAAGCGAATTCAAAAAACACAATTAAGACAATTTGTTCACAGGCACACAGCTTCAGACAGTTACTTTTGTTCATGCGTGACTTTTCAATGAGAAATGACAAGGAATCATCTCATCTACCTTTGAAGAATGAAACTTTTTTTTTTCAGTCTTAAATATACAAGTACATATTCATACACTATCAACACTATGATACACAGATTAAAATGAGTTTTTTCAATGCAAATGGGTTGGTATGACAAAACATGTGATAGTACCTTGACCATATCTGGGACTTAACTTCTATCAAAATAAGCAGGGTAACACTAAACAACTATGTGCCATATCCTGAACAGTGTGTCGTTTCTTTTAGGACCAACATTGTAATATACAACCATTGTCGACTTATTCTCCCTAAAATGTCCTCTCAAATCAAAAGACCATGGAAACAAGACTAGTAAGACTAGTCTATGCCTTAGAAATAAATTAAGAACTTCTAAAATCTAGCAAGATATTGTCAAGGTACTAAAACATGATGATTGAACAGGATACATGGTTACCATGGTAACTGAAGATAGCAGAACCAGATGGGCCAATGACTCACATAAGACAATTTGGCCTTGAACTTCACTCTTCAGCAAACGGCTATATACAAATTAGACAAATGATCTGGGGGTAGAAGGTTTAGCTGCAGTTGACACAAACATGTTTATACAAGTTAATGGCCTATAACATGTAATTCTTTTGCTGTACAGACCAAAGATTTCTTCAAAATATCTACCTTACGAATTTTATACTTTCTAAACCTCAACGTTCTCTGAAGCAGAGTACGCAATACACTGCTCTGACGAGGCCAAGCTAGTGTTGCACCCCTTTAATAAAATACTGCAGCAACTTCACGGCGAGGTGACACCAAAACCTGACATCCCAAGTTATTCTCATGGGGACTGAAGCCAGATCTTCCGTGTGATGAGCAAACACTAACCACTACACTACCCCACTGCCCTTTATCTACGAATGTTTGGTGTAAACTCAGTGAGTATAAATACTATCTTCCCAACATGTTCTTCACACAAAGTTAGCTCATTTGCAAGTCGTTCCCTACTACTCACTGTCAAATGGGGTCTGATTTATCAAGGCCCAAGTTCTGTTATCTCCCATGGACGTGTGTCAGATCTGAATCCCTGACCGCCAGACTGGATGATTCAATTGTTATAAAATGGCTTTAAAACTTATGAGTGAGTCTATTAACAAGTGAAGTTGTCTAAAATTTAGGAATGTCAATCACTAGATTAAAATGCTCATCATCACTATCGTCAAACAATGGTGCCACTGGCAGCCCGTCCTTAATATTTGTATCGGGCAATGCATTTCCACTGTTCTTTTTCGGCCGACCTCGGCCCTTGCTGTTTCCTGAGTTAGCTTTAGGTATTGTAGATTTGTCGTCTTTCTGTCCGTTGTCATTTTCTGTTGGCAATTTTGCACGGATGTTGGCCTTTCGTGCCGAATTCACAACTGTCTTATATTTTCGCTTTTCTTGTTGTTGAGGAAGATTTCGAGGGTAATTTCCAACGGGTGGTTTTCTTTCGACAGTCAAACCTGATTTTGCTGGGTGTGGAACTGGAGTTTTATTGTCACTCTCTTTCAGAACAGATTCAGAAATGGAATTCTCTTTCACTGAGTTCTCCTTCTCACTTTTGACACTGGTGTCCATTTCTTCGCCTTCAAAGTCTTTGACACATGCAAAGTCTTTCTCATCCTTCACCGAGGCTGCATCAACGTAGGAATCACTCGCCGATGTTTCAGACATATTGTCTACAGGACCACATGTTTTGCCTTCAAGAATGTCACCATGGTCCGAACACACGAGAGCTCCCTCCACATTGAATATGTTGTCTTCAATATGACCGTTACAGAAAGAATTGGGGCACTCGGAACACACCTTCCTGGCGACCTTGCCACAGATGTCACAGTGGTGCCATGGGCACAGCCACTTACCTGAAACACAACAAAACATTACATGTCGGAAAAGTAGGACACCGAATTCTAGTTGTGCGATGTACAAGCGACTACACTGTCAATACTTCCTGGGTCTTCTGTACGCTACAGGTTACGTGAAATGGGGTTTAACGTCGCGTCCAAGATGATTGCAGTTATATAGCGACGTGTGCGTGTACTAGTCCGGACTGATTTATATAGTGCTAGCTCACTGAGATACCATGCCGCAGTTTAACATGAATACCCCACTCAGACACAGTATACTGACTCCGAGCCAACCAGTCCTTGTTTTAGCCTCTTAATGCCGAGCGCCAGACAGAATAACAACAAGTACCATCTTTTAACATCTTTTGGTATGACGTGGCCTGGGATCGTACCCTGGACCTTCCGCTCTCTGGGCAGACGCTCTACCACTAGACCACAGAGAAAACCAGCATGTGCTCTGACCAATGAGTGCTGAAAACCTTGGCACTTTGTCTTGTGCAATATGTCTCATAGCCCTACAGACTCTACTCTACACATTGCTTCAATATAAGGCAGCAAAAGGGTTCACCAAAATTTCATGCAATAGGGAACCTTTGCCTTCCATGAGATATACGTGTCCGCATTTCCTAACCAAACCAAAGACAAACACGCATCACATAGAACTGTATGTATTCATGGTGGACGGAGGAATACGTCAGTAATTATAAGATATATGGATGAACAACTTCATTATTATAATTAGGTGTACAATTTTGGTGTAGGTTCTTACACCGTTATCATTTTCTTGAGAGCAGTGTCAGAACCTATACCGAATTGTTAATTGTAATAAAGAGGTTGTTCATCAATATATCTTATTACTTAGTACTCCAACTGGTAAATGCCTATCAAAGAATTATAGGGGAACATAGTGTACACAAACCCATGCAGTATTGACGCTGAAGAGGCTAATGCCTTAATTACTTAGAACTTGTTTGACACCAGTCAGCTATATTCAAGCTATATCACGGCAACTTGTAATCAAATCTGGACAAGAAAATGAATAGTTTGATATGAGTTGTTTGTTTGTTCATTTGTTCGTTTGTTGTTTAATGCCGCACTCAGCAGTATTCCAGCTATATGACAGTGTTCTGTAAATAACCGAGTCTGGACCAGACAATCCAGTGACTGACATCATGAGCATCGATCTACGCAAATGGGATAAGATGACATGCATCAACCAAGTTGGCGAGTCTGACCAATCAATCCAGAAAGTCGCCTTCGACAGGCAAACATGGGTTGCTGAAGACCTCTTGGGTCATGAATCTGATTACCTGATCCACGGCATGCATAGTTTACTGGGGACCTATTCTAACCTGGATCCTAACAGGGGTGTTTCTTTTGGGACAGTTATTTTGTAGTTGCTTCCAATATTGGGTATAAGTGTATACTCTTCAGAATTGTAGTTATTAAAACAGTTAATATATAGGTAGTCAAAATTATTAACTACTTTGGAATTGTTAGATACCATGATCATGTAATCAATACATCCCATTCTAATGAATATAAAATAATGCTGATAGGCTTTAGTTTACTTAAGCATTAAGCATATTAAAGTGTTTGCTGTGATTTTCTGGCTGCCTGTATTTATCTACAGTCAACTCTTGATAAAACTAAAGCAAACATACCAAGGCAATAATCAATACGTCATCCACTTCAGTACATGGAACCATGGAGCTAGTTTTATCAAGAGTGGATTGTATTGAATATCAGCAAATACTTGGTCTTAAGTGGCTCAAACGTGATCAATTGTAATTTTTACTTCAGTGACAATGTCCCTGTGTTTGAAATCCCCCAAGTGCCCAGTGTCAACTAGAGTGCAATTCGCTCTTTGAAGGCCTCCTTCTATACATAATTTCCGATTTACTACCTTTTTTCAATAGTGCACACTGAAATATAACCACCAAATTTGAATCTTCTTACAAAATTTTAACATCTTTTCAAGCTGTTTTTAAATAAAACAATTTCTCAAGCAAAGGTATCCAAATTCAATACCTTTGGAACTTGTATTTATTGTGCTTCTGTAAAATTCTTATCAAAATATATTGTGCATGACCAATAAAGTGCCACATTTCAAAATGTTCTCCAAAAAGCCAGGAAAGAATAACCATTAATTCCCTTTTTCAAAAAGACAGTTAACATCATGCTATTTGAACTATCTACAAACTCTGACATGCTGATTAGTCAGAAAAAGGGGAAATCTTCATCACCAACCTCACAACCACCCAAGCCACCTGAGACCCAGCTTTATCTTACCATGTGGTGGTTTGGCTAGGTTGAGACACTGTAGATGATAGGACTTCGGACAGTTGGGTTTATCGCACATGACAAGTTCGCCTCCTTCTCCGCACCTAAAACATTCATCCTCGTGTTCCTTCTTCACTTCCATTTTCTTCCTCTTGCGTTTCTTCTTCTGCTGCTCCTTTGACCTCTTCTCGTTCGCTACCGCTGCTGCAGTCTAAAATAAGGTGTCCGGATTAGACTTAGCTGTAAGACAGTCAGTTTTTATGTTTGTTTGTTTCGTTGTTCAACGCCGCACTCATCAATATTCCGGCTAAATGACAGTGGCATGTAAATATTTGTGTCTGGACCTGACAATCCAGTGGTTGACATCATGAGCATCCATCTATGCAATTAGGATAAGCTGACATGATTCAACCAAGACAGGGAGCCTGACCACCCAATCCCATTAGTCATCATACGCCTGCGCCTTGTGGAAGGCATATCAAAAGTGATGCAGACATTTTGGTTAAACCTACAAGCATAGGAATAGTGATGACAGACCGAGAATCACTATCTATCATAATAATCTATGATCAGCAGATCCTGGTATGGCCAAAGGAAGTAGTTCTGTATCGCAAATTATCTTTTGAAAAAATGCTTTTCTATCTCTGACTATCAGTACAGGGACCTATCTAGGATTCCAAAGAAATTGCCCCCGGCAGTAAAATTGGAAAAAACATTCGTAGTACTGTTCATAACATTAGTTCTTACTACAATAACATGAAATATTTAAATTCCAAAACAGGAATATTTTTACCGAAATATGCAGTAGACTTGTGGCTCAATATCCGCCCCTGAGCAGATCTAGAAAGATCTTTGCACAGCATGAAATAAATCAGGGGTCCGGAAACCGTCATATGCGCCGGACCTGTCCGATTGGGAATCTCAAATGTCCGTTTTAAAATATTGCTTAAAGGACATTTTAAAAAGTATTGTCCGGACATTCTTAAATTTTGACCGGACATGATCAACAGTTAGGACTGAGCAGTTTCTGTCTGCAGTTGCAACACAATGAAGATTAACTACACTGACAAGCTTTGTTTGTTTTGATTGCTGTAAATACATCGTACCTACATGATAGTGCAATCGGTCAATCACTGTAATAGGGAATAAACTGAGTTGACACTGATTAATCGAGGATTAATTACTGAGAACATCTTGTTAATTTGAGTGAAAGGTGTTTACAACTGTACATTAATACCTTGCATCATCGATGTACCTCATCATCCTCACAATGCTACGATACGTAACCTCAGACAAGAAGCGAAAGCGTGACGACAGCCAGTCGACCGATGCAGATCAGTCGAGCGGATCTGCCAAACCCTCAAAGTCTGGATGATCATTTTTTAAGTCGTGGCTAACGACTTTCACTTGGTTGACATACAATGAGGATTTGCAGATTTTATTGTTTTCAGTAGCTAGTCGTATATTGAATCTTGATTGACCGCCATTTTGCTTTCTCGGACGACCGATATCCAATTTTTTTATGGTCAATAATTAAGTACAGATGAAAAAAGTATTCAAATAACTATTGTTATCAACGATATTTTAGTATTTGTGATTAAATTATCTGTCTTGTTTTCAAAAAAATCTTTAGTTTAAAAAAAACCTTTTCCCGTGAGGTCACGTGATAACCAAATATGGGATAATAGTCTCGATCCAAATGTTACAACGCGTACACTTGAGCAGACTCATGAATATTAATTAGACTGTTCACTACGTTAACAGATCGTTATTATAACAGAAACAAATGTATGTTTTCCATGTAAATCTAAAATGATAATATTTGTTATTAATTGTGCGGTGAATTAAACAATTTAAATTGAAACAATTCATAATTCATTATATTATGAATACGTAAACTTGTAATGTGTGTGAAAAGTCGTACCAAAATACGCTATTTGAAAGGGGCGTGGCCTAAATGCAAATGTCCGATTGGGATTTTAAATTTTCCGGACCCCTGAAATAAATACACAACTAGTCCAACAATTCCTGTCCAAACCATGTCAGGTGTCACTCTCTGAACTTGCTGACCAGGTTTTTAACGCCTGACAATACAACTCGAACTGTATGGTATCGCTTCTCTCAATATCAAAAACCCATACAAAATGGTCCCTACAGTCTTCACCATATGTTTTGCCTGTTTCTCCTAGGACTCTGACAGCAGCAGGAAAGGTGCATATTTTCATAAAATACACAAAGTACAGAGCTCCAGATAAGCTTTTGGTGTTGTGGGTATTTTACCCATGCATTTTAAAATCATTGGGTATCAGTAATTCTATCTGGGTATTTAAATTTCTGTAACCCACTAGTTTTTACACATGTGGGTTTTTAAGTTAAATATTTAAAAACACTATTCATCTAGTCCCTGCAAACTGGTGTGTCGTGTGGGTTTGAGAGCTTTATAGGACTAAAAAATACCACGATACTTCCACAAGAAAGTGTGATGGCAAATGATCATGATGTAACTGTCATCGTGGAGTTTGGCAAGGTTGGCGGAATGCCCGTTTATAATTTCAAAATAATTAAGTTGCTGATTTGCTAATCGGATACGCAGGGTTACTTCACAATATATTGATGATACGCACAAGTTTTATTTTTGTAGCGTATCTGTAATGTTCGTTGCGTATTTGATACGCTTGGATTTTATTTTACTGCGTATTTCTGTAATTCTGACACAGCTTATCTGGACCTCTGCAAAGTATATCACAATTACCCAATTAATTTTTGGATGCTTGCATACAAATTTTATTTTTCAAAAACCCCATTGTATAAAACTGCGTATTCACCCAAATTCAACTTGCAGTCCTGTATTTCTTTACAGATCTTTATTCACAGGCATTACATGAACTACTACAGTTGCCACATTTTTTTTTATTGTTAATTAGACATGTCTGTTTGAGCAGTATGCAATAGACATAGTAGAAGTCGCCTGAAACAGTATTTAAGCACAATGCCCCCCCCCCCCCCCCCCAAAGCAATACCCAACGTGTATGATAACGATGGAGCAAATACTCAATGGCTGCAACGTGAGGTCTGGTAATTTACCTTTGGTCGGACTCCCAGGAAGCCGCTGCAGTTGGCAGCTCCACAGCCACAGGTCTTCTTGTCATTACCCAGGCAGTCCAGGTTGTAGTTGAATGTCAGCTCAGATCCTGAAAGAATGGACATATGATGGTGTAAATATTGGGCTGTTACGATTCACTCGTATATTCGGTGAATCAAACCGTAACCATTCATGAATTTCATTCGTTATTCGTGGCTACTAGAATCAAATATTTATGAATACGCAATCATTTACTACCCTTTACCTAAAAACATCCATAAAAACATGATATGCATAGATTTCTTCAAAGACAACAATCTTTTAATATTTAATTTGACAGGAATGTGGTCACTGGTCATTGTGGCATTTGAGCAGATACTAGTACCTGGATACTGTAAAAATACTGTGCAGTAAATAAATATATAATATATTAATAATTAACAAACCATGTCAAATAATTTTTGTTTTTAATGTTTCACTGAATATAACAAATATTACATAAACTGCTGAATTGTTATTGTATTCATGAATTAATATTTGTATTTGTTACCCTATATTCGTGATACGAATCATATTCGCCTCAGAGTATTCTCTATATCTACCGATCAGTGTTACCAAAGAATGGACAAATTCCTTTTGGACACTTAAAACCAGCATATCTAAGTTTTATTGACAGTAATCATTCAGAAACAAAAAACAACTATTTCCTATTCCTGATCAGACTTTCGGGTTGAAAATAATTACTTGCTGAAATTACCGTGAAACCTCAAACTCATTATACTTGAAACTGTTTGAGACTATGATACTTAATTCTCTCAGCCAATCTCTCGTACTCCAATTTTGATCTCTCGCTCCGCCGAGATCTAACAAATCTTTCACTTTCTGATCAGCCAATTAGTACAGAGGAGGAGCATAACTGATTTCTGTGTCTCAAAAAAACAAAGCAACAAAAACAGCCCCAAGCTATATTTGTAGTTAAATATACATCATGTATCATCTTAGTGTCATGTCATCAACCCCCAGAAAGGTTTACTTTCAAAGAAACATTTTTTCTTTTGCAATGGTTATTTCTGATTCAAGGTGGTCTAGAAATTGAAAAAGAACTGTTCTCATCTGATTGGCTCAATCAATGTATAGAATCCTGTTCCATTCTTACTGTGAAACTGAGGATATTTGTATGTCACGGTACTGCAAATCAGTTGTTGAATACACGATGTATGATGACATAAACAACCTCAGTCACATGTTCTTATCACCTGATCCTCATTGTAGTCATCTCTGATGACAGAGAGGATACTGGTGACCAGTTCTTACACAAAATTCTCAAAAGGATCAGCATTTATAGCCATCAGTCTGCAACTTAGTGACTCCCTCAGCCACCAGTCCAAAGCAAGAGTCAAGGGATAATTCCTACCATCTTTCAGCTCAGGTAGTGAATGCCATAATATAAACATCAAAATCAATTGAAAATGATGCAGAAACACAAGTTCAGGCAGGTAGATTGAACACCAGTTCAGGCAGGTAGATTCAAAATGGTTTTGTCCCAGAAACAGGCCCACATGTGTTGCAAAGACTCACCAGCTGGGACATCCTTCAGAGCAAACAGTCCAACCCTGATGTCACCGTTCACTGTCCACTTCTGTGTCTCACAGTTAGGCGAACATGAGTGATTCATGAAGCGAGACAAGTTACCCTTCGGACATGCATCAATTATTCTGAAACAAAGCATTAGAAAGCTGCATTTTCTCACATCTTTTAAAATAATAATAATGAAAACATTATTCTTATGGCCTTGAAGATTTTAGATTGTAAGAGGATCAGGCCAAATATCAATGCTCAAGATTCTGAAGCATGTAGGGAGCTTGATCACAATTGACCTCTTCTGAAGTTGACAGGGTTAAGTGTGAGTATGGTTTTACAACGCTTTCAGCAATATTCCAGGAATATCTATGTGGGGATCAAACCCAAGCCTTCGAGTGACTACTTTCACCACTAGGCTACCCAACCACCCCTACAAGGTGAGAAGAAACACTACTAGCTAACAAGGTAAGCAGTGGTCAATGAACCCTTTACAGGACCATTGAGTGATACATACCTATTTTTATCAAGAGTTAACATATAAAAGTTGGAGATGTTGTCTTCATGAGCTTGTTTTATTCTTCTCTTGCATTCCTCTTCATCGATCAGATCCCCGACGTACTCATTAACAAACTGACCCTGGAAAAATTACAGATAGAATCTTGATGAAACTATGATCTTAAGGTAGACAAGAAGTCTAGTCTAGTCCATATATAAAGAGTGTACCTGGAGAAGATATGAAACACAGATATACAGAGTGTGTTTTAGTTGTTCTACACTGCACTCAGCCATATTCCTGTTATATGACAGTAGGTATGAAGCAGAAATCCAGTGACAGATGTTATGAGCAAAGATCCATCAAGTCTGACGATTCATTAAGTCGCATCTTCGTCCAACATGGGAACTAATTTTACCTCTGAATCCTCCCTGAGCTATGTGACTGTGACTATCAACTTCAATACGAACAAGCTCAATCCCAAACCTTTTTGACATCTTGTAGTGTCTTGAGTCCCCATCCCCGGCTGCTGGTCTTGAAGCTTGTTGACTCTGGATACTGCCTTTTTTGAAAGCGTTGGTTTTGGCACTTGTCCCCCGCTGGACAGGTCGTGGGGTGGCACTCGTACATGAGTATTGTGTTTAGGCAGTTGGCCTCAGGCGTACAGGGGTTGGGCATGTCCGGTGTGCATTCACATCTCGGGATGTTCGCCAACTCTGCTTTATGGACTATCACGTTTCCAATAGGAACATTTGCCTGGAAGAAACAAATTTATGTTGACTCAAAATGTCTCTAGACAGTAACAATCAATTTTGACGTATGACACATCAACAGCCAGGTCACACAGTGTTACCACCAAATCTCCTATCCATTCTACCAATGAATCCCCATGAGGTCATTGTCAATAGATATTAAATGAAAAGAAGTAATATTTATAAAAACTAATGTCTTCAGCCAGTATATCAATAATAAACTCAGGTGCAATATATAAGGTCTTCAGGCCAACAAAACCTGCAACACAGAGTTACGAACACAAGACGCTTACTTGACAGAAACAACGAGACTGATTATAATGGAAATTGTATCATGTGTCAGTTTATGATTCCACGTGCAGGCACACACTACTGTTGGGAACCGTTTCATTTGGGCGAATAGCGATTTATATCACTTTAAACAGTATTTCTGTCAGATCATAGAATGTCATCTTGATGTGGAAGAAAAGCCCCAATGAAGCAAACCAGACTTCTACCACTTTGGTGAAACCCAAGCATGGGTATGGTGCTGACAAACCAAGAAACAATCAGGGAGAATCTGGATATTGAACCAACCATCATAGGTTTCAGGCACACCTAAGAAACATACTCTGCACAGGGAATTGTGTGGCTTCAAATGACTGGGCTACCTGTGCCTCTCAGCATCTGAGATAACAAGACTGTAGACCATTGAATAAAACTTAACATGCAACATTCTTCTGTGACAGGTTAAGTCAAGTGTGGCAATCATACCTTGACAAATTTGAACGGAGCTGGCTTCTTGTCGTTTCTCTCTTGTTCCATCTGCTCCCTGTTCTCCTTGGCTTGTCTCCAGATCTTGAAGGCCTCAGTTGCTTCCTTCACACCTGAACATGGCACAGATGGTAAAATAAGCTTCAGAACATCAACAATCATGCTGGGGAAAAGTCCAGCATGTAATATAAGTCCTGTGATGAAATATGTTCCAAAGACCATCATGCCAGAAAAACAAAGGTAGGGAAAAATAAAAGTGATCACACAGGCCTGTGACATCAGTAATCTTTATTCGTTGTAATAATTCCACACTCAAAAACTCAGGTACACAACAGTATCCTGTAAATAATACCAGAAAATCCAGTGATCGAGCAAATGATCCACACTGTCTGTGTACGATGAAACGCAAGCAACCAAATCACCGAGTCTGACCATCCCAACCGTTTAGTTGCCTCCTACGGCCAGCATTAATTGCTGGGTACCTCTTCTACCCCAGAATACCCAATGGGGTACAACAGTAATCAATGAATAGGGAAAACGGGAAAAGATGCAGAAAGATTATGGACAGTTCATATATACTGGCTTATCAGTCATTCTGGTCAATCGTTTAAAGTGAAACATCCTCATGGTGAAAATATTTGCCTGATCGGCAGTTATTTCAGTCAATATAGTTGGCGATGAAAAGTTGAAGATGAGACTTGATTTCAAACACCACTACCTGATAGCTTCAAGATGCCGTATAGTAATGAAATCTCAGAGCTTTGACCCTACAGATATGACAAAGAAATATACCTTTAGAGAAGATCTTAGCAATGCCCTTTGTTGTCGAGTCCCTGCTTCCTTTGTCTCCTTCTTGGAACAAGAACACTCTGAAATGTGAAAGTGACACCTAATTAAAAAGTTTCAAAGGAAAGCCACTTCATCACATAACAAGAAAACAGCGTTAACACTATCCCCCGCCATGAGGCACATTAGAATTCTGTTTGCTCAAATAGTAGTGAATATGAACTATAAAAGAGAGACCTATAACGCCTGAAAAAGAGATAGGCACTTGAGCCGTTTTATGGATCATGAAAAAGAGAGAGGATTAAATGGGAAATTAATACACACAAAATGCCCGTTCTCTGGAAAAAATAACTCAGTCTTGATAAGTATCTCTTAGATAAACAGTCACACTATCATTTAAAAACTTCAGTAGTTTCTGAGTAAACTTGTCCCCATTTTGCACAGTATGCACTAAGTTGAAAAGCATGTAGCAAGGGCAATAACTCTTACAAAAATAAATGACGGGACTAATTTTCGAACTCAGTTTTGACAAGTATCTCTTAGAAACATGCAAACTTTCATTCATGTAACTTCAGTACAGTAAGGTACGGTTATAACGAACTCAAAGGGATCACCCATTTTTGTTTGTTATAACCGTAGTTCGTCTTAAGCAAATATACAGCAAGTGGCCGGTACAAAAAAACACAGTTCGTTATATCCGTCTGTTCATTATAAGTGTGTTCGTTATAAACGTAGTTTACTGTAAGTTTCTGAGAAAACTTGTCCCCCTTTCACGCAGTATGCACCAAGTTGAAAAGCACAAAACAAGGGTTATAACTCTGTAAAATAATAATTGATGGGACCAATTTTCGAACTCAAACTTGACAAGTATCTCTTAGATAAGCATGCAAACTTTCATTCATGCAGCTTCAGTAGTTTCTGAGAAAACTTGGCTCACATTTCACAAAGTATGAAGTAAGATGAAAAATACGGAGCAAGGGCCGTAACTCTGTCAAAATGAATTTACATTAACCATTTTCAAACTCATTTGAGATCTTGACCAGTAACATCAGTGTGTAAATTTCATTTCTGTCACGTAAATATTTTTTGAGAAAACTTGTCCCCTCTGAGAACTGGACAAACATATGAACTTCGTTCCTATATCCCCCACCCCACTTTGTGGCGGGTGATAATATTATTGATCGACGCCTATTTTGGGGAAAAAATTGGAAGTTAAAAGGCAAATGAAGTAGGCCTCTAATCAGTTAACCTTCGTATCTTACCTGCCCTGGTAGAGCCAGAAATAATCTCTAGATCCCAGGAACTTGACGGGGAACTCCCCAACATCGTGTGGCTTCTCCTGGATGTTTGTGGGTACATTGCGTGGATGACATATCTCCCCAGGCCACCATCTGTAACAATTAACAATTATTTTACACTTCCTGGCAAGGACATCAACCATGTACGCATACACAAATTGCTACAGTTGCCAGTCGCTTAATTCAGACTGGTTGAAAACTACTTGTTCTTATGGTTTGAAGAACAGCACTGTTTGAAATCATGCATTAAAGACAAGGTGTTCACAACACCAGCAGACTTAATGGATTCCCAGATTCAGTTCGGATTTGTTGACTGGTATTTCCAGAGTTGCATGATCGCAGATGCTAATGTTTCTGAGATGGGGGGAAAACATCGTGTCATTGGAAAACTTGAGTCTAAGTTAGTAAACTTTGGGAGCCGTGCTTTACCATGCTATAACCGAGTTAACGCTATATTGAAGAGCGCAATAGCGAGGGAACACTGTAGTATCACAGCAAACCTCAAGGACCCTTTTTTAATTTGAAACATTGACCATACTGATGACTGTCTAACACTTGCCATACGAGTTTCTGTTATAAATATACAGATTGTGGAGGAGACTGAATTGATGATATGTCAGATAGCAGTCCTTTCCCATTTTTAGACCCTGCTAAGAATCAAGTTTAAAAATCTGGTTTCAACGTCTTCTGGATTTCTTTACCTGTAGTTTCCTAGCTTGACCCAAATGATGTCGCCATAGAGAGGTTTCTTCCCACTCCGACAGGTGTGGCAGTACCAGCTTCCTTGTGGGAAGTCAATCTTCAGACACTGGGCATGGAATGCTGCTGGGCAGCTCTCGCAACACAACAGCGTGCCACCTGCAATCAATTCACACATAGATCACATGTTCAAAGTAAATCTTTAATTAGGCCACACATTTTTTATTTTTCATTTCTGGGCCAACCACCCCTACTGAAAAACAGCTTGAAAAGAAACATTAAACACCCAATTTGTTTTTTATTATTATGTCTCCCGCTAGTAATATAGACACTCTCATACAATTTAAAATGTTATATATAAATTCCATGTCTACATCACTATCGGTGATTCAAGAGGCCACCTAGTTTCAACTCCATGGCAGAATGAATTTCAAATAAATAAATAAATAAATTATTGACAGCTTTTATTATTTTTATTTTAACCGACTGTATGTGGTAAAGCTGGAATAAATCTGTGAAACATGAAAATGTGGCCTTAAGTACAATATAGTGCAATTCATCAGAAGAAGAAATATTCTTTTCTGACATTTTCCATTAAGTTTAACCTGAATTGTTTTCCTGTTTTCATAAATGAAGAGACTTAGAGGACTTACCCTGGCTACATATAAAGCACCAGCTGACATTAACATGGCTATGATGAGCCTGAGATTTCTTGGGTTGGAAATGGTTGCTACACACTATGTTAAGTCCTGCTAAGTTCTTGCTCCCAGCAGCGATACAGAAGTCTCCCACATGGTACGCTGTAGGGCAGCGGACACAGCGATATAAACGACCTGAAAAGGTACATCAAATAATTGGTTGACATAATTTATATAAAAATCACTGCCTCAAACAGTAGATACACCAAAGCAAAAGGTTAAACCAATGGTGCATTAATAGTTGTCAACCCTCTCATTACTGGACTATCACAAAGATTTCTGGAATTCTAACCTGGAATCCTTACAGGGGTCCTGATTATTTCACACCAACCTTTGGCTGCCTTTGGGTTCTTGTTGTTTTCTGACACACACGTGGCACATGCATGCAGGGGACAGGTGAACTTCTTGCCCTCAACATGGGATTGGGGGTACTTGACAACACACTCCTCGTGGTAGAAGCGGCCGCACTGTGACACGGAGCACCGCCGCACTTCCCCATCTGACTTCTTACAGGAGAAACACACATGGGTGCCTGAAAACATGCAGATAAATATATCAGGTTCATGGTCAACGGGATGAGCAAAAATTAACGTTGATACTTGTGCTAAATCATTTTCCCCTTGCAACAAACCAACGAGTTTGTTCTTCAGTTTGTTCATCGATCTCAATAAAATCAGATCTTAGTGCTTGCTACCGCAAGACAAAGATCTGAGGTCATCCCATTTCAGGTCATGTCAGAACAACCTTTCATCTGACCAAACAGCATCTCTTATAAGACCGCCAAAGTGAAAGTCTATATTTGTTCACTGATCATGCAACAGTAGGCATTCCGTACTACAGTTAAGGATTGTTCAACCAATTCAATGGGATAAATATTAGAAGAGACTTCTGGAATGGAAGGTGCCATTTTGAATCTAGTGCAATAAAGCTTGAGAAAGCTGCTTTCCGATTGGCTAATGTCCACTTCCTGTTAGTCACTTCATTGGTAAGTCAAAGTTTGTGCAGGTCGCTCAGATGTGACCTGTAACAGGGTTTCCTCAGATCTTTGTGTAGAAGTAGAGAACACTATGAGCTACTAACAATGAGATTCATATGCTAATGAAATAAAGGGTCTGTTTTCATTTACCAAACTTTACAAGCATAAAGGGAGATATAGCTGTTAGATTCTGGAAGGGAGATAACTCTGCACACATATTCACAACACACAAAATAGCCCAGAATGCCTCATGATCAGTGTCTGGGACCATATATACCATATCATACCTCTGTGTCAGAATGTTAAGAACTGATCTGTTCCCATGTTCTTGATAAAATGCATGTGGGCTTCTGAGAGGTAGAATAAATTCCTTATACCCCGCTTCAAGGCAAAAAGGCTGCACACTTTTTCCAATCAATGAGAGTGACGTGACAACAAGCTACCCTCAGTTCAATCGAACAGCTTTTTTCTATTAATTTTGAATTTATTTTAATTCTTTTACAATGTCATATTAAAACATGTCGAGTGATCCTTCTACAACATATATTGTCTTAGATGATCGCAGATGTGTCCATACCACCAAGGTTACACAAGATTTTTATAATTGCACAGCAGAATGGACGACCTCAACAAGATCAATATGCTACCGGAAGTGAAAATCTAATTCAGAATTAACAGTAGTAGTCTTATTCCCTAGTGGTTGTAGTAAGGCGTGTACATACCTGACTGGCACTCATCACACTTGAAATCTCCTGCTGGTTCGTGTCCGAGGCCTAGACAGTCTACATGGAAGTGGCCCTGACAGGGCCCCGTACATTCCACCAGATTGCCCACGTCCTCACAGATCAGACAGATGGGTTCACGCTTTGTGTTGTCACTGGCATTTAGCTTGAAGATTTCCAAGTCCAAGTCTGGATCCACATCTTTTGGCATCTTCAGCGTCTTTATTGGCTTTATGTCAACCTGAAATGGTTCATCATCAGTTGTCACTGTGAAAATGTTCATGCTACTTAAACCCATAAAAAATACTGGCACACTCAGCAGTAATATTCTTTAGCAGGAAAATAAAATATATACTAAGAATCAGTTTAGAAGAAAATTCACATTATTTATCCACACAACTGTTCGTTTGAAGGAAACAAATTCTCAGTTCCCACAACCCCAACCTTTAGATCATAAACAACTTTGCAGGTATCGGCCAGTGTTCAATCTGTCCATCACTGCATGCTTCAATGACATTCTACACTCTCACCTCATAATTTATGTTCATAAATGTCTTCATGAAGCTCCCGTGTAATACCAATTTAATAAAATGAGTGAATACTTCTGGTATCTGACGAGCGCAAGTGAGCCGCTTATAACTGTTTTTAAAATTTCACTGTCGTTTGTGAATAGCCAGCCATCTACGTGATCCAAAGCATAATCCTAAGGAGTTTTAACAGGATCATACTTCAAACACGTCAAAAGTTGACACATTAATTTAATACCATAAAACAGCCTACTTCAAGAATACAGGAGTCTGCTCCAAAAGCTATAACTCATAGACTTGGGACTGTCATTTGTCTACGATCGCCTTTTGGAAGGGGGGCCCTGCTCCACAAGATTTACAACCACGTCACAATTCCAAAGACGTTATTTGGAAAGATCCACCGGCAAAGCAATGCCATGGGATGTCAGCCTAACAAGAAGGTTACTGGGGTTATCGTGTGTCCATAGGCTCCTCTCAGTGATCTATCATTACTACATGAAGGGGGGGCCCTGCTCCACAAGATTTACAACCACGTCACAATTCCAAAGACGTTATTTGGAAAGATCCACCGGCAAAGCAATGCCATGTGATGTCAGCCTAACAAGAAGGTTACTGGGGTTATCGTGTGTCCATAGGCTCCTCTCAGTGATCTATCATTACTACATGGCTGTGGGGGGTAACTTTTCTGTCTGGCTGCATGAAATTTTCCTCCACCTACCAGACTTTTAAGACTACTTACGTATTCAGTTTCATTGTAACTCCTTGTAGATTCTCAAGTAATTGTTTGCATTATTTCAACTGAATCAAGACAATATTCAACACTTTGTTTTTGCTATTTTCCAATATTTATAATGTTGAAATGCATGCAGGTAACTTTGAAGATGGGCAAGCAACTCTTATGGGTCACCTGCCCGACTGTCTTGTTGGGTTTAAAATTATTTCAAACACTGTATGTTTATATGACGGGTGTTCTCTTCACTGGCAAGTAATAAAAGACAACAGGTCACAGGCAAATTTTACAATAAAGCACTTGGGTGGACTTTATCTGGGAATCAAAGCGTTTGAGTTATGTGGGAGAATGTCACTTTTACAGCAATTCAGATCAGCTTTAATGTTGGAAGAAAGCTGGAAGGGGCAGTCTATACAAATCACAAACTTTGATGAATTTCACCAAAATGTGTCTGCTGTTAACATATAAAATAACACGATTCATCAAATCATGGGAGCACCTTGATCAAAAACATGAAAAGATTTGGAAACTTTCTGCTGACACCAAGCTGGTGGTACACATGCTTAGCAAAACCTGCAATCGATCGAAATCTGCACAGCACTTTACGAACCAGACGTCGATTTTGTTACATGATTTTGATTGGACTATGCATAGATTTGTTGGTCCAGCCAAAATGTAACTCCATAATTCCAGCAAGGTTTGGCAAGGGTGGAAACTGGACTTTTAAATTCAGTTAACTCCCTTGACTCGGGAAAATGTGAAAGATCAGACATGATGTGGGATTTGAACTCACTACCAATGGATCCTGACAACCAAGGGGCACAACTCTGCACAACAAGTCAACCAGTCAATCAGCACATCCTTTTTTTCAAGAATTATGCTGTCAAAACCGGGATTACATTCATGAGCCATACCTGTGTATCTGACCCTGAGTCGGAGCTGTGTCCTTGACATTCCACCTTTACTCGAGAGGCCCTCTTCCTCTTTCCCTCGGGCACAGGAACAGCTGCAGGAGCAGGGGCTTCCACTTCCATCTTGACAGCTGCCTCCTCGCTCCCATTACTGACCACTTCGGTCTTGTGACCTCTCCGTGACTTCACTGGTTCAACTGGTGCTGGTGGTGGCTACAAACGAAAAAGAGAAACGTCCAGCTTCAGTTCTCTTTTTCGGAGAGAGACTGTGGTCACTTTTATTCACATGCTTTTGAGTTGTCAACAACATACACAGAGCTACCCTGATGTGTAGTTTGATAAAGAAATTGAATCTGTATGTTGAACAAGATATTCCTAGAAATACCAGCAAATGTTAATACTGTGTCGCAACTGAATGTAATCATGTTGTGTGTGTGTAAGTATAGGGTACTTCATCACTCTCCTTAGCATCATCTTTGGTGCATGCTCCTCTACCATCACATCACATATTTATTGTTCGGTCTTATTCATGTCATAGAGATGTATTTGAACAAAAGTGGTTCATATTGGCATGTTTCTATTCAAACTGCCTTGAAAGATGACTAAATTGTGTCTCCACTCCCTCATCCATTACTCGGTCTAGTCTTGTTCTTCCTCCTACTTCTCGTTATTCCAATGTGAGTTCCAGCAGTGTGATCACTGTGCGTTTCCAATATGCACAAATAACAAACACTGACTGACATGTTCATTGTTTGGTTTTTATTATGCATAAAAGATAATATTATTTGTTCTCAACAAAGAACATATATATATATATGTGCAGCCAGTACTAGCTAGACTCATTTAATGTGCGATTAGATCTATATGTATTTTCTTGATGAATTGATTCATGTTGTTATATGCATTTTCTTGTAATACGCTCTCAGTTGGTAGTTGATCTACCTTCTACATCAAGTCTGAAAATAAATATAACCTTCTTTTATTATATAACACTCTACAGTGTAAAGCGAATAAGAGGAGTGGGCAGCAGGACACCATGAATTTTAGAAGACCAACAGAAACGACTTTCACT
The DNA here is from genome assembly GCF_023055435.1 of Haliotis rufescens. Lineage (NCBI taxonomy): Eukaryota > Metazoa > Mollusca > Gastropoda > Lepetellida > Haliotidae > Haliotis > Haliotis rufescens. The sequence goes on along the minus strand of NW_025963802.1, from coordinate 31,579,096 downwards.
AAACAAAAAGGAATCTGAAGTGTTACATAGCATCTGGCAGTATTGCAGCAATACCCAGCTTGTTTGTATGTTTCTTGTTTAACGCCGAACTTGGCAATATTCCAACTGCATGATCCCAAACTTTAAATAATCAAGTCTGGACCAGACAGACCTGTGCTAATCACGAGGAGCATCCAACAGTGTTGGGGTTAAAGAACACACAATCAACAAAGTCACAGGAGCCTGGATACCAGACCCATTTAGATGCCTTGAATGACAAGCTTAAGATGCTAGAGTCCAATATTCAAACCCAGAATCCAAATGGCGTAGCAATCCCTTGCCACAGGACACCAGGTATAAGTCCCAAAGTAATAGTACCAATTACGGTATCAAAGTTCTTGGGACAAACCAGGAAATTAGCCAAAACCACTAGGCTATCTCACCAATTCTTCATGTGAATGTCAACTCTTTTACAGAGGCTGATGGATATTCCTTCACATCAAATTTGTTTGGAGAAAGAAATCAAATCATTGGTGTCAAAGTTTAGTGCATTAAGTATTACAATACTTTAGGAGAATCCCTTTCTGTGTGACCATTCACCATAAGTCTGAATTTCATGTGGGGGTTTAATGTGTGGAAATTGTGTAATTGTTAGGGTGTAAGAAAGTTTGCACACAAGACACGACAGTGTATTGGAGACATCATCAGGAAAGAGCTTGGCAAAATCTTTCGAAACTTTCAGTTTTTAATGACCTTCGCAGAAACCAGAAGCAACTGCAGCAAAAACTTAGTGACAGGAGTAATAACGGTTTATGCAAGACTATTTATACATCAGGTGTTGACATTGGGCTCAAATTTACATTTTTTGTACGAAGTAGAGCAAAATCGTGAAAGGTAATCTGAGCAGCAAGAATTATTTTTAGCCTTTGGAGTAAATTCAGAGGTACAATTAAAGCTTCAAGTCATGCAAGAGGCATGTCAGAGACAAGTATAATATGGAAACATATATTTAACTTAACTTCTTCACAACCTAGCTGGAATTCTACAATCATTTGATGGTGACAGAATGTCTTAGTTTCACAACAGCTTTAAAGAATGAGAAATCCTGCAAAACCATGTTACCAGGGGGTCAATGCCCTTAATATTTCATCTGTTAATCTAGAAATACATGAAACAAATACTGATATGTCAAAATTCATACAAACCCCAGATTCTTCCTTCTTCTCCTCCTCGGGCGCTGCAGCTATGACCTCTGATGCAGGAGCGGCCTTGACCTCAGGTTCAGCCTCTGCCTCAGCCTCCTCCAACTCCATCTTGATAACTCGCCTCGTCTCCCTCACTGGTCGGCCACTACTCCTTTCACCTTTCCTCTCTCGAGGCTGTCAGCAAAATCTTCCGTTCAAAAACTTATCATGCAAAGAGTGCTTAGGAGTACCAAAGACAAAGCCAGAAAATGTGGTTTAATCGATCATATGCAAGCACTCAAATAGTTACCATTAGTAAAGCAATTGGCAAGAAAAGAGGTATGAAGTCCGCAATCTATTTTCATATTTCTGAAGAGAATAATATTAGTTAATACAACAAATGACAATGCTAAGCAACCTTTTATCAACTTAGGTATTTGTATACAGATGAAATTACATTAATTAAGACAATCCAATTTACAAATATTTTACAGATATTTTTCAAATAGACAAGTTTGTGATATTCTTGCTCTCACCTCTTGCGTCTCCTTAAACACATCTACACTATACCTCAATTATTAGTAACTGCAAGCATAGCAATACAGACTGCCAATATACACCCATATGGCCATGGCTCATTCTGTCCCAGCCAGCTATTGGGGAGAAGCAACGGGGTGGTCATGACGATGACCCCCACACATGCCCGCAAGCAGGGTGAAGGTCACAGACCATGCAACTCTCAGGGTAGCTGACTGAGGTGTATTTCTCTAACACACCAATGACTCAAGCACTCCCGATGACACAACCTGTAAAGTTGATGGACAAGCAGCTACAGACAGACGAGCCTGCAGCTGCCATGTCCCGAGAGTGGATCTAAGGAGCGTGTAAGAATCGATTGGAGGAAAACAGGGCATACATGCATAGAGTTAACAGAGGTGCAGAATTTCATTTCGGGTATCAGAAATTACTGTATCGAAACAATTTTGAAATGCTGAAGTGGCAATAGCTGGCTAGAAGATCAGAATGAGGCAACGCGAGTACAACATATAATTCAGAGGGATAAGATCAGCTTTACAAACAACCAATGAATTGAACTTTCATACAGACAGATGTAATGATTACTGTAGGAGTAGTGATGGCATTACAACTAACGAGCAACATGACCAGTGTGCCAAACAGCCTCCTCAGCTTGCCTGTGCGATTTATCTCCATTCTATTAGGATAAATATACTGGACTCATTCTCCACCATAGCTTCATATTGAGTCGGGTTCGAATTACATAAGCCATCAAATCAATTAAGCTTTTTCATTCATGATCATAAGTACAAATTAAACACACAAAAAACAAACATTATTTTTAGCTTAACAGTTATTAATAACTAGTCTTCTGATTAGATAAAATGTATCAAGGGTTTGATTGTATGTGGCCAAAATTGAAACACGTATCTTTGGTTGTTGATTTCAAGCTGAGGGGCAAGAGAAATTCTGTGATAAGTTGGAGAGGTGATGTCACATATGTAACAAAGCTTTCGTGTAGAATGGTCCTGGGTATTTATAATCATAGAAGGGAGATACAATACACTTGATAATCATCGTTGACAAAAAAGCTGCAGCCTAAGCTTCCGACACTGATCCAAGATGAGTCTAATAACAAGGTGTTCAGTCTAGTAAGCTTCACTATTAGAAGTCCACATAAAAATATTATAATCTACTGAAAATAATGCCAAGAAACAATTTTGGACTTGAAGATTGAACGTTTTTGGTATACACTGTTGGAAATTCAAAAGCTATGTGTCCATCAATCGAGTTAATTCTGGACACTAGCAACCTAAACAGTTGGCAAAGATTCGTTATTACTGACTTTACAATATGTACCTCAAAGCCATCCAACTTAAAAGGGGAATTGTTCATATGACTAATCCTATCTTTGCAACCAGTTTTCATAATTGTGAGTGAGTGTATGGGTATGGTTTTACGCCGCTTTTAGCAATATTCCAGCAATATCACGGCGGGGGGACACCAGAAATGGACTTCACACATTGTTCCCATGTCGGGAATCGAACCCGGGTCTTCGTCGTGACGAGTGAACGCTTTAACTACCAGGCTACCCAACCGCCCCTTTCATAATTGTGACTTTTCATGGTTTTAACTGGTAATTCACAAGAGACGGACAGTGGATTCAGGGACATCATGGTTTGAAAACTCTTGAACAGGTCATTCATCTTGCTTAAACTCTTTTGTGTCCGATTAACGGTTTTCATAATATCAAATGATATCTACAGTGCAATACTGGGTTATGTTCCATTGTTTGACAAGGATGAGACTACCTGTGAATTAGAACAGGCAGATTACATCATAGATAGACTGTTGCAGTGTCTTTTTGTAACAATTTTCAAGTGTATACATAAGATTACCAATATTAAGTTTCAAAAACATAACTGCAAATGATAAATAATTATATCAAACTAGGATAACAAATATGGGTTTGCAAATTTGTTTAAATTGTTAGTTAATTTTAATCAATTTGTAGCTAGTTATCCAAGTAATCTTGATAGGTCTAGATTGGTTTGTACTATCACTTCTACCCTAACTTGTATAATAACAAAAATATTTTAAAAAAAGAAAGAATTTCTTCAAAGATTTATCAAATCACTACAATAAATAATTCTTGATTAGAAACTTGCAGCAATTGGTTAGACAAAAATGTCTTGGAAAGGTATCACAACTGACAAAGCAAATTTTCTATCAAACATGCCTAATCCTTGAATTTCCAATAAAGTGTCATATCAGACGATGTCAAGTTGACCCCTACCTTCAAAGCAACCAATCTTATCCCCTGAAATACACTGTGAACCTGCACTTACACTCTTTTTCTGTTTCTTAGCCACTATCTCACAAAAGAGTTTATTGCCCTCTTCCGCTTCTAGCTTCTTGACCGAGGGTCTACTTACTCGTGGAGATCTCTTCGCACTGTTGCCTGAAACGGACATTTTGCTAGAGTTAGGCAAATGGCATGTCTTGAGAGTTTCTTCACTGAAGAATAACAATGGACTAGATTATGCAAGTCTAAAGGAATAGTCAAGTCTTCCGAATTCTGTTAATCAAGAACAGTATTTTTTTATTTTTTTATTAGAACCACTGTGGGAATATAATAGACTTGGTAACAGCATTAACAGATTCACTTATATTTTTATAACACTGTTTTTCAAGAACTGTTTTCTCCTGCATATTCTACATAGCATGGATAGAAATTTGCTTTGGCCCAATCTTGTGTCTTAATTTTTCATGTTCATGCATATTCCAGGTTAATTGTCCCAGCTGCATGGCATCCAACTTCTATTTAAACATAACATCCAACATAGAATGCAGAATAACATGAACAAGCCGGAAACGATTCATTGAAGCACTACTATGTTATTCTTAACTTTTGGACATTCTCTGTATTGCATATATTGTGGTAATAATCTGATTATTAAATGTTCTGCATATTGGTACTGATTGACATGTTCACATTATCATGCCAAGACCATTGTTAAGTTTGATCATGCACTGGGGGGTTCATTAAAATAACATGAAGATTGGCATAAAAAGTGATTTTGGCAAAATACTAGTTTCCTGTGGTTAATATCAACATTAGATTAGCTCTTGCAATCTTATCTGGGAATGGGGTTTAATTGTAACATGACCACTGTATTTCACTGACTTCAGTGTTCCGCACTAATCATGAATATATCCATCCACCAACCTGGTGTGGGTTTTTCTTCGGTGTCGGCCCCCGTGTATTTAGATGTGTATCTCGCCTTCTGCTCCTTTGTCATCATGTTCCACTGCTGATGGAGATACTCCACCACTTGCTCATCATCGTAATCAGGATGATCGTCAAGCACGCCATCTCGGTGCTTGTGACAGAAGCTTTCAAACGAACCCTCGTACTTGGTCACTTTATGTGGTACAGTTGGGCTCTTGGTTGTTTCGACATCAGAAACTTTTCGCTTCTTTGAAGTGGGACTAGCCTGTTCTGGGAGTTCTTCATCCTCTTCCGGCTGTTTTCGCTTCCGACCTCGCTTCTGTTTCAGTGCTTTCTCATCTTTTTTTGAGTCAGGTGTCTTAGACGTTTTGGGTAGTTTGCTGGCTGGGATTTCATACACGAAGGTGAACTGCTGCTTGCGTTCATTTCTTTCCAGATTGTATGCCTCTTCCGCTGCAGCCACACCAACTTCCCACGCAGGGCGACGTGTTGTATTAACTTTGTACATCTGCATGAACTTGCCTTTCATGGTTTTGGGAGCATTTTCAATTAAATTTTCAGCACGTTTGAAAAAACGTTCTTTCCCTTCAAAGGGAATGGCAGATGACTCATTGATCCAGCCTCTCTCTGCTTCATCACCAAAAAATTGCACATGATATGATCGCAATGCTTTCTGTTTGACAGTAACTGCAAGAAAATGGAGGATCATTTCATATGTATGCAAAGGAACCACCATGGGCCACACACCATAAACACTAATCCATCAACATCAGAAAATATTGTTATGCTGTAATTACTCCTAAATGAACATGAACTGACAAAGATTCAGAGTCTTCTTTTGGTCTCCTCAGTCATGCTGTGTCTTGAAGCGCGTTGTGTCAAATATGTACTAATCTGTGCCAAAAAAATCTACAGATGACCACTGTCTAGTCTTTGGCCTCCACTTACATCTTCTATTATCAATCAAGATCTATAGAGGCTATTAATTGACTTTACAAGCCATGCAGCCCTTTTTCTTGACTTCGGAATTAGAGCTCAGTGATGAAATGCACCGACTGCACAGTACATTTGACTTTGGCTTCAAATTAGTTGCTATAGGTCCTACAGTGCCAGTCAGACTTAGAAACGGGTCTGAAGCTGGAGTATATATTAACATTAAAAGCTACTCAATGTTTCCAGTAGACTTAGGCTAGTAGACTAAAGCGTGATTTTAGCAACATGTCCGAAGCCCTGGTCAAACGAGATACATTTCTTTCTTAGTAAGCTCAGGTTGTAATAAGTTATTTGATAACCCATTCAATTACACTCAACTCTTCTGGACCAAAATAAAAGTCGCCACTCAAATGCATCTAAAAACATTTACAGAAGTACAAAATCAAATTCAAAATTCACTCAACTGTTACCTCGGACTCTTGTGAAGATGCTTATGAAGGGGTCATATGAAACCATACAGGGCCAGAAGGGATGACCGCTGACCTTGGCCCACAACAGGTCTCCAACGAGATACTTGGAAGGACATCCTGATGCATCTTCCGATGGCGCCTGTGCTTTAGGTGTTACTGCAGTCTCAGCTTTAGGAGTTTTTTGAGGCTTTTCGCTGGCAAACAGCTCATCTTTAGGGACTTTCTTCTTGATTTGTCTCTTCTCACGACTTGCAACTGACGTTTCTTGGGCAGCCAGCTCGTAAGACTGACGTGATTTCTTTGGAGGTTGTCGAATAACTTCTTTAGGCTTTTCATCAGGCTTTTCAGCAGCTTCAGCCGGAGTATCAGCTGGTTTGTCTTGAGGTTTTGCAGCTGATTCCGATTTGTCCTGTTTGGCCTCTTCGGACACTTGGACAATATTGACAGTTTGGGGATCTTCCTTCTCAGGGGCATTCACTGGGTTCTTGACGCTGGCCTTGCTTTGGGCTATTTTGGGATTCTTGTTGACAGTTGGGATTTGAGGGAGATGGTGATGAAACCCTGCACCAGCCCCAGCTTGAGGAGTGATGCCATTGACAACAGATGGCGTCTTTGCCTCAACTGACATTGTGATAGGAGATAGGGACTTCCAACCTCAACAGCACATCTGAAAGTAATTTCCAGAATTAGCTGCATGCAGTCTTGAACAAAAAAGAGTCTAAGACAATCAACGTTTCAACACAGTCTTAATGCAAAGAGAACGACACACTCAAATTTTGTTTGTATTCTATTAAGCTCAAAACTGTTTCTCAATCTTGACTCTGTACTAAGAACACTAAAAGTAAAACATCTACTTTTCTATAAAAACAGCTACTACCTATACAGGCATTGTCTTGTACCTCACACAATGAAGTACGATGTCACAGCTGTCAACTTTCCAAAATTATAAGTAGTATTTTGTTACAATCCGCTGGTTGGGACACCAAAGCCCAACGATAATGTCTATATTTATAATTTTATCCCTTAGTTTTTCATATTGTTAGTTGAAAATTTGTTACAAATGCGAAATACTTGGACACTTTAATCACTTTAAATGCAGCATTAGAAATTGGGACTAGTTCCATAGTCCTTGCCAATCTGCCTAGTCATTTAGGTATCCTAAGGCCTAGAAGAAATTTGTCATTTTAAGGGTTTTGCTGGCTGTTATCATTATAAGGATTAGTTGACGAAAACCTTTTAGTTTCTACCACTGAAATGGACACTACTTTTCTTAGTCAGCATAAGGTGGTTTTGCTATCGATCAAAGAAGGGCCTATGCCACGACACTACAGTTGATCAACTTGTGTGGAGCAGAAACACTCGTCTTGTATTTTAAAGAAAACATTACAGGAGAATATTTTAACATTCCCTTGTTTCTTATCATGTCTTCATGATGACCATTCAGAGGAATTCCCGTAGCCACCTTCACTATTAGGAAAAACTACTAGACATCATGAAGTTTACTAGTCTCGTACTACCAAAGTAGTTGTTGTGAACTAAAGTCACTGGTCCTGATCTCAATCAGTTAATTTATCACAAAACCTGCAATAATCAAAGACAACTGAAGTTGAGAAGTTTCAAGCTTTGCTATATTACAGCCTCCAAAATTCATGCTAGTCAGCTAGCCCAAAAACAATATATTGTAACAATTCAGCGATGGTAATCCTCACTCACTGCCTACTAGCATTAGAGGGCCATTATGTGGAACCATTTCTCAAAACTTCATTTTGCTACAAATTGGAACTGAATAAAACTGACAGAGGATGATAACATCTTTGTCTTGCTCAAGAATGACTAGCTTCAAACTCTGAGGACTAGTGAAATAACATTTACTCTTTTTGCTCTGAAACAAGTATTTCAAAGGTTGTAAGAAGTTTAAATTAAAGACTTTCCTTCCAAAATCACATGCATTCTGTAAAGTGCACAAAGAGTTAAGCTTCATTCTGAAGTTTACACCATGTCAAATGAAATTTTATCAAAGTATTGTATTATTTCAAAGAATAACAATATGTATTGATACAGAGAAGGATGATATTGCATAAAAGAATCAAAAGATTGCTACTGTGGTTATGGAGAATTCTTTCAGTTGAATTTTCCCAGTTAAGTAAAATATTTTGAAATTTCATTATTAAAAGTACTTTCACGATTTAAAACCTAACTATTCACAAGTAAACCAACATTGTCAATCAATGGGTTGTCTGGTACAGATTCGATTATTTACAGACTGCCTTCACATAGCTGGAATATCACTGAATGCAGCGTTCAACAACAAAAAATAAAAAAATAAACATTACATGAACATCTTTGGAAAATCACAGTCTTGGATTATTTTCAAATATTTAACAAAAAAAAGTTATGAAAACAATGTCAGCATGTAAACATGGTAAGGGATTCAGGTATTTTAACATAAAGAAACTATTTTTCTTCGTTACTAAAGGTATGTTTCTCTGAGGAAAAATACCAACCAAAAAATTATTAACAAGCCATTTATGACAAAACTTTAAACACTTAAAACTGGTGCATCTAACGTATTGACAAAATTTTACAGATTCAATATTTGTTGGAAGTGAAAGAGCAGGTGTACAGTAAAACAAAGAGTTTGTGCATCATAAGGCTAATATGGAAAGTTTTGTTTACAAAGAGTTTTTTGTTAAAAATAAAAATACCAGAACTTCAAAAAAGAAAACATTATTCCTATTGAACAGGCTAAATATACAAATAATACTTGTATCACACACTCAGAAATAATATCATGCAATCAAATTACCCTTCACTTCAGATTTCATTTTATTTACGCATCAGAACACAATTTACATGATAATACTGACTAGAATTTGAAAAGGTTGAAAAATTACAAATCTGTAGCAAGAATAATACTTTCTATTGCTGATGTCTGTTTGTTATTCCGCCAATTAAATAAAAATGCATCAATAGCCTGTTTGGGGAAGCACTCAAACTTTAGCACTGAATATTTGCTTGAAATAATTTTGAACAGATTTGAAAGATTCACTTCAAACTCGACACACCAGTTTCAATAGTTTCTTCTGATTAAGTGTTTACATTCTATCTAAACGCCAACACACTACTAAAACATTTTAAATATTATTATCCTTGTGAAAATACCAGAGAATAGCCTATTGTGAAGACAGAATTCTGCAAAATGTAATCAAATTGGAATTGAGAGCTTTGTATATGCATCACATTTCTTATGAATAAGCTGTTAGAAATGTTATATTACACACAAATTGGAGAAGTACTTTATGGGGCCAAACCAGGCGACAAAATGAAAAAGTCCTATTTCAGAACATTGTCACTTGCATGCTAATTTCACGCCAGCGTTTGTAAATTTCATGGATTGGAAAGGAAATTTTGTCACAAAACATTCAAAAAATGTTATTTATAACATGTTTATAACGGTGGCTATAAATGTTAAACACTGGGTAAACATAAGATGCACAGTTTAACCATCATGACATAAGCATCCAGACAAAAACGACTCTGATCTCCCCCGATGACCCCCTTACGGAATGTGTTTCTGTACGAGGAAGCCATTTTGTGTCGACAACACGCGGCAAGGTTAGGTCACCACACACCAAACAATAGCGCCGTGCATAAATCGACATTAACAATACATCATACTAGCTAAGTATAAGACTATAGATGTAAATACATGCATAACAGACATTTCGTTCCATTACCAAATCATTACTAGCTGCATAGTTTGATTTTCAAAGCACGATCCAACACTCTTCCGCCAGAACTTCGGCCAGTTACGGCGGGAAAGTACGCGATTGTTGATTGGCTTACCCCGTTACGGATACCCCCGAGTCGCCCGAAAGCGGAGAAAATGGCGCGTGATGTTTGCATAGCAGCCAGAATTTCACCTTTCAATCCAATATGAAATTAAACTGGCTTTAAATGAACCCGTATTGCACTTGTGTTTTCTTCATTCTTATTTAATACCCAATACCAGACCCCAAACCGCACGAATAAAGGCTGCCTTTTCAATATATCACACATTTTCTATCTATGCCCAGCACTGAAATGCCTCTTTCTTATCCATTTACGTCACAGAGTGTTTATTTTACATACAATAGCATACAAATAGCAATTGAGTAATGTTTAGGTATATTTATTTGGGAAATCTCTGAACATATAATTCTAATTATTAGGATATTAAAAATAATTCGATAATGTTATTTTATGCAAATTAAAGGAGGCCCAACTTTATGCATTACTTTATTGATGTAAATTGATATATCATAGCAGAAAAAAGCCTTGAGTGACTTCCTGTCACTGAAAACTGTGTCATATAAGAACTCATTGTACATTTTCTTTACAAAATCAATAAATATATCATCTGATAAGTATTCACCAATGATATTAGCCCCTATAAAGTAAGCATTACTTCTCAGGCCTAGATCTATAAAGGCCTAAAATACTCAAAAGAAGTACATTGCTTAAAATAGTACTCATATTTATTCCTAAATACGTACATGACCATCAAATCTGATTCAAATAACTTATTAGACTTGCTTGAAGCCTTCATTGTCACATATTAAACCTTCTTTTACATCTTAATATTTAATATTTTTGTATAAGCAGAGACCATATACTGGTATATGGTCTCTGGTATAACCCATTCATTTATACTACATTTGAAAAAAAAATGTTATCATGATAACATGTTCATTTGGTTGTTAAAGTCAAATTAATAATGGTTTACATATTGTGTTTGTAATGTTTTGTTTCGACCCTCTCTACACCCACCAACACTGAAGTTAAATATGGCCCAAATGGAGTTTGTGATATCACTCAAGAAACACCTTTCCAACAAAATAAACAGGCTGTTCAATAAACAATGTTATTAACTGGTCTTTATGAATACTCTAAGTTTTATTTTCTTTGTCTTCTTTTAACATTAAACCACCATGATGAAGATGCAACTATAGGCCATAATGCAAAATTATAGGGAAATCATATCTCAACTTTAACATATGGTTTAAGATGAAGAAAATAGGGAAATCACTCAAATCTGTCGAGTCCAGAAGTGGAATCTCAGGATTTCTCCATTACATATTCCAGATATATATATATCAGTGTCTGATTAATGTAAGAGGATGGCTGAAACTGTTGCAGGCTCTATACATTAAACAAATTGGTATGGATATGGTGATGACAAACCAAGAAACACAAGAACACCAAGGTCTTCAGCTCCTGGCACAATAAAGGGGCATAACTGTGCATAGCAAATCGAGGCACCTTAAGACAACAAAGCCACCCGTGCCCCTAAGTTAGATAAGAAAGGGATATGAATGATGTATTAGGATGTGTACTTATTCTTTTGGGTACATTACCCATGTAGGGAATCGAACCAGGGCCTTCAGTGAGATGAGCAAACGCATGAATCACTGAGCTACCCCACTGCATCCATACTAGAACAGACGCGTACATGAAGGATGACTATTGTACCCAATAGTCCCTGATCCAGATGTATGCTATTTGTGGAGTGCTTTGGCCACTGGGGGGGCACGGGTGGCCCAGTCGTCTAAGGCGCTGCGGTTCGCTGTGCAGAGTTGTGTCCCTTGGGCACGCCAGAAACATATGATTGTGGGTTTAAATCCCGGTTCGCCCCAATTATGTTTCTAGGTTTGTCAGCACCATGCCCGTGCTCGTGGGTTTCACTGAAGTGGGAAACATCTGAGACCTGCATTACTTCGGGCTTTCCTCCCACATTAAGCTGACACGACGTGATATAACTGGAATACTGTTAAAAGCTGCGTTGAACCCAACTCACTCACTTTGGTCACTGATATTCCTATTTCAGCCACTTAAAATTTGATGTCCACAAATTCGACTGACGAGCCATAAGTTGGTTTGATTGGTTGGTTTGTTGTTTAACGCCGCACTCAGCAATATTCCAGCTACCAGTATATGACAGCGGTCTGTAAATAATCGGGTCTGGACCAGACAATCCAGTGATTGATATCATGAGCATCGATCCACACAATTGGGATTGATGACATGTATCAACCAAGTCAGCGAGCCTGCGCACCCGATCCTGTTAGTTGCCTTTTACGACAAGCATAGTCTCCTTTTACGGCAAGCATGGGTTGCTGAAAACCTATTCTACCCCGGAATCTTCATGGGTCCCGAGCCATAAGTAATAATCAAATGATAAAAGAATAGTTGAAATATTGTTTACATGCCTGAACACTCAATCTTTGATAAATCATCTCTGTCATACAGGTTAAAGATAGCAACAATCAACTTTAACTTGATATCAGAAAAGATGTGCTTTTGTGCTCAAGTCCATCTCCAAACACATCAAATGGGATTCGAACCCGAACAGTGACATTGTTTGAATATCCCATGCTTAAATACCCAGAACAAGTTAATTTGATTTTAATTTGAGTTTTCAAAGAGTGTCAGTATACTTGTACATGTTGATGTGCGCATGCAGTGTTTATGTAGTCTGTCTCCTTGGTTTTACAGTCTGACATATTGTATTCACAATTATTTTGTGGTGAATATGTTAATCTGCAGTCTGAGGTGTAAAAATAATGGTCAGATTTCATTTATTGTTCAGAACAATCTAATTTTTTTTCAACTGTTTCCACAAACTATTGATTTACTGAGCACCATCAAACAATCTATTCATTTTCACTATAACAAAAAAAATGATGTTTGGCATTTTCCACAAAACAAAATGTTCTTTTTTTTCACTACTGTCAAGCAAACTATTCATTTTGAGCATTTTTCTGAACAAACTATTCGCTTAAAAAATCTCCCTCCTCCTCGGATCCCTCCCCTATAGAATTAAAAAAATATACTGGAGGCTCCCTTGGTGAACACACAGGAGGCATTTCCTGACATAACACCATTAACTTGTACCACAATTATATTGACATGACATGTTTATATAAATGCTGTACCTGCTGAGATGAACAAAAAATAATAAAAAAAAATTAATTAACTTGTACCCCAAGAAATGTAGGTATTATTTGCATTTTTGCAAAAAAAAGGAAAACACAAACATTTCCAGTGAACTCTGCAGTGGGCATTAATTTGCAATACTACATGTATGCTGCCATGTTTGTGTAAGTATACATTTGGTGATTGTATGGCATTAAGGTTACATTGTTGTCCTGCCAAAGCCGGGACAAGATTCACTTCATTACATATTGTGAAGCCAACTTTGGGGTCATCACTCCAATTGTCCTGTCACACGTTCAGCTGTGGGATAATGAACCTGTTGGAGGAGTGTTGTTAAACAGCCAGCCAACAACAATAGGTGAGCTGAATTGGGGCTTAACGTTGCATTAAAGATTATTGCTGTTGGCAACATGCATTGCATGTGCGTGCGTGCGTGCCTGCATGCGTGCGTGCGTGCGTGCGTGCGTGCATGCGTGCTAGTTCCTACTTACATGCCTTTTTTATTGTGCTATCCTCTCCTGAGAAACCATACTGCAATTGAACTGGATACCCCACTCAGACAGGCTGACCAGTCTGTGTTTTATCCCCTTAATGATGTGTGCCAGGCAGGGTAACAACAAGTACCATATTTTAGTATGACACAGCTGGGGATCGAACCACCAACCATCAGCTCACCGGGCAGATGCTCTATCCACTAGACCACGGTGGCAGTCTCTGATAACAAAAAGGCATCAACTAGTATACATGCATGTTAGATACTTTTACTTATTGCAAAATTCTATATTTAAATATGCAAATTCAAAAAAATGTTTTAAAAAAGGAAGCTTTTTTATCTTTGCTTTCAAGACAGGTAATCAGCAGGAATTCTATGGTGCTTGGATGCTGTGTCATAAGCTTTTCGAAAATGTGCTTTCATTTTAATTTTAGTTTTATACTTAAGACTTTAATGTTTGAGACCATGTACTTTCCTGCACTATAATATGATATATAAACCATAATAGTTTATGCATACTTGATATATGCAGTATGTTTGTATTACTAGAGTGAATGAGTGAGTGAGTTGTGCTGTATGTCATGGGGTTTCTGCTACCCTGGGTGGAAGCCCATATTATGTAACAGGTACTTCTTTTTGAAAAACAATAAAATATCATTTAAAAAAGAAGAAATAAATGCATGTTTTATGTGCATTCCTCTGATAACAAGTGTTACATTTATGGACATGTTGATGTTTCGTTATTGTTCTCCATGTTTACCTGTGTTTCCCATGTTTACCTGTGTTTCCCATGTTACCTGTGTTTCCCATGTTACCTGTGTTTCCCATACTTCCTATGTATTCTGTTCCCCATGTTACCTGTGCTTCTCATTTTCCCTGTGTTTCCTATGTGTCCTGTTTCCTTTGCTTCTCATGTTTCCTGTTTCCCATATTTAATGTATTCCCCTTATTTTCCTGTGTTTCCCATGTTCCCCGTTTTCCCATGTTTCATGTGTTGTATGTGTTTCCTTTTTCTTACTGTGTTTCCCATGTTCCCCCATGTTTTTGTGTTTTCCCATGTTTTGCCTGTGTTTCCCATGCCTCCTGTTTTCCTGTGTTTCCAATTTTCCCATGCCTCCTGTTTTCCTGTGTTTCCCATGTTTACCTGTGTATCCGATGTTTTCCTGTGTATCCCATGCCTCCTGTTTTCCTGTGTATCCCATGTTTTCCTGTGTTTCCCATGTTTTCCTGTGTTTCCCATGTTTTCCTGTGTTTCCCATGCCTCCTGTTTTCCTGTGTTACCCATGTTCCCAGTTTTCCCATGTTTCATGTGTTGTATGTGTTTCCTTTGTCTTACTGTGCTTCCCATGTTTTTGTGTTTTCCCATGTTTTGCCTGTGTTTCTCATGCCTCCTGTTTTCCTGTGTTTCCCATGTTTTCCTGTGTATCCCATGTTCCCTGTTTTCCTGTGTTTCCAATTTTCCCATGTTTTCCCATACCTCCTGTTTTCCTGTGTATCCCATGTTTTCCTGTGTATCCCATGCCTCCTGTTTTCCTGTGTCTCCCATGTTTTCCTGTGTATCCCATGCCTCCTGTTTTCCTGTGTTTCCCATGTTTTCCTGTGTATCCCATGCCTCCTGTTTTCCTGTGTATCCCATGTTTTCCTGTGTATCCCATGTTCCCTGTTTTCCTGTGTTTCCAATTTTCCCATGTTTTCCCATACCTCCTGTTTTCCTGTGTATCCCATGTTTTCCTGTGTATCCCATGCCTCCTGTTTTCCTGTGTATCCCATGTTTTCCTGTGTATCCCATGCCTCCTGTTTTCCTGTGTATCCCATGTTTTCCTGTGTATCCCATGTTCCCTGTTTTCCTGTGTTTCCAATTTTCCCATGTTTTCCCATACCTCCTGTTTTCCTGTGTATCCCATGTTTTCCTGTGTATCCCATGCCTCCTGTTTTCCTGTGTATCCCATGTTTTCCTGTGTATCCCATGCCTCCTGTTTTCCTGTGTTTCCCATGTTTTCCTGTGTATCCCATGCCTCCTGTTTTCCTGTGTATCCCATGTTTTCCTGTGTATCCCATGCCTCCTGTTTTCCTGTGTATCCCATGTTTCCTGTGTTTCCCATGCCTCCTGTTTTCCTGTGTATCCCATGTTTCCTGTGTTTCCCATGCCTCCTGTTTTCCTGTGTATCCCATGTTCCCTGTTTTCCGGTGTTTCCCATGCCTCCTGTTTTCCTGTGTTTCCCATGTTTTCCTGTGTTTCCCATGTTTTCCTGGACCGCCTTTGTGGGGTAGTGGATAGAATGGAAACCCAAAAGACCGGGGTTTGATCCCCGGCCACGAAATAACTAAAGACATTAATGATAGGCCATTGCACTGTACTGAAATATATTACTCAAAAGAAGTTAAATTAATACCCAAGTCTTCAGTTAATTTGTCATTCCATGACAGGATTAACTAAAGTCATGTGAAAGAATCGGGTGTTCTGTGATTATTTTGAGTAGAATACATGTATATTAAAAAACACATTTTCTAGAAAGTTGACCTAAAAAAACATTTATCAGTTTGATAAAAGTCCGACAAGTTTGAAGTTGTTGAATGTACAGAGTAATGAGGTTCCACGGTCCATGTTTCTACAAACATACTCATGACTATATTACGCATCAATACACAAGAAAATGGCTCAGTAATAGACCCAAACAGCATCAGGAACAACCACACCCTCAGGATGCGGTGCCTATACAAGTGATCTCACAGGTCAACATGACGTTACACAAACCTCATTGGTCATTTCCTAATCGGGTGACGACAAGATGACATTAAAACACCCATCCACTAATAATAGTCAGAGTTGGGCTTTAAAGCCATAGTAACAAATTGAAATAAGTAAAAAACAATGTTTTGGCACCTTCAACAAGTTCCTGACCACCTCCGTGGTCTAGTGGTAGAGCAACCCGCCCGGAGAGCGGAAGGTCCGTGGTTCGATCCCTGGCCGCGTCATACCAAAAGACATTAAAAGATGGTACTTGTTGTTACCCTGTCTGGCGCTCGGCATTAAGGGGCTAAAACAAGGACTGGTTGGCTCGGAGTCAGTATACTGTGTCTGAGTGGGATATTCATGTAAAACTGCGGCATGTGATCTCAGTGAGCTAGCACTAAAAATCCGCATCTGTCTGGACTAGTACAAGCAGCAACACACACACATGCATGCACGTCGCTATATAAGTGCAATAATCTTGGACGCGACGTTAAACCCCATTTCACCTCACCTCAACAAGTTCCTGCATTGAAACAACACATATACACATTCACGATTGGCCCAAAATGACATTTGGACCCTGTTTCCATGGCGACCATATTTAACATTAAGAAACCTGCGAGCAGGTGTAAGACAAGACTGTTAGGGTCATCCAAGCAGAGTGTGACGGGCTGATGAATGTTTTTAAACTGATACCTGTACTGGGGCAGTCCTCTTGTTCCAGGTGCGCTCAGGCAATACCTTCTTTTGTAAGTGGTTTACAGGTCCGATTTCCAAGTCAATGATAAGAGGCAAAAAATTAAATCTAAAAAGCACTATGGTATTCTTTATCCCTCTGAATGCACATTTAGCTGTTGACCTAAAAAGAACACGCATCCAATCATACAACAAGCTGAACTGCAAGGAACAAGCAGCTATATTTAAATTGAAAAGGAGCCCCAGTGAGATGGGAGATTCAGAACCTGAACCTGTGGACTTGCAAAGCATGTGTATTGCCAGTTGGGCGTTGACATGTTTTTAATCAAGGTGCTCAAGTGATTTCATGCACTTACAATATAGATCTTGATAAGCGATCAGATCGTCTTGAGTGGGCGCCGCCATTTTGTTTGAAGCAATTGCAAGTGGCATGAGAGGTGGAATATGATTGGCCAATAGGACGGACATAGAAGGGACATAATTTGTAATAGCCACTGGTGGCCCTACGATTGAGCCTGGAAATTCCCGCCTAGTTTGGCAAGGGTGGAAACTGGACTTTTATAGTCAGTTTAACACCCTTGCCTCGGGAAGATGGTGCCGGCTTGCTTAAGCAATTGTAGTACTAAGACTCATTTAAGTAAGTATGAGGGGTGCAATAACCATAGTGCTCTGACATCTTTGTGCACATACCGTAGGCCATGCACTCATCACATGCATATCAGATCAGTGATATGCATAAAATACTGCCCCTCACTAATACAGGTATCAGTATCCGAGGAATCA
Organism: Haliotis rufescens; assembly: GCF_023055435.1. NCBI lineage: Eukaryota > Metazoa > Mollusca > Gastropoda > Lepetellida > Haliotidae > Haliotis > Haliotis rufescens. The sequence goes on along the minus strand of NW_025963802.1, from coordinate 31,561,101 downwards.
TTCTTTAATCCAATTTCTATGTGAGGTGAGGTGAGGTGAGGTGAGGATAGGAGAGGTGAGGTGAGGTGAGGTGAGGTGAGGTGAGGTGAGGTGAGGCGAGGTGGGGATTAATGTCACGTGTCACGTTTAAGATTTTTGCACTTATACAGCGACGTACATGCACATGTGTGGCTGCTTGTCCTTGTCTGCACTAATGCCAATATTATAAGGCCAGCCCACTGAGATACCATGCCACCGTTTAACATGAATACGCCACTCGAACACTGGAGACTCCAAGCTGACGAGTCCTTGTTTAGCACCTTAATGCTGAGCGCCAGGCAGGGTAACAACAAGTACCATCTTTTAATGTATTTTGGTATGACGCTTTCGAGGATCGGACCCCGACCTTCCACACTCCAGGGGACGCTCTACCACTAGACCACGGATGCGGTCAATTTCTATGTTAACAAATGAGCAAATAGGTATTAATAATAATAACACGTTCATTTATACTGCAGCTGATTCCATTCACCTTCTGAATACTCATGGAGCCATATTATTATTACCCTGGTCAATGGATCAGTGTGCACTAGATTTGTATTCTCAGCTCCCTGGGGAGTACACAAACCAAGCTGTATGTGAGGCACTAGAAGGTTCACAGTCACATGGAGGTTATGGTAGGGGTGGGAAGCAGTATTCTGGAGGAAAATCTCCCTCCTACCGTCACTCTTTTTAAAAACACAAAAAGACACTTGCAATAAATGATTTATTCCAACACCCATTACAAAGACATCGCTTCAGGCCACCCACATCCCATCCATAAAATCTTGTACTTTTACTAAGTAGTGCCAATATCAACAACTGGAAAACATATAATATCAAATATATATGCATCTTTAAAAAGGCAAATATGGTGTTTATCAACAATCTTAATACAGTTAACCCATGTCCCAAACAATAAGGGTGCTCTTGTCTTTTTTATTACAGTCAAGTTCCGTTAATCTGACATATATTGGTTGCATATGATTATGTCGGATTAACAAGTACGTCGGATAAACGAAATTAAGCTGTATCAACGTTCGTGATCGAAAATCGGACAACTACATGAAAGATAATGATACAAACATGCAATAAAAAAATATACAAAAAAGTTTATCTTTGCAGGCATCAAAACACGGGCTGTGTACTGGCGGGCTGTGTACTGACGGGCTGTGTACTGGCGGGCAGATGACCACAGAGTACGCTGATCAGTGTGTCGGATTAACAAGACTGATTAATGAGTGATTTCGGTAATTTGTTGCAAGTTAGGTGTGTCGGAGTCGGAGTGCGAGACTGTTGGATTAATGAGACTTGACTGTAGTTGGTTGATGAATATGCTGACTATAACAAGGTTTGAAAATAATATAAAAGTACCAGTATTGAAACTGTTCTGTATTTCTATTAAGTCTGCAAATTAATGACAGTAATGAAGAAAACTTCAGTAAAAGTTCAGTAAAGGAGGAACATCATTCCTCCATGCACTCTTTCATGTATTTCTTTGTTGCCCCTGACCAACATTCTTTTAATAAATCACATATTAAAAGAACACTATATAAAACTGTTATTTCATTCAGTTTGGGAAAACAAATCCTCTAACCAACAATCACTTAAAATCAGACCTCCAATTCTGATATGGTACCACTCTGCTTGAAGATCTGACAACACCTCCATTGGGAGATCAGGATATCTCATTCATTTCTGTATCTTGATATTAAACTTAATTGGACAGTTCTGAATGTAGATAATAAAGGATGATCTCATTGTACTGTCATGGATATTTATACACCCTATTGTGCTCCATGGCATCTGCACCCACTGAAGGAATATTTCTGTATGGCTTTCCTTTTCTTAAAATCAAGATTTCTAAATCGAGACATTAAATAAATCGTGGCGAATTGTCTTAGAAAGCAAATATCTGATTGGCTAAAGAATTTTTACTTAAATGTGTCAGTCAATGTTCACTCAGGTTTCATTTGATGTGACCTTCAGTGAAGGAATTGTCAGATCTTCGTGCAGAGCGTTATTGATTTGACTAATACACTTGAACAATTGTATCAAAGTATAAAGAAGGATTAACATGTCCTTAATTCTCCTTTAACTGCCATTAAATTTGGTAGTGTCGAACTTTGAAGAACAACATCCATACATAAACAAGCCATTAACTTAATTGATGTTTGGGGTACCGTTCACCTATCATTAAACCAAACATGCCAAATAATATGTACTAATACATAAACAATTATGACATGCCAAATGTTTGAGTTGAGACAATGGTTACTACTCGAGTCACTTGGCCGATGACAGGAAGGAGAAAGTTCTTGTTATATAAAACGGAATTGTGGGAATTTACCCCAATTTTATACCATGATAATGGAAATCTTACAATTAAATGATAATTAAGGCTAAAAATATAATAGTCTTGGTTCTCAGGCGCCGCCCGCATCATCATAAAGAATGCCACACGTTTTGTTTTTATTTCCATTTCCACAAAAATTAAAAATCCTAATACAATGCACTGCTTTAGGGTGCATCTAGTATTATAGTCATGGCAGCAATAGGAGTTTGTATGCTTGTTCATATAGGGAGGTCCTTTCCCAGGTTGATGGGACACAACTGTTTATTTGGGTACACACTATTTTAAACAAGCCAAAAAAATGTATAACAACACTGCCCGCCTGCACTTTATTTTCAAAAGTCATTGCCTGAGGACCAATTATTTTATTTTTTTAAGCCGAATTAACGATAGTTTTAGGACTGCTTTACACAAACCAGATAATTCAGCAATTAACTAATGAACTATTAGGGTTTAATGAACTCATTCGTTAATGAATGTATGTCAGAACCTGTTCCTGAGTATAATGAGATTGAAGACTACCACATGCTCATGGTAAAAGAAGTTTGAAAAATGAACCTTTCAACAAGTCTCATGCATGCACATTCTCATATATAAAATATTGCCATAAATGAGTCCGTTGTTGTTGACTAGTTGTTGTTGATGATGTTTACATCCCAGATCAGTCCACCTCTTCCGTGTGGACCACCAGCAATGTCTTCCTGGCTCCCCGCATGACACACACACGCAACGTGTGGTTGTTCTCCACAGCGCTGTAGACGTCGGAGGAGGAGAGGACGTCCTGGCCATTGATCTGCGTTATCACATCCCCGGGGTGGATCCCGCCGCTGTAACAAACACACGTCCATCATCTCCATCCTAGGTTATCTAGTGTATCATATCTCCATTCTATTAAGGCTAAAAAAAATAATAGTCTTGGTTCTCAGGCACCACCCGCGTGTTCATAAAGTCTGACGCACATTTTGTTTTTATTTCCATTTAAAAAAAAAAAAAAAAATCCTAATACTTAAACACAATGCACAAAAAAAATTGAAAATGGAAACAAAAACGAAACATGCAATGAATTTTTGATGATGTGGACAGTGACTGAGAACCAAGACTATTATTTTTTTAGCCTAAGATTATACTGGATCCAATTACCAATATACCTTTTTTTGAGTCTGGTTTGAATGAGATGAGACTTAACATAACCAATTATATTTTCACTGTTCTTCCAAAATAGAAACAAGTGGCGATATCACCAGCACTCGATTCTATTTTGTGTCTATCTCAAATACAACCTGAATGTTTTGTAGCAGACAGACTTCTTTCTCCATGTCTTAGTACAAGGACTACTAGGCCTGGGCCGACACACCAACCATGTGATCCAATATGTATCACGATACCTTGCTCACGATCCAATATGTATCATGATACTGTAATGTGCTCTTATCTGTGGTGTGGTGTCTATTTCAAGGACAGGATGGCCAAATACCTGGCGCACAGACAATATACAGCTGGCAGTGCCAAATATGGCAAAATATTTACGTTTTCACTACGAATTTTCAATACGAATTTTCACTACTACTTGGTGGTTGGTGGAACAGTTATAAAAGCAAACATTGAAGATAAGAATCGATATCTTTTACTTAGTGTGTGACTGTGATTGATACTTGAATCGAGAAGTAAAAAATCATGATCCACAGATGTAACATATACACTGGCCTTGTCACTGAGGCCTTGCTGAGACAAGATCAGGACTTTGCATGCACAATTACGCTGTGAACGGTCAGAAGACGATTTTGATGAAATTATGTGCCAAGTAAGTGATAATACCAATTTAACCGATGAAATCAGTTCCAAAGCAAAGATATGGTTGCAAATGCGTCCTGGGTATTAATCATAATAATGAATAGAATGGAGATTTAAAACACTGGAGTATGGAGGAAGATCAGTCTCTAATATCTGTACAGAAACAAGGGTTTGAGATTCCTACAGTGGCATGGTTAAAATCCTAACGGTTAAAGTAAGTTCCTGGTGCTCTTTTCAACAAAAATGTTTATAGTATGAAGCCAGTCATAAATGTACTTTAACAAATGAAAACAGGGCAAATTCCATGGACAATAAACATATGAAAATACGCAATGGTCAGTATGATTCACAAAATAATCCTGTTGAATCAGAAACTGAAAAGTGTTATTCCTGTTAGGACATTTCAATTCTGAGCACATCTAGACAAAGTGAACACCATTCATGGATAACAACTTCTTTGTTTACTTAAAGGCGACATTTCGGTATAGATCCTTATACCCTTGTCAAGCTTGTAAAGTAAATACTTGCTTGAAAATGGTATAAGGATCAATACTGAAACGTCGCCTTTACAGTAAATACTTGCTTGACAATGGTATAAGGATCTATACCGAAAGGTTGCCTTTAAAGTAATTACTCAGTTGACAACGGTATAAGGATCTATATTGAAACGTTGCCTTTAAAGTAATTACTTGGTTGACAACGGTATAAGGATCTATACCGAAACGTCGCCGTTACAGTAAATACTTGCTTGACAACGGTATAAGGATCTATACCGAAACGTTGCCTTTACAGTAAATACTTGCTTGACAAGGGTATAAGGATCAATAGGGGAATCGTTGCCTTTACAGTAAATACTTGGTTGACAATGTTATAACTTGCTTGACAATGGTATAAAGATCTATCCTGAAAGGTCGCCTTTACAGTAAAAAAAATGTGTCTACTTTGTCTTCCGTCAACTTGTACCTAAGTAATGCCTATAAAACAGGAGCATCATTACGTGTGGCTTGTGGCACACTTACAAGAAATCACAGTAAAAAAAAACCTATTCATACACAGTGAAAACTTCCTGCTTCCAATACCATTTAACAACCTTTTATTATCTATTATCTTAGAGACATCCACCAAGAGTCATTGTGTCTCTTAAAAGTTTCCATGAGGAACTAGACTAACAGAAGCAGCCCCTCACTGCCACTTGCTTAGGCCTCAGGGATTATTACATACCACCATGCATCTCCAATCTGGTACATTGTGTCTTCTTTAATCCTCTTCAAGAGGAATAAAATCCTCACTTTATTCCAAAAAGGCCCATAAACAAATAATCTGTTATGGCCAAAAATATAACCACCCTTACTAAGAGCTGAGACACAAATTGGACGCTAGGGCTTAATACCACCATATGACATTCTGAGCCAACAAAGTATCATCTTCCTGAGGCAAGGGAATTAACTGACTGTAAAAGTCCAGTTTCCACCCTTGCTAAACTGGAAAATTATGGTGTTATATTTTAGAGTCATATTTTGGCTGGACTAAGGTGTCTATACATAGTCTAATCAAAATCGCTTAACAAAATCAACATCCAGTTCGTAAACAACATGGATTTCAATGTACAGATTTCAGTCGACTGCAGAACTTGCAAAAGATGTTTACCATCAACTGGGTGTCGACAGATTTTTTCCAAATCTTTTCATCTTTTGATCAAGGTGGTCACGTGAATTGATGCACTTCACTAGGTAAGACCCATTTTATTACAATATATATATCTTGATCATCAATCAGATTGTCTTGACTAGGCGCAGCTATTTTGTTTGAAGCAAACAGACTTTGAAATTGGACTTTTATATTCAGTTAACTCCCTTGCCTTGGGAAGATGACAAAGTGTATTTCTTATTTTGGATGACAGTTCCCACAAAGTAGCTGGCAAGCTTTCTATTTCCCAACACGAAGTGACGACAGTGTGAACATCAGGCCATACTGAAAACATCCTGATTGGTAGGTGGGAAAACAATTGCAACAGAGTAAAGACATTTCAGTTTATTTTTTCTTCTTCAAAAAGTTTTCTGAAAATGTTCTGTAGTTAAACTCACAGTTTAACCTATTGTATGCCAAACAAGTTTGTGATGAATAAATAAACAATTCATACAACTCTTCATTTTTTTCACCTCATTTTTTTTCTGTTGGTGTAATCTGTAAACAATTCTAAGACAAGTCTGTATGGACAGTGTCCCATGATGCACTAAAACCACTGAATGATGACACCCCTAGTGGACATACTTATAAGCTGGTGACCCGAGCGTGACCTTGTGTACGAAAACTCCATGCTGTACATCAGGGAAGTCCCCCGATCTCTCCTTCAACTCCATCAAGATGCTCGGCGTCAGCGTCAACATCGTGATGCCCATGAACCGACGTGCCTTGGCGCCACTCCCTGTACCAAACCAGCCTCGGGACTTGCTTTTGGCTGCAAGAAGAGACAACGGAGTCACATAATTGGTAGGATAAAATGCTTTCAGCTCGTGTATTGGTTAACACAAAACTGTTTGATAATTAATGCCGCATTCAGCAATATTCCAAAGGTATCATGACAGTATGTAAATACAAAAATCTTCCTTTGTGTTCATCCCATAGGGGAATTTAAATAAATACATAAATATACATAGCGCGTACAACAGGAAAACTTTACACAATGTATAGTCTGTAAATAATAAAGTCTGGACCAGACAATCCAGTGACTGACATCATGAGCATCGATCCTTGCAATTGCGATATGATGAGTGAGTGAGTGAGTGAGTGAGTGAGTTGGGTTTAACGCCGCTTTTAACATTATTCCAGTTATATCACGGCGGGTCAGCTTAATGTGGGAGGAAAGCCCGAAGTGATGCAGGTCTCAGACATTTTACCATTTCGGTGAAACCCACGAGCACAGGTATGGTGCTGACAAACCTAGAAACATAATCGGGGTGAACCGGGATTCAAACCCACAATCATAGGTTTCTGGCATGTCCTGGGGACGCAACTCTACACAGCGAATCGCGGCGCCTTAGACGACTGGGCCACCCGTGTCCCCGCGATATGATGAAATGCATCTAGCAAATCGCCCAGAAAGACCACCTGATCCATTAGTCGCCACTTATGACAAGCAAAGGTTGCTGGGAACCTATCTGGGGCCTGGAAGCCACACTGAGGCACAAATTAGTATGAAATGATGTTTCTTTTCCCCTACATTTCCTTAGCCTAAATCTGCCATCATGATGAAAGAATACAAATGAAAGAGAACTATTATTGCAGAACAATACAGGTTTCACAATTATTGATTTAAATCCCAGTAAAATATCTCTTCTTTGGAACATATTTTGGAGTGTGTGAATATTTTGGCTTCCATGAACAGCTATATCTAGGTCTTGTTTTTCTACCTTGCTGAAGACTTCTGCCAAAATGTCAAAATATTCTCTCTACGCTGAGATGCAACAGAAAAGGAAACAGTAAAACTGATATCAGTAATGTCTATTATCGGTATTTAATTTGTGTGAGTCTGACGTGACCTATGGAGGATTTGTCCGATCGGGATAGAGAGATATCAACATGGAGCAAAAGATCTGATTATTGTGCTTACCTCTATTCAATAAGTCATCAGCTTTCACCAAAAATTCACTTGCATAGTCAGAGGGGATGGCAAACGAGATTCCTGTGGTCACCTTCATTGTGTTGATGCCAATAGCCTCTCCATCCTAAACACAAAATGTCACAAAATCAGGCAAAACAAAAGCAGTACAGAACATGTAAAACAAAACTGATATTATGAGTGAACATTGTTAAATTTGCAACATCCTGTAAAGAACTGACTGGGGCTTATTGGGGAATCATAACACACAGTCAGCCTGGTGGTTTTGGACGCCCAATCTCATTAAACTTACATCTTTTACTCTCATACCGTTCCACTCCGAGTGAAGATCTGACAACTCCTGCACAAGATTTGCTTCAGGTACAGTGTTTGAAATGATTTTAAACCCAACAAGACAGTCCGGCAGGTGACCAAGTGTTGCTTGCCCATCTTCAAAGTTATCTGCCTGCATTTCGACATTATATATATTCATGCAAGGAGATTCATATCGGAGCAAAAGTTCTGATTTTAAAGAGATTGATGCACACAACACAACACCACAAAAACAGGTTATGAGATCAAAATACATCCTATTATCCATAATTGAGACAAACAGAGCACCAGTGTTAACCAATACATCTTCCCGAGGCAAGGGAGTTAACTGACTATAAAAGTCCAGTTTATTCCCTTGCAGAATTATGTTGGAATTTTTTAGTTATATTTTGGCTGGACTAACAAGTCTATGCATAGTCCAAACAAAATCGAGTAATGAAATCGACATCTGGTTCGTAAACTGCCGTGCAGATTTCGGTTGATCACATGGATTTGAAAAGCATGTGTACTGACAAACTAGCGTCAACAGGTATTTTTATGTTTTTAAGCAAGGTGCCCATGTGACTTAATGCACTTCATGAAGGAAGACATGTTTTATTACAATATAGATCTTGATTGTCGATCAGATCATCTTCGCTGGGCACCACCATTTTATTTGAAGCAATGTAAGTGATGTAAGAATGGAATCTGATTGGTCAAAATTGTGTAACGATATTGACATCCGGTTTGTAAACTGCTGCCATGCAGATATTGTTCGATTGCAGGATTTGCCAAGCATGTGTACACCCAAATAACGTCAAAAGATAATTGATCAAGGTGCTCACCAGATTTGATGCACTTTTAGCACAATATAGATTTTGATTATCAGTCAGATCGTCTTGACTGGGCACCGCCATTTTGTTTGAAGCAAATGCAAGTGATATGAGATATGGAATCTGATTGGTCAGTAAGAGGGACATAGAACTTACATAACTCGCAATAGCCAGTGGTGGCGTTACGACCAAGCCCAGAAATTAAACAAAATTAAACATGAAGGTTAACCCAGAAATCAGTCCATACAGAAAAATCAGAAAAGAATCAACGATCAATGAAAAATTAACAAATTCTATTGAAACACACAGTTTTAGGGTTTCAATCACAATACTCGCGAAGAGCATTAAGTCATGTGAGCACCTTGATTAAAAAAATCAATCAACCGAAATCTACACGGCAGTTTACGAACCGATGTCGATTTCATTACGTGATTTTGATTGGACTTTGCAAAGACTCGTTCGTTAGTCCTGTCAAAATATAACTCCTATATAAATATAATTCCAGCCTAGTTTGGCAAGGTACACTGGACTTTAATAGTTAACTCCAGTTAACAGTTAACTCCCTTGCCTCGGGAAGATGCATAACACATACCATAATCAATATGAATAAAACATTGTGCACTATGCATTATACACTTAGGTAGTGTCATCCATCTTCATTTACTTAACAACTTGCTAAATTATGATTAAGATTCAATTTGTTAATGTGAATACTATTTGATTTACCTATTTTGGCAGCATATAAATCAACAAATATGATATCTAAATCAACTAACATTCGAACTATTTTCACCGAACATGTTCATCAAGTAATGTTTTGTAGCCTATGCAAATCAGCTTTGCCTCAATCAAATACGGCATTACAACTTTCATTGAATAAGGATTTTTTTATTCACATTCACAAGAAACACAAGAATTTTAATATTGATTGATTGATATATATTCCTTCTACTTCCTCCTCTCTCCAAAAAGTAATTTATTTATCATGTTGATGAATTTATTTCCCTGTAAGGAAAGACTTCCCCCTCTCAAATCCTCAATATGCATGAATACAAAATTACTTCTGAGGTAGTCTAAATAATTTTGGTTATTTAAAAATTAAGAACGACTATTTCACATTTCACTTGTTGTTTAATTCTGCATAAAATGGCAGCTGAATGTAAACATCGTCATGACAGTAAGAATCAGCTTTCTTCTGAAATCTTAAATAAACGTCAACACTATGACAACAATATTATCCAATAATTCATGGCATTTTAAGACCATTATTAACCATGTCATTTTCCTCAAACAAATCTAATATTTTGTCCTGGAAAACATGTAAATTGCACAGAAATATTGCACACAGACACAAATTTTATGGTATTTTTTATGAAAATCTACTGCATTTCAAATGCATCTGCCAAACGGGAGTGAATGGTCTGTGTGTTGCCGGTACTCACCAGGTTGACTAACGGCCCTCCCGAGTTGCCAAACTGCAAAATGGAAAATTAAAGGGGATATAAAATCTTTGAAAGCCACTTAGAAGTGATACACATAAGGAAGAGAATTTATGGATGTCAGCTTCTTTACTATGAGGAGGTTCCTCGTAATAAAGATGCTGATATCCATAAATTCGCTTCCTTAAGCCAAAATAGTATTCAAACAATGATTTTGTAGAATGTGGAATATTCTGTAAAATAATTTGTTCAAAGCATTCTGCTTGCTGAGGGCTAGAGGACTGCCCACTGCTACTGACTAACATGGTACTGGTACCTCTGTGTGCTGAGGGCTAGAGGACTGCCCACTGCTACTGAATAACATGGTACCTCTGTGTCCTGAGGGCTAGAGGACTGGCCACTGCTACTGACTAACATGGTACTGGTACCTCTGTGTGCTGAGGGCTAGAGGTCTGCCCACTGCTACTGGCTAACATGGTACTGGTACCTCTGTGTGCTGAGGGCTAGAGGACTGCCCACTGCTACTGACTAACATGGTACTGGTACCTCTGTGTGCTGAGGGCTAGAGGACTGCCCACTGCTACTGACTAACATGGTACTGGTACCTCTGTGTGCTGAGGGGTAGAGGACTGCCCACTGCTACTGGCTAACATGGTACTGGTACCTCTGTGTGCTGAGGGCTAGAGGACTGCCCACTGCTACTGGCTAACATGGTACTGGTACCTCTGTGTGCTGAGGGCTAGAGGTCTGCCCACTGCTACTGAATAACATGGTACCTCTGTGTCCTGAGGGCTAGAGGACTGCCCACTGCTACTGACTAACATGGTACTGGTACCTCTGTTGGCTGAGGGCTCGAGGACTGTCCACTGCTACTGACTAACATGGTACCTCTGTGTGCTGAGGGCTAGAGGACTGCCCACTGCTACTGAATAACATGGTACCTCTGTGTCCTGAGGGCTAGAGGACTGGCCACTGCTACTGAATAACATGGCACTGGTACCTCTGTGTGCTGAGGGCTAGAGGTCTGTCCACTGCTACTGAATAACATGGTACTGGTACCTCTGTGTGCTGAGGGCTAGAGGTCTGTCCACTCTTACTGACTAACATGGCACTGGTACCTCTGTGTGCTGAGGGCTAGAGGACTGCCCACTGCTACTGGCTAACATGGTACTGGTACCTCTGTGTGCTGAGGGCTAGAGGTCTGCCCACTGCTACTGACTAACATGGCACTGGTACCTCTGTGTGCTGAGGGCTAGAGGACTGCCCACTGCTACTGACTAACATGGTACTGGTACCTCTGTGTGCTGAGGGCTAGAGGTCTGTCCACTGCTACTGAATAACATGGTACTGGTACCTCTGTGTGCTGAGGGCTAGAGGACTGTCCACTGCTACTGACTAACATGGTACTGGTACCTCTGTGTGCTGAGGGCTGGAGGACTGCCCACTGCTTCTGACTAACATGGTACTGGTACCTCTGTGTGCTGAGGGCCGGAGGACTGTCCACTGTCTTGCAGTGTCAGACATTGTACAAATATGCGAACCAATTTAACAATAAATGTCTTGCCCTACTTAAGAAATATACATTTATTTACATACTACTGACAAAAAAAGGGAACTGATAAAATGATGGTCAAGGTGTAATGACAATAAATGTCTGTAGAATCAATTTCTGCTGTGTAGATCAATATCTGGAGTGTGCCCCCTGTTGGGCGATACATGCACGACACCTTGATGGCTTACTGTTGGTTAACTTGTGAATGGTTTCCCTTGGTATTGCCCGCCATTCATCCTGTACAGCTACCCCAAGCTATGCCATGCTGGGTCTCTGGTGTACACACTACGCATGAGAACATCCCACATCCTGTTCTATTGGGGACATGTCAGGGGACTTAGCGGGCCAGTCCAATGTCCGTATGTGTTCTCGTCGGAGATAATCAGTGACGACACAATGTGGTCTGCCATTGTCACCTTGCAGTTCAAAATGTCTGCCGATAATTTTTACAAATGGGACGACAAGATGCAAAATATCATCAACATATCGCTGCCCAGTCAAATGTCCATTCACAATAACCAAATCAGTTTGGTCTTGTGTGATAACCCCCTACAGGATGACACTCCCAACCCCAAACTGATCACGTTCAAGAATTGTTGCCCTGGCAGACTGCCCACACTACGTTGCCAACAATGTTTGTTTGTTTGTTTTATAACGCTGCACACAGCAATATTCCAGCTATATGACGGCAGTCTGTAAATAATAGAGTCTGGAACAGACAATCCAGTGATTGACATCATGATCATCAATCCACCCAATTGGGTTTACAGAAATATTGAGGGGCTGGGAAAACGATATATCACGGCGCATTGATAGTTTGGTAGAATATTGTATACGAGTTGTATGCAAACACAAGGCAAGACTACTGACACTGGAATTAAAGGATAAGAAAATATGAAACAAGCTATGCTTACCCATTAATGGTTAAGTTAAAAAAAAAAAAGTGACGTGGTAGAATGAATACCTAACAATTACCAAAAAGATGTGTTTGTTTGTTGTTTAACGCTGAACTCAGCAATATGACAGAGGTCTGTAAAACATCGAGTCTGGACCAGACAATCCAGTGATTGATAACATGAGCACGCAATTGGGATACGATGACATGCATCGACCAAGTCAGCAAGCCTGACCCTCCGATCCCGTTAGTCGCCTCTTACAACAAGCATAGTCACCTTTTATGGCAAGCATGGGTTGCTGAAGCATATTCTACTCCGGGTCTTCACGGGTCCTGCCATCTGTGAATCGGAAGCAGAACCTTGTTTCGTCATTAAACATGGTGCAATTCCATTGGCACATAGCCCGTGCATGATGTTGCCTCGCCCACGCCAATCTTTGCCACTGAGGGTAGGCTATTGGGGACACACCCTTCAGTATCTAATTTCTTAATTTCTAATCATTCAAACAGCTAAAAATTAATATGGTATGCTTACATTGATGACAGCATCAGTCTGTATGTACTCCATGTCCTTGTTGTGGATGCCCAGCTCCTTGCTGCCTCGATGGACAGTGCTGACGATGCCAGCGGTCACAGTGTTGCTGAGGGCAAGCGGACTCCCCATTGCTATCACCCATTCCCCAGGCTCTAGGGAGGAAGACTTACCAAGCTGTAGTGTTGGGAGGCCTTTCTGAATAGCAGTTGCAATAAGTCATAGGAAAGGGTAAATGCATATTCAGTTTATTATCATGATTATGGAAAAAATACTATATTTAGAATATTTAACTTTTAGACTTATTTATTCGTGTATAATATGCGTGTTATATGCATCCTTAATTATGGGAAATTAAATTCTGGAAAAATATATCTGTCGTATATAAACATTTCAGGCTGTCAGCATAAACCATGAAATTTACGATCTTTCAACTCTATTGTTTTTCACCAAAATAATATTCTAATAAGAGCCCCGTATTTCTAATTTTGAGAGCGCCCTAGGCACTGATTATGTCCAGTACGGTAGTTCTTTTTCTTGTTTTACAGTTGAGTTTTAGTTACAACAAGTAAACGATTACAAAAATAAGCAAAATGTTGATTTGTTTGCAAGTAGTTTTCAGGAAATTAACTTCAAAACAACACAGACCATACTTGGGCAATAAACAACTGTGATGCGTTGACATTTCAATTGTTACACTCCTACAAACTGATTATGATTGATATCTGTTTTGATAAACTCACAGCTTGAATTTGGATGGTTGCTAGATCTGAGACAGGATCTACAGCTTGTACCACGCCATCGAATTCCCTTCCGTCATGCAGCTTCACACGAAGAGATTGCTTGTTGCCAACGACATGGGCATTGGTTAGAATGAGTCCATTCTCACGCACAATGAAACCAGAGCCATTCGACATTGTGGTGTAGCTCCCATGGAACGGATGCCTGCAACAAACAGTTACTGTTAATCTCCATCCTTTAATATAAACATTCTAATTCTCTGGCTGCCTATCTAAGGAAAAAGGAAGTACACAGTTGAAAACTGAATGTCACCCAAAAATTACAAACATTATCAAAATGTTACTAGGCTGAGTGAGTGAGTGAGTTTGGTTTTACGCCGCTTTTAGCAATATTCCAGCAATACCAGGGTGGGGGACACCAGAAATGGGCTTCACACATTGTACCCATGTTGGGAATTGAACCTGGGTCTTCGGCGTGACGAGCGAACGCTTTAACAACTGGGCTACACGTCCGCCCCTGCTAGGCTGAAAACAGTCACCAAAACACTGGAAACACAGGGTACAAAACACCACTATGACACCTGTATCAAATACATCACCATCGAAAAACCATTTCTTGTTTGTTTCACTTTTAGCCACCATTAACATGGATGTATACTTTCTTTTGCCCAGCTGTTTGAATAGCACTAAAGAGTAGGATTTTTAGATCTCAATATGCAGGTTTAATCACACAATGCAGATTATGACTATAAGTCCATATCTTATGTTCCTCGTCACTTTTTGTTGATAATCAAATAAGCCTCAAGTCAAAACCCTCAATGTAACCAGTACCATTTGTAGGTACCAGTAGCCTAGTGGTTAAAGCACTCGCTCGTCACGCTGAAGACCCGGGTTCGATTCCCCACATGGGTACAATGTGTGAAGCCCATTTCTGGTGTCCCCCAATGTGATATTGCTGGAATATTGCTAAAAGCAGCGTAAAACAATACTCACTCACTCACTTGGATAGGTACCATGTTTCAGTTTCATAGCTGCATCACAAGATAATGTAATACCTGCTTTCTAAATACATTACATTATGTACATTATGTAAGAGAATTAAACTTTGTGTAATGAATGGGTACACTTTGTATATACATCACCACTGATTTTTAACGGCACACAAGTACAAACACAAAGTACTGTTGTCACGGCACACAAGCAACATAACAATGAAAACAATAAACAGAAATGGCATGTCTTAGACATGCCTGAAAGACTGCATTACCTCCCTTTTAATTCAATGTACACAACAGCTGGAGATGCTTTTTTAACAACATCTGCAATGAAATTAAATTGCGTCCTAGGGGAATCGATCACAGCAGCATGAACTGTGGGTGTCATTCTGTCCCTCAGTAGCTCATACAATGAAAGGGATATACACAGTGCACTTCCACCGATGAAAATTGACATTGGTTTAGAAACATTTCGTTTGACATTGACCGACGAAGCGTTTTTAGTGGCAAATCCAGCTAAATATCCATTTTTTGAAACAGTTCTATCACGGATGTTAAACAATAGACATTTATATCTAGCTGTATGTACACAAAATCGTCTTAGAGATGACACTAAAGCCATAGTGAGAAAAGTTCGAATTGCCGATACAAACAGGGAAATGATTTTACACCAAGGCAGCCATCTTTGCAGAGTTATATTGCTTTGCTTTCGTATTTGACATAAACAGACAGTGGTTGATGAAATATGACTACAAACAACCCAGTATATATCTCTGAATACGTTTATACCAAACTGTTAAATAATCAAAGTTCTTTCAGTACTCTATATATAATACAACAATATACGAAAGTAACAGCTAAAGCAGAGCTATCAGTGCACCTGACCCCCCAGAGCAGACGAAAGGAGAGAAGATGGGGCGATTTTCTGTGTTTTCTTTACTTTACTGGCTTTGCGTTGTCAAAGCATCCCCTGTGTATTTTATTGACGATTCTGCTGGACTAGGCAGGCGATATGATGGCATCGGGGGCCTTAGCGGAGGCTCGGTAAGACCTGTCTCACTGTCTCATCGCCGGCGGTGCGGAGGCCAAGGGTCAACACTGACAACAGGCTTAACCAAAGCAAAGATTGAATATGATATGGATAGATATTTATCGTTATCATTACTCGTTAAAAAATCTAGCTATTTGATTTGCCGTTTGCCATTTTATATTTTTTTAATAAAAAATCCACACAAGTCGATTACATGCTGGCCGGTTTGTATTAAAGGGGCTCTGATCTAACGCAATTCCCCGGACTGGTCGTTGCCTTTGTTATTGTTTTTCCCCCCGTGAGTACCCGGATCATACGCAACGCAACTGAGCGTGACCAGAGACTGGGCTACCGTCTGCAAGGACAGCTAAATAAACTTGGAGGCTGGAGGCAATATTTGTTTTACGCATTTTTGCATAAACACTGATTGGTTAACTGTGATCTTATAAAGATTTCGACAAAGGGCGCTTGTTAATTAATTTCTTCAGCCTAAACAAGCAGACAAAAAGAACAGCGGAGCTCATCGGATGTCGTCATTTGGAAATACCCCAGATGGTTATAGTTTATAAAAGTATCTTGCGTCGATAATACGATTACTACTCCCTTGTTGTCATCCACGTTTTCTCGTATAACCCTTCACTTGTGTATTTGTCGTCATTCACTTGATGCTCAGTTAATGAATTTATTACAGGTACAATTAGTGGTAGCACCACTTAGAGTACCTGACAAAGGTTCCCATTTGGCATTTATTGTGTCTGGGGTAATTATTCAATCTAAATCCAGGTTTGAAGTGAGGTGAAATGTGTGTTATGTAATTTGCACGTGGCAGCCCAGCAAGAGATGAATGATCAGTTGATTTATTTTTTTGTAAATCAACGGAATGTTCCTAGTCATCAAAGGATTAACAGAAAATACGTTGATTGATTAATCACTGTTATCTTGCACAGTGGATATGTCAAGACTGAGTGTTTACATGTCTAGGTTTACTAAAACAAAGGGAATACCCTTATACCATGGCCTGAAGTGCCGATGTAAAAACAACATACTTTGTTCAAAGGGTTAACTTATAATACGTTGATTGATTGATCATTGTTATCTATCACTCAATGGATTTTTTAGGAACCGTGAACGTTATGAAAATAGTTGTCACGTGGGCTTTCTCAGCCGACCATTGAGACTTGACACCTATGTTCAAACACCTGAAACAATCCAAGTGATCAGTTGAGAAACGAACACGGGTTATAATATCCCAAAACGATATATATATTTTAAAATATTTGATTGTTACTGAGACACGTGACATCAAATACATTTCTTTGTACATCTGCAGATGAGTGGGATATTGTTCCTTTGTGTGGATATTCACGGATACATTCCTCGAACGAGGAAGCTGCCTAAAATTTATACACATAAATTTGGTAGGTTGTAATTATGATATTTGCATTTTGTTTTCCTTCATTTGAACCGATTCGTTCTTGTTTCTTTACGTCTTGGTTGGGAAATTCTTCAATGCGCGATAGACGTTGTTTTCACAGGTCTTTTCCTTTGTAAGCGTGTATATATTACCGTCAATTTGTAAAATGTGATTCTCTCAGGCAATTTATAAAATGTGTAAATATTTCAGTCATTTTGACTAAAACATCTGTCCAGATTGATTAAGACGATCAAAAGGGCCTACAAACATCACAACAGATTATTATGTAGGATTAGAAGCCAAACAACATAGAAATGTACTTTTCTCAATGTAACATTTTCAGTCTCTTGGTGATGACATTAAACATCAAAATATTTGGAATTCGTTATCATTATAATACAGATGGAAATGTTTTTCAGTCACTTTGTAAAATAACTGAATATTTAGACGTTTAATAAATTTGTTACACATTTGACAGTAAAAAAAACCAAACACTATAAAAAAAAAGCAATGCTCAGGTGAAATATTTACTTTGTGTTGCAAGTCAAAATAGTGTAAACGAAAATCGCAAAATTACCAAGCAAGTGACTTATCAAAACTTCGTCACCATTACCGATGCTACCCACAAAGATACCTACATTTCCTTATTATCTCGAAAACTGTATTTCATTTTGTTCATCAATGTGACCATACGCCCTTATTACTACCCATAAAAGCGACTAATGCGCTTACGAATGGCGCAGCAGAGGTCACGAACTAGTCTAGATTTCTGGTATACATCCGGGTACTCACTGGGAAAAAACAATAACAAAGGCAACAACCAGTCCCGGGGAATTGCGTTAGATCAGTGCCCCTTTAAGTGTATGACATATACGTCATAGTGTTTGATGTGACGTCACTTGTTAGTCATGTCACAATTTGACCTGGTTCTCACTTGTCATGTTGTCATGCTGAAACTTTGTCTGTCTCAAGACAGATCTAACGTTGTTACATAAATTAAAAACTAAAGGACAGGAAAAGTGGGAATTACAATTTGAAAACTTAAATTGGAACAATATTTGTAATAAAAATATTCACTACAACACAGGATGTCAAACTGTGATGGCTTCAATACACATTTACCCACATAATTCTCACCACTAATACTTTTCTGAATATTTAATTATGTTCAAAATGATCTGTGCTCCTTCTGTCACAATGAAAAGGAAGCAATTACTAACGTGTTTGGGGACTGATGTAATATAACGATTTTAGGATGAAGTGCCAGTGTGGATAGACCAGTGCTTTCATGTTTATAATATGACATTTTGTGCAGAATAGATACTTTTTGGAGTTAAAGAGAACATAAAAACAGATAAAGTGTTGATTTACTTTTACTCATTGCAAAATTCTATATTTATAGATGCAAATTTCAAAATACAAAACCTTATTTTCATGTTTATAAAAAGGAATCTTTTTCACGATACAACATTGAAAAAGATTTTGCTTTCAAGACAGGTAATCAGCAGAAATTGTTTGGTGCTACCATAAACTTTTTGTAAACGAGGAGCAATTTCCATTTTAATTTTAGTTTTATACTTAAGACTTTAATGTTTGAGACCATGTACTTTCCTGCACTGCAATATGATATGTAAACTTTAATAGTTTGTGCATACATGATATATGCAGTGAATGTGTGAGTGAGGGGTATGTTATTTTCTGTAAAAAAACCTAAGATGTACTGATAAGTTGTGCTATATGTGATGGGCTTTCTGCTTGAAGCACATTATATGTAACAGGTACTTCTTTTAAAAACAATAAAAGAAAAAAACCCACAACAACATTGAAACATAAATAGACAACATAGAGGGTGGGCGTGTAAGCGTGTTTTTGTTCCGCGCAAATATAGACCCAGAAAAAATATCAAGGTTTAAATACATAAAATTGCTGTGAAAAAGGTCCAATCCTGCAGTGAAAAGTTCTGGTTCACAGGAAATAATGTTTTAGTGTGTTTATGAGTGACATTCCTGTATATTGTTATGTGCAACATGAAAAACAGGGAATACAAATATACATAATCTAAAATAAAAACAAAAGAATATGATAGAAAGGGAAATCATGAAACAAATCCCTATAGTTAATTTATGATAAAGATCACTGGCGGATCTAGAGGTGGGGGTGGGGGACTTTTTTTCATACATCTGATGACATTTTGTATGCGCATTGCCTAACATGATAACTAAGGCTTTTGTGTGGACTATGGATGCTTTGGTCTAGCCTGGGTTTTGTATATCCTCAAGTGCATGATATTTTCTATCATTGTTTTCCATCCATACAGGTAACATTTGTTTAAATTCTGCATTTATGTTTCAGGCAACATCAAAATTATTGAAAGCTTATCCTGAAAAACAGAGAAATGAAGTCTTGGATTACCTGTTCAAGGTATTTTTGAATTTGTATGGCATGATGCCAGTGTGTATGCTGGGTTTTATATGTTCAAGATTGATTTTCAAAAGATAAAGAACAAAATAATATGTCCTGAAAACATACCAGTGAAGAGCTAAAAGGTCAAGTCAGTCCATATCTGTAGCAAGTCTTAATTAGATGAGTCTTCATTATCAGTTATGCTTTGAGTAACCACCTGAGTCAATTAGTCGCCTCTTACAACAAGCAATACAATAGAATGCTGGGGACTTACTCTAACCCTGGTCACAGAGGATCACAAAACTGTGATATCCGGGATTGGTAATATGTGTCAGTGAATTAGAGTGGGTACTTTTAACTTAGATTGGTGGATGCACGGGTGGCCCAGTAGTCTATGGCGCCACGATTCGCTGTGCAGAGTTGTGTCCCTTTGGCACTCCAGAAACCTATGATTGTGGGTTTGAATCCCGGTTCGCCCCGATTATGTTTCTAGGTTTGTCAGCACTATACCCGTGCTCGTGGGTTTCACCGAAAGTGGTAAACGTCTGAGACCTGCATCACTTTGGGCTTTCCTCCCACATTGAGCTGACATGCCGTGATATAACTGGAATACTGTTAAAAGTGGTGTTAAACCCAACTCACTCACTAACTAAGATTGGACAAACTTATAAGAAACTAGAAGTGAGTGTAGAGGAGCTGACTGTCAGAATATCTGTGCAATGTGGGTCCAGGGTGCTTGTTGTTTTCTGTTGTTGTGTTTGAACCCAGGGATCCCCGAAACATGTTTTGATTTCTTCATTAGGTAATGACAAGGACCCATGACTTTCATTTTTTCAATTCCAGACACTGGAATAAAGAAAGAAAAGTATTTGGCCTGTGAATTAAACAAGTCAAACATTTTTTTCGAGTTTCCCAGGCAATGACTTTGACTTAGACTGAAAATGGAGATAGTCCTTGTTTCCGGAGCAGATCTTGAAAACCGTACCATATTTCTTCACCAAACTTGGCACATAGATAGGTCTAGTGGTGAACTGGTGCCTTTTGATAGTTTGGGATTTAAAAAAAAGTTATTTTTGGAGTTTCCATGGCAATGACTTTGATTTAGACTGAAAATGGCGGTAGTCCTCGTTTCCGGAGCAGTTCTTGAAAACCGTACCATATTTCTTCACCAAACTTGGCACATAATATCATCTCGCAGTATTAAATACAAAAAGGCCCAGTGAACATAGTTCACAGGAGCAAATGCATTGCACACGACCGGACATGTCATATTGGCGGGGGATATGAGTATTTCATGTTTATTTTTGTATGGGGATCCCAGGTAAGAGTCTGTCCCCAGCAAGATTTGATCATCTGACAACAATGCAGTTTACAAGGCGCAACTTACCATAGTGCTAAATTTTGGTTCAGGCTGCTGACTGGCTCTCACTTTATTAGATCTTGTGTGCCTCTTTGATCCTTAGGGTTATATATTTGTGTTAGGGTTTGGGTAGGTTACCCCAGACTCAATCCTTAGCCCTTTGCTTTGATCCCTTTTCTGATCAAACAACCCTTTACAATCCTTAGGGCCTGTTGTGAGGTAGGATATGGGTGTAGCTATCTCTTTTAACTAATTAAGCAAATGTAATTTGAGGAAATTCCGTACACTTTTATCAAGTTTCGAATGTCATGCAGAAAATGGCTACTGCGCATGAGCATAAAGGTAAGCAATCGGGGGTGCTGATGACTTGGTAAACAAGCACTAATTATTTGTGATAGCACCCATGGTCGGGTTTTGGCTAATTGATTAGCCTAGTTTAGCTTCATGCTGGCAACATGAGTTCGATCCTCCATGCGGCGCTGATTGAAATACTAAAAAGTAAAGTGCTCTACCCCCGCTCATCCTAAGACATGACTACATCATTGTACGTAGATCAGATGGTAAGGGTCAGTGACGAGGTTGATCGTGTGTCATCGTACCATGATGCAATGGGATGGTGCACGCAGTAACCATTGCCGGTATGTCTAGTCCAGACTTCATTGTTTACGGACTACAACCATATACCTGGAATATTGTTGAGTGAAGCTTAAACAACAAACCGATGAGATATATATTGTGATGCAGAGATTAATTATTGCTACCTGTTTCAGCCCAACTTTGCTGCTTCCCTGCAAATACTAAAAGTTGAAATTGGAGGTGACTCACAAAGTTCAGGTATGGAGCATGTAACCAGGGCTGTAGCTAGAAGGGAGGGCGTAAGGGGGCCAATTGGCCCCATAAAGTTCTAACGCCCCAAATAAACTTGATGCAAATACTTCACAACTTTCGCCCCACAGCTACTAAAATTAAGTATGGCCCTGGTAGAATGTACATCATGGAAAGAATGGCACTCTGTATAGCATGAAGCTGTGAGATTACAGGTTTCCCATAGCTTTGTACCATTAACCTTTTAGAAACTAGGTATTGTATTTTACTCTGAATCCGTCCATTTTAGTCCTATAACATTTTCAGGATTTTGTGATTATGTACTAATGTCAATATTTACGGTCATCATTTAATAGAATTTTCTACAATTTCACAGTTACTATTCATCGTGGCCCATCACTTGTGGACCAAAGAACCTTTTTAACAAATCCAAATTTTAGTGTTGTTCACTGGAGTCCAACAAATGACCGACACGTCTGTTTTTTTCTCCCTAGAAGAGTTGGGTCTGTTTGAAATAATTCCATCAAATCAAACAATTTGTTCTTGAGCTCTTTAATGCTGTAAGGTAAGAAGGGTTACATATGTTACAGTTCTTCCCACTGCTATTCATATCCTTACACATCTTTGAAATGAGAAGAGTTTCGTATTAGACCATTTGAAATGCAAGGAATAATTTCTGTCTGGACTTATAATACAGTGAATGCAGTGATAGAAATTGGCGCTTGTCCTGGAGTCCTTGCCAAACTGCCCAATACTTAACATATCATAGAAGTACATGTAGTAGAAATTTGTTGTTTATAAGGGTTTTGCTATATGTTATCATTATACGGTCTAGTGGATTAAAAACATTAGTTTCTATTGCTGGAATGAGTACAAGTTATTATGTGCTGATGTCAGCAACATTCCAGGCGTCATGCCATATGCAGTGAATATCGAAACCAGGGCAAGGCTGCGATAGAAACTAACAGTTTTTGTCCTCCAGTACTTAAAATGATAACATATAGCAAAACCATTAAAAGGGCAAATTTCTACTTTTCCTTATGATACCTTTACTATTGAGCAGTTTGACAAGGTCACAGGACTAGTGCCAATTTCTAATGCTGCAAGGTCAGGTCACATGTCTGAACCAGCCCATTCTTTTCTACTTATTAGTCAGCCTGTACAACTAGACACTGGGCACACATACTGCCTTCTTATTCTCATGGGGGATGATTAAGTGAAATGGTCTGGGTTAATGGTAGGTAATCAAGTATACAGTGAAACCTCATTAGTCTGGACCCTGTTAATCCAGAAACCTCACCTTCTGGACGATCTTGTTGGGAACGGTTACATGACTTGTATACAAAGTGTGTCAGTACTAGGGTTGGGCCAAATTTACTACCCAGGTACCAACACCCCCATCACCCGACCCTACCTGGGGTCCTGCTGTAGGTCCCAAGGGTTGGGTACAAAATGTCTGCTTGGGAATTGTTTAAACGGAGCCCTGGCAAAAAGTATTTAGATACATGTATAAAATGTATACACTGAAGTTTTATCTTTATTTAAACATATAAAAAAAAGTCAGAAAGAATGTGTGGATTGTTAGAAAGAAGTGCTAACATCAGTGACTTATAGTGTAACCATGGAGGCTAGATAATTTTTTGTCGGGGTAGTCCTGTGGGTACCTGGCTCCTATTCAGTAATAGTCAGTACCCAATTTACCTGAACCAACCCTAGTCAGTACCCAATTTACCTGAACCAACCCTAGTCAGTACCCAATTTACCTGAACCAACCCTAGTCAGTACCCAATTTACCTGAACCAACCCTAGTCAGTACCCAATTTACCTGAACCAACCCTAGTCAGTACCCAATTTACCTGAACCAACCCTAGTCAGTACCCAATTTACCTGAACCAACCCTAGTCAGTACCCAATTTACCTGAACCAACCCTAGTCAGTACCAACGATTTGTTAATCGGGACAAAATCTCTGGGAACACTAGAATAAGGATTCGTGTGGTTTCACTGTATTTGAATTAGCCAGGTTGGCTCAATGTCTTTGTTATAGATTAGGTATTTTATGAATACTTTTTAGCATGTATAGTCAGTAGAGCTGAGTTCTATGTACATTTCTATTTCATGGTAAGATGCTACTGAGGCGTCCCACATGCACAACAGCTGGGAGGAGAACTACCAGAGAGGGTACGAGTGGTGGCTCATGGGAGAAGCAAAGAAGGTTTGTTTGTTTTCTGTTTATCAGAGTACAGTGAAACCCTGACAATCTGGACAGTAGCATTCCCCCAGCAATCAGACTTACCAATGAATCATGGCTACAGAGTAATAGTAATAAAATTAACATTTTTCCAACAATATACTGTTAAACTTTACGATTTTTGTTGTTGATATATTGTGTATTGGTTTTACACCTTGTTATGTATGAACCAGATAGTATGTAATATGGATTTAAAACAGCTTATAGTAGCTGTAGGGTACTGAGTGTCATGGTTAAAGTAATTTTAGAATTTTTATATGTAATAAACAGGTTGTAAATTCATTTTTAGTGTTAAACAGACTAGGTTTTGAAATTCCCTGTATTGTAGTGCTAATGGCACAGTTATTTTGTAATGGCAGTTACATTATGTTCCTGGTGCAATCCTGTCTATCCCTTCATTCAGAACAAAACTGTTCTGTGTGAAGTGAGAGTTGATGCTTCTCATTTCAGAATCTGTCATCATGTCCATGTTCAACTACATCTTGTCTTTCAGAGGAACCCCAACATCAAGCTGTATGGACTTCCGTGGAACTTCCCCGGCTGGATTGGAAATGGGACCCAGAACCCGTACCAGAGCCCTGATGTCCTGGCCAGCTACATACAGAAGTGGGTCCAGGGTGCCAGGGACGCCCACAACCTCACCATAGACTACATCGGGGTGAGACGAATACAAACAAAGCAACCAGTAGTTTTGGTGGGATTGAAATAATGAGTTGTATCCAAGTTTACAGTTCAATTTGGATCAGTTGTTTATGTGAATACATTTGGGGAAAAACAAAATAAAGTGAACTTATGGTCATGTCTGAGGCCTAATTTTCACCTATATCTGTTCAATTTCTAAGAAAGAGCTATTTGGCTTACCATGTTCAAACCAGTTTGTGAATGTATTTTTTCAGATTTGGAATGAAAGACCATATGACATCACATACATTAAGGTAGGTTTAAAAAATGTAAATCAGCAGTGTTGTGACAAATCATACTACATGCTTTTACTGAAATGGGGAACAATTTGGATTTCATTTTTCAAAGTATTACTGTTCAAATTGTTTTGTGACATTCCATGTAAGTTTCAACCTTTCTGGAACTAAGACATTCATTGTTAAGGAAATATTGATCATTTGTACAGTTGTAGAGTTATGTTCAAGACAGGACCAGGATTTATCTAGGATTCTAAACTAAATTCCCTTGTCAGACAAATTAAGATTTTCTAAGATGTTTTTATTTTTTTAATTTTGGAGATATTTCAGCATTGTATTTCACATTGCATTCAATCATGGACACTTGATATAGTAATTAGTGCCCATAATTGATGCATTGATGTAAAGTATAAGATAGCTATGGGGTAATTTGCAAAGAACAATGAAAAATGAGATAAAACATTGTTCTATCATGATGTCCCTTCTGGTGATTCGAACATGCTCTCGTAACTTGATGGATACATAAATTGGATGACATTATTTGTGAGAGGGAATGTTAGTGAGTTGTTCCCCATAGATGTAGCTTGGCAACGCAGATAAACGCATTGGCCAAGCCATTGCATCCCAAAGTGGGAGAGATATGACAACTTGGTATTGGGAGAAAAGGTACAGACAATTGA
Source organism: Haliotis rufescens (assembly GCF_023055435.1). Lineage (NCBI taxonomy): Eukaryota > Metazoa > Mollusca > Gastropoda > Lepetellida > Haliotidae > Haliotis > Haliotis rufescens. Next base: position 31,535,164 of record NW_025963802.1, on the reverse strand, counting down.
CGTGAAAATTGTGAGAATATCTGGGAAATACCAAACTTAACCTCCCTGTTTATATAACGGACTGGTCCGACATTGCTGAGGATGGAGAGTATTCAGGGAGTCATCATTATTTTAAAATGGGTAAATATTTTTAAATCTTGTACATTTAATGAAGATCCTTAAAGAGGCTGTACATAATGTTGATATCTCATGTAAGAAATAAACGACTCTAGACGTTGTTTATCGTACTATAATACGCTTCAGAGAGAATAAACCACTCGGGGCTGCGCCCCTTATTTTGTATTTCTTAAATAAAGCATTACATACGGTACACTTCCTCTTAATTTGTCTTGTTATCAGTGAAATACAAGTTGATGACCTTCTCTGTGCAGCTGTTGAGACAAGTCCTCGATGACACGGGGTTCTCCCATGTGCGTATTGTGGCGGCGGATGGCGTGTGGGGGGTGGAACAGGATATCTTGAAGGACAAAGACCTTGCAGCAGCAGTGGATTACATCGGGTAAAATGGTTGTCTACAGTACTGTCACTTGGTAAACAATTGAACTTCCACAATTGAACTGAGAGTCGAATTGAAAGAGCTTTATGTCCCTGGATTTGGTCATGGCATGGAATTGAAATTTAAATGTTAGAAATGTTTTGGCATCATCTTCAGTTCAGAGAAGTGATGTCTTGGTGCAGTATGAAGCACTGCAATGGAGTTCAGAATTAATCATGACATTTTGATTAATATATTTTTTTCTGATACATTTGAAACGAAAATCGTCTTTTCAACAGCAGTGTTAGGGCTAAAACTGGATAGTAATTATCTGACATTTCAGAAATTGCTTTACAAAATACAGAGATACTCCTTATTGATATGAATCTTTGTTAACATGATGCTGTTCATTTCAGAATGTACCTGGTGAGAAACAGTACTTTTGTGCTATGTATAACATTTTATGTCAAGGTTATGAGAAGGATCCTGTGACTTTCATTTTTATTTCCAAATTCCACTTTTCAAATGAATTGCATACTTTCATGCATCTAAGGAAGTTGCAACTATTGCTTTTATACTTCTGATGGATGCCTATCTGCATGGAGATCTGACGACACCCCGTAGGTCATCGTCAGGTGAACCCTGACTAAACTATGTCCGCCTGATCAAAATGAAGGATGCATGGGTTTAGATATGAATATGAATCGGCTTCATTTCTTTTTTGTCCCTTTTCGGAAATCTCATTCTTAGCAAAAAGACAACCGCCAGAGAACACTGATATAACTTCCATAGTTCATCCTTTGGGGCATAGATGCCATGGCGCTCAGAAATGACAGGATGTATTTTTAAACATCTACAATGATATAATAGCAGGGCTAGATTTTTTGTATTGGGAATTCCCTAACTATATTCATTTCCTAGATACAGAAATAAGATGTGCTTGTAGGAATGCATATCATTCATACTGAGAAGTAAGAAGCCACAATGCTAATTGGCTGACTAGAAAGTCCACCTGAGGTGACCTATGGAGAGGTGTCACATCGGAGTTTATTACCCATGGTGTTAGAAATAACCAAATTCATACAAGTCATATGTGCACTAGTACAAATATCACTTCTCACACATCTGAACAGCATTGTTAACGTCATTCCAATCTTACGTCATCACTGAAGATAGATAGATAGAAGATAGTTGTGGTTTTCTAGGACAGCAGTGGCGATCAGTGCATTTTTCTATAGGGGAACCAAAAGGATTACAAATTAATGGGTAATAAAGAAATTATTACACTCACATGTGTAATAATTCATGTATTATCCTCACTCTCGCTCTGGAAATACAAGAAATCTGACACTTAAATTGTTTTGTAAAATTAGTATGACACATATGCTCGTAAAATACTCATATAGCTGGAATATTGCTGAGTGTGGCGTTAAACAACAACCCAAACCAAACCAAAAATCATGCCCTGATGGCATGGATCATTGCTCATGGTATCAGTCACTGGTTTGCCTGATCCATTGGATTAGTCCAGTGGATTATTTCCAGGCTGCATTGATGAAGCTGGGATTTTACTGACTGACATTCAGAAACATTAACTCACTCATTCAATACAGAAATAGAAATTTTATGGCTGTTATGGTTGAAAAGCAAATAGTGATTCTGAGCAATAGTAATTTTGTCTTTCACAGTGTACATTACCCTGGCACTAAGTCAACAGTGGATGCCCTTCACACCGGCAAGCAGCTGTGGTCATCTGAAGACTACAGCTCCTTCAACAACAACATCGGCGGGGGCTGCTGGGCCAGGGTAAACAAACATGGAACAATTAGTTAAAGGAAAGAGGCATTGATTGGGGCTGGAAACAAGGAGCTTTGGGGAGGTGGTCTTAGCATGGATTGAAGACTTGAAGTTATCAGCTTCTTTATCATGTTTATTTAGAAAACACTCTCAGAAAGCAGAAAAGTCAGGAAACATCTATGTGCCTTTAACATTCCGCATTAAATAGTTGTCAGTGTCTAGACAGTTTGTATATTATTTGTGTCTCAAATGCTTGATATAGAAACTTCAGTAGTAAGGTGATATGTTGCGAGCACTGTAGATTGGGAGATTGGTCGTACAGCTGTACCAACTATCCAATATGTCAGTAGCTCAATGGCAATGGTACATTGGCGACAATTAAATGTCAATAATTTCCATAAACATAATGAAAGAATACTGATAACCTTGTTTTTTATCAGAATGTTACCAATTTACATATATATTATCAACTTCCCTACAGTCTTCTGAACCCATCTTTATGATATAACATAAAAACGTAATGTTCATATTTTTCGAAAACTATTTTTTTTCAGATTTTAAACCAAAATTATGTCAATGGATTCATGACAAGGTATGAAAACATTTATCTTCTCTGTTTGTCTTGTTTATCATTGGTCTTTAAGGATTAAATGTTACATGGTTTGACACTACAGCAACCTGTTTTCAGGGTGTAGGTAAACAAATGAAATGTGCTGAAGTATTACTGAATGAATAATAAAATATGCTTGATTAGGCTAAAAAAAAAAATAGTCTTGGTTCTCCGGCACCGCCCGCATTATCATAATGTTCGCCGCACATTTCGTTTTTATTTTCATTTGTAAGAAAAACAACGAAAAAAATCCTTAAATATTCCAAGTCCAATGGTAGTCACATACTGTATTCCAGTAGTTTCCTCATCAAGGAATACATTTATGTAGGGAGGCCCTTTCCCAGGTTGATTGAACACAACTGCTTATTTGGTTACACATCTGTTTCTTTGGTTACATACTAGTTTGAACACAAAAAAAGACACTGCCCGCCCGCACTATATTTTAAAAAAACACTGCCTGAGAACCAATTCTTTTATTTTGTCAAGCCTTAATTGTCTTGCAGCACAATTGCATGGAACCTTATAGATAGTTACTACGAGGGTTTACAATGGGATCGTGACTCGTTGATGACAGCCAGACAACCATGGAGTGGCTACTATAGTGTGGAGAGCCCCATTTGGATGTCAGGTGGGTAGTGGATACCTGTTGATAATTAACTATAACAGAGTTCATACAGATCTTGGAAACAAAATTCAAGCACTTTCAAGCACAGCATTCAAGTTTCAGCACCCCTAACTACTGTTTACAGCATGCTTAGAAATTATGTCACTTGCATTCAAGTGTCCGTAGAAATGGAGTGAGTGAGTATTACGATGCTTTAGCAATACACAGCAATATTATGGAGGGAGACACCAGAAATGGGCTACACACATGGTACCCATGTGGGTAATCGAACCTGTGCTTTCGGAGTTCCCCACCATGGCAATGGAGGACTCTGGAAGTGAGCATCTGGATAGCACATAAAGACTCTTGTCTTTGGAAACATCACTCTTGTCAAATCAGTGAAAACTTTGTATATTGAATCTTAATGCAGGGATTTTTACGTCTTTCCTGAAACTTAAATGTGAATTCCTTCAGAATTTGTGTTTGAAAATTGCCCATGGTCATAATTCACCTTCTCTGATTTACGGACTTTTTCCAACTTAAATCTTAATCTTTGAATAGCAGATCACACCAATGTTCTCTACCAGAGCTAAGTTAAATTTTCATGAAATCATATTCAAAAGCTTTGTCTGTCTGTCATTCCATATCCAGATTTGCCCTGAGTTTGTTTTTTGGTTCGTCTGTACCATACACGTGCTTGTTGGTTTCACCAATGTTGTAAACATTTCAGACCTGCCTCACTCACTCCTACATCTAGCTGATACACCATGACATAACGATAATAATGTTTAAAGGTGTGTTTAACCTGACTCACTATCAGTCATCAATGCATGCAGATAATTTTGATAGTTTAATGAAATAAGTCATGGATAGCTTGTGTGCAATGGGGTCCAACATAAATAGAACTTGTGTTGTTTCAATCTGTATTTGATGTCAAGACTTTCCTAAATGGCAAACCCTTACATCTGTCTGTATAGACTCCTGAGTATCTTCCTCCTATGTCTTCAGGCCACACCACCCAGTTCACCCAGATAGGATGGACATACCTGAAGCATGGGTCGGGAGTTGGTCTGTTAGACAGTGGAGGCAGCTACGTCTCACTCGTCAGCCCAGATGGAAAGGATCTCTCGATTGTCATAGAGACTATGGTTAGATACTGCTGGGAAAGCCCAGGGCTTAAGAATAGATTTTATTGCCTTTTGGGGCCAAAAATTTGATCTCAAATTAAGCCAGGGTTTAAATACAGAAACCATGCAAAAACGACTAAAGGCTTCATTCCATTTAGTTTCAATGAATTAAAACTTTTCAAATTTAAAAGTACAATATGTGCTTCTTAAATGCCATAACATCATGAAATACAATTGAGAAGACCAATGTGTCTTAGAAATATGGAAGCCTCTCACAGACCTAATAGTCTGAAAAAAGTGTAGATTATAAGTATAATACCGTCGCATTCCAGATATGCCAGGATCAGCTTATCAGTGCATGGGTTCAAATCCCAGATTCGTACTGATAATGATCCTAGGTTTGTCAGCACCATACCTGTGCTTGTGGTTTTCTCCAAAGTTGTATATGTTCAAGATCTACATCACCTTGAAGGTTCCTCCTACCTTATTACTATTGGCTAGGACACTGTGATATAACTGAAATACTGTTCAAAGAGTTAAGACCGCCTCCATGGTCTAGTGGTAGAGGGTTCCGCCCGGAGAGCGGAAGGTCAGGGTTCAATCTCTGGCCACGTCATATCAAAGATGTTAGGAGATAGAAAATGTTACCCTGCTTGGTGCTCGGCATTAAGGGGCTAAAAGAAGGACAATTTGGCTCAAAAGTCAGTATACTGTATCTGAGTGGGGTATTCATGTTAAACTGTGGCATGGGGTCTCAATGGGCAAGCACTATATAATTGGCACCAGTCTGGACTATCACAAACAGCCGCATACACGCATGTACGCAGACAGGCATGTACGCAGACAGGCACGTACGCAGACAGGCATGTACGCAGACAGGCATGTACGCAGACAGGCATGTACGCAGACAGGCATGTACGCAGACAGGCACGCATGTCGGCACCCATGCTCGCTCGGACGCACACATGTCGCAATAATCTTGTACACAAAGTTAATCCCCATTTCACGTCACCTCAAAGAGTTAAATCCAATTTACCCACTTATATCAACCTGAATGTATTAAAAATAAGACATATTACTTGTGTCCTTGTAGGCGCTCCTACGTCATTGCCTGATATAAAGTTGTGTTGCTGGTAATTGTTGCAGACTCACGACCACTCCAAGTGTATCCGCCCCAGGCTGCCACCCTACACTGTGGAACCACAGACCATCACCCTAGACATTGGAGGAAGCTTTGTGAGTTTACTACTCCACTGAAGACAATAAAAACAACTGATTCCAATTGTCCAGACACTGTCTTCTTGGTCAATAATGCAAGATGCTGGAAAGCAAACAATAATCTAGAGACCATATATCTGTGTTTGGCCTCTGAATAAACTAACTTTTGTTTTCAGGGTTGATTTGAGGTTAATTTCCTTACAGTTAGGGTCTGGTCAATTACATGTAACAATCTTGTTATCTCAACTGTACACAGATTAGTGAACCTCATCCAGTGTCAGTTACAGTCAAAGGTGAAATAATGCTAACACAAATCGGCAGTGTACCAACACTGTCAGTAGACCTGTGAATGATGAATCTATACAGAGGGTATTCCCAACTGATGGACAATGATTCGCGAGTTATAATCCTCAGACATCATGAAATCCCTGTTTAGCTGTATCTACAGTACACAGGGAACACTCTGCTCCATTGATGACTGCTGAAACAACATATGTGACTCGCCAGTAGAAAGAGGGACCTTATGGGTGCTAGGATACAATTGTGCTGTGTCGTCGTAGAGAAAGACGTTTGACGTCAACTTAATTCCATAAAAGTCGCCATGTATGAGGATTGTACACAAAAAAAATTCTCTTGTTAGTTCATAATCTACTTATAAAAAAACATGACTTCAAAACATTTAAGCATACATGTCTACTTTCGATTAAAGGGGAAGTGTACACGCAAAAATCACTTTCTTTCTTTTTCTAAACAAAACGCAATTTTAGAATTAATTAGTATCTGTGTTTGAAAATATACACACATTTTTTTCACAGTGAAAGAAGGAAGCTCACAATAGTGTGAAAATGATATGCCGTTATGAGGCCTTTGTTTTTCGAGCTAAACAGGCCTGAGTTATCCCCCTTAGATTATGACATAATTGGTGCCAATTCAACTGGGTCCCTGTCTATTCTCAACGCAAAAGATATCAAGTACCAGTTTGCGGTAAAACAACATGGCCTACGACACACTCCGGCGCAGTGGTGACTCAGCATAACACTATGCTGGCTGGCATCTGAGACGCTAGAATCACACACCTAGACCTACACCACGTGAAGCGGCTCTAACAAAGCATGATGACGTCATAATGTTTATCAATTGGCACCAATGACGTCATATTGCAAGGGCATAAGCCATGGTGTTTTTGTTGTGGAAATAGAACACTTGGTAAATGTGAAAAATATAAATCGTTTTAATGCGAAAAATATGTTAATTAATTGTGATATTTTCATATTTTTGTCTATGACACTTCTAGGTTAACACTTTTAATGTGGAAAAAGTACAAGAAAAATAGGTTAATTTCCGTGTGAACTTGCCCTTTAATCCGTCTCTATATCTAAATTATTACAACAATAGTTATTATTTCAAGACTGAAAATGGGATTTTTGCAGAAAATTTGTCCAAATGTTTGATGCCATGTATCTCTGTAATACATGTAAATTGTTGCTTGTGACTTTAATTTTTATGTCCTTTAAATACTGTAGTTTTAAAATATCACAAGAAGTCAAAATAGGATTTTTCACCCATTAGGTCCCTTATTTCATGGTGGGTCACATACCGGTATGTACTCATGTGACTCAGTCTGCTAAGGAACAGCAATTTGCTGTGCAGAGTTAGGCTTGATCATGGGTTTGAACATGAGGATCACCCTGAATTTGTGTCTAGGTTTGTCATCACCATAATTGTGGGTTTCACCAAAGGCTTTCCTTTATGTGACATAACTTCTTTAAGTGGCATCTAGAAGTTGGTATGATGAACAAGGGAGATAGTTCTATGGATATGCAACTTCTTTATTACAAAGGTACATCAATTATCCACATGTATATAACATTCCTACTTCACATTTCTGTACATCACTTGCTTGTTAACGGTGTTAGTATCTACACTGAAATGTCACATTTATTGTAATAAAGGAGTTGTATATCCATAGTACTAGCTGACATGCCATGGTACAATTGAAAGACTGATCAAAGTTGTGTTAAAACAAACTCACTGCATGATTGTTTTCAGGGAAGTCTTCAAAAGCTGAATGTCTGGTACAGCAAGCTTGGGTTTAATGACACGGACACACAGTCTGTCTTCTTCAAGTCTCTCTCCCCAGTACAGGTAAATATGTCATGGAGATGACGTTTGAATCATTTTCTTACTGTTATGTATTCTTGGTGTTTCGCATGGTGCTACTGGCCACACATAACAGATGTATAAACCCTTAACTGATAAGCATGGACAGATTGTCATTAAGGCCACACTTTTTAAGTTTCATTTATTTATTTATTTATTTATTTATTTATTTATTTATTTATTTATTTATTTATTTATTTATTTATTTATTTATTTATTTATTTATTTATTCATCCATTCATCCATTCATCCATTCATCCATTCATCCATTCATTCATTCATTCATTGGTTGAATGTTCAGGTGACCAGTGGCAAGGTTAGCCTACAGGTTGGCTTGGACGAGATCTACACCCTGACTACTCTCAACACTGGCCGCAAGGGGGACTATGGAACACCTCCTCCATACCGCCCCTTCCAGCTACCTTATACAGAAGACTTTGAAAGTGAGTGAAACAGTGTACAACTAGGTCAGGATATCAAGTATGTGAGTCCCGTGAAGATTCTGGGTTAGAATTGGTCTTCAGCAACCCATGCTTGTTGCATGAGGTGACTAATTGGATCGGGTGGTCAGGCTCGCTGACTTGGTTGATGCATGTCATTGTATCCCAATTGCGTAGATCAATGCTCATGATGTCAATCACTTGATTGTCTGGTCCAGATTTGATTCTCTACAGACCGTCATATAGCTGGAATATTGCTGAGTGTGGCATTAAACAACAAACAAACAAACAAACACTAATCTAAAGGTTTGTCAATTGTCCTGGGTATGAGGTCATTAGCCTGCTGCCCAATGGAGATGTTAGGTTAGAATTGGTCCCCAGCAATCTGTTTGTTGTAAGAGGCGACAAACTGGATCAGATGGTCAAGTTGGTGTCTTGGTGATTGTGTACCCTCTAAGCATGGACATTGCTCATAATAACAACTCCCAGATGTTTCCTGACCCAGACTATTTCTTACAGGCCAGTATTATAAGCTCAAATATTGCTGTAAACATTCACTTACTAACTTACACGCTAGCCCTGTTGGCTATAGTTAGAGACATATTACATTGTTCGGTTATTTACAATTTTCCCTGACATCACTGGAAACAATAGGGTGTGGATACAGGGTTTAGCTTGTATCACCTAATAGTATGCCAGTATCCGTGATTATCATTTATTTAATCTCACAATAAATGGTGAAAAAAAGATTGAATTATTTTCACATTTGGATATGGTTTCAGGTTATGAAAATCATGCAGAGCCCTTGCTTATGGCTCAGCAAAATGGGGCATTTGAAGTGGTCCACATCGACGCCACGGTAGGCAATGTTATGAGGCAGATGGTGCTGGAGCCGCCCATTGTGTGGTGCCCCACGTATGACAAGTTCAACGCCACCATGAATCTCCTCGGTGCAGTGACATGGTGTGTATCCTTGGAGGATAACCAACCCCTCCCAGGAACTGGGGATTATCTGTCCCTTGTGGATGAATGGTGTAAGCCCTGAGTCTGTGACTGACAGCATTCATTCAGGAGGAGGATAACCAACCCCTCCCAGGAACTGGGATTATCTGTCCCTTGTGGATGAATGGTGTAAGCCCTGAGTCTGTGACTGACAGCATTCATTCAGGAGGAGAATAACCAACCCCTCCCAGGAACTGGGGATTATCTGTCCCTTGTGGATGAATGGTGTAAGCCCTGAGTCTGTGACTGACAGCATTCATTCAGGAGGAGAATAACCAACCCCTCCCAGGAACTGGGGATTATCTGTCCCTTGTGGATGAATGGTGTAAGCCCTGAGTCTGTGACTGACAGCATTCATTCAGGAGGAGGATAACCGACCCCTCCCAGGAACTGGGATAATCTGTCCCTTGTGGATGAATGGTGTAAGCCCTGAGTCTGTGACTGACAGCATTCATTCAGGTGGAGAATAACCAACCCCCTCCCAGGAACTGGGATTATCTGTCCCTTGTGGATGAATGGTGTAAGCCCTGAGTCTGTGACTGACAGCATTCATTCAGGTGGAGAATAACCAACCCCCTCCCGGGAACTGGGGATTATCTGTCCCTTGTGGATGAATGGTGTAAGCCCTGAGTCTGTGACTGACAGCATTCATTCAGGTGGAGAATAACCAACCCCCTCCCAGGAACTGGGATTATCTGTCCCTTGTGGATGAATGGTGTAAGCCCTGAGTCTGGGACTGACAGCATTCATTCAGGAGGAGAATAACCAACCCCTCCCAGGAACTGGGGATAATCTGTCCCTTGTGGATGAATGGTGTAAGCCCTGAGTCTGTGACTGACAGCATTCATTCAGGTGGAGAATAACCAACCCCCTCCCAGGAACTGGGATTATCTGTCCCTTGTGGATGAATGGTGTAAGCCCTGAGTCTGTGACTGACAGCATTCATTCAGGTGGAGAATAACCAACCCCCTCCCAGGAACTGGGATTATCTGTCCCTTGTGGATGAATGGTGTAAGCTCTGAGTCTGTGACTGACAGCATTCATTCAGGAGGAGAATAACCAACCCCTCCCGGGAACTGGGGATTATCTGTCCCTTGTGGATGAATGGTGTAAGCCCTGAGTCTGTGACTGACAGCATTCATTCAGGTGGAGAATAACCAACCCCCTCCCGGGAACTGGGGATTATCTGTCCCTTGTGGATGAATGGTGTAAGCCCTGAGTCTGTGACTGACAGCATTCATTCAGGTGGAGAATAACCAACCCCCTCCCAGGAACTGGGATTATCTGTCCCTTGTGGATGAATGGTGTAAGCCCTGAGTCTGTGACTGACAGCATTCATTCAGGAGGAGAATAACCAACCCCCTCCCAGGAACTGGGGATTATCTGTCCCTTGTGGATGAATGGTGTAAGCCCTGAGTCTGTGACTGACAGCACTATTCAGGAAGAGAATAACCAACCCCTCCCAGGAACTGGGGATTATCTGTCCCTTGTGGATGAATGGTGTAAGCCCTGAGTCTGTGACTGACAGCATTCATTCAGGAGGAGAATAAGCAACCCCTCCCAGGAACTTGGGATTATCTGTCCCTTGTGGATGAATGGTGTAAGCCCTGAGTCTGTGACTGACAGCACTATTCAGGAAGAGAATAACCAACCCCCCGCCCAGGAACTGGGGATTATCTGTCCCTTGTGGATGAATGGTGTAAGCCTGAGTCTGTGACTGACAGCATTCATTCAGGAGGAGAATAACCAACCCCCCGCCCAGGAACTGGGGATTATCTGTCCCTTGTGGATGAATGGTGTAAGCCTGAGTCTGGGACTGACAGCATTCATTCAGGAGGAGAATAACCAACCCCCTGCCCAGGAACTGGGGATTATCTGTCCCTTGTGGATGAATGGTGTAAGCCCTGAGTCTGTGACTGACAGCATTCATTCAGGTGGAGAATTACCAACCCCTCCCAGGAACTGGGGATAATCTGTCCCTTGTGGATGAATGGTGTAAGCCCTGATTCTGGGACTGACAGCATTCATTCAGGAGGAGAATAACCAACCCCCCTCCCAGGAACTGGGATTATCTGTCCCTTGTAAATGAATGGTGTAAGCCCTATAATAATGTTTATCTGTAGTTCTAGTTTCCTTCATGTAGGTTGTTCTATATATGACTCAATGAAATTAGATGAAAGAAAATGCAGACAAATATATGAAATGCCATCCCCACAGAGACACTTCACTGAAGTTGTTTGGATGACAAAATGTTATCATTTTGTGACATGGACAATGTATGGAGTAAGGTATTGTTCTCAGCAACTTGACATCATATTGCTCAAACTGACCTATCAGCAGTGAGAATGGCTAAAAAGTTCACGTGCAAATATTTACTACACTGTCATTCTTCCCTATGGGTAATATTAATGATTTCTTTTCTCTCTGATGCCGATAAATCTTGAATCATTCCATCTGTGACTGAAGCCATTTGTCCATATACCAAGTCCAGTAACATTTCCTTCGGTACCCGTAAAGATCCGGGTTAGAATAGGTCTTCAGCAACCCATGCTTGCCGTAAAAGGCGACTAACAGGATCAGGTGGTAAGGCTCGCTGACTTGGTTGATGCATGTCATCGATCCCGAATGGGTGGATTGATGTTCATGATGTCAATCGCTGGATTGTCTGGTCCACACTCGATTATTTACAGACCGCTGTCATATAGCTGGAATATTGCTGAATGCGGCGTAAAACACCAAACCAAATCCTTTGGTCTAGTAAGCTCTGCAAATAGAGTCAATTTGTTAACACTCTCATCCACTGAAAATGATCAGAGAGACAGATATGGGCCAGTAGACTCAAAAGTTTCGGCCTTTGTTTGTCCAATGGGTTTCTTCTTTAAAAATCTTGAATTTGGAAACTCATCTTGAAAAGGTCTGACTTGAAAATACAGAAAAAAGATAAAATTATGATATGAAACATGCATATACTATAACTATCTTGTTCTGTTGTAATTCAGTCATATTCAGAGTATGAGCCTCACTGCATACAGAAACAAGAAAGGCTTTCTTGAAAAACACATCATCCGGAGTATAACTTGAAAACCGTGAAAGATTTCATATCCGAACTTTGTACATGTATTAGCCAGGGGCTGAAGTGCTGCCGTTTGCTATTTAGGAATTTCATTTTTTTTAAAACAATTTCTGTATCCTTGGAAACAATTTAGACTTTGACTCTGTTCACAGTGATGTGTTTGTCCAGACCATATCTCTAAAACTAATAGGTACTCTTTCTTGAAACTCTGCACACACAAAGACCAGGTTGTCAACTGGTGCCTTTTGCTATTTAGGGATTTTTGGAATATTTATTTTTTCCGTTTCCATGGAATCTAGTTTGACTTTGACTCTGTTGATAGTAGTGGATTTGTCCGGACCATATCTCTAAAACTAATAGGTACTCTTACATGACACTTTGCATACATAGAGACCAGGTTGTCAAATGGTGCCTTTTGCTATTTAGGGATTTTTGGAATATTTATTTTTTCCGTTTCCATGGAATCTAGTTTGACTTTGACTCTGTTGATAGTGGTGGATTTGTCCGGACCATATCTCTAAAACTAATAGGTACTCTTACATGACACTTTGCATACATAGAGACCAGGTTGTCAAATGGTGCCTTTTGCTATTTAGGGATTTCAACAAGTTTGATTTTGACACTGTTCATATTGTTGTGTACCTGGCATAGAAATACAAAGTTCCAAAACTCAACTCCATGGTATTGTTTTGATAGCTCAGTAACTACTCTTGTATTGACCTTTTTCACACTTTCACCATCTTGGATCGAAAACGAGGCTTGGAGAGCATAGCTCCATGCAGTGTGAGTCGCATCAGCTGATAGGGAACAGACAGCATGTTGTGCATTTCACTGATGGACATTTCAAAAAAAAATAAAATGGTATCCTCTGTATCTAATACACAAGATATTTCACATTTAATCCTGAGGTCAAACTAAAATATGCCTGTAATACACTAGAATTCGCATTTTGCTGTCAGGATCCCGGAAGTGAATCAAAAGGTGCATTTCGAGATATGTTTTTCAGAAATAGATTGTTTTATCATAACCTCGTCAGCATATAGGTACAATGTGACAGTACATTCAATGACAGAAGTTTTGTTTCGTAAATGAATCGCATAACATGAAACAGGTCAGTTTTCTTTTGCAAATTTGCTCAGTCAATGCGTGGCTTGGCGAACTCGAAATCGTCAATCATGTTTATTTCACGTTTTATAGCAGTGTTTGCTGCACAACGCACTGTCGTTTTGCCATGTGTCCAGTTGACAAAAATTGCTTTTTCTGCTATGATTTTCATCTAAACATATTACGATGTAAATGAAATTAGTTCACAAAATAATTCGTGTGTCAAAATAAATATTCAGAAGGGGTGATAACTCTATTCAGTGTATACAATGACAGTTGATACTTTACTGGTTCTGCAAACATCACTTATTTAACCGATTATTACCGATTGAGATTGCACCGTGCACAACAAAAGTAATAATGTGTGAACTGTTTAAAATAAGTTAAAAGGAAACTAAAATTGATAAATATAAATAATGCATGAAATTGAATAAATATAAGAATTGATACAAACACCAATTTCTTGAACACCCTCACCTAATCCTGTATGATGATAGGTAATTGTATATCAAAAGGAAGCTACTAATACATTTGTCCTGAATAGTTTGAAAATGACTTGATCAGATATGAGTACAGATAAAATAACAAAAGATGAAAAGGAATCAACTTCATTTGGTAATCAAGCCAAGATAAAATATATGTATCGGTACAAATTTTGTTGATGGAACAATCTGGATTTCTCATATTTAATAAAGAAAAACAAACTAAAATTTTCATGTCTGTATTTCTCACAATATAAGTTTTCAAAACTTAACGTGGACCGGGTGTCTTTGTCAGTCAAAAGCACCTAATTAAATTCCAGGAGAAAATAATTTTCTTGCTTGTAAACAAATGGTACAATGTGCTTTTTCAGTGTCTGATAAATATTGGCCATGTTGTTTTGTGAGTGAATAAGGCTTTTCACTTCCTCGTCCTATTTATGTGAAATGTGACAGGAAGCACATTTGTTGGTTGAATGAATAAGGCTTTTCACTTCCTCGTCCTTTGACAGGACGCACATTGTAACCAGTGTGTTACTGTCAGCAGAAAGCTCCTCCAGACATCATCACCGGATACTAGTACTTCATTGTGTTGACTCGCTGGACTCAAAGCCTGAAATGAAAAATTCAATAATATTATAATGATATTTCTACTTCCATAATTTTTTTTATAAACAATGCATATTCACCTTCTCTCAAAATATTGCTTATGTAGTAAACAACATTCTTCCGAAATAGAGAAATTTAAGGAAAATAAATCACAGTGTGTAACATTACATGCTACTTAAGAACAATCTTGAAGGCATCAATTCATCTGATATGTCTAGTATATTCTGTGTAAACAGTAAACACAACAGATGCATCAATTTAATGACAGTGTACTACAGCTCTTTATATCAATGTCACATAGAAATTCACTCTTGTTTTAATGGAACACGTTTTGATATTTGTATTACCGGTATGTATTTAATCATGAGATACTTTGTTTAGTCTGACCATGCTGAAAACATACTTTCGCTAGAGTGAAATAAATAAGATTTATATTAAAATCAGGCGAAATATCACGTTTTGTCCCACCTACAGTCAATCTGCCTCATTGACACTATGGTTTTCTGAATAAGGTCATGAAGATCACAAAGAAAATATAAGACTTGAATTTATTTTGTCAAATGGAATGTTTATCTCTTCTTGTGGTTTACTAAAGTTGATATCTTGACTTGAAAATATTAACTTTGTCAGATCACAAGATGAGATAAATTCATGCTATCATCGTTATTTGACAAGGAAAACAAATTTCTTCTATGTATTTATATTTTTTTATATTTCTCGTTTTGATTGAATTATAAAAATTATCACACCACTTGACTTGACTGAAATAAACTAAAGTTATAAAGATTGTTAACAATTATAAACTATTACATCATAACAATATAATTATTGCAAAATGACACAGTAAGCACAACCATATTCTTACATGTAAATTGATATGATTAATAATCAATAATGCATGGCAATTGCCTGCACAAAAGAAATCATTTCAAAACATGTTTGTGGACATAAAACCAGATGGGTTTCACAATTAAACAAAGGGAATAAATGAGTTATAATTGCAATATGCATGGGAATTAAAAATAATTCTGTTTATACTTTAAGTTTATAGTAATGTCAATATCAATTGATGCATTTGAAATATTTGAATACAAACTGTTAAAGAGTTATCTGTTTCTGTAAATTATATAAAGATCACATGTAGATTGAACTTTACTGGCCATTAATTAGTTGTGCTTTTGTTCATTTCATGACATGATTAATTTGGTACAGTAAAGTAAATATCATTTTGGTAGAAATATTACAAAATTGCAGATCAAACTGTACTTTACTTCAAATATTTACACACCCTTTATGTAATAATTCAGTTGAAATATTAAACCTCATGCTATCTAATCTGTCAACATTGACAATCAAAATAACAACTGTTCACAATCACAACAACACAAGTAGATCTAGAGGTCTAATATTTTATTGGAATGCATTTGAGTCCATTACAATTTACATCAAATACGAAACTGATGCAAAATTCTGATTTGTTACGATTGTAAATTCTCAGTAGGTTACAATTTGATACATTATGTGAACATATCAATTAAGTTAGTTTCTAACATATATCTAGATATGGGCAAAATGTCAATATTTCGACTTCAAATACAACCCGCAAAGTTATTTAAACTAGCAAAAAATAGTTTGGCTTAATGGTGTGTAAACAATGAATTATTCCTTACAAGATCTCAGTAGCATTTGTATTAAGTCTGTTCAGCTACCATAAACTGCACTGGGAGTTACCAGGTGGTCATGGATATTTTAAATTGAAATCACAACAGAACGGCCAGACTCAAATTTATATTGGTAAGGGGACCAGATAACAGTAGAATAGTTTGTCAATGATAAGAATAAGAATAATGTTCAATACTTACGATAAATGTACTGGGATGGTTACATTGTCACAGTTTGTCCCGATTGCGTGTCTTGTTGACATCTCCATGTGTTTCATGTGCTATCCAGCCTTCACCTTCTGGTGTCCAAGCCTCGCTTTCAAACCGGAAGTAGCGAAGTGTGAAAAAGGTCAATACAGACAGACAGACAGATTAGATAGGAATACTCTCATCAAGTGGGACTTATAGTAACAGTCAGATGATTTGTTCTTTTGAATTTGTTGGGGCCGGGGGAATTTGTCATCATCTGATGACTCTTATTTTTGATTTGTTAAAACATTGGTGAGGGAGAAGTAAGAGACAAAAATGAAAGAAAAGTAAAATGTATTTTAAGTGACAAAACAAATAGTTTCTTTCCATTAATATTCCTAACTTTCCAACTACAAAAACATAACTGATATTAATTAACAGTGAGTGAGTGAGTTGTGTTTAATGCTGCTTTTAACAGTATTCCAGTTATATCACGGCTTGTCAGCTTAATGTGGGAGGAAAGCCCAAAGTGATGCAGGTCTTAGACATTTACCACTTCGGTGAAACCCACGAACACGGGTATGGTGCTGACAAACCTAGAAACATAATCGAGGCAAACCGGGATTCGAACCCACAATCATAGGTTTCTTGCGTGCCCAAGGGACGCAACTCCGCACAGCGAATTGCAGGGCCTTAGACGACTGGGCCACTCGTGCCCCCTATTAATCAACAGGAAATTATGGATTTCAGAATGGTAATTTTATTTTTTGTTTGAGGAATTATACCATCTTGTATCTTGTGAACTATTTGTTGATAGGCATGACGTTTACATCGACACCGAGGTCCAGGTGAGCAAAGTGAATGGTACGGGCGGCATCTATGTGGCCGCCCGGATAAACCTGACTGGCTGTTACACCTTTTCATCTGGAGGCATCTTCTTCTTCCTCTTCCCTGTCAATGAGTCGTACATTGTGTCTAATGACATAGGTGAGACTTGATCACTGGTACCTACTACATTATACAACTGACTGCAGTGTGTGTTAATAACAATTTATCTTCATGTCCTCACATGTCTCCAGTACCTGGAAAAGTTGAAAGAATGATTTGGGATGATAAATGGAATCTCACCCTTATGTCTTTTTATATCAAATTTATCAACTCCGTTGATAAAAGTTTAAAACTCCTCAGCAAGCATCAGAGTTTTGAACTTTTGATATATTTTGAAATCAAGATACACATGAGTAAGATACTCTTTTTATTTTGTAAACACCATTGGACATAAATCATGGTAACTCAAGTGTAGAGAGGACCAAACAACTTGTATGGGTTTGAACAACTGACCAATCAGATCGCTAGATTCTTTAGTGAGTAATGATTGATCAAAAATAAGGTTTGACAGATGGGTACAATGAACCCTGTTCTTGGATGACAGTGTGACCCTGTTGCATCTTGCTGGAATATTGCTGTAAGCAGTGTAGCATTCGCTCCCTTGATGACACAGTGGTATAAGGCTAAAAAAATAATAGTCTTGGTTCTCAGGCACCACCCACATAATCATTAAGTCTGCCGCACGTTTTGTTTTTATTTCCATTTTCTAAACAGTTAGGGTGGCCTCTTCCCCGTGCGGCAATTCAATTCCCATAACTCTGTGTAGAAATTCAGTTTGGCCTGTTTTTACATTTTTTCCCCCTTTTTCGTATCAAAAGAGTATTAATTTGCATGAAGAAAGACACAAATAGTAACATACATTCATAATGTTTGTATTAGTGTACTTTTGAAAAAAAAATTAACAGTAATCTTGACTTAGAAAGGGAAAATGTTAAAAAAAATGATGCAAAACAGTAGGGTAATTTCAATTGGCAACTGCAAACTTCATGTGATGAATTTTGTAACAAAAAAAATATCTTTAGAATCACAAATGCACAAGGAATACTATAACGCACCGTAACGCGATGTTTTTCCCCAACTTCCATGCGTAACGCGGTGGCGAAAAAATATCAAAAGCAGGAGAAATGTGTTGGAATTGGTGGGCAAGCCGTTCGCGTGCGTTCAAGGGAGATAACCGAGTGCGGCTTATTTACCATCAGCTGCCAAGAAGAAGAAGCGCCAATAAAATATACACCTATAAGTACATCGTCATTATTAAGCGTAATACAATGTTGCCTTCAACCAAAAAGACATTGGAGAGAGAATAAGGAAATTTTCAAGAGCTTTGACTGTCTTAGGTATCCAAGAAAAGACTTTTCGTCACATTTTGAGAGCTCCTTAACCGGATGTGCAGACCACTTGAGAGTTCTTCGACCGGATCAGCTGACTACATGTGCCTAATGTCAGGTCTCATCGTATTGTCAACGCAAGTTACACCATGTGAATTAATTATGGTAATTCCTACAAATACAATCGTGATCTTTGCTGTAACACACAGGAAATGTTATGTAATGAGAATGTCGGGCAGGTGTTCTGTTTATGTAATAAACTTGTCAGTGTCACCAAGTTGTTTACACAGTGATTTATGGCACCTCATTAAAAAATCAAAGCCAGCATTTCCTCGAACCCACGAATTTTGCACGAGAATTTTTAGTTGTTTATACAGGGAATTATGGCATTTTCTTGAATCCATGAATTATGTATGACAATTTTGATAACATGAGAATCGCAAATGCTTACGGAACACTGTAACGCAGTGGCGAAAAAAAAGGAGAAATGTGTTGGAATTGAGACAGCAAATTTCAATATATTAAAACAAGATAACGCGGTTGGTTTCCGTGGATATCGCCTGACAAACATGTATGTGGGATTTTATTATATATAAATCTGCCGCCACACAATTGAATCGAAAATTACATTCCCCAAGAAAATACATTTTCAGAAAAGATCGAAAGCAGGAGAAATATGTTGGAAATTGGGGGAACATGTGGTATTTTATTAGCGATTTTAATTGTGAACTGGTGAAAGCATAAATATGTGTGTGTGATGGCGATACTCACCTCAATGTTCCCTTCCGCTACTTTATTATGTGGCGATACGGTACGGAATAATTCGAGCATGCGAAAGACGTTCGTGGGATGTTAGTCATGTCAGTCGGCATTTGTCACCTTGAGTTATCGGCACGGACACGTTGTTTAATGCCAGAACATATACATGAGAAATCTTTGTCACATGTGGTAACCAAGCACGATATGTCCACGAAGATCAATATTTTTAACACCCGCGCGATTTCCATCTGAAAAACGGTACCCATTGTTGTAATCTGACCAACCATGATCCGGCAAAAGGATGACGGACAAAAAGCTAATTTCCGGCGCAGTGGTGACGTGGCATTACACCTTATTTGCATATCATGTGACACAACATTTCGTAAACAAATTATTTACCAAAACTATTTAGACTGTATTGCTACTGGCTATAAATTATCGCCAACTCCCCGTTGTCGCACGGGATATCATATTAATTTTGCTCGTTTTCATTGGAAGAGAGAAAGATTTATCCGAAAATGACAAAACACTTGTGAGGAAATATTTTTAAAAAAAACCCCACAATAATCGCCAAGCCCGAATACAGCTTTATCAAAGACATGTCGGCCATCGCGACTTATTCACTCGAAAATAAAAAACAAAACACAATGACGCACTTCCGTTCTGGCATTGCTTTCTATCGGTCAGTCATTTCTTTCTCAAAATACAATTCTGAAACCTAAAAAGCTAAAAATATTTAAAAAATGTAAACAAAAATGATATGTTCAATTAACTTTATGATGATGTGGGCAGTGCCTAAGAAGCAAGACTATTATTTTTAAGCCTAATGAACTTGGTGTTAATATTAGTGTTGGATTGAGCTTATGGGTGGTTTCAAGTAGAATTATTTGGGATCTTTGGTGACCTGATTCCTTTTGAAATGTATCGATGTTTCATTTCAGGGAGAATAAATATCATCAAAGAGGGTTCTCAGACTCTGTCCAGCCCATATGGATGGAACCAATTGTCACTGTCAGTACAGGTAATGTTGCTATGGAACCAATTGTCCCTCTCTGTACAGGTAATGTTGCTATGGAACCAATTGTCCCTCTCTGTACTGGTAATGTTGCAATGGAACCAATTGTCCCTCTCTGTACAGGTTATGTTGCTATGGAACCAATTGTCCCTCTCTGTACTGGTAATGTTGCTATGGAACCAATTGTCCCTCTCTGTACAGGTAATATTGCTATGGAACCAGTTGTCACTGTCTGTACAGGTAATGTTGCTATGGAACCAATTTTCCCTCTCTGTACAGGTAATGTTGCTATGGAACCAATTGTCCCTCTCTGTACTGGTAATGTTGCTATGGAACCAATTGTCCCTCTCTGTACTGGTAATGTTGCTATGGAACCAATTGTCCCTCTCTGTACAGGTAATGTTGCTATGGAACCAATTGTCCCTCTCTGTACAGGTAATGTTGCTATGGAACCAATTGTCCCTCTCTGTACTGGTAATGTTGCTATGGAACCAATTGTCCCTCTCTGTACTGGTAATGTTGCTATGGAACCAATTGTCACTGTCTGTACAGGTAATGTTGCTATGGAACCAATTGTCCCTCTCTGTACAGGTAATATTGCTATGGAACCAATTGTCACTGTCAGTACAGGTAATGTTGCTATGGAACCAATTGTCCCTCTCTGTACAGGTAATGTTGCTATGGAACCAATTGTCCCTCTCTGTACAGGTAATGTTGCTATGGAACCAATTGTCCCTCTCTGTACAGGTAATGTTGCTATGGAACCAATTGTCCCTCTCTGTACAGGTAATGTTGCTATGGAACCAATTGTCCCTCTCTGTACAGGTAATGTTGCTATGGAACCAATTGTCACTGTCTGTACAGGTAATGTTGCTATGGAACCAATTGTCCCTCTCTGTACAGGTAATGTTGCTATGGAACCAATTGTCACTGTCTGTACAGGTAATGTTGCTATGGAACTAATTGTCCCTCTCTGTACAGGTAATATGCTATGGAACCAATTGTCCCTCTCTGTACAGGTAATGTTGCTATGGAACCAATTGTCCCTCTCTGTACTGGTAATGTTGCTATGGAACCAATTGTCCCTCTCTGTACTGGTAATGTTGCTATGGAACCAATTGTCACTGTCTGTACAGGTAATGTTGCTATGGAACCAATTGTCCCTCTCTGTACAGGTAATGTTGCTATGGAACCAATTGTCCCTCTCTGTACTGGTAATGTTGCTATGGAACCAATTGTCCCTCTCTGTACAGGTAATGTTGCTATGGAACCAATTGTCCCTCTCTGTACAGGTAATATTGCTATGGAACCAATTGTCACTGTCAGTACAGGTAATGTTGCTATGGAACCAATTGTCCCTCTCTGTACAGGTAATGTTGCTATGGAACCAATTGTCCCTCTCTGTACTGGTAATGTTGCTATGGAACCAATTGTCCCTCTCTGTACAGGTAATGTTGCTATGGAACCAATTGTCCCTCTCTGTACAGGTAATGTTGCTATGGAACCAATTGTCCCTCTCTGTACAGGTAATGTTGCTATGGAACCAATTGTCCCTCTCTGTACTGGTAATGTTGCTATGGAACCAATTGTCCCTCTCTGTACAGGTAATGTTGCTATGGAACCAATTGTCCCTCTCTGTACAGGTAATGTTGCTATGGAACCAATTGTCACTGTCTGTACAGGTAATGTTGCTATGGAACCAATTGTCCCTCTCTGTACAGGTAATGTTGCTATGGAACCAATTGTCACTGTCTGTACAGGTAATGTTGCTATGGAACTAATTGTCCCTCTCTGTACAGGTAATGTTGCTATGGAACCAATTGTCCCTCTCTGTACTGGTAATGTTGCTATGGAACCAATTGTCCCTCTCTGTACAGGTAATGTTGCTATGGAACCAATTGTCCCTCTCTGTACTGGTAATGTTGCTATGGAACCAATTGTCCCTCTCTGTACAGGTAATGTTGCTATGGAACCAATTGTCCCTCTCTGTACAAGTAATGTCGCTATGGAACTAATTGTCCCTCTCTGTACAGGTAATGTTGCTATGGAACCAATTGTCCCTCTCTGTACAAGTAATGTCGCTATGGAACTAATTGTCCCTCTCTGTACAGGTAATGTTGCTATGGAACTAATTGTCACTGTCTGTACAGGTAATGTTGCTATGGAACTAATTGTCCCTCTCTGTCCAGCCCATATGGATGGAACCAATTGTCACTGTCAGTACTGGTAATGTTGCTATGGAACCAATTGTCCCTCTCTGTACAGGTAATGTTGCTATGGAACTAATTGTCCCTCTCTGCAAGGTAATGTTGCTATAAGGCGAAACTGTTTTAACTTCTGTATTTACAGACTGTTTGGGGGAACAACCCTGGTTAGTAGGTGAGAGAAAACTTGTTTTTGAGATACCTGAATATGTTGTGATGTGTGCTGCGTTAGTTGAACATATTGTGTCGTTTAATCTAATGCAGTTTAACTTATTTTATGGCCGATTGTTTTATAGTGAACATTCAAGGTTGCATTTTAAAATTGCTGACTAATTATTGTTAATGATTGTCGGATTAGTATTTGTTTACATTTCACTTCCAATCTTGTTACTTCTGGGGAATTCAAGGACAGAATCAGGGGTTTCAAAATACCATTGCCTGACGCCCTAGCCAAGTTAGGTTTAGATGTTGGAGCACATAAAATGAACTGAGTCAAGTTTCACAAGAATGTAATTATGTGATCATGTTATGATATTTTATTGGCTAATATTTTGCTAGTGTCCCAGACAGGCCATCTAATTTGCATAGTGTTAATAAATGGGATTAGTTCACTTCACTACAACGCTACCTTTGGGGTCCAAATAATTGATGAGTTATAGACGATCAGCGGTTTAACCGAGATGGAGTCGTAGGGGGTAGATGACAAACACTGCCTACCTAACCCGATCTACGATGCATGTTCTAGAGTTGGAAACAAAATTAGAATAGTAGATGTTGATTATTCAAATTCCAAAAAAATCATCGAATGTTTGAAAAAAACACATCATATTCCTTCAGCGTATTCAGGTGAATGAACAGGTATAACAAACTTGGTTGACATGAATGTGAAATTTGACATTAATCATCACTAGACATGATGAATTATCATTTAAATTGCAATTTAAGGCATTGTTTTATATGCAGAGATTAAGATTACTGTGTGTATTTTCTCGTAAACTAAGCCAGAAATATCAATCAGCTGAACACACGTTTTCTCCAATCTACCGTGATTCAGTTAAAAAGTACCCAATGATACAACTTGTTGGATGGTTGGAAGAATAGCTGATTGCTATTGAAGGATATTTTTGCGTATGGAACAATTTGACCAGTCACCGTAGGGACTACACGCGCTACATGTATTTTGATTGCGAAAACGTTATGTTGACATAGTAGTCAAATTACCACAAATATGACTTTTAACGAGTCAAAGTATGGCATTTATGATACATGTATCCATTCTTTGTCAACCAAAGTTCGTTTCAAGGTGTCAAAAGGGGTAATCTGACTGTGGTTGCTGTAAACAACGTTGAGTTACCGATCACTTCACACATGATTTGGCCGAAATGAATGTAAACAGATATTGAATGAAATTTGAATAAAATAAAAAATATATATTGCAAACATAAATCCAGATATACAATAAACACATTTTTATAACCAGATAGTATAATAATGGGATTAATTTACGTACTTCAGTTTGGATTTGTTGACTGGTATTTCATTATATGCTCGGGGTGATCAGCTGATAATATTTTTTGATTTGGGGCGAAAAACATCGTGTCAGTGTAAATGAAAGTTTATTAAATATGTAAGTACTTTAGGGAACCATGTGTTACCGTGCGCTATTGACCTTTTTCTCACTTTCGCCATCTTGGATCGAAAAATGAGGTTTGGAGAGGTGCATTTCGAGATATGTTTTGTTTGTTTGTTTAACGCCGCACTCAGCAATATTCCAGCTATATGATGGCGACTGTAAATAATTGAGTCTTGACCAGACAATCCAGTGATTGACATCAAGAGCGTCATCCACGATGACATACATCAACCAAGTCAGTGAGCCTGACCACCCAATCCCGTTAGTCGCCTCTTACGACAAGCATAGTCGCCTGTTACGGCAAGCATGGGTTGCTGAAGATCTATTCTAACCCAAATCTTCATGGGTATTCGAGATACGTAATTCCGTATCTTCACGAGTCCCAGATAATGTTGACTGCGGTGTAAAACAACATTTACTCACCATATTTCATCATCTTTTTTCAGGATCGCCAAGCAGTCGGCCATGTGAACGGAGACCTTCTGTTCAACATATCAGTTCCAGATGTACCATCACAAGGGTTTGCAGCAGTAGGCACAAGTGATTACGGCATAGCGGACTTCGACAACTTGCAACTAGCGAACTCTATGGAGGAAGCTGTGCAGGGTAAAAGTAACAGGAAGAATGGGGACAGCTACAGTAGAAAGAGTCATGATGATACTCTATATTTCAAGCCAGGCAGGCACTGATACTGCATTGACCTCTTGGGTATAAGGCCTTGAAATGATCAGTATTTGATTCAGAGTTAAGCATGAAAATCAATGGGTCCCACCCTCTATATCTCCAGGGCTAGCTTTTCGGTAAACTTACACTAACCCCTGGGCCCATCCCCATGGCTGTCACAATCTAAAATTAACCGCCCAATATATCCTTTAGCCAAAGTTTAGTTGAAAGACTGACTGACATGCAAAAGAAAGCCCTAAAAAATCTTTTTGATGGAAAGGAGGTCTTCATGTCCATCAAAACTGGTGGTGGCATTGGTTTCTAGGCAACACAAGTTACCTCTCTTACCCCTTTTCTTTATCCTTATCTCAACTTTAGATCGGTCAGTAAAATGTTAAGGAAATTCAAGGGCAGGTAATTTAAGATTATGAGAACTACGGAGATGGGTCCAGGGGTTAGTATGGGTTTACCAAAATGCTAGCCCTGGAGATATAGAGGATGAATGGGTCCTTGTTATAATCGTAATGTTAAATGTTAAAAACTTTTTTACATTCTGATTGGTACATAAGACCTAGTTGTGTGATGATACATTGCGTCTTGTGTATAGGGCCTATAATGTATCAGTATTTGATTCTGTGAAATGTCTGGTGCAATCACTGTGTCTTCCATAGGGACAAATATCAATTTGCTTCTCATGCACCTTGGTATCAGAAAGACATCTTTGCATGTTAGCATTTTAGGACGAAGAACCCTGAATACGGTGAAGTATTTGCCAGCAGGTGATTTTATTTTTCTCACCCAGCATTAGTCTTTCACAATATTTGATACTTGATTCACTGAAACACTAATCACTATAATATTACATGATCACATTGATCATGATCAAACTAAATACTAGAAGCATGTTAATCTGATGCCCTTTTTGCTGTATTGAAGATTGATGAACCAGTCCAAAAGACTAGAATTAAGTTGGTTCTATCCAGAGGTGACTCTGTCATAAAGGTCAGTATTTGACTTGAGTATCCACATGGGGATTCTGGATAGAATATGTCCCTACTAACCTATACTTGTAAGAGGTGACTTAATAGATCAGAATGTCAGACTCGGTGATTTGGTGGATTGGGTGCCTATTGACATGGAATGATGCTCATCATGTCAGCCTCTGGTTGGTCTGCCCTTTCTTGTTTATCTAATTACAAGTGCTGTGATACTGCTGGACTGTTGCTGACTGTTCAATGGGAAACAAACAAATAATATGATCATACCTCCATGTCAGAATGATGAGATCTCATTAGTTCGCATGATCTTAATAAAAATAGTATGTAAAAATGTATCACGCCTGAGAAGGAAATATATTTCTCTTATACCCCACCATGAACAAGACGGGCTGCACATGGATTTCTGAAAAGGAGAATAAATCCCTTATATCCTGCCACAAACAAGACAGACTGCATGTGGATTTCTAAGAGGGAGAGTAAATCCTGTATTCCCTGCTTTGAACAAAACAGGCTGCACGTGGATTTCTGAGAGGGAGAATAAATCTCTTATATCTCACTTTGGAGCAATAGGCCCCACGCATTTTCTGAGTCAATAAAAATCATGTGACAGCACAAGTTAACATCAGCTCAATCAAACAGCTGTTTTCTATAAATTTTAAATTTGTTTTTATTCTTTTACAATGTAATATTAAAACATGTCAATATGATAAGCCGTATCACTCGGGGTGTTTTTTTGCGTCACTCGTTAGGCTTTATACAACTCGCCCACTTATAATTTGGGCATATAGTGACGGAAAAGTGCCTTATAATGGACTTGGTGCTGTTTTCTTCCACTGTAAGGCAGCAGTAGTAGTTGTTTCCAAATATTTGGTTAAGAAAGTAACATCATGTGGTAGGAAATATGTCAGTTGTAAAACATTCCATGTATTTATGCTCAACCTGCTACCTCTAGCTGTTGTCTGTTCTGGTGGTGTATTTCTGTATGTGCTTATTCAATGAATGGTGACACTTTAGTTTTATATTTATGGATTTGTCCAACCAGAGCCAAAAATCACAGTCAGAAAAATGAATGAAAAATGTTTCTTAACTGGGAGATAATCTTAGGCTATGTTATCCCGTGGTTATTTGATGATGCCAAATTGAATTTTGAACCAAACGTGCAACAAATGTACATTTAATTTTTTTTCTACATTCCACATAAGAGAACTAAATACAAACGCTTTGGTTTTAGCAGAGATAATGAGTTAAGAGGCTTGGTTGAGTTCACTTTTTAATAGGCTGTCAGTTTGTATTAAGGAAACGTGACAAAAGCCAATAGACAATTACAGTGCTGAATATACTCAAATATTCTCCTCAAAAACTCTTCTAACATCAATATACTTTAATTACATAAACTGAGAAAGTATGCTGAGTTTGTATTTTATGTAATTGATAATTAAAAGAACTTTTAACCATCACTCATTCCTGCAACAGTTTATTTAAACTAATCTTTACCTGGGTAATTTTGTGTGAAAATATATGGGTTCAATGAAGACTAGGGTACGAAATACATTTGCAACCACATGAGTTATACCATGTTTGAAATGTTGTAAATTTGTTCCTAAAACATCACGCATGTTGAGATGCCCAACGCTAACACCATATTCGTGCACCCTTTCGAGTTGAGTTGATTGGTTCAACTGTGTCATATGGCCCTGTGACGCAGGGGTAGCATTATGCAGATGGCTGTTTCAATGAATGCTCGTTCCACCCGTGACGAACAAGTCTGGTTGTTGATGAAATATAGTGATAGCTAAATAGACAGACTTTTTATTCATGCACCGATTGTCTTTAAATGTAATATCCAGTTATGTATGACTGTTTAATAATCTCATATCAACTTTGACTGGAGTAGGTCCGATAGTTTTTCAGATATTGTAGTAAACGTCAGTACCTTAAATTACCTTCCAGACTATAGTATGATGTCCCAATGATCATTGGGCCTAAACAAGATATGACAAATAGCCCTTAGAGAAGCACCAAATGGGAAGGCTTTGTGTTGTCCCTTAACCTTGAAGTAACTTTAATATTTCTATGGTGTTTCTGCCCTCATGTATTGCCTAAACGTTTTTGGAACATTGTACTTAAGTGCATGTTTGTATTTTGTAAACTACAATTGCACATATCACAATTTCATAATGCCAAGTGACGATGATGGAGATAGAAGCATTACCTACAGTTGATGCGGCCATCAAATCAGCTCTTTCAATCAGTGGTGGTTATTGTGATTTGAAACCAATGATTGACCAATCAGAATCAAGTGTTTTCCAAAGTCAGGGTAGAATAAATGAAAGTGACCAATCATGTATACCTGTATAGGATATGTTTAGTACTTATGGTATACATAATGGAGTAACACTCTGCCTTGACCAGTATGTCATGATGGCCATTGGCTCAGCTTCAGTGTATGTGAATTGTACTTTTATGATTCTTGTCAGCATTAGGAAAGACATTTATCTTCAGGATATGTGAATGGTATATATGGTATTTAATTGTGTATTTATTAAACAAGTTGCTTTTATAAACACATTACTCTGTGTATCATAGGGCTTTCATGCAAAGGTTGGAGTTTAAATATTTTTGTATTTTTTTCATAGGATTCCATTCAAGTGTAGTGAGGTATTGTATTGTGTAACATGCGTTGATACTTCTTCTAAAGAGTCAGTTTCCATCAGTATTCTTGTGATTGAAATAAACTGATATACACTGAAATCATTTTTTAAAAAAAGGACTGATACATGTTTATATATGTATTTGAGATTAATCACATTTTAGCCTTTTCCTTAAAGAGTGACAAGATATTGGTATATTTTGTCTTGTTTTACTTTACTTGTTTTACTTAATTCAATGGCATATATTTTGCAGATGCAGCCAAAAAAGGTACAATTAATCCTCTGAAAAATTACAATTTTTTTAATTTAAAATATTTGCTTGTATTACAATATTTTCTGTATATTCAAATACATTTGTAGAAAGGATGAAAATAGGATTAATATATCTGTAAATACAGTTTTCATAGCATTCAAATTGACTCAATGCATATGTTCCAGTCAACAATTTGACCTTGTTTAGGCCTTTGAGTTTTGACCATGCTCTCAAATTCTGTCATAATGCATATTTGGCTCTGAAAATTTCTTCTCCACAGAAATTGACCAAATGAGAAAGCAGAACTTTGAAATGTATGTTTGTACTTCAGATGACATCATATTTTTTCAAATGATTAGATGTGTCATTGTTGTTTCTGCAGAAAATTTTGAATATCAGATGCTGACACAGCCTTTGTGACGCATCGGTGAAATATAAAATTGTTGTCGACATGGAACTGTTTGTTCATGCTATTATTCGTTTGTTACAAACATGAATTACTAACACGTATATAAGCCAAATCATTCTGTATGGCATTGTTATTTTCATTGCTACAGCAACACTTCCTTAATGATGAAAATGTAGGATGATTTACCTTGTGCTTTGTGTTGCTCATTGAATGCCCATTGCAACCAGTTATAGTGTAATTGTTAATAAGATATCAAATCAGAATGATTTTTCGTAAAAAGTATCTATATTAATATATAAATATATATATCATTGTTTTTCTTTCAATTTTCATGTATTTTTCGAGAGTAAATGTGCCATGACATGATTTGTAAAGAGAAAGATGTATTTACATTTATGTGAATTGTTCCACACAGTCTTGGACATGTGAATAAAATATGAAATAGAATTAGATTTTTGTCATGCATACACAGGAGTCTTTGATTTTCCCAGTGTCACCTGTTTTCAGTGCACATACAGCTTACAGTGTATAGAAGATCTTGTTCATGATCTTACACTCACCAATGTAGGCAAACAAAGACATAATTATTGGTTCTTGAGCTTGGAATATCCACGATCCAAGAAAATGGATCACAATGGAGGTTTGCCTGTGATTTTGAGAACTTCCAGATGCTATCTCCGAGATGAAGAGACTTTTCAGCATCAGCACAGGAATCCAAAGTTCTGATTGTGATAATGAAATTGTATGCCTTTTAGCTATAAAAAAACTCACTGGGTACAAACAATGAAATATGAAATTTTTTAAATATAGAGAGGGCTGTTTTGTAGTAAAAGAGACATAAAATGTCATCATCTTAATACAATTTTTGTATATGCCTGTGGTCTGAGGGAGGATTACCAGATCAACGTATCTTGGTCAGATAAAAGTGTAAGTTTTGTGATTCTTCACATCTTTTAACCATGGCCTTGAACATGTATTCTGTGACCTTTTGGGGTCAAGGTCACAATGAAGGTTGTTTTGTCAGCATTCATGCTTGTTGGAGTACTCCCTTTTCCTACTGTTCTATTTCAGCCTATTTATGAGACACAGCAATTGTTGGTATAATGAGAGGTTTCAGCGAAATAACCCTTTGCCTTTCGGGTCAGGTCAAGGTCTCACTCAAGGTTATAACATAAATTCAAATATGTGAAGTTATTGGGGTTAGACAAGTTAACATTTGTCAAGGTCTTCCATAGGTTAAAGGCATCACTTTTTGAGTGACCCTGTATGAAGTTTTTTTGGTGTTACTTATGAGGGGTGCTACTGATTTGGTATGAAGGGGAAACCTAAGTAAATAGGGGTTATGTCATTTTTTATTTTCAGACCATTAACAACACTTTACACTTTCAAACCAGCAAACGTAGCTGTAGATAAAATTGCCACACTTGTCACCCATTTTCACTACTTTGTTTATTCTTACCATCAGATCCCACTATTAAGAATGGGATAGTTTAAATGCGTGAGATGACTGCTTGTTTGTCCAATGGCGTAAATTGGTGTTCGTGGTAACCCACACTTTGTTATGTACAGACTGCCGGAATATGGGTTGAATATTGTTCACTGTGGCATGAAACGATTCTTTCCCGCACTTGCCGTGGGACTAGTGTAGCAGCGATTTGTGTGGGTCACATTTGTGGGTCTTGTTTCTTGCATTAAGGAGTTGACTTTTGTAACAGCAATTGTTTATGTGGCATGTGTTCTCCTGAAATACGAAGGTGGTTAAGTGAGTTCATATAGAGGTCGTGTTTTGGAGTATTCGATGCGCGGAAATTTCGTTCGAAAACGACGCCAGATACTTATTTTTGTTTTACAATATTGCTATTGACATCCGCATTAGTACAATAAGCGGGAGGATCTGAGGACCTCACTACCCACACCCCAGTCAGTGTTCATGCTTTAAACAAGAGTGATGACTTCGAGGAGTGGAGCAAGGAAAACACGAATTCTTCATTAGAACCTATAGTTCTCACAAGTGAAGAGACTCTTCGAGGAGCAGAAGGTATTGTCACCCCTTTGAAAAAACTCTACACCATGAAGTACGTTTACCGTATAGATTGAAGTGGGAAAGTTTTCCTTCCATGCTGGTAGGTCTCGAAGACTTTCATATCGTTTAATCTCTTGTGTGGAAAATTAATTAAACGACCTGCGCGTTAAAACAACTAAAGCTACTGAGCGAGATACTTGAGCAAGGTAAACATGGCTGTCAAGACTATTTCTTTACAAGGCACAAGCTGTATGTGTCCTTTGAATGTGTGTACTGTACCCGACATACTTTAGTACACGACTATGCTTGTCGTAAGAGGCGACTAACGGGATCGGGTGGTCAGGTTGCTGACTTGATTGATGCATGTCATCATATCCCAAATGCGTGGATCGATGCTCATGATGTCAATCACTGGATTGTCTGGTCCAGACTCGATTATTTACAGACCGTCGTCATAAAGCTCGAATATTGCTGAGTGCAGCGTTAAACAACAACAACAACAAAAATATATTATGGACTAAATGACCAATAGGTACCCCAGCTATAAGTGCAGCAACCGAACGTTTCAAGACTGTTTCGCTTCATTTTACAATGTCTGCAATTCATAAATACAGCCTTGTTAAACCTCGTTAACTCGTTGAAGACGATGCAACATTCTGCTCCGAGCAGATATCGTATTGACACTATATCGGCGCACCACTGGACTCGCACAATACCCCTAGTGATTCCAGGATAGCATCTTATTCGTGTCCTACAAGGCGACTTAATGGATTGAGTGGTCAGGCTCGGTGCCTTGGTTGGTTGCGTACCCGGCGTGAATCGTTGCTCATGATATCAATCATTGGTTTGTCAGATTCAGACTCGATTATTTACATTCAGCTGTCATATAGCTGAGTGCGACGTAAACAACAAACACACAAAGCAAACAGTGTCACGAACTTATGGAAAACTATGTTCCATAGTCCAGAGGACTTCGAGACGGTGATTGAAATGTGTACTGAACAAAGGGTGTTACGTAGGCATAACCTTCTCTGTACAATACAAAACTGGGTTGAAGCACAGTCGACACGTAGGAGAATGGACCCGTGAAGAGCCGGGGTAGAATTGATCTTGAGCAACCCATGCTTGTCGTAAGAGGCGACTAACGGGATCGGGTGGTCAGGCTCGATGACTTGGTTGATGCATGTTATCGTATCCAAATTGTGTGGATCGATGCTCATGATGTCAATCAAATATTGCCGAGTGCGGCGTTAAACAACAAATAACAATAGTTCCTGAACTGCGGAATGACCAAGGTCACTCTCATTGTCAAGTGCAATAGCGATCAGTCAACAAAGTAGACAAATTAAAGCTTTTAACGATTTAGGTTAAATATATGGTTTTTTTTAGTGTGGGCTTTGAGAGTGTTCGGTTCGGTCCGTTGAAGGTCAATGGTATTCATTCTAATTTGAAGTGAAACGCCATGCATCCGAGCGGTGATGTTCATAAATAATGACTTTATCATGGTCAGGTGTCAATACCACTCATCTGAAATACACGGAATGAAATCAAAGAAACAGCTCCAGTAATGGCGAAATATAGTTCTAGTAATGGCGAAATATAGTTCTAGTAATGGCGAAATATGGGTCAGAAGAAGCACATCATCCGCTCTGTTCTCTGTAAGAAGCAATGGAGTGTCAAGTCAAGGCTGTGGGTTCGAATCCCCTTTCACACCACTCTTGCTCGTATGTTTCACCAAAGTGGTAAACGTCTGAGCCCTGCATCACCTAGGGCTTCCTTCCAACATTAAGCTGACACGCCGTGATGTTACTGGAATACTGTTCAAAGCAGCGTTAAACCCAACTCACTCATTAACGATTTGATATGAAAAGGTGAATTACAAGAATGCGAAATGACAACTCAGAAGCCACCACATGTGAATATATCTTATAATAAATTTAAGAAAATTGTTACCCTTTGCACGTTCTGAACATAAAGCAAGTTTTGTAACATAAACAATGTACTTTGTACTGCGGAAGTGTATGAACACGTATACATGCACGTATTATGTCCACGTTAGAGAGGAACATACGTCTCCTTCACGAGGCAACAACATGCCAGTGCTTGCAGTGCTAGTTTTAAGTGGATGAGGTGAGTGAGTGAGTTAGTGAGTAGGGTTTTACGCCGCTTTTAACAATCTCCCACAATATCACGGCGGGGAACACCAGACAGGTTTGTGATGGGTGCCACCGGTAGCGCAGGATACACTCGCCTTTTCGCGAACACCTACTATTTGATAGTGATTCATGAACACATGCTCATGATATAGTCGGAGTCGTATAATCGACTGTGCTTTAAGCAGTATTTCCATTGAATATGGAAAGTGTTTTGTCGCTTTTATTGAAGAAATACTGCTACTATATTGCCTGATCCCCACACCAAGTGTATCCTGGCTAGTTTCTCACTACCTGTGTTGATGATGTTAAGTTAGGAACAACATCTTTGGACTGTACACCTATGCACCAACTGAACAACTGTTCTAAGCTCGAATGGATATAAAAAAGTGCCCAAAGCAGTGTGTATAAATGCACATATTTTTCTTTCTTATGTTTTATACGAAAATGTGTCATATAACAAACTTGCAAATGTTGCTTGCTTGTTTGTTGTTTAACGCTTCACTCAGCAATATTCCAGCTATATGACGGCGGTCTGTCAATAATCGAGTCTGGACCAGACAATCTAATGATTGACATCATGAGCATCGATCCACGCATTTGGGATACAATGACATGCATCAACCAAGTCGGCGAGCCTGACCACCCGATCCCGTTAGTTGCCTCTTATGACAAGCATGGGTAGCCGAAGACCAATTCAAACCCGGAATCTTCACGGGACGACTCTTTTGTACAAACACTAAATGGTTCCATAGCTGTCGTACATCCCCTTTTTCCGACACAGCATTATCTTACTAAGAGGCAAACCTTCCCAGTAAATAGTGACATAACAGCGAGTGTGAGTGAGTTGGGTTTAACGCCGCTTTTAACATTATTCCAGTTATATCACAGCGTGTCAGCTTAATGTGGGAGGAAAGCCTGAGGTGATTACAACATTTACAACTTCGGTGAAACCCACGAGCGCGGTGCTGACAAACCTAGAAACATAATCGGGGCGAACCGGGATTCGAAACCGCAATCATAGGTTCCTGGCGTGGCCAAGGAACGCAACTCTGCACAACGAATTAGTGACATCACAAGGAACTTCTGTTTCATCGTTTCATGACTCTTAAAATGTTTTTGTTTATGTTGATTGAGATCATTTAACGCCTCCCTCAGCATTGTTGAGGCTGTATGACGGCGGTCTGAAAATAATCGTGTCTTGGCCAGACTATCTTTTAATAACATGGACGTGGAGATGTAATACCAATGCTGACCGTTGAGTTTATGGTGTTGACGGAGATGACATACATTATAAAGTAGCACCATATTCGTGTTCTGTGCTTCCGCATACGTGGTAAGCGTCTAATATAACCTGTATCAGGTCGGACTGTCTCGATGTGACCTACCTCGTTACTGTAAATAATGCTGGCTCTATTCCTACCTGGAATCCCCAGGCGGATGAACATACGGAATTGGAATTGAATAAAGTCTTTTTTTTGTCGACATCAGCGTAACGTTACAACGCATATTGATGTCAGCACCGAACATACCTGTGCGTCAGCTCCTAATGTGAGATTGGGTATTATCAATGACGTGTCAGCGCTGTCAATAGAATGGCATTATTTGTTGTGAAAGTGAAAGTACGACGTATTGACCCTCATGTGTGATATAGTCTTCTCTTCTGTGTTAGTCTGCCTCCCTGGTTTAGTGGTAGAGCGTCCAACCGGTGAGCAGAAGGTCCGGGGTTTGATCCCCAGCCGCGTCATACCAAGTACCCTGCCTGGCGCTCGGCATTAAGGGGCTAAAACAAGGACTGGTCGGCTCAGAGTCAGTATACTGTGTCTGAGTGGGGTATTCATGTTAAACTGCGGCATGGTATCTCAGTGTGCTAGCACTATTAAGTCGGCATCAGTCTGGACCAGTACAAGCAAAGACAGATACACACACGTCGCTATATATATACGTGCAATAATCTTGAACGCGACGTTAAACCCCAATTCACCCCAACTCACCTTTAGTGTAATCGGCTGACGGCCTGTATGAAAAGCATTGACATTGATATGAAACGCGGCAATTGATTTGGGGTTTTCCCCGACGCGGGTCTATTTATAGCCATAGTTACTGCGCGTATATGACGTGTTTTTTATATTGCGTTAACCTAATCTCTATGTCCTTCCTGCAGTCATTGTTGATGCACGTATCGTTGGAAAAGTTCTACATAAGTGGATATACAGTTGTGTGCCATGGATGTAACAGATGCAGTGTTTCGGGCGCCTGCATGTGCCGCCAGTGCCGAGTCAAGCCGACCAGGAAGTGAAATACGTCGCCTCCCGCACCTCGGACAACCCACTCAAGAGAAGGACAACCTGACTAGGAGGTTGAGAACATTCGAAAACTGGGCTGGGAAGATTAGAGCAGTAACACTAGCCATTGCCGGGTTCGTGTTGATCGGACCCGGGGACAAAGTGGAGTGTGACACCTGCAAGGTCAAACTGTACAACTGGACGGAGAAGGACGTGCCTCTTGACGCACACAGGAAACATTCTCCAGACTGCAGCTTCCTCAATAAGTGGTTTCCTGTGGTTACGCCTAAGATACGGTCTGGGTATGACCTTGCAAAGGCAAAGTATAGCAGCTTCGCTGACCAGGTGAAGAGACTTGGCACATTTGAAGCATGGCCCCTTAAACTGGATATTCATTCTCCTCAAAACATGGCTGCCGCCGGGTTTTTCTACATTGGTTCTGCAGACCGAGCTCGGTGCTTCTACTGTGGGGTGACATTAAGGGACTGGGATACTGATGATGATCCGTTCGATGCACATCTCCAGTGGTCTCCTAGATGTGAGTACATACAACACACCCACAACAGCAAACAGGGGAACGAAATTGACATGCGTGAACAGGATCCTGGACACGCTGGAGCGTCTTGTGCACCTGGTGTAGTTGTTGCAAACCTTGGATCCAGCAGGGACAAAAACGGACCTGGAACTGAATGTCCCACAAAGAATCAAGGACACGCAGGTAGTCCTCCGAGTAAACCCAGGAACTCTCCACAGGTGGAGGCAGTGATTGCCATGGGCGTCTCGGAGGAGCTAATTCGACAAGCTATTGCATCAAGGAAGCAGAATAGAGGGGAAGACTTTCCTGACGCCACGTCATTGTTCCTGGCGGTGGAAGACTTGATGTGAAACTGACGGTGATAATGCTGTGACCAGCGGAAACTCTACCGTCATCAACACACTGTTTTTCAGTGTGTATTAATAGTCATGGAACGATGAAACAGTATCTATTAACTGGGAAGCATTGTGTTTTAGAAAGATATTGTCATGTCGGAAGTAGAGGATATGCGACAGTTATAGGTGAGGTGAAATTGGGTTTAACGTCGCGTCCAAGGTTACTGCACTTATATAGCGACGTGCATGCATGCGACGTGTGTGCGGACTAGATTTATAGCGCTAGCTCACCGAGATACCATGCGGCAGTTTAACATGAATACCCCACTCAGACACAGTAGCCGACAAGTCCTTGTTTTAGGCCCTTAATGCCCTAACAAGTACCATCCTTTGACGTCTTTTGGTATGACGCGGCCGGGGATCGAACCCTGGACCTTCCGCTCTCCGGTCGGATGCTCTACCACTAGACCACGGAGGCGGTTGGTCCCTGAGACTGTTATGTTTTTGATAAGAAATGTCCATTGTGATGGACCATCTGAACAGAACAGACTGTTACAGGCGATCTGGCCCACCTCCACATAACGATTGTAGCGATGGAATATTGCCCAAGATGACATACAACTAGTCTCGGTCTTTAAGCGCGCAACCGAACCTCGCGGGAGGATATGAACAGGATCCGCTGACCGATATTTGTATCCCACATTCGTCCCGATTATAACGCTTGGTTTTGTCAGCACCATACCCATGACACAACGTGTTCCTAGGTTGGAATAGGTACCCATTAACCTGAATATCGTAAGAGGCGACTGAATGAATCGAATGGTATATTAAAGGCTCGGTGATTTGGTCTGACATTGTACCCGACTGCATGGGACTTTGCTGTTATTATTAAGTCAGGAATACAACAAATGTATGATATTTTTCGGAGGCGATCTGCGACAGTTATAAAGCGAGTGGATATTGTTTAACGCGCACTCATCAATATTCCAGCTGTATGACGACGGTCTGGTCATTATTTGACTCCAGGAAAACAAGTGATTGATATAATGAGCAACGTCGCATGCAATCGGGTACCCTGACACTAAGTCAGGGTCCATGTTAGTCATCTTGTACCACAAAACATATGCTACTGGAACTAATTCTAACCTGGAATCCCTACGTGGCCAAGATATTAATATTGATAGATATAGGGAAATGTGATATAGATCGACATAACACATACCTGATCCTTATCATACACTGCCAGGGTTCAAAACGTGGATCTATACTTAGACTAGTAGGTATGAATAGATGCTTGTCACTGTTTATTTGTTAATAATTTACGAATGTAATTGTGCTGGTACACATTATGGACGACTTGGACTTGGTGTCCATGTTTCAGTTTTGTATGCTTGATCATATAATCTTTGTGTTTTTATATTAAACGTTTACATAGAGACGGCTGTCTTGTTTTTAACATATTTTTAACATAAAGGACGGGTCGTCAAACCAAATGCGTTAAAGACGTTCAGACAGACAGACAGATTTATTTCGTATGTGAGTCATTTTCAAAAGATGTCACTATTTCTGTCCGAACCCATTACAAAATTAAAAAAAAAATACATATTGACATTGCAATTTGTACAGATTATCACCTGCAAAGTAATGCATCTAGTAAAATGGTTATTTTCAATCATTGTGTCATATTATGTGTTTTTGATGCGTTTTAAATGGGTAGAAAGTGCATTTTTGGCTGTCCCAGTGCATTTAACTTCAAATTTGAGAAACTGTCATTTTATAAATATTGGCATGTATATAATATTACTGTGGTTATCTTATAAAAACTAGATTCATTTAGGAATTTCAGTGTGTAATTTCAATCTAACTGATATAATTCTTGAATGATAATTATATAAAGCACCGTCCTTAGCTTTTGTGTCTTTCCGTGTAACACTTATAAAACTTTGGAATAATCAATGATCCCCAATGTAAGGATATCAGTACTTTCTGTCATGCCTAGTACCATTTCCTATACAATAGGAGTGTGATGTGCCATGTGCACCAGGAGACAAATAAGCACCAAAAGTTAACCAAAAAGGTAAGGTTTGTGCAGAATGTATAATTAATGTTGCAAATCTGTTATGCAAAAATGTTATGAATTTCATGTTAATACACAGCCTTAACAATGGTCTGTTGGTTATGTCACTGGACTAGCAGCATAAAGGTCCAGGGTACAATCCCAGGTTCAGGCAAAAGTTTTTGTGACTTATAATCAGTTGTGTTGCATCATGGGATTAGTCATGTGACCTCATCCACTGTCACCTTCAGTTTGAAAGGTCTCCATGTTGGAGAAACATGTCATGAACTATTGCAGAACACAGATGTAAGTTTTTAACCTGCTTATTCATATTTATACAACGTGTGTACATCTAAAGTAATGTTGAAGCTATCATTTATCTTCAAATGATATAATATTTGTAGAATTTTGTATTTATAACAACTTAGCCAATTTAATGTTTACACTGTAACTTAGCACATTTTCTTCTTATTTTCTAGTTTCTTGAATCTCAACACTGTTCATTCAACGCTAACGTTCAAAGGAAAAGCATGTTAACAGATCCAAACGAATGAGCTTTTCACTTATTATTGTCAAGGAATAACGGACAATAAACATCAATTGATATTATCAAGACTGTTGATTTCTGCCATAATAGAAATGATGAGTATTTTCATTTCATGTCTTTCCAATAACGCTATGATTCAATGGAACAGATGCAAAATAGTTATTTCAAGTCCCAAGTTTATGTGCCAATTCATGAACAGAAAATTGTGTGAACATTCAGCTTCATGAAGGGACCATTAATTAGTCAATATAATTTTTTATCTAATGATTTGTCTTTCCTGTAACACTAAATTTTGTTACAGCTAAGACAGATTTTGTTATGGTAATGACTTTCTTCACTTAATAAGCTATAAAGTATGAAAACTATTACTTTCTGTTCTTTTTCAACATTCCAACTGAATATTTTAATTCAGCAGTTTGAAAGACAAAGTTTTATTTTATTATTTTGAGCATTATTGTCAGAACATATGGTCTTTATAAGAAATGTGTTACATTAAAGACATATTTTGTTATTGTAATGACATTTTGCAATTGAAAAGTTATAAAGAAACAAAGTAAATTACTCTCTGTTCTTTTTCAATATTCTAATTAATTATTTCAATCAAGCAGTTTGTGGGATAAACTTGCACATCATCATTTTATGCAAAATTATTGAAACACCTAATTGTTATAAGAAATGTGTTACGGCAAAGACAGTTTTGCTTCAGTAATGACATTCTACAATTCCATAAGACAATCAGAATCAAAGTAACTACTGTCTGTTATGTTTGATGATATATTGTACTAAAGGGATCAATGAGATTTCAGTTACTTGTTCCTAAGCTTGCTAGAATAAGTGTTTATGATTTCGGAGTTAATATGGTACCATGGTTATAGAAAAGACAAACTTTACATTTAATATAGAATCATGGCAGTGATCATGAAGTACCTAATAGCTTATGGGTATTTTCTATTTTAAAAGGTCAAACAAGTTTTAGAATACGAGTTTTGGAGAAAAACATTTCTTCACTGCACTAAAATTCAACTCTCCA
Organism: Haliotis rufescens; assembly: GCF_023055435.1. Classification (NCBI taxonomy): domain Eukaryota; kingdom Metazoa; phylum Mollusca; class Gastropoda; order Lepetellida; family Haliotidae; genus Haliotis; species Haliotis rufescens. Next base: position 31,494,851 of record NW_025963802.1, on the reverse strand, counting down.
CGCTTCTTTATTTTCTGAAAAGGTCTTTGTTGGCAAAGACAAACACTCAAGTATAATAATGTATAGATTTCATTACATCATCAATAATTTGAAATTCACTAATGCTGATTTCATGAAGGTTTACTGAATAGCAATGTGTGCTTGACTGGAATACAAAGCAACTCCACAGTGGAATTTCAGAGTGGAACTGTACAACTAAATTAACCATGGCAATGACAAATGGTGAGCTGTATCCTTGTACTATGTTATCAAATGGTAACTGCTCACCATCATGTGGCAGTGTACTTGCTTTTGGGACAATTGACAGAGCAGCAGAAATGACAGTGAGAATAGTCTCTGAACTTGTTGCCAATGAAGCCAAAGCTCTTGATGGAAATTTCCCGTCTCAGGGCATAAAGGAAGGATGTCAGTGCAAAGAGACATAACTTGCCACGTCATTATGCTCAGTATTCTGACATATATGTTCCAGGAACTTGTCTCACAGACAACATAATCCAAAGCATATTTCGACTCAAAACCCTGAAAGTGAAGAGGGACAAGTCTTTTATGGGAATCTGGCAAATTCACACTTTGGCCAATGTTTTGAACAGACCACTATACACGATCTACCCCAAACGTGGTTAGTGAAGGAGAGAAGGTGAAGGCTGAAGATGCTGTTAGTGATAGAGAGAAAGTGAAGAGTGAAGATGAAGAGGCTAGTGATGGAGAAAAGGTGAAGGCTGAAGATGAGGCTCGTGATGGAGAGAAGGTGAAGGCTGAAGATGGGGAGGCTAGTGATGGAAAGAAGGTGAAGGCTGAAATTGAGGAGGCTAGTGATGGAGAGAAGGTGAAGGCTGGCGATGAGGAGGCTAGTGATGGAAAGAAGGTGAAGTCTGAAGATGAGGCTAGTGATGGAGAGAAGGTGAAGGCTGAAGATGAGGAGGCTAGTGATGGAAAAAAGGTGAAGGCTGAAGATGAGGCTAGTGATTGAGAGAAGGTGAAGGCTGAAGATGAGGAGGCTAGTGATGGAAAAAAGGTGAAGGCTGAAGATGAGGAGGCTAGTGATTGAGAGAAGGTGAAGGCTGAAGATGAGGAAACTATAGTGATGGAAAGAAGGTGAAGCCTGAAGATGGGGAGGCTAGTGCTGGAAAGAAGGTGAAGGCTGAAGATGAGGAGGCTAGTGATGGAGAGAAAGTGTAGGTTGAAGATGAGGCTGGTGATAGAGAGAAGGTGAAGGCTGAAGATGAGGAGGCTAGTGATGGAAAGAAGGTGAAGGCTGAAGATGAGGGGGCTAGTGATGGAAAGAAGGTGAAGGCTGAAGATGAGGGGGCTAGTGAAGGAGAGAAAGTGAAGGCTGAAGATGAGGAGGCTAGTGATGGAGACAATCATCCCAAAGTTACAGAAGACTCCAGAATCATCTCATTGTGAGGTTGACAATAACATTTGGTCTACAGTTAAAAGCCACTGTGAAGGGGTATAATGTCTTGGGGAAGACAGCTATAATCTTTCAACTTTCTTCTTAGATGGCTTGATGTTTCAAGTGTTGCATTCCAGGTTGTAGTTTAGATTCTTACTTGCAGTTGAAAGTTGTGTTCTAATTGTAGGTCATGTGTTTTCTGACATTTTCTGAATTGTTCATTCTACAAGTTGACCAAGTCTTTATTGTCTCAAGTATACCACGATTCGTTTACAAAATACTTTCAGTGTTTCACAATATAAGTAAAATTAATACTCAACCTCAAAAACTTTGGATTTAATTGTTGATCATAGAAACCATAAAAAGACATGAAAACTATTCTCTAAATGTCTTTCATGTAACAAAATGTTGTCTTCACCATAAATGTCTTCTATCACATCAATCTGGAGATTTCACAATGAGATGGAAATGTAACTATAACTACATCTAGTGGTACCCCTGTTTGGTAAACCTTTGTTTACTTATGATAGTGAACTAACTAGCTGACCAAAACTTCGTTTCACATTGTCAGTACTGTAACGTCTTAGGTCTTTCCTGTAACAGTTATAATGTAGGTCATAGGTAACATTCTTCATATTAATCATTTAAAAATATAAATATCACAAACATGTGCATTGTTATTCAAAGTAACATATTTTCTATTACAGTTAAAAATCGGAAACTGCTTTGTGATCTAAAATGTCATTGTATGGTAATTTGTTCTGTCATGTAACAAACTTTTGTCCTTACTGTAACAGATTTTAGAACTTATCCTTTAAAAAGTTGGTATAAATTTATCAATATCACTGAAAAAGATAATGACTGGTATTACTTTTGCAAGCAATATTATATACATGAGAAACATTAAAGATAATCTTTACCACTCTTTTCATACTGATGATATGAATTTGCAATGTCTTTTCTGTAACAAATATAGTCAATCCTGTAACATGCATGTCTTTCCTAAAACGCACTCATTAAAAATATATATACATCTTAATATGTCTTTAGTTTCCGCAATGAGACATAAGTCGATCACAGTTTATCTTTGTTTATCAAATAAAAAACCTCCAAGAAATCTTGAAAATTTAGAAATCATAATATTTATCTTGAAGGGGTAACAGTATTTCATAGAATTGACACTGAGTACATATTAGTCATTAAGAGACTAAATAAATGCCCTTCATCCTCACTTCAAGTTTAATATACAAAAATATGAAGAAATAAATATGTTTCGTATGTGCTTTTTGCATTTTCATGAATTTCAAACCAAAATAATTCACACAAACATTGTTATGGGAAAGACAAGCCAAGTTTCAGTTGCCATGGTAACTGGTTATTCCTCTTTCTTAAAAGCATCATTAAGACTTCCATTTGATGTTACTGACACCTTCAGATATTTGTTACTCCATTTAAACCAAAAAAAGATATTATATCAACCATTGGATTTTGTAATTTTGGAAACTCAAAAAGTGACATCTTTTGAAAATGTGTGGCCATGAGGCCAACAGTACAATGACATTTTGTTGTAGGAAAATTCGTCGTGAAGCACCACTTTTATACTGATTATAGTGTAGCTGAATAGATGTACACAGTTTTATCAATATTCAATGTATCATCGGGGCGGTCGGGTAGCTTAGTGGTTTAAGCGTTCGCTCGTCACGCTGAAGACCCGGGTTCGAGTCCCGACATGGGTACAATGTGTGAAGCCCATTTCTGGTGTCCCCCGCCGTGATATTGCTGGAATATTGCTAAAAGCGGCGTAAAGCCATACTCACTCACTCAATGTATCATCCTTCTTTCAAATATCGTATGAACAAAACTGCAAGTCTGAAAAGAATGTGGCTATTTTTGCTGTTCATTAACTGTACAAATTTTCTTTGTGTTGGATACGTATAATAATAGTTAGGCAGGTATTTGATTGTTGTATCTTCATATACTGGACATATTAATAAAACATGGTATTCATCTTCTTGGTCATACTTGCAGAAAGGACACATCGCTATATGTGGGAAAAAATCGTGGACGTGACGTTAAACCCCATTTCACCCGTGAGTGTTAATGTTAGTGCAGTTTTAATGACTACAGTATAAAAGATTTTGGTCATGTAGATCAATTTCTGGAGTGTCCACCAGTTTGGGCGATACACGCACGACAACAACTTGATGGCAACTGTTTGCTAACTTGCGAATGGTTGTCCTTGGTATTGCCCGCCATTCCGCCTGAAGAGCTACACCAAGCTGTGCCACGTTACTTCCCACAGTTTTATAGGCCACAACGCCCAGGTCTAATTGCACCTCCACCCGTTTGACAGTACTTCCCATAGTATTATAGGCCCACAACGTCCAGGTCTAATTGCAACTCCACCCGTTTGACGGCACTTCCTACAGTTTTATAGGCCCACGACGTCCAGGTCTCATTGCACCTCCATCCGTTTGACGGTACTTCCCATAGTTTTATAGGCCCACGACGTCCAGGTCTAATTGCAACTCCACCCGTTTGACGGCACTTCCCATAGTTTTATAGGCCCACAACGTCCAGGTCTAAATGCACCTCCACCCGTTTGACGGCACTTCCCATAGTATTATAGGCCCACGACGTCCAGGTCTCATTGCATCTCCACCCGTTTGACGGCACTTCCCATAGTATTATAGGCCCACGATGTCCAGGTCTTATTGCACCTCCACCTGTTTGACGGCACTTCCCATGGTATTATAGGCCCACGACGTCCAGGTCTCATTGCACCTCCACCCGTTTGACGGTACTTCCTACAGTTTTATAGGCCCACAACGTCCAGGTCTAATTGCAACTCCACCCGTTTGACGGTACTTCCCACAGTTTTATAGGCCCACAACGCCCAGGTCTAAATGCACCTCCACCCTTTTGACGGCACTTCCCATAGTATTATAGGCCCACGACGCCCAGGTCTCATTGCAACTCCTCCCGTTTGACGGCACTTCCCATAGCATTATAGGCCCACGATGTCCAGGTCTTATTGCAACTCCACCCGTTTGACGGCACTTCCCATAGTATTATAGGCCCACGATGTCCAGGTCTTATTGCAACTCCACCCGTTTGACGGCACTTCCCATAGTATTATAGGCCCACGACGTCCAGGTCTCATTGCATGCAACTCCACCCGTTTGACGGCACTTCCCACAGTTTTATAGGCCCACGATGTCCAGGTCTCATTGCACCTCCACCCGTTTGACGGCACTTCCCATAGTATTATAGGCCCACGACGTCCAGGTCTCATTGCACCTCCACCCGTTTGACGGCACTTCCCATAGTATTATAGGCCCACGACGTCCAGGTCTCATTGCAACTCCACCCGTTTGACGGCACTTCCCATAGTATTATAGGCCCACGATGTCCAGGTCTCATTGCAACTCCACCCGTTTGACGGCACTTCCCGGTTGTTTTAAAGGCCCACGATTTCCAGGTCTCATTGCACCTCCACCCGTTTGACGGCACTTCCCACAGTTTTATAGGCCCACGACGTCCAGGTCTCATTGCAACTCCACCCGTTTGACGGCACTTCCCCCAGTTTTGTAGGCCCATGACGTCCAGGTCTCATTGCATCTCGACCCGTTTGACGGCACTTCCCCCAGTTTTATAGGGTCATGACGTCCAGGTCTAATTGCAACTCCACCCGTTTGACGGTACTTCCCACAGTTTTATAGGCCCACAACGCCCAGGTCTAAATGCACCTCCACCCTTTTGACGGCACTTCCCATAGTATTATAGGCCCACGACGTCCAGGTCTCATTGCATCTCCACCCGTTTGACGGCACTTCCCACAGTTTTATAGGCCCACGACGTCCAGGTCTCATTGCACCTCCACCCGTTTGACGGCACTTCCCCCAGTTTTATAGGCCCATGACGTCCAGGTCTAATTGCAACTCCGCCCGTTTGACGGCACTTCCCATAGTATTATAGGCCCACGATTTCCAGGTCTAATTGCAACTCCCGACGTCCAGGTCTAATTGCAACTCCACCCGTTTGACGGCACTTCCCATAGTATTATAGGCCCACGACGTCCAGGTCTAATTGCAACTCCACCCCTTTGACGGCACTTCCCATAGTATTATAGGCCCACGACGTCCAGGTCTTATTGCACCTCCACCCGTTTGACGGCACTTCCCACAGTTTTATAGGCCCACGACGTCCAGGTCTTATTGCAACTCCACCCGTTTGACGGTACTTCCCACAGTTGAGGAATTACACCTTTTGATTTGCCGAACATTCAGGCAACTTGTGACTCTGACGTCCCCACCCCTCGCTATGGTACCCTTAATTCGCATCACACAGCAGGTAGCTCGGGACCACCTGGGTCTGCTCGGTTTCGCATCACCTCTAGACAATTTGTTGGGACTTGTTTTTGCCAGTAACTAAATTATTTACTCGAAGACTCTCGAGTGGTCATCTCATCTTAAGATTTTTTGTGGTTTTAAAGTGAACTTGATATTGTGGCCGATGTAGTTTTTGTATATATTTGTTTTAATTTCATTTAAGTTTTTTTTACATATATTTATTATATTTAACTAGTTGTTAGTTTCAGTCAGCTGTAACAAAGTGTATCTGACCTATTTTACCTACCAACTGCCCCATGGCCAGAAGCTTCATTTGCTGATTGGCCAAGCTAACACCTATTGTTAACTGCATCCTTTGATTACACTGCATAGTCTCTCAGCACATGAACTGACAGCACTGCCCAGAGCAGCAGAGCATAAAGACATTATCTTAAATCAGGCGAGTTAAAATGGTTACAATCTCGATCTTGTGTTGTATTGAAATAATACAGTATGTTTAAAGTGCTATATTAAGTAAACTAAATGTATATAATCTAACATAAATGTTGATTATGTCTAATTATATAACCATACTTTAGCACTAAAATATACTCACACGCAAAAAAACCCGCAAGTCGAGTATGCAGTATACATGTTATTTATTTTCAACAGTAAAGACAAGAAATATTAAAAGGCAGATGACATAATTGTTTTTTTCAAATGTTAAGGGCTTACACAGTTTCGGGTCAATACCCAAAATGTAAGTCAACACCTGGTGTGACCACCAATAGCATTGATCACTGCCACACATCTCCTGTACATTGAGTGGGTCAGTCGATTTGTGAAGGCCCTAGGGATCCTCCTGCACTCATACAGAGCAGCTGTGCGTAGTTCATCGGCAGTTGTAGGGACTGGGCGCACATTGTGCAGACGCCTTTGAACCTCATCCCACAAGTGTTCGATGGGGTTCAGATCAGGGCTGAGGGCTGGCCACGGTAGAACAGGGATGTTGTGTTGCTGCAGAAAGGCCACGGAAGCTCTGGCAACATGGGGGACGAGGGTTGTCCTGCTGGAAAATGTGTTGTTGGTGTTGTGCAAAAAATGGAACAACGTGGGGTCTGGTCGATGTACCGCTGACCAGTGACGCCGTGACCCCAACCTTGACCAACATTCAGAAAGCACATGGGCCCAAGTCTCGCATTAAGTCCAATCCCTGCCCATATCATGACGCTAGGTCCACCCCAATGGATCCCTTTCCACAACGTTTCTGTCAGCGAAACGATCACCTCGACGCCGCCAAATTCTGACTCTTTCGTCTGCATGGGAGACACACAAGCGACTTTCAGAGAAGATGAGACGCCTCCACTCACCATGACGCCAATTGTGATGACCCTGTGCCCACTGAAGTCGCACTTGTCGATGCCGTGGTTGGAGAACAGGACGACGTGCTGGTCGGCGACATCTGAGGTTGTTGGAACGGAGACGTCGGATCACAGTGTCCCAGCTAATGTGTCGATTATGTGTTCCTATGGTCTGTCGAGCACTTTCACTCGCAGTTGGGAACGGATGTCGCTGGTGTTGACGGGTAATCTGCCGATCTTGTCGAGGTGTGGTGACCCTAGTTAACGTTGAAATGACGGGCAACATCTTGGACAGACTCTCCAGCTTCCAAACGTCCGATAGCCTGCTTTCTCTGAATTTGAGTTAGGCGTGGCATTGTTGACCAAGGAGTGGTAGGTCCAAGAATCGGCCACAGTTTTATACCCACTACAGTTCGTGACACTTTGTGCATTTTCGATTTCGCGAGAAATAGATGCATGATACCCACATATTCATTGAAATGGTGCGTTTTGGCGATTCGTTTTTTATGCTGCGTTTTTACTCGGGGCTTCCAAAATGCAACCAAAAATATTGATAACACCATCAGGCTTCACTACATGCTAAAACTCGTATCTATTTATGGTCCCGTGTTTGTTACCTATTTGCTTAAAACAACTTGCGATTCTTTTGCGTATGAGTATATATATATATATATATATGAATGAGACTTAAGATTACTTACTAGTAATAAGCCCATGCTATAAATCTAGCATTGATGTTATGTTTTACCTATTATTTATTATGTAATTATGTGTTTCAGGGTGTCTGATATCTTAGATCCTTGATCTTATGCATCGCATCGCATCGCATCGCAATAAAGACCTCAACCCGTAGTATGTGTTTGTTCACTCTGAAAAGACATCTCCTCAACTGCTACTCTATTCTGTAACACTCCATCGTATGGAGATGGAAATTCACCTGATTAGTCACGATGGAAACGGTCAAACGTGTGCCAAACCGCTTAAGTAAGAATCCGTCAGATTCACCCCGCATCTAAAACACGATGACATGTAAATGCATGTATGGATATGCTATTTTATTTACCAAATATAATAATCAGGTGATATATACAGCTGTCTTACACGTGAGTAACTGTCACAAATCAAAAGCAGAACTAAGATATACAGCACACATTATTACAAACGAAAAAGAATACTTTAGGTTGATTACATCTATTATAGTCAGCAAAAAGATAAAAGTGTTGAGAGTTCTTTGTATTACACGGAAAAGCAGTATAGTCAATACAGACACTGTTCCTACAGGATCAAAATATGAATATAACGTTCCAATAATAGAATTCTGTCATAGCATTCAAATGACCTTTTTTTCACATGTTCAGGTGTCCCATTTGAAGGTCCGTGATGAAGGTCCGAGATAGGGACCACACGTAGGAGCAATCACACTAAGGCCTGAAATCATCAAAATGACTAACTACTACTAGGCGACAGCTATCATGTATTACAATACAAGAAGTCAAGAACATTGAACATAACATATATGACAGGCTATATTTCCACGATGGACAAACCTTATTTACAATTAAACACCCAGTAACCATTCCACATATTTATCCTCGAAAAAACACCATATTATACTCACAAAAGCCTCTCTCCTGGCCAGGTCTCTCGACAGTGAAAGATCAACTGTGTCTTAAAACTGCTATGGCATGGCTTTATATAATAAAGTCAGAGACAAAACGCATGCATTCACATGTCAAAATGGTGTGTTTGGGCGAACCGTTCCAGTATTAAGGATGACATCTACCCAGTAAATATTCAGCTGTAGTATACGTCGGTAATAGCATCAGGTGGTAAATGTACTGCTGTGGTATACGTCGGTAATAGCATCAGGTGGTAAATATACAGCTGTGGTATACGTCGGTAATAGCATCAGGTGGTAAATATACAGCTATCTTACACGTGGATAATAGCATCAGGTGGTAAATGTACAGCTGTCTTACACGTGAATAATAGCATCAGATGGTAAATATTCAGCTGTAGTATACGTCGGTAATAGGATCAGGTGGTAAATATACAGCTGTCTTACACGTGAGTAATAGCATCAGATGGAAAATATTCAGCTGTAGTATACATCGGTAACAGCATCAGGTGGTAAATATACAGCTGTAGTATACGTCGGCAATAGCATCAGGTGGTAAATATACAGCTGTAGTATACGTCGGTAATAGCATCAGGTGGTAAATATACAGCTGTAGTAAACGTCGGTAATAGCATCAGGTGGTAAATGTACAGCTTTGGTTTACGTCGGTAATAGCATCAGATGGTAAATATTCAGCTGTAGTATATATCGGTAACAGCATCAGGTGGTAAATATACAGCTGTGGTATACGTCGGTAATAGCATCAGGTGGTAAATATACAGCTGTCTTACACGTGGGTAATAGCATCAGGTGGTAAATATACAATTGTTCTATACGTCGGTAATAGGATTAGATGGTAAATATTCAGCTTTAGTATACGTCGGTAATAGCATCAGGTGGTAAATGTACAGCTGTGGTAAACGTCGGTAATAGCATCAGGTGGTAAATATTCAGCTGTGGTTTACGTCGGTAATAGCATCAGATGGTAAATATTCAGCGGTAGTATACGTCGGTAATAGCATCAGGTGGTAGATGTACAGCTGTGGTATACGTTGGTAATAGCATCAGGTGGTAAATATACAGCTGTCTAACAGGTGAGTAATAGCATCAGGAAGTAGATATCCAAAATGGCGACAATTCCGGTTCCGGGAGGCGTGCGCATCCAAGATGGTGGCACGTCCGGTTCCGAGGGGGTCACCCCCCATCCAAGATGGCGGCGGTGGGAAGGCGGGAGGGCGGGAGGGCGGGAGGGTGGAGGAGGAGGAGGGAGGGTGGAGGAGGAGGAGGGAGGGAGGGAGGGAGGGAGGGAGGATGGTTCTTTGTTTTGGTTTGGTGGAGGCGGTGGAGAGGGTAGTCAAAGCAAGGATGAAAGCGATCTTTCGGGAGAGATGGGTGGCCTTGAAAAGGGCCGTTTGGAGGAAAGATGATAAAAAGCAGGAACGGGAACCGGAAAACGGAAAACAGGAACGGTAACAGGAAACGTCATCCTAACTTTCTAGGGCCGTGGCACTCAGCCATAGTAACAGCATGGTGGCCAACGACCAAAGTAGCTACAGTTAGGGCATGGCGTCTCCTGTGATGAACCTGTGCCCTGAGAGCACACGGACGAAGAGAGGGCTTGGGTTGGCACGTACGCCACCGTGAAGCCGTGGAGAAGTATGGCTACAAAGTGCTTCAGATCTTCAAAGTTTGGCATTTCTACACCTTTGAGAAGTATGACCCCAACACCCAGGAAGGAGGACTCTTTGCCTCCTATATTAACCGTTTTTTCAAGCTGAAGCTCGAAGCCAGTGGATACCCCGAGGGATGTACCGATCTCAATGCTTACATCAAGGAGATCTATGGGAAAGAAGGCATCTGGTTGGACAAGGACAACATCAAGAAGAACCCAGGACTCCACGCTTATGCCAAGCTCTTTCTTAATTTGCTCTGGGGCAGCGTTTAGACTATAGTCAGTCCATCTATATGAATGAACCTGCCCAGTACTTCGCTCTGTTGAGAGATGAACGAAATACCATCAACGATATCACCGTCATCAACGAACATATGGTGGACGTGACCTATACCCGCAAGGAAGAATTCCAAACAGCTCATCCTCATTTCAATCCCGCTTTGGCAGCTTGGGTCACCGCACAAGCGTGTCTCAAGCTGTACGAGACCCCCAGCCTGTTGGGTCGCAGGGCCTTGTATTTCGACACGGATAGCGTCATTTACATTCATCGACCCAACGAAAGAAATCCAAAGCTGGGCAATTCGTTGTGTGATTTTACAGACGAACTGAACGGAAAAACCATCAAGACGTTTGTGTCAGGAGGTCACCAAAACTATGCCTATGAGTTCATGAAGCCAAGATCCGATGGAACACGCAGCACGGTCTGCCAAGTGCGAGGGTTCATCTTGAATTACGGAAACCAACAACGCCTCAACTTTGACACTATGAAAGGACTGATTATGGGATAACGGCCTGGGGAGGAGGCGAAGAAAATCGGGATGCATTACCCCCATCAGATCATTCGTAAAGGACCTCAGCATGGAAACGATCTTGTGACCCAACCCCCTTTGGGTACAGAGACTAGACCATTTTTTCATGATGTTCCTCAGGCTGTGTTGGCTGTTGGCGTTTTATCTGGAAGACAGACGTGTTCGGAGAGAGTACCATGCCCTGCTCACTTCAATACGCGAAGCCATGAACCCACGGACCGAAAGTGGATCGACATACACCACCTGAGACTGACCAATGAGACGCTGGGGTTTTGGACCAATCAGAGACCGTCTCCGCCCTAGGCGGTCCTCTGATTGGTCGAAACACCGTTGTGCTTTCTTTCCCATGGTACAAGCCTTACCCTATGGAAAAGAAACACAACGGGTGTGCCACACTGGGGTGTCGTGTGGGACAGAAACCAGCCAATGAGAAGGTCGGGTTCTTCACCAATGAGAAGGTCGGATTTTCCACCAATCAGTGAGCAGGGTTTCAGTGCCTTTAAATACGACAGACGTTCTCTTGCCATCACTTTTCACTGAACTGTCCAAGCAACAGCATCATGTACAACTGGGAAAATAGTTACTACCGCATCCTCAAACAGAAGAGGGGAAACCCAGAAGAGGGGTGCGAGTATGAGACCGTTCTAAACCATGAACATCAAAGTGTGATGACCGATGCCGGGCGTCTTGTAATGGACGACATCATGGAGGAGCAGTTAGCTCTACATCAGCAGATGATTAGATCGAGTGCCTTGTACCAAGGTTACCATGACGTGAGAAGGTACGTGAGAAGGTAAAGAGCATCAACAACACCAACAGTAACAGAGGTACCCGCAGCAATAACCTCACTAGAAGTACTCGTCACAGAACTAGCCATAGAGGCATCAGCGGCAAAGGCAAAGGCATCAGCAGCAACAACACCCTTAGCAGCAGAAGAACTCGTCACAGCACTATTCACAGCGGCAGCAGCAGCAACAGCAGCAACACCCGCAGCAGTAGAAGCAACAGCAGCACTCGTCACAACAGTAACCTCACCACCACCAGCACCATTGGGCAGACCTTTGTGATGACTATGACGAGGGTTGTCGTCTGTTTTTTCGCATTGTTCACATTGTTTGCATTGTTCCCCTTGTATCTAAGTTGAAGTTGTTATTGTTCATCATTAAACAGTGACTGATTGAACTGACTCTTTGTGTCTTGATTGATCTCAACTTCCGATAGGGTGCCAAACCGAGGGTAGAGGCTGAGTTGAGATGCCGTCTACATTGTCTGTCTGTCTGTCTGTCTGTCATGTCTGTGCAAGTGCTCGTTGAAAAAAAATATACTAGCCACATAAAAAAACTGTGCACGGAGAAAATATATTCTGGATTGAAATACAACACAGCAAGAACAAAATGATGCAGACGCTGTAGCATCTGAATGATCGGACCATAAGAAAATGTCAACGGGACCTGAACATCATCTGTTACGATGACGTCAGAAGATCAAAATGGAGTAGGTGGTCAAACGACAAAGTCACAAAGTCAATTACGGGTATGACCACCCTGTGCGTGAATCACAGCAGTGCATCGGCGATGCATGGAGTCCACCAAATGGGCATGGAAGGCCTGGGGAATGGCCTGCCATATCCTCCTCAAATCCTGTGCCAAGTCACGGACGTTATCTGGAGGATGTGGAAGACGACGCAGACGGCGCTCCATTTCATCCCACACATGCTCTATTGGGGAAATGTCAATCCCGGGCCATGACGTTGCAGGAAAGGAATGACCACAGGCCTCAGAATCTGATCTCTGTAGCCAACACCGGTGAGATTGCCCTGAACAACCACCAAAGGGGTTCGGTGCCGTGCTGTTATCCCACCCCAAATCATCACAGAGCCACCTCCAAAACGATTCCTCTCCACAATACAGTTGCGTGTATAACGTTCTCCCAAACGCCGGTAGACACGTTGGCGCCCGTCACTGTGGGAAATGTTGAACCTAAATTCATCTGTAAAGACAAGATTTCTCCACCATATTCGAGGTTGGCGAACATGATTTCGACACCATCTTAGACGGTTGACTCGATGACGGTGTGTCAGGATGGGACGTATGGCAGGGCGTCGTGGTCGAATCCCGTTCTGACGTAAACGATTCCTGACAGTGTTGGGATGGATACGGCGCAGTCCAGGAATTGTCTGGGACGTCGTTACTGCCGTTTGGAACCTGTGTCGGAGATGTGTAACTCGAATCCATCTGTCCTGTCTTGGCGTCGTTACTCGGGGACGTCCTGAACGTGGGTGGTCGGCAACATCATTTGTATTCGGATAACGCCTCACCAATGCCGTATCGTGTTACGATGGCTCGGATCATTCCAATGGCTTCATGACGTTGCGCAGCTGTCAATCTTGGCATGATTTGCTTGTGATATGCTTGTGTCTGCGCCTGAGAAGTTTTGAATTTTTGAATGACCACAGATCATGCTTTCCAAAGTGACAGCGAATTTTGAGTTGCACATGCTGTGTACAGCTGCACAGGATGCACGTGCAGTAACACATTGCAAGTCCAAAGGCGCCCATCAATGACGTCATATCGCATGGCACGTGCATGAGCGTTTGAATGTCTCCAATAATTGCTGTGTTCAAACCTATATTTCATATATGGACGGTGTGCCCTTATATCTATATTTTCTCTGTGCACAGTTTCTTTATGTGGCTAGTATAGATAGAAGAATCTCATGCTTGCAAGGCTCAGTTGCCTGATGTCAGTCACCCTGAACACAGGAGGATGACGTTGCATGGTGAGGAGGAAGAGGTCATGACCTCCCCTTTGACTCTACGTCACCCTTTTATGATGTTCATTGTGGGACCCACAGGATCTGGAAAAAGTTCCTTTGAGAAACCATGTATGGCGCAGATGCATTGCCCCGAGGTGTTGGATACGCCACCCCGTCGCATCGTGTGGGTGTACAGCGAATGGCAACCGCTCGATCATGAGCTGGAAGAGATGGCAGATCGTTTAGGGGTCGCTCTTGAGTTTGTGCACAGCATGAAAGAAGCGGATCGTGCCTTGCCTCAAAAAAGGGTGGCCCCGCATTGGCTGATCATCGATGATTTGCTGGGCGACAATACGGAAGAAGAAGAAACGGAAGTGCTGCGATGGTTCACCAAGAAAAGTCATCACCGAAACACATCCATGCTGTATCTCACTCAGAACTTGTTTTCCCAATCACCACAACATCGCACCATTAGTCTGAATGCTCACTACATGGTCCTCTTTAGAAATCCAAGAGATGCATCGCAGATCGACAGTCTGGCTCGCCAGGTGTTTCCAGGCAAAGTTCCTTTTCTGTGTGAAGCCTATGAAGACGCCACCCAAGAGCCTTACACTTACCTGTTCTTGGATATCAAACCCCATTTAAAAGACCATCGCGTACGTGGCCACCTGTTTTTCAAGATCAGAGATGCCCATCGTGTATGTGCCGAACCTATGGATGAGGAGAGGAGACTTTCATAAAAGCAGGCGAACCCACTGACCTTCCTTCAGTTGAGTCACAGCCATCATGGGATGAAGACGGAAACAGTTTCATCCTACGAAGGGAAAGAACAAAGACCAAGAGATGGTCATGAATGATCTCTATGACATGGTCTACACCCCCTCATCGCTACGGGGACTTGTGTCCTCTGCACTTCACATGCCACAGTATGGTGTCGTCCATTACGAAAGCAAGAAGATTCCTATCGAGAAAGGCGTCTATTCATCTGAAGGTTTGGTGAAAACCTTCAACCTTTTGATTCAGGAACATATAACGGGTGTCTTGAAAGAACAGCCCTCAGACAGAGTCCAAAGTGATGGCAGACGGTTTGTCATTGATGTCAAGTATCCCCAAGATAGACTTCGATTTGACATGTTTAGATGGAAAGGTGCGATTCCAAGCCCCTGAAGAAGTAGCAATCAATCATCCTATCATGGGAAATAACGGAAGTGATCATGCCAAGTCCTCTCTTGAGAATGCTCGGATTTGTTCAACTACCGCTCCTTGGTGAAGAGGACTATAAAACCTACACAGAGACGCCTGTCCGCTTGAGTGCCTTGGCCAAGTGGCAAGAGGGGGCTACTCCCATGACAGGTGGCTATGTGGAAATCACAGGTGATACAAAAGCGAATCGCCTGTCAGGATTTGATACCGTGTACATTTACATCGATCTGGTCGAAGATCAAATTGTGGGCAATACGATGGCTCCATTGCTGATCCACGTGCCCGTGTTAAAGAAGATGATGCAAGACAGTGCCGTGATTAAAAGCCCTCAGCACATTCGCTACCTCGGACTGCGACAAGGTTCCTTTGACTGTATTAAACTCTATATCATGGACGACATGGGACGACCCGTGCCATTTCAAATGGGGAAAGCCATCGTGACACTTCACTTCAGACGTCGCGGCTAACACAGAAGCAACATGTTGGGACACGCGTTGGCACACCAGTTGGATCAAGGACAGTTTGGTCAGTGTGGGAGTGGCATCAAATTATAAAAAGGACGGTATCATCAACGTTGGCAGTGGTCTCGGAGGTATCTTGAAAATGACGTTGCCTTTCCTTAAACATCAGTGCTCAAGATGGGTAAAAAGATCCTACCCGGGTTGGTGAGTGATGTGGTTGCTGACAAACGCAAATGGTCAGAGAGTCTGAAACATCGTGGAACAGCAGCCCTGATGGATGTCTTGGAGGAACGTGAGGAGCCGAGACCCCCTAAAAGGCGTAAAGCCGTCCCCACCCCCCTCCAGAATAAGCGTAAAAGGAAAAGAAGAATGGTTTAAAGGTCAGTCATCATCAGACTTTCAACCTGGCAGAGCAAGGGAGGAACATCCATCAAACCATCCATCCATCCAAACATCCATCCATCCATCCATCATCATGATGCGCCGAGATGCTTGCGAATGTTCAAAGGCCCAGTTGGATCTCTTTACCGTACCCCCGGTGTCCGCCTCGGTGGAAGAGGGTCAGTGGATTCGCTATAGTCCCTTGGCGCCACCCTCTGTGGCAGGACCACTCCAATTCAATATTTCCAATCCCGTGAACGCTTACATTGATTTGAAATAGTGCTACCTGAGAGTATGTCTATGCGTGATGAAAGAAGATGGAACAGATACCACTCTGGCGGATAATCCCGTATCAACAGGCAACAACTTGCTGCATTCCCTGTTTCGCAAAGTGTGGGTGCAAGTGGGACACAATCAGTTGGAGACCACACCATCCATGGGCACTTACATGTACGTGTAAACACAATAGGAAGACTACGTATCGATACCTACTTCTGTCCCTTTCCCCCGTCGGGATCGGACCTAGTAAGCTATGCGTGAGTAAGAGTAAGCTAAAATGATCAGGTGGATCGATGCTTATGATATCAATCACTGGATTGTCTGGTCCATACTCGATTATTTACAGACCGCCGTCATATAGCTGGAATATTGCTGAGTGCGGCGTTAAACAACAAACAAACAAACAAACAAACACTCGCCCACCCACCAAGCCATTCACCACCAATTCTCCCACCCACCTCTGACTAACAATTTATTAGTCATCATGTGACTCCAGTAAACCCGAACAGCTTGGGCAGAGATTCCTGAGAACTCAATACATTAACTGGGTTCTCTTGGTCATCTCGCGTGGACCTCTTTAGTGCGGAAAACGTTTTTGTCACGGTGGAACAGCACACCCACGACATTAAACTTTGATATTCTCAGATATAGCAGATTATACAGAATATGTCTTGATGTCCTCTAGAAATAGAGGATGAATTTCATTTTATTCTAAAATGTCCATTGTAAGATAACCCCAGGAAACTGTATATTAAGCCGTACTATTAAAAAAACCCTCTGCATTTAAACTTGTACAGTTACATGTATTGTCGATCAACCATACACATCGTGTATTTTATCAAATAAATGGTCTTCTTGATCTTAGCTTATCTTCGAGGCTGTCATCAAAAGAGAACACCTAGTAACTTTGATGCCTGACAAAATATGCTGCCTGGATGTGTATTTGCTTCAATTGGGACCTGTTAGCATGTAAAGTATTGTCCAAATACATGCAAACTGTTAAGGGAGTACCAAACATTCTTCTAAAATTCAACCCCGATTTCTAACAGACCACCTTCAAGTGAACAAATAAACAAACAAACAAACCTACAATTGTTAATTTTTTTATTAATAACGTACGTGACGTTGAAAAAATGCATAAAAGGACAGACCAACTGCATTAAGGGTAATTGTCGAAGCTAAACCAACTGACGTTTAAGGATTTATTAACACTAGACAATAATCACCAAGTTGAAGCATAAAGGGTTAAGTAAGAAATGAACAATAGGTCTCACACAGCGTGAGATACGTCTATCAGGCGAATGTAGCAGCACTGATAGTAAGCTAGTCGGTTTTACTATACACCTGACCCGATCGATATACACAGACAGTATTACAAATCTACATGGGTATGAGTTGCCTTGACCACAGTCTACAGACATTAACGGACATCGGATCGAAACCATCTGTTACCTACTGGCTTCTGTATGCACAGCTGGGCAGAGACTCCAGCCTTTGAACTTCCGCCGTGGGAACCGACGCGACATTATGAACTCAGGTACGGGATTTTGTACAAGAAACGAAAATGCGCGGACGTCGGAGTTGGGAACCTTCGCCTTGGTAGCTTTCATCCCAAGCGGCCAGCAGTGGCTATTAAGTGTGTTTGTTTCAAAGACATTTAATCCGATATTATCAATAATACATGTTTAAAGAGATGTTTAAAATAAATTGTAGACGCAAGTGATTTTTAGTTACGGTCTGAATGCGAGGGAATTTAACATTTAATATTGATAAATCGTAAAGGGGTGATTGATCGTAAATCGGATCCAAGGTCGAAGGTTGGGTTAAAAGTTCGGGTTAACCTACCCTAATACTGGCGACATTTGGATGTGTTCAGCACAAATATGATATCCCTAATAAACTGCATTCTTGTGCATAATAATTACAAATAATGAACCGAAAAAATAATATATGTATATAAGTTCCCATTTATAACCATGTTAGCCACCTGAACTACGAGAAAAACGAAATATAAAATATATAAAAAATAAAAGTGCTTTGGTAAACTAGCGCTTGCTCTAAAATGCGCCGCCGCAGACTATATTTAGTTAAAGTTTAGAAATTAAATTGTTATAATGTACCTCTTTTGAATGTTGAATGTTCCTGTCGTTTATTGTGCATGTATTTTGTAGTTTGTGATTGTGTAATATTGCCACTGTCTCTTCATGGAATGTTCCGCAGTACATATCTCATCTAAAACATCTTTGTTGTATAATAGTTTCTTACAGTTGTTTACGGGGCATGGTTGGCCCAGTCGCCGAAGGCGCTGCAATTAGCTATGCAGAGTTGTGTCCCTTGGGCACGCCAGAAACCTATGACAGTGTGTTTGAATCTCGGTTCGCCCCGATTTTGTTGTCAGCACAAAACCCTTGCTCGTTGGTTTCACCAAAGTGGTGGACGTCTAAGACATGCATCACTTCAGACTTTCCTCCCACATCAAGCTGACACGGAATACTATTCAAGACGGTGTTAAACCCAACTACCTCACTCACTCTTGTGTATGGTTCCGTTTGGTTAACTGGGTTTGTGTTGTGATTACTTCCGGCTTAGATTTGAAATTTGTTACTATGTTCAACCCAAACATCGTGAAGATATCATGCAACCGTATTATCTTTTTGGAAAATAATTGCAAACTACAGACCAACCTGTTGATTTCCTACCCTTGCAAACGACGCTCAGTCGCTAGCCACCGTCCAATCAATCAGTGAGACAATAGCTCGCCTGGAGAGGGACCTTGCTACATTGAAGGGAGAATACACGCAAGACGTGGACTGCTTACATAATAAAATTAAACAGCTTGAGAAGGCAAACAATGTAATGAAGGGAGAAATTGAAGCTGCACGCAGTGAAACTGTTAAGACAAAAGAAGCAATGGAGACCCTGCGGGGAAAAGTAGGTAAGGCTGTAGAACAGTTACGCACAGCAAATAAGATGGATTCGGATGATACTCAGTTGTGCTCATCCGAAATAAAGGACGTTAAAAGCAAGCTATCTGAGTACAAACGAGACCTTATTATTCTTATCAAATCAGAATCAGCTACATCTGAAGAACAAAATAGAAAAACTTGTGAAATCTGGAGATAGAATTGAGAAACGTCACATTGACCTCAAAGATATGGTTAATGACCTCAAGAGTAAGGTGGACGACGGTTGTCTGGATATTTCACACATATCGGACGAGCGACAGCTTGGGGTCGCTTCGATTAAATCCAAAGTGACTCTCCTTAACCAAAGATTTTCATCAATAGAAGAAGATATGAAAACAATAGATGAGCAATGCAAGGCTTGTTCCAACTCAGCTGGTGATGTCAGAAAAAGGATTAATGCTGTCGAGAGAGATTGCAGAAAGTCGAGAGCATACACATATGCAGATATCACCAAACACAATGTGAACTATGGTTCTACAACCGAAGACACGAATTTATCCTGCACCAACACCGAGATTCCGAACTTGAACAGAAGGAACATAGTACACGCTACTGTCCTGGGAACAACCCAACCTACTGTTACTGCAACACGCAGTGAGGAAGTAGCTACTGAATTATTGCAAACATTGCTGACTTCCCCTAGTCCTGAGGAAACAACGAGATCAGTAGATGAGCAAACACCTGGTACCACGCCGAGAGATGTAAGGCAGCTAGCTCCTGATATCCCAACAAGAGATATATTGTCTCTCACAAATATTGCTCCGACGGAGGAAGCTGCGATGTCACATCAGCCTGGAAGGAGAGATGTTTATATCAACGATCCCAGAAGCAAAGACACCAGTTTTACAACAGCCCCTGAACGTGTCACTCCAAATCCAATCAAGGTCAGCATAAGTAACGACCAGTGCAGTGCAACAAACACAGATTCAGCAGAGTTCTGTTCTGCTCCTCCAAGACACAGAACTAGTCGCTACTACATTGGTCCTATCAATAAAAAGTGCTCTGAACAAGCCATAAGAAGCTACATGTCTGGCAGAGGTGTGACTGTAACTCATATGAATTTTTTTAATAGACCAGAAAAACCGTACGCATCTGCACAATTGAATGTCTTGGCAGAGGACAAACGCTTAGTTGAGAATGTTGACTTTTGGCCACAATTTATCATTGTAAAACCTTGGTTAAGCAAAGTCAAGTTCTGGCAACAATTTGATGATAAACACCAACAGAACGAAATGTATTCCAAGTGATGACGAATCAATTCAACTTAGCCCAAGCTTGCAACTTAACACTTATGACATGGAACTGTCGTGGAATCATGACAAGTGTCACTTATCTCAATACATGTCTTTTAGAACACTGCGTTGACATATGTGCAATCAGTGATCATCAGTTACAGACCTTCAACTTCTCATTCATGGACTCCCTGAATGCTGACTATTTTGGTATTGTTACAGAAGCGCCTACTTCAAGCGATGCTCGTAGACCTCCCAAGAGCGGTGGAACTGCATTTCTATGTCACAAACGACTTCAACCCTTCATCCAGGAAATTACCCTTGAGAATGACAGAGTGACAGGTATCGAACTGGCGTTACCAGATATTCAAACTCTCTATTTCTTTAGTGTTTATATGCCACCTGCAAACCGTTCAAATGACCTCTTTAAGCACTACCTCAAACAACTTGATGATATCTACTCTGCATTCTCACAAACTGGCTCTGTGATAATTCTTGGAGACTTGAATGCCAAACTAAAAGGTCCAAGATATCATATTCAGACGGATCATAGGAGCTCTCTGATGGAGCTCTTCACGACGCAACACTCGTTAACTTCAGTGAATATGCAGGATTATTGTAAAGGCCCAGTCTTCACTTTTCAAGCATACGATGGAGGCCCAGAAACTCCAATAGACCACATCCTCGTACCAGTTGAATTACTGGAGCTGGTTATCAGTACAGAGGTAAGGGGGGACAACCCTTTCAATACATCTGATCACCACCCTGTGTTTTGCTGCTTGAAGAGCAACACGGCCTCCAAACAGACACATGCATCACTTTTTTTTAGACCTTCGTGGGATAAAGCGGTGTTCAATGGCAGTGTAAGGGACTACACATATGCAGTATCTCACACTCTTTGGGGAAAAGTCATACCTCCAACTCAATGTTCTAACGAAGCTATTGAAACTATGTATAAAGCTATCACTGAAACACTTACAGAGGCACCGAAAGATTGGATTCCAGTTAGTCAGTATAGATCATACATTAAACCTTATTGGAAAAACGAGGTAAAAAGATTCCATGACTCCATGTTAAAGGCAAGAAGAAAATGGATAACAGATGGGAAACCTAGAGGAATGCAGCATGCTTCATACAAAGCATACAAGGAAATTAAAGACCAATTCAGGAATGCAATGAGAAAAGCTGCAACAGACTTTGAAAACGGTTACTTCAGTAGCCTTGACAAACTCTATGATGTTGATCAGAAAGCCTTCTGGGCAGTGTTACAGACCTCTAACAGGAAGAGACAAATTTCATCAATCCGTACAGGTGATAAACTGACAATGGACCAGAAGGAGATCTGCAATGTTATGACAGACCATATGCGTTTAGTCTTCAGCAATATCAAGGAAGAGCACTTTGATAATGATTTTAGGGTAGCAATAGAAACTAAAGTCGACCAACTCAAACAGGAACTTGGCTCCCATGATCACGATGTGCACGACCTTTTTACATCCGTTAAAGAGATTGAAACCTTGTGCAAATCACTGAATAACAATGAGGCTGCAGGAATTGATGGCTTGTGTTATGAACACTTGAAGTATGGCGGGTCCTATCTGCACTACTACGTGTCAGAACTGTTCAACCGAATATTGACCAATGGCTATATTCCTAAGCAATGGAAAGAAGGTCTAATTGTTCCAATATACAAAGGGGACAACAAAGACAAAGCCTTAGCAGACTCATACAGAGGTGTGACTCTTCTACCTGTCATCTCAAAGGTATTTGAAATGGTACTGTGCAGAAGAATCCTGAATTTAGTAACTGCAAATCCTTCCCGGACCCTCACCAATGCGGGTTTCAGAAAGGCCATTCATCTCTCCATACTTCATTTATACTCCAAGAAACAGTTCAACACTACTTAGAGAGGGGGGACACACCGAAGGTGGTTTTCCTAGACAGCAGCAAGGCATTTGATACCGTCTGGCACTCTGGTCTTCTTTGGAAACTTAAAGAACTGAACATACCTACTGCAATATGGAGGAGATTAAGCAACACTTACTCTGAAATGAAAAGCTGTGTCATGGTGAACAACATCCAGTCTGATTGGTTCAACCTTGAGAGAGGCGTGAGACAAGGAAGTGTGCTCTCTGCCAAACTGTATTTGGTTTACATTAACGATCTTCTCGGGATTCTGTCAACTGCAAAGAAAGGTTCCATGGTTCTTGATCTTCATATCTCAGCACCAACTCAAGCGGATGACTCATCTCTTATCAGTCCGATAACATCCTTTCTACAATTGATGGTAACAACATGTGAGAATTACAGCTCCAAGTGGCGGTTCACCTTTTCCCCTTCCAAGAGCTGTGTGATGACATTTCATAAGTCAAAACACGTCCAATGTCACATACAATTATATGGAAAGGAGTTGCCCATGGCGAAAAGGACAAAACACGCAGATGTTGAGTTAAACTTCAACTTCAATTCGTGGGAGAGAACAATAAATGCTTGCTCAAAAATGAAATCCTCAACGATGATGCTTATTAAGTCTGGCTGTCACTCTAAAGGTCTTAATCCACTCACGAGTGCAAATTTGGTTCGTTCTGTCAGCCTTCCCCGGGTACTCTTTGGCTGTGAACTTTGAAACAACTTATCCAAAGGTAAACAAATCTCACTTGAAAGATCGCAAAGCTTCTGTCTCAAGTTGTGCCAAGGTCTGCCTAGAACAACAAGGACTGAATTCTGTAATACACTAATAGGTTTGCATTCTTTGGAATCCCATATCAACACAAGGAAATTGTTCTTTCTTGGAAACCTGTGCAACAGCCTGAACCATTTTCTAGCCAGGCAGCTCTTCTTAACTCGTCTCTTCGCTTTTAAGAACAACTGTTGTATGAATGCACATGGCTTCTTCCGGATTAATGGAACATTCTGGAGAAGTATCTGCTTCTACCCTTCTTACATGCTTTCATGGTCAGTGGTACATTTCCCGTGCAAAACTCCTGGAAGAAAATTGTAAAGAAATCCATTCATGACCATGAAGAGAAGGAATGGAATACCCGAATATCTCTAGATCAAGGCCTTAAACATTTCAGGAAAATCCACTCCACCAGAAAGCCCCACCCTGCCTGGTTCATAGCAAAAGCCAACCCAAACATTAAGAAACAGTGTGCGTTTATTGTTCATTTATGTGCCCTCTGGAGACCTGGCGTTGTTCAAGGAAGCTGCTTTCTCTGTGGTCTACACTACGACGACCTTCTGACACACGCCTTGTGTCATTGTGAGACTTTAAGCATGTATCGAGACATGCTGTGGTGTGACATCATCAACGTTGGTCCTGTGGAACTCAGTGTCCATCTCCAAGATAGATCCGACACTGATCTTGTCTGCAGTCTCCTGTCCTGCCAGCCTCCTGTTTCCCTGTCCGATGAGGATCAAGAACTGTTCCAAATATCTGTGATAACCAGACTATATGATAAGTGCAACTTCTCAAGTGACACTTAATCTATGTAAAATCTCTGCTTTTCACTGTTAACTTATAACATGTTTTGTACTCTCCTATGGAGGAATAAAAGCATATATATGCATCACTTCAGACTTTCCTCCCACATCAAGCTGACACGGAATACTATTCAAGACGGTGTTAAACCCAACTACCTCACTCACTCTTGTGTATGGTTCCGTTTGGTTAACTGGGTTTGTGTTGTGATTGCTTCCGGCTTAGATTTGAAATTTGTTACTATGTTCAACCCAAACATCGTGAAGATATCATACAACCGTATTATCTTTTTGGAAAATAATTGCAAACTACAGACCAACCTGTTGATTTCCTATGTATCCAGAAGCAAAGAACATATATACGGGTGTATAATCTCTGCTGGAAGTTAATTTTTTTTGTCAAAGCAATAAACCATGCAGAAACGTAAACCGCCACATGAAACGGTATGTACCATACATTACATACAGTGACGTATTTAAAACAATGCTGTGCTCAACTATGCACAGCAAGCGCCATACATGTGATCATGAAGACAACTAACATAAAGATTCTCATAGCAAACCCGTTGTTTTACATGTGTTGTTTATTGAACAAAGTCATACTTTATAGAAGCTTGTTATTTAATCGTGTTGAACAATATGTTGCAATAGCAATGTGAAAATTGAGTGCGCGTGACAGGCTTGGCTTAAATTCCTTCCTGGAACGTTTCTCGATGGCTGCCTGAATAACATACGATACATTGCAAAGGTAGTGCGCAATTGAGCTGTTTGGGTAAGGGAATTAATCACTCACTCTCAGTGATACAGCTTGAATAAGATACGTATACAGCAATGCAAGGCCAGTGCGTGAATTTATCACTTCTATACTACGCCTATAGCTAAAGGAGATAATCGCTCAATGCGCAATAGTTTATTCTTAAAAAATATAGACCGGTTAACTTTAGCGAAATGGGATCATTTTTAGCTCTTTTAAAAACAAAATGAAGAAATTTCATGGGTTATCAGCATTACGAAAAGTGACTAAGTCTCAGAATAGCAAGACGATTTTGAAGTATCTCTTATTGCTGGAAAAGATAAACGTCAACATTTCACATGATTTGTATGTTTCGTTCCGGTAACTGTGTGGCTTGAAATTTCAAAGAAACCAACATGTCGACTTACATGCTACAAAATTAACCTCTCCCGTATCCTTCCCCGCCTTAAGGGCGGGGAAGAATGATAGATCACTTGGAGGAGCTTATGCACACTCGATGACCCCTGACGTCACAGGGCATGGTTTCACTGGTGGCGCTACGATCGAACACAGAAATTCCAGCCTAGTTCGACAAAGGACTTTTACTGGACTCGTCACTGGACTTTTAAAGTCAGTTAACTCCCTTGCCTCGCGAAGATGGGAACCACCGATTTTTTACATTCCGGGCAATCTCCTACCCAGAGTTCTATGCGGCCGGCAGCCAGCCAGCATAGTACCTCTGCCACAGGCCAGCGCCATGCGACGATTCGTGACATCTTTCACAGTCCATTCAAGATATTGCATATGCTTTTCATCCGTTCCTAACTGCAAGTGAAAGTGCTCGACAGATCATAGGAACACATAATCGACACATTAGCCGGGACACTGTGATCCGACGTCTCCGTTCCAACAACCTCAGATGTCGCCGACCAGCACGTCGTCCTGTTCTCCAACCACGGCATCGACAAGCACTTCAGTGGGCACAGGGTCATCGTAATTGGCGTCATCGTGAGTGGAGGCGTGTCATCTTCTCTGATGAAAGTCGCTTTTGTGTCTCCCATGCAGACGGAAGAGTCAGAATTTGGCGGCGTCGAGGTGATCGTTTCGCTGACAGAAACGTTGTGGAAAGGGATCCATTGGGGTGGACCTAGCGTCATGATATGGGCAGGGATTGGACTTAATGCGAGACTTGGGCCGATGTGCTTTCTGAATGTTGGTCAAGGTCGGGGACACGGCGTCACTGCTCAGCGTTATATCGACCAAGTGATCAGACCCCACGTTGTTCCATTTTTTGCACAACATCAACAACACATTTTCCAGCAGGACAACGCTCGTCCCCATGTTGCCAGAGCTAACATGGCCTTTCTGCAACAACACAACATCCGTGTTCTACCGTGGCCAGCCCTCAGCCCTGATCTGAACCCCATCGAACACTTGTGGGATGAGGTTCAAAGGCGTCTGCACAATGTGCGCCCAGTCCCTACAACTGCCGATGAACTACGCACAGCTGCTCTGGATGTGTGCAGGAGGATCCCTAGGGCCTTCACAAATCATCTGATCCACTGAATGTACAGGAGATGTGTGGCAGTGATCAATGCTAATGGTGGTCACACCAGGTATTGACTGACTTTTGGGTATTGACCCGAAACTGTGTAAGCCCTTAACATTTGAAAAAACAATTATGTCATCTGCATTTTAATCCATTACACTGTCTTCAGTCAAATTTTTGTCAATCTTGCCCTATTAGTATTTCTTGTCTTTACTGTTGAAAGTAAATAACATGTATACTGCATACTCGACTTGCGTTTCTTTTGCGTGTGAGTATATAAATGCAGCTCACTGTCGCAGTTGTAGTAGATATTAGTATAATTATGCAACACAACATGTCAAAGCGCCCCCAAATACTTGCATTAGTCCGTTCTATACTGATTTCTGAAAAAAGGCGCGTTTGTTTACAAACAAGAGAAATGTCCGGTCACGTGATATGCAAATTAGCCTGTGGCAGTGGTATTATGCTGAGTCACCACTGCGCCAGAGTGTGCATTCCGGGCAGACACTCTATTCACTAGACCACAGTTTGTCATGACAAGAGGGGATATACAACCTATTATTGACAGTAGAGGGTGACCTTGCCTAGTTGAACACTACCAAGCTAACTGTCGTCCATTTCCGGATGAACGTCAGTATGTCACGTGATTATACGGAACTACTTCGGAATTCCTCAATGTCTAAAAATAACATTAAAAATAATTAGGACAAACTGAGAGCGACATCGATTCAGGCTATGAATGATGCAGACTTTGAAGTCAGACAGATCGTGTAAAGGTCGGGTCACCGAAACGAAACGTCCATTCGAAGCTATAACAGAGAATGCTCGACTTACCAAAAGAAATCACCGAGCTCCACACTATCAGACAGACAGACAGACAGACAGTTTTATTTGCATGAAGGCAAATCCCCAAGTACAAAAAGGTTTACAAGTAGCATTTTACAGAGAGCTATTTCTCAAGGAAAGATAAACAGGTGTTTTATCTTCCTGTGAAGATACAATTCAGGCACCTGGCAAAGTGTAACATGACATTAACATTTGTTGACTGACATATTCTTTGTAATGAATTATAGTTATCACTAATAGTTTTCGGAATTAAATATTTCCGCTCACCATCGTAGAGCATCCAGTGGTATATAACATGTGTATTGCGTCTTCAATTACATTACAATGATGGTCATCCCAGCTTACTAAACCTCTACGAACCAAAGGTGTTATGACCACTTCTAAATTTAGTTAGCAGTCGTTTATACTCACAAATATTAGTATTTAAAAGATGATGTTCACAAATTAAATTCAACTTATGAGACTTATAAAATTCAAGTGATGTATTATCAAGCGATGCATGTCAATCTTGAATTGTGCACTCTTTCGCTAAATTTATAAACAAATAGATTGGTATCACCCACATCTTGTGCAAACCAGAAGAAACTAAAACCATAACGAAAAAGTAAATGTTTCACATAAGTTGCCCAATTGGGGCGTTTTCTATCGGCCGTTAACAATAACATTTTATAACATTGTAATGGATACCTACTTGGATGCATTTGTAGTATTTTGAGCCAGTACTTAATACATTTAATATAATAAATAGTATGCAGTGGAACTCTACCACATTCTCCAGAAGCTACTGCATTGGCTGTTCTGTACCCTGTATGTAGCAAACATTTGCAAAACTTTCGGTGTACAATTTCAAAACTTTCTCTTTTCTCAAAACCCCAAATTTCTTCTCCATACGTTAATATTGGTACAAACTTCTTATCAAATATATTAAAAGCATCTTTAATTGATAACTCATAACGTCTTATTAAAGACTTAACTGGAAAGAGAGCTTTACTTGCTTGCTCAGATAAAGTTTTACAAGATCTTGTCCATACCAACTTGGGCGTAACCATAAGCCCAATATATTTATATGAGTTAACAGTTTCCATAATTTGACCAATATAAAACCATTTTTCATATTTTGACAATGGACCTCCCATTTTGAAAACAATAATTTTACTTTTATCAATATCAATGTCCATGCCCCAGTGATGACAATATAAATACAATGCATCTAGCCTCAGCTGTAGCTTAATTACACTGTCCGCTACAAGGATCAAATCATCGGCAAACAACAGCGCTATAATATTTAACATTTCCTCAGTGATGAAAGTACCGTCATCAAACTTTTCTTCTAAAGATATGACAAGTTTGTTTATGAATAAAGAAAACAATATAGGACTGAGGGTGCAACCTTGTCTAACACCACAGGAGCTGTCAAAATATTCGGTCAACCTTTTACCATGCTCATAGGTTACTGTTGCTTTTACATTACTGTACATACTTTTTATAACACTGAAGAAATTTCCATGGATACCATTTTTTAAAAGAATATACATCAACTTACACCTATCAACCGTATCAAATACCTTACGGAAGTCAATGAAGGCACAAAATATTTTGCCCTTCGTAGGAGTGATGTACTTTTGAACAATGGCCTGCAGGATAAAAATATTGTCAACGGTCGAATGGTCTTTCTTAATTCCATCCTGACACTCACCAATCAGACCTTGCAAATCAAGATAACATTCTTATGTCTGATTTAGCACAACAGAGAATAATTTACTCATAATATTTAGAAGTGAAATTCCTCTAAGGTTACATTTAGTCCCCTTCTTGAGGAGCGGCATAATTATTCCTGCAGACCATGATATGGGATATGTTCCACAATGTAATATTTGATCAAACAATATGAGAAGATATGGTGTCAATACCTCTTCAGCATTTTTATAAAATTCAGACGGAATACCATCGTCACCTGGTGACTTGTTACACTTAAGATGCCTAATAGCATTAATAACATCTTGACCTATAAAGTCACACGAAAGGATATCATCACTGCTAAGGCAGTCGACACATACTTCTTCGTCATGGTGTTTAAGATAGTTTAGAACTTTTGTGGAAAAAACGGGGTCCCCAGCTGAAATAGGGTTTATCAATTCTTTAAAGTCGTCCACCCATGCTTCAGGTGCAATCGTAGACTCTACAGAACGACTCGTTAAGTATTTTTTCACAAGTCTCAAGAAAGATGTACAATTCTTATCATTTGCTGCATCACATATACTCTTAGTTACTGAAAGTTTAAAGTTAATCTTCTTTTCATTACATAAAGCTTTGAACTTATTTCTAGCTTCTTTAAATAGTTTATAATTTTCTTGAGAAGAATATTTTCTAAATACATTCAATCTTTTATATTTCTCTCGTTTGGACTCCTCACATTTTAGATCAAACCATTCCGGTGTCTTCGAGATAAATTATTAGATTCTCTTAAGTGCATATCTTTCCCACAGAATTGTAAAATATGTTGTAATTTCTCCACTGCTTTATTAACATCTGAATGTACACACTTTGTGAAATCATCAAACATGTCTTGTACTATACTACTATTAATGTTGCTGGAATAAGTTACTGATTTATCCCCATCCCATCTGTATTTACATCTTTCCTCCCCACTACGACCATCTAGCGTTGGTCGCTGGTTACAGTGAGTGAGTGAGTATGGTTTTACACCGCTTTTAGCAATATTCCAGCAATATCACGGCGACGGACACCAGAAATGGGCTTTACACATTGTACCCATGTCCGGAATCGAACCCGGGTCTTCGGCGTGACGAGCCAACGCTTTAACCACTAGGCTACCCGACCGCCCCTCGCTGGTTACAGTCAAACAGAGAGGAAAAGGTGGCACACAACGGTTGATGATCTGATTCAGTTCGTGATACAACACTAAAATCATTCACATGGTCATAGAGATATGCTTACACGCAAATGTAATCTGGTGTACTGTAACCTTAAGCACCAACATATGTGAAATCACCTTCATCCGCGAATCTTCCATTTAGTACGTACAAGCCAAAGGTTTTTAACATTTCCAGGAAATCTCTGCCATAATTGTTTACTACCAGATCTTTATTCTTGCGTTTAGCATACTTAGTGGGTGCATCAAACTGTTTATAAGTTACATCGTCTATTGGTAAATAATCAACGTTATCCAAACTGATATAGTCTAACTCAAGTCAAGTCAAAGTCAAAGATGTTTATTGTATCAAAGGCCATCGGCCCATATACAAGTTCAGATAAATACAGTGGGTGAGAATTTACAGATTGGGAGATACAACAAAAATTATATAAATATAACATTCATTTAACAATCGGTGATAATCATGAGGACTTTCTAGGGTGAGGTAATTAAAATTATGAATTTCCACTCAACATGTTATTTCGTAGTTCCATCCCATGTTTTACAAATAAAGACAGTTTAAACATTACATCGGCATCATTCGATGACAAAATAGAAACAAAAGCTATTCTACTTGTCTTAGATAAGAAACATTCTGGTATATATTTAGTACGTAGATCTGCATAATAAGGACATTCGAAGGTAAAATGTATTTCGTCTTCTATTGCAGAGTTACAGAATGGACAAATTCTTTGTATTCTTTCAAGTGATATATTCCGTCCATAGTTAATCATAAGTTTTGACAAGCCAAGTCTGTATTTAATATATCCATTTCTTAGGTGACTATTTGTTAAAACTGATAGATATTTTTCTGGCTCTAATAGAGTCTTAAATGTTCTGTACAAATCATAACGTGAACTATTTTCCAAGTTGCATTGCCACCCTTGATAGAACATATTTATTGCTATTTTACGAAAATCATTTAGAAATAAATGTTGATCACCAACAGATTGGTTAAGCCATATATACCCATATCCATGTGAGAATAATAGTGTCCTAATATGCGATACCCATGTAACCTTACCGATACTATCTAAATGAAAGAGCATGTTATAAGCTTTTTTCGGAAGCCGATGTTCTGGCATACGGATGATATTAAACCAATATTTTAAACACTTTATTTGTGAATTAATGTAAAGTGGGTATCTTCCACATTCTCCATATATCATATTATTTGGTGTTGCTATTCCAACGCGAAGAAACTTTTTACATGCCAGTAGGTGAATTCTTTCTAAACATTCATATCTTCGGTAACCCCACACTTCAGATCCATACAATAAAATTGGCTGTATTTGAGTATCAAATAATTTGAAAAATACTTTTGGAGTAATAACTCCAAGTTTATGTGAAACAGACATTATATTAAGTAAAGCTCGTTTCCCTCGCAGTGATAAGTCAGATACACATTTGTTCATATTTAGTGTTGAATTAAACATTATGCCGAGATACTTATAACCATTAACTACATTAATTTGTTGTCCATTTAAGTACCATCTTTCCCTAAAATTTAAAGGACCCCCTTTTCTGAATACTATAATTTCTGTCTTATCTAAATTTACAGATAAATTCCATTCCTTAGTATATTTATCTAATACATTCAACTGATTCTGTAGACCAATAACAGTGTCAGATAGTAAAATAACATCATCGGCAAAAAGGAGCATAAGAAGTTCAAGGATGTCAGGATACATCTGTATACCATGCTTGCCGTTACTTGAGATTTCATAATATAATTCGCTTATGAAAAACGAAAATAACAGAGGACTCAGTATACATCCCTGACGTAAACCAGATGGGCAATCGATAAAATCAGTAACACCATAATCACTACGTACACATGACTTGATATTTGAATACATTGATTGTATTATATTAAACATCTTCCCTTGTAGTCCAGCTTTTCTTAAACAACACCATAATTTATAACGATCAACTGTATCAAATGCCTTTTTAAAATCAATAAAAGCAACGTAAACCTTGTGTTTACGACGTGTTAGACATTTTTGAATTGCAGCATATAATGTAAAAATATGATCTACGGTTGAATAATTTTTTCTAAAACCAGCTTGAACTTCCGGTATCTTATCTCTCATATTTGCCCAGTTAGTAAGCCTGTTATTCAAAACAGAGGTAAAAATTTTCCCCAGAACACTCATTAATGAGATCCCCCTGTAGTTGTCAGGGTTTCTCGGATCGCCTTTTTTATGTAGAGGGACTATTTCTGAACAAGACCAACTGTTTGGAAATATTTGATTATCAAAGAGTTTGTTGAAACATTTATGAAGAAATGGCATAATATCTAATTGGGAACATTTAAGCATTTCTATCAGCACTTGATCGGGCCCGGCGGATTTTCCTTTTTTTAACTTATTTATTGATGATGTAATTTCATGTTCAGTTATCGTAGAATTTAGTATGAATGCATCAATATCTGTAAACTGATTAGAACTGAGTTCATTTTCATCATCTAAGTGAGGAGAAAAAACATTGTCATTTGCAAAAACCTCTCTAAAATGGCACAGCCATTCTGCTTTCGTTATATGATTCTTCTGTCTGGGTTTGTTTTGTAATGATCTTATCTGTTTCCAAAAGCTAGATTGACTATTTATGCTTCTATGCAATCTTTCAACTGATTTCTTACGTGAAATGGATTTAAATTTTCTGCAACAAAATTTATAATGATTTCTTTGTCTACAGTACACAATTCTGTTAGCGACTGTTCTTTGTGTTCTAAATCTCCTAAGTGCCCTACGTGTTTCTCGTTTCGCTTGTCTACATTCTAGACTTAGTGGTTTGTGATTGGCAAATTGTGGATTATGTCGTATTGTCTTTTTCATGCAGTTAGCAGAGTCTAATACAATGTCGACAAAGTGGCTAATTGCGTTTTCAATAGCATTATCAATTTCTTTAAGGACCATTTCTTTGTTTTCAGTAAAATTATATCTCAGGTTATCAAGAAACAAACTGGAGTAATGATCATTCCATACAATTTTCTCTGATGCTTGTGGATCCATACATGAATCATTATTGCACCTCTTACCCATATTTGGAAATCTACACATCAATTCTAATGGAAAGTGATCAGAATCAGATCGATCACCGACAGTGAACATATTGATAAACTGAAAAAAATCTGGTGAACTTATAAAATAATCGTTCACACTAGATCCATGTTGGCTACAATAAGTAAATTCCCCATTAGTATCACCATATACACGTCCATTTACGATGTAAAGTTTAAAAACATAACATAAATCCAACAACATTTGACCAAATCTATTTACAACTGTATCCTGTGAAGTACGATCCTCAACAGGGTCATCCTCCTCCTCAGGGAAAGGGGAGGTATGATTGAAGCTATCATCATTATTGCTAATATCAGGGTTATTTCTCTCACCTGTTCTAGCGTTCATATCTCCACAGATTAAATTGTATGAATTTGAAAACATTTCATCATTATCTATTAAGAATTCTTCTACTTTTACAATGTTACTATTGGTGTTTACATGATTATAATAAGGAGACCCCATTGGAGGGATATAGGTACATAACAAATTCACATTTTTGTCAATTCTAAATAAATCTTTAGATAACGAGAGACCAATTATGTTGTCTCTATCTGCTTGTATAACATTACAGAAACTACTCAGTGATTGACGTACACACAGACAAATACCACCTGATAAACGTCCATAGTTGGATAACTTAACTGCAGGACAGTAAAAAGTATCATATCCATGTAGCCAATGTTTTCCTGGAATATTTACAACAAATGTCTCAACAAGGCACACAATATCAAATTTACTGATGTAAGTTAAAAAGTCAACATCATTTATTTTGCTGAGAAGACCACCAATATTCCAACATACAAAGGAGAACGCGTCTCTGTTGACATCAGTAACACTGTGAGCGCGAGTATCACCGGTGTGCACATCGGAGGTTCCTTGTGGGAGATGATCCGGGCCATGGCCATTGTGCTATTTCCCAGGGCGCGACTTACTTCTGTTTGGTCGAAGTCTGTCCGACATTCGGTTTTCTGAGTCTTGATTTGTAGATCCACGTTGGTCAGCCGACGTACGAGGCATCGTAACAAGCTTGCCATTCTTGAAGAAGCCGAAATTTCCCGTTCCTTTTAGGGCTTGCAATTGTTCGCGTTGACGCGTGGTTAAATCACTTCCAATTCCAAGTCCATTCGATTTAAATGTCGCTCTGGCTTTCAATGTTCGTACCTTGTCGTCGGAGAGTACCAGTTTTGCAATTATTGGTCGTGGTCTTTCACTACCAGGCTTCTTCACACCGAGGCGATGGGCGCGTGCAACGTCAGTCGGTTGCCAAGTTTTGAATGTTGCGTTTTCATTAAGTACGGCGATCGCTTTTTCTTTACAGGCTATAGATTTTTCGCCTTCATCTTCATCAACACCATAGATAATGATATTATCTCTTCGGCTAAACGACTCGAGTTTATCAAGTTCAACATCAATTTGCGAAAGTTTGTCATTTATGATATCCACTGTCTCAGCAACCGCATCGACGTCAGATTGCATTACGTGGTTCTCAGCTTCAATTTTCTTCATGTCTGATTTCAGTTCCGAAACTGATTTTTCTAGATTGTCACACTTAGTTCCGATACTTTTGACTTCTGTTCTTAGATTAGAAATGTCGTTACCTAGGTCGGATTTGACGTTTCTCAGTTCGGCAAGGATTGCTTCTTTTATGTTGTTAAGATCTTGTAGGGTAACAGGCCCGGGGTTTGTCTCCACGTCATTTGCACACAGTAGCATAAGCGCTATGACACGCTTGGGTAGCATGTGCTCGGGGTTTGTCTCAACCTGATTTGTAGACAATAGTATAAGCGTCATAACACGCTTGGGTAGCTCGTGCATCTCACCTGGATCGCATACATTTCGTGTATGGGTCAACATCATGCAGTATGTGTTTGACGTGACGTCACCAAAGGTGTTGGGTGATACCTTGTTCAAATCACCAATAATATTATGATGATCATACGTTAAGTCAACAAAGTAGCTTGCAAATATCCTGTGATATTTAACACATAACGTTCCCAAACCCATGGTTAGACTGCAGACAATAGCCACACTCAGAAGTCGATATGCGAAGCTCATACCTGGTGTCCATCTTGTCTCACCTGTGTAGCGTTCAACCTTGTCGACGTTTCTATGTCCACGGGGAGGGATGAAACACCCGATCCTTGCTCGCCAAACATCGAGCGTTATACCCATAGTGATCTAGATGCAGATTTGGATGCAGAGTTGTATTAGTGAGCCATCTTTTCGACAATATTCACAATTTTGTAGGACAGCTGAAACCTGCGACTTCTCACCTTCACGCATGCGCATCATTATTGCGTGACGAGCCAACGCTTTAACCACTAGGCTACCCGACCGCCCCTCGCTGGTTACAGTCAAACAGAGAGGAAAAGGTGGCACACAACGGTTGATGATCTGATTCAGTTCGTGATACAACACTAAAATCATTCACATGGTCATAGAGATATGCTTACACGCAAATGTAATCTGGTGTACTGTAACCTTAAGCACCAACATATGTGAAATCACCTTCATCCGCGAATCTTCCATTTAGTACGTACAAGCCAAAGGTTTTTAACATTTCCAGGAAATCTCTGCCATAATTGTTTACTACCAGATCTTTATTCTTGCGTTTAGCATACTTAGTGGGTGCATCAAACTGTTTATAAGTTACATCGTCTATTGGTAAATAATCAACGTTATCCAAACTGATATAGTCTAACTCGGTACCAGTACGACTGTTGGAAGTCTCCACAGATAATATATTCGCTGCCTGGATACTCATCATTAGAACCCGCCTCCGTGGTCTAGAGGTAGAGCGTCCGCCCGGAGAGCGAAAGGTCCGGGGTTTGATCCCCGGCCGCGTCACACCAAAAGACGTTAAAAGATGGTACTTGTTGTTACCCTGTCTGGCGCTCGGCATTAAGGGGCTAAAACAAGGACTGGTCGGCTCGGAGTCAGTATACTGTGTCTGAGTGGGGTATTCATGTTAAACTGCGGCATGTTATCTCAGTGTGCTAGCACTATAAATCGGCATCAGTCCGGACTAGTACAAGCAGCCACACACACACGTGCATGCAATATAGGTGCAATAATCTTGGACGCGACATTAAACCCAATTTCACCTCACCTCACCGCATCCATTAGAACTGACAACCAGTTTTCCACATTTTCAATACCATCATTACAGTTTAGTTTTTCAGGTTTAACATAAACACATCCAAGTATTAAATTTTTACCCATTATAGTTAGAACATTAGAGACAAGAAAAACACAGTCGATCCATTCATCCATTATGTTTAATAAAATATCTATAAAAGTCATCAGTGTTTAGCTTGGAGTGTAGGCAATTGACATTCAAACACAATAGAGATGTCCATATCTCGTCGGCCGAGGTGCACGTGTTTCTGGAGTCCGTGACTTGTTGATTCTGCTCACCTGGGTCACGGCCACCTCGCTATAACACACCCTCACTGAGCCCCGTAACTGAGGCATCCCAGTTCTTTCCATAGTCTCTAGCTGCAGTGACTGGAATCAACTCCCCTGTAATGTCACCCAAACAGAATTTGTGACCATTTATATATAGATAGTCTGTTTTTAAGAAAGCTGTTTTCCCCTCGTCCCTAGCTTTCTTGAGATGTGGCCATAGCTTTTTCTTCCTTTCCCTAGTTTTATTAGAAAAATCTTCTGAAACTCGGAAGATGGAAGAGGGCTTGGGTTTATCCCTTGCTTGAGAAAACACTCTGACCTTGTCATCTCTTGCAAAAAATTTAATGATGATTGGTGGCGGGTCCCCATGGTTACGTTTTGTGCCAAGCCTATGAGTTGTGTCCAACTGAATGTCATCATAGTTTTCCATATCAAGTTCTTCCTTCAAAAACCTTCACCTTTGTTTCGCTCTGTTCTTCTTTCTCTTCCATGTCCATTCCGAATAGGATCAAGTTATTTCGTCTTGAATAGTTCTCACTTCTAACAAGTTTATCTCCAAGAGCCCTAATGGTGATGGTCTGAGTTGTGACAAGAATCTTCAGATCGCTGTTCTCTCTGTGTATGCTCTCTAACTTCCTGTTTATACTGGCGTTGGTTTGGTCTACTGTGGTCTTTAATGTAGTCAATGTTTCACTCATTGTCAAGATATTAGAGCTCACTAACTCAAATTGACTGGACAGTGCTTTAAAGACTCCTTCACACTTATGTCTGGTAGCGATTGGTCAACCGGATCCCTAGTTTTCCCTCGTGTATCAGGTCCGGGGTGGAGGTCCACGTCGCCTGTCATACACAGTCTCCATACCGGATCAAACGTCAACAACATTCCGTCATGTCCATCGCTCGTGGCCGACGATTCGCACGTGCGCACTCCCGGATTGCCTATCTTGCAGAGTAAATAATTTGTTGGTGTAATTTTATTAAAGTCATTTAGAAAGAGTTTATAGACTGCAATATTGTTAGTCACGCTGTGACTTACCACAAGTATCAAAGTCAGAACAGTAAATACTGCATACAGCCTGTAGCCGAGCGCAATACCCGGCGTCCATTTTGTCTCACCGGTGTACTCCTTCACAGCTTCGATCTGTCGACAGCTCCTGGGCATGCGGAAACATCCAATTCTGTACCTCCATGTTCCCAAATCAATCCCCACACTTCAGGATAGCGTTTCTTCCCTTAATGTCGGCACTACAATGTTAATATTGAGGGACAAATCAACAATTTTGCGCCTCTGACAAAAACCACTGTCTACCTGGTCAAGGGCGGGTAACTCTCTGCCTCTGTAAATCCAATCGCGTCGCCTCAAGCTGTAATCCCCGTCATCATCAGCCGTAGTATGACTCAAACACACACCAAAAGTTCACAGAACGTTAATATGTATCCATTTTCAGCATGTTCGGGTCTGGATTTCGTTCCAATTCCAAAGCTAACTTTACTGTGTGCAACTTGTATTTTAAGCGAATGAAAGCCGCCATTTTCTGCCGTTTGTAAACCAAGGGATGTCACTTCAAATGGAATGTTTAGGACGGATGACGTCACGACGTCACGACTCTCCGCGTTGATATAGTTCGCTTTCAATAATTAAAGTTTGATGTTTACTGGATTGTATTGTCATGATTTTTGTATCTGTCAACATAAGGATTGAAGTTGTATTTGTTGACGTTCATCAGCTGATGAAGACAGTGCCTCACGTGAGCAAATTTACCATGAAGCGCTTTGCTTCGCGCATCATGGAATTTGCTCACGCTGGGCACTGTCTTCATCAGCTGATGAACGTAAACAAATACACCTTCAATCCTTAATTGATTCTCCCTTATATACGATTATATATGATCAGGTTCAAATGGACAAGAGCTAATATTAAAACGGCGTTTCCTTCTCCTAAATCAACCATACATATCTAACACAGTGTTTTTTCTATTGTTGATAATATTAGAAATCTTAAAACTATTCCTGTCTGACAAGACATGTATCGATCTTGTACATCGATGTCCGCTTTTAAGGACGTACGTTGTTTTTGGCATTGTGCGATTTATCGACCACAAAGCACGTTGAGTGCTTTCATGCATGCTGTATCCCAAGATACTTAATTCTTCTGGCTTGTAGTCGGAAATTTATTAGCTTTATTGCCTAAATTCGTGGGTAACACTTGTTATGACCACGTGGATTTGCTCCCTAATATGGTCGGACAACGGCAAACATTTCTTCTTGATAGGCATTTAGAAGTTGGAGTACTAAGTAAGGATAGGAATTTTTGGATGAACAACTTCTTTATTACAATTAAGAGCGACGTTTCGGTGTAGGTTCTAACACCGTTATCAAGCAAGTGATATATGTAGTCTGACTGGTATAGGACAGACTGATATAGGAGATTTAACGTGCGCTTTATGTATGTAGTCAGGTTGACAAGTATATATACAAGTAGGAGGCAATGTTTATGCAGTAGAATAGATATTGTTATACTGGAGTAGAGAAGCCTGTTATATACACACAAGGGTACTGATGACAATCATCGGTGACGTCAGTGACATAAACAGAGGATGAAACCAGTAATATTAACAATGGGATTCTATGGCTGATTTGTGTCCTTGATGAGTTGATGGTACGCCGGGGGTATGTAATAGCCTTGGTCACGGTTGATTGATGGCTGGAGTCTTTTGCTGTGTTGATGGCTTCTTGTAGTTTCCTGATTTTGAAGTCTTTGAGCTTGGTGGTGAGGGCTTTGACTTTCTCCCACTGAATGCTGTGGCTTGGGTTGTCACGGATGTGGTCTGATAGAGCTGATTTAGAGTCATCTTTGGAGACTGAGCTTTGACGTTCTTTTATTCGGGTTTGGATGGGCCTAGGTGTTTCTCCTATTAAAGTAACAGGCCAACATTTATGTAGTTTTTAAAAGAAGTCATACGATTCAGAACACAATTAACGCCACAGGGAAACCACCATGCAGCCACAAACTAGAACCATCAGGGACAGTGTACCACATTCCGTGCAATTGTAGACAAACTTACACAGGAGAAACATCTAGGCCCCTCCAAACCCGAATAAAAGAACATCAAAGCTCAGCTCCTTAACAACAGTGTTCAGACAGATTCTGTTAATCGGGAGGTTACTGCAGGTGATGGCAATATACATGTTCCTTGATTGTACCCCTTGAGGGGGCACGAGTGGCCCAGTCGTCTAAGGCGCCGCGATTCGCTGTTCAGAGTTGCGTCACATGGGCACGCCAGAAACCTATGATGGTGGGTTCGAATCCCGGTTCTATTATGTTTCCAGGTTTGTCAGCACCATACCTGTGTTCGTGGGTTTCAC
The DNA here is from genome assembly GCF_023055435.1 of Haliotis rufescens. Taxonomy (NCBI): domain Eukaryota; kingdom Metazoa; phylum Mollusca; class Gastropoda; order Lepetellida; family Haliotidae; genus Haliotis; species Haliotis rufescens. The sequence continues at coordinate 31,455,003 of NW_025963802.1, read as the reverse complement.
AGAATAGGTAAACGTCTGAGACCTGCATCACTTCGGGCTTTCCTCCCACATTAAGCTGACACGCCGTGATATAACTGAAATACTGTTAAAAGCGGCGTTCAACCCAACTCACTCACTCACTCACTCATTGTACCCCTTGATTTCATAATACGGTAAACTGGAAACTAATTCAAATTCGACTAATACTCGTTCAAACTAACACTAATTCTTCAACTACTATAAATATTTTATGATTCGCTCATCTTGCATCTTTGCTAAAAATCAATACAGCTTTCGCCATTTCCTCGACACGATTGCCTGGTAGAGTACTGCTGGCACCAGAGCAAGATGGTTCTGCGCGGGGGCCTGGGTGCTTCTGGTTTTATTCTATTTTGGTTATGGAATTTCAGCACTGCGGATCAAGAAGGCAACCTTTTGGACAAATGGAACCAAGATCCCGCAAAGGTTTCAAACAAATTCCAATGTGACAATTTGTGTAAGCAGCTTAAAGACTGTCGACTGGCGGTGTACAATTCTCGTCAACGTACATGTTTTGTCAAATATCAACTGGCAAGTGTGACATCAGATACCCAGGACTTGTCTTTGGTGGTAAGTGAAATTCAGATTTCCAGAGAACGCTTCCAGATTTGAGCAGGGAAGTTTAAGTAAATCAATTCCTTTTTTGACAAGAGATTTGTTTGTTCACCGGAAAATACCAACACCAATAAGTTTGTTTTCGAGTTCTGCTCTAAAATTGCGACTATTCCAAGGAGAAGTTGTGAATAATTGGTTGTGAATAATCCGCGGATTGGTTGTAAATGTTTGTTACAGCTATCCGTAGTACAATTGCGGATAATCAACGGAGATTGATAAGAATAATCCGAAAAGAAGTTGGAAAAAATTGGCAAATCTATTGTATTGTTTTATTGTCCATCGTCGTCAACGCATGGCAGGACATGGCAATATCCGCTAACTAAATGAATCTAAATCACATATATATATGACCTACCTTCGATGATGTTGTCCCTAAATATTTTTTATTTGCATTGTGTCTCTTGTTCTTGTACAAATCTACATGCATATGCACGTGCATATAGTAATGTGATAAAATCGCTGTCAGTGGTGTTACCACAGTTGATATGTGCACTTAGGGAAACAACACACTTGGCGAGACGTCGTAATCAATGCGACAACACAATTAACGTCGATAATGTTAAAGTGCACAATGCGACAACACAATTAACGTTGATAATGTTAAAGTGCAAACCATTTCAATGCTTTCATTTAAAATAGTGCAAAACCTTTCAGTACTTTTATTTAAAAAATTGATTTATCTAAATTAGTTCATTGGTTCAATATGTTTCCAAGTGCACCGAAATTCTATAATCATTGTCTGTTTAATAGAGAGAGAAGAGAAGAGAGAATATTGTTTATTAAAGTGTCACATGTTATATACACTTCGTAATACGATATATACAAAACAGTAAAATATAACATCCGGCCAAATATGACCTACGAGACACTATAAAACATATCAATCATAAAACTATTCAGTTGAAACAGAATAAAAAATACATACCTCGTGATGCAGGCGCGGAGCACGGCCGTGGGCGGTTTCAGTGAAGAGCGCACCAGTATGCCAGGATACAGGGCAACTGACTTCGAAAGTCCTTAGTTAAACAGTGCGCTCCCCCTTAACTCCCCCCACCGCGTTGCGCCGCCCACACACCACGTCATACATACATACATACATACATACATACATACATACATACATACATACATACATACATACATACATACATACATACATACATACAAGTCATACATACATACTTGGCTTAAAATGAAAATTGCCTTCTTTTAACCATGTTGTAAATTGATTTGGCTAAAATACATTGGAGCGATTCTTCGTTCATAATAAAAATAAACTTTTCTAAACTACTCATATAATGATATGTTTTATCTACAGAAGTTGCTTCTTTAGCTAAGTTGTATCTTAAATCATCATAAAATGGACATTCTATTAAAAAGTGACATTCATCTTCAACATAATTTACATGATCATTAGTAGGATTGGCGTGACAATATTTACAAGTCCTATCCAACAGTGGGGTAGGTGGCTTGGCGTAGCGGCCGGTCTCAACATGTAAAGGTAAAATACCACATCGAAAGGATGCTAAAAGTCTTCGATTATCTCTAAAACGTACATGACATAAATAAGGCTCAGCAGTAGGTGATGATTTGTACATTCTGTATGTGCGTAATTTATTGCCATTTGGATTATTCTTGTCATTCCATAGCGCAGTATACCACATATCACAATCTTCAGCAGTTAAGAAACACTTTACACGGTCAACACACTGTTTAATGCTGTATCCACAATAAGGTAAATTTGACAAATTATAGTGAGCTAAAATGTTTACGATTTTTTTATCCCAGGATTGTGATCGGATTTTGGACCAATTATGAATGATAAGAGGGAGATGATGGGCCTGCATATTCTGAATTCTAAAATATAATCTAAAGCATTCAACGTGCTGTGACACTTTCACAGAACACCAGCCCATGTCCCCCCTCATAGCAATAACTGGGGCATTTTTTCTTACGCCTAGAAACAAACGACAAGCCTTATTTTGAATTATTTCTACTTCCTTATACTTATTCAAACCCCAAAGGCCAGCACCATAAAATAGAACAGGTTCTACAAGAGCTTTATAAAGCTTGTTAAATACTTCGTAAGACATGCCACCCGCGTGTTTAAACTTTGAATACAACGCAGAAAGAGCTCTGCTAGCCGATTTACACAGTACCTGGACTGTTTTGTGCATATCTAAATGCTCATTAAAAGTTAAACCAAGATATTTGTAAGAGCTTTCATAATCAATAATAGATTTGCCGCATACAAATACTCGCTCAGATCTAGCCACAGATTTGTTTCTGAAATGCATGATTTTGGTTTTGTCTGAATTAATATCCAAACGCCATTTTTGACACCATATATTTAAAACATTTAACATTTTCTGTAACGAGTCTTCGTCTTCAGCTAACAAGGCTATATCATCAGCATACAACAAAACTGATAACACAGAACTTTCAATAGGTATGCCACAGTTTAACTTATTCATGTCTAACACCAAATCATTAATATAAACGGAAAATAACGTAATATATTCATCAAACATTCGGCGTATCCCCTCTAGTCATAAGCCCCCTCCGTGCAGAACCCTTAATCTCCAGCGCTATCTATAAATGTCAATTAACGTTGCCGGATCTTACGTATGTACTTGCACGTGTGTCACTGAGCTTGCCCCACGTTATGTAAATCCTCTATTTACAAAACCTGACTGACATCTACATCACAAGGCAGCATTATAAGCCCAACCCTGTTTAACATCATGATCAATAATCTTTTTGATCACATCAACTCTCCTACGTAACTTCTAAATTCGCTGATGACGGAGCAATATGGGTAAAACACAGAAATATTTCACAAATCCTAAAACAAACTCCAGTCAGCTTTGGACGGAGTAGATCAATGGTGGAATAAATGGGGGCTCACCCTTTCAAGTGAAAAAAAGCTGTGGGAGTTCTATTCAAATTCAGGGGGAGAGATGCTATGATACCCCGTCTCTCCTTTATAGGCAAACCAATCAAATTCGAAAAATCCGCAATATTTCTAGGGGTGATCCTTTATCAACACCTCACTTGGCGCTAACATATAGAATATGTGGAAAACAGATGTCAAAAAGACCTGAACATATTACGGGCAATTTCAGGCACAACTTGGGGAACCTCGAGGGACACTCAATTGGACCTCTACAAATCACTTATCAGATAAAAAATATACAATGGTTGTGAGGCCTTTCACTCAGCATCAAGTACTCTCTTGAGCCGCCTCGACAGAATACAGTACGAAGCCCTAATGCTAGCCACATGTGCAACAACAGGTACATGACTAGAAGCACTCTAAGTAGAAACAGGAGAACTCTCATTGAAACTAAGAAGAGAGCAGGCAATATTATCGTTCTGGGGAAGAACATCAAACCCTTTGGTGAAAAATATATGGCAAGACAAAAACACCCGAGATGAAGCCCTAGCTCGGAAAAATTCCTCCCGAAGTCACAATTGTGATGATATTCGGCCACCAGAAAGTCACTACGAAGGGTTACAGACTCCCTGGACTTAGAAATATCCCAAAGTTGACACTTCTTTAACAATTCAATGAATGAGAGACAGTTGCAACTTTGTCTCAATAAAATACATCAATGGTTTTATGTTTTCCAGAACTAAAAACTAAACCTATTGTTTTCAACAATGGGAAATTGATCCAGATCCAGAATTGACTTTGAATAATTTTCCAATAAAAGTGGTCAAAGAAATATAGTTTTGGGGTATTACATTTGATCATAAAATATCTTTTTTTCCTCATATTAATAATCTTAAGGCTAGATGTTTGAACGCACTTGATATTCTTCAGGTGGTATAAAATGCTGAGAAGGGTGGAGATGGAGAAACGCTCCTGCATATCTATAGATCTTTGATCAGGTCTAAACTTGATTATTATAGTTGCTTCATTTGCGGTTCAGCTCGTAAATCATACATCCGAGACTTTGACACCAACAGGTACTTCGGTTGTGTTTTGAAGCATTTAGAACATCGCCCATACTTTTATGTGGAGGCAAATTATCCCTTTTTCAATTTGAGAAGAATAAAACTGCCGTTCCAATATATCACTAAACGTGGCTCGAACACATCTAATCCCACATTAAACAACGTATTCCCCCCCCCCCCCCCCCCCCCACACCCCCCGCCCTCCCCTCCCTTAACCAAACTTAATTCCACACTTGTTATTCACATGCAACCCCAATATCAAGGATGCACATATAAATATTTCTGCTATTGTCGAATAAAACGTAACAGCAATGTCACCAGGGCAGTTACTCTTGCGGACAGACAGATGGATTACCGCGAAGTGCAAGTAAAAACAATTGTTGTTTTGCGTATATGATGCTTCGCCACTGTATAAGAAACAGATTTAAGTTGGAACTATATTGGTTACTGTCCCGGTCCGACTGACAGATCACTTACCCTGTGACGTAATAAATATTAATGTTTCGGTAATGTTTGTGAGAGAGGGAAAGCGATTTTCAGGCACAGAATTAAAGAATGACATTATATGACACAGAGGTTATCACGCGAATGTGTTTGGAGATGATACATATCCTGTATTAGGAATAAACACTATATCTCGTACTTGTTTCCGACCGAAGCTCTGTATATTTTATCACTTTTTACGCAGTTTGTGGCAGCGGTGGCAACGAGTGCATCTCTTCATCTCGAATTGATTTTGTGAAATGTAAATAAAACAAAGACTGAAAGTCATATGCGTAAGCAACTGTTAATTATTCATTGTGAACTAAGTGGGAATAGTGTGTATAAGTGCAAATGTAATTTTACATACCGTATGTAACGTAATAAGGGCCCCGCTCTAATAAGCGCCCGCGGCGATATTTGCCAATATATTGGCTTGTGAACAATCTCAATTAGCACCCTTCCGTTTGATCAATGTACACAAGACTTGTTTATTCGTGTATATGTGTGAAGCCCATCTCTGGTGTCCCCCGCCGTGATATTGCTGGAATATTGCTAAAAGCGGCGTAAAACCATACTAACTCACTCACTCACTATTCGTGTATAATACGCACTCGTTTGTCATATGCACCCTTAATTACGGGCAATTAAATTATGGATAAATATATCTGTCGTGTACAATACAACTTTTCTTTTGTATCATTTCAGGCTGTCAGCATAAACCACGAAATTTACGATCTTTCAATTCTTTCACCAAAATTATATTCCAATAAGAGCCACTAATTCTAATTTTGAGAGCATCCTATGCGCTTATTACGTAGAATACGGTTAATGTAAATTTGTAGAAATGCCAAAATATACACATAAATTTGCACCAACTTGAAAAAAATTTGAATGAATAATTGTTCCTTTGCTGGATGTGAGGTTAGGTTAAAGTTGTAAATTGACATTGTTTGTTTTTTTACAAACGGTAATGCGATACTTTCGGGATATAAGAATTACATATTATTCTTTAAGAATTAAGGATTTTCCTTATGTAGAACGTCAATCACTTGTGATAGCAATCGCGATTTTGAAATATTGAATCACAATTATTTAATGGTCTAAAAATATTGGATGATGCAGGTGGTTGATACAGGTAGGGTAGATCGAATGTACGTGGAATGATGTCCTCTTGTCCCTACATCTCTAGTATCATGGTGTCATGGTGTTCGATTCTCTTACTATACGCGGTTGGATTCTCAGCGTTGTATTCGATTACGGTTACAAAAAACCCAACATGTCACTGAAGTAGGTCTCAAAGTTGAGCCATGCTTTCATTGACGTTCTATGAAGTCACTTAACATTAAAATTTGAAAAGGTGCGAATTATGTATCGTTAAAAATGCGAACGTAGAATCTCCAGACAATAAAGTGGAATGCCTTTTCTAAATGTCATCGATTCCCAGACCTCGTCATGCGTGACAGCTGAATTTGTAAGTCCCACTGTTTCAGGATAATAGCATGCATTATTTATTTTATTTTCATCCATATAATTTTCGCAGCTATTTCGCCTTTTACCAATCTCATTAAAACTTTAGCTAAATTCTAGCTGCCACTTAACAAAACTTTGTTTAGCGATAGCAAGACAATGGAACCAGTCTTGGCTGTTACTCAAAACTGATTTTTTTTCCCTGGCGTTGACGCTATATACGGCAAACTATTGGTCCCTGAGGTGAGGTGAAATGGGGTTTATAGCGACCTGCATGTACGTGTGTGTGTTTGTATGGCTGCTTGTACTAGTCCGGACTGATGCCGATGTATAGTGCTAGCTCACTGAGATACCATGCCGCAGTTTAACATGAATACCCCACTCAGACACAGTATACTAACTCCGAGCCGACCAGTCCTTGTTTTAGCCCCTTAATGCCGAGCGCCAGACAGGGTAACAACAGGTACCCTGTTTTAATGTCTTTTGGTATGACGCGGTCGGGGATCGAACTCCGGACCTTCCGCTCTCCGGGTGGACGCTCTACCACTAGACCACGGAGGCGGTTGGTCCCTGAGACTGTTATGTTTTTGATAAGAAATGTCCATTGTGATAGACCATCTGAACAGAACAGATTGTTACAGGCGATCTGGCCCACCTCCACATAACGATTGTAGCGATGGAATATTGCCCAAGATGACATAAAACTAGTCTCGGTCTTTAGGCGCAACCGAACCTCGAGGGAGGATATGAACAGGATCCGCTGACCGATATTTGTATCCCACATTCGTCCCGATTATAACGCTTGGTTTTGTCAGCACCATACCCATGACACAACGTGTTCCTAGGTTGGAATAGGTACCCATTAACCTGAATATCGTAAGAGGCGACTGAATGAATCGAATGGTATATTAAAGGCTCGGTGATTTGGTCTGAAATTTTGTACCCGACTGCATGGGACTTTGCTGTTATTATTAAGTCAGGAATACAACAAATGTATGATATTTTTCAGTGTGCACATATCACTTTTCAGTCATTCTTAGCATTCGGTTGGCAGATTGTAGCCCTGACCATGTTTGCTTTATTCATTCGTTCTATTTTCGATCACAAATACATAGTTTTTTGCTTCCGCTGGCAACCAACCCAAAGAAAACAATCTGAAGTATTATAGATTTGTATTTGTTTTATCAAACGCGAACACTCTCTTAATCTAACCGTTTTTTTACAGAAAATTAAGTCAGGTGGATATTAACCAAGGATTCTTTAATCAAGGACGATGAACATATCGTCCATCTTCAAGTAAGAAACAAGGCAAATATTTACATGGGGAGATATTATTTAGTTCATCGGGTTAAAAATTTGGGATTTTTGTAAGAAAGAATATCTACTGTTGTAGCTACAAAGCATTCACTTTCATTCTTTATAGTGAGATGACAGACATGGGGACCACGACAGTGAACATACAGTGAAGAAATTGTTTCTTCCACAGCTTTTAGTATATAGTTAGTAGCTGGATATCTGCCACGAGATATAGCTTGGTACAAAAACCGTCATTTCTCACACATGTACCGCGTTCATCACAATATTCCTGGGTTTATCTTAAATGGCCGGGGGGCACGGGTGGCCCAGTCGTCTAAGGCGCCGCGATTCGCTGTGCAGAGTTGCGTCCCTTGGACACGCCAGAAACCTATGATTCTGGGTTCGAATCCCGGTTCGCCCCGATTATGTTTCTAGGTTTGTCAGCACCATACCCGTGCTCATTGGTTTCACCGAATTGGTAAACGTCTGAGACATGCATCACTTTGGGCTTTCCTACCACATTAAGCTGACACGCCGTGATATAACTGGAATACTGTTTAAAGCGGCATTAAACCCAACTCACTCACTCACTCACTTAAATGGCCCACACGACATCGTCGCATGATGACCTCTTCAAATCAGGACTGACAACGCAGGTAGGTGTAACCGATGTTTGGTTTAATTTCATGAAAGTGGAGTGGTGTGGTGTCACAGATTTTTTGAGTGATTCTTTTGCTGCAGCATCAGCCATTGTGTTACCAATGATTCCAAAACGGCTGGGTAACCAACAAAAGGCGATGTCGTATTGGCGAGTAGCAAGATAATTACATTGTTCAACAATTTCAGTTAAGAGTGGGGGTTTGTAAGACTGATTTTTATCAGCCAAGACAAGACAAGAAAGAGAGTAAGAAAATATAAAAAATTGTTTATGTTACACGCTACTTATTAATGCATTATAGCGCTGGTAATATGGCCTTTTATTCTGTCGTAAAAATGAAACAGTTATCTGGTAGTCTTAATGACATAGCCCTGGATCCAATGACAGTGGCGCTGGCAACCTCGAAGAAAAAAGTCACTATCTTTGGATGCATCTGTAAATTTAGATTTGTAAGTATTTTATGTGTTTCCTAATTCTTTATACTCATGTTGATAGAAAAGTTTATTTGTTTCAAATTTCTTTAGTTTAGTTAAAGTTAGATCCACCTCTTGCTCTACTAACAGTCATGGTCGAGAAAACAAAGTCTAAGTGAGGACCATATTTTCAAGATTTGTTTTAATAGCAGGAGTGTCGAATGTATTCTTTTTTCAAGTCTGTTAAAGGGAGCTTTCTTCTTGAAGAGGTTCTCGTAAAGGGGATTAAAACAGTTATACACTGGATTGGATTAAGTAGAATGCAACTTTAACAGAAATATACTGCAAAGGCAATTTAATGCGTCGTCGTTTAAGGGACGGTGAGGTGAGGTGAAATGAGGTTTAACGTCGCGTCCAAGATTATTGCGACATGCATGAAGTGTGTGTGTGGCTGCTTGTACTAGTCCGGACTGAGGCTGATTTATAGTGCTAGCTCACTGAGATACCATGCCGCAGTTTAACATGAATACCCCACTCAGACACAGTATACTGACTCCGAGCCGACCAGTCCTTGTTTTAGTCCCTTAATGCCGAGCGCCAGACAGGGTCACAACAAATACAATCTTTTAACTCTTATGGTATGACGCGGCCGGGGATCGAACCCCGGACCTTCCGCTCTTCGGGCGGACGCTCTACCACTAGACCACGGAGGCGGTCATTTAAGGGACGGCTCATTAGCCACTAAATAAGACGATGTATGGGCGAACTTCTGAAGGTTTAAATGCAAGGTCCCAGTCCTGGATGGTGAATGGAATGTATAGTGTTTCTAAATTGTTTTTACAAGCATCACAATAAATAATCAAGTTTTGAGCTGATAATTGTTGTGTGTAGTGGAGAAGGAATTTCTTCTTATTCCCTTCCCATTTGAAACAATTCTCAGTAAGTCAATGGTCTTCAGACACTTTTATTGAATGTTAATGTGAGGCAGAAAGGTCAAATGTTGATCGACACTTATACCCAAGATCTTAGCTTCTTTTATAACGTTAATAGGAGTGTTAAGTGACATTAGTTCAGGGTCTTTGTGCGGTTTAAAAAGAATACAGTATTGAAGAATTTAAACTCATTTTCTAATGACCATTTATGGATTTTATTTAAACACAGCTGCAGTTGCCTGGCAATAGTATTCATGTTTTGGCACGACAGGAAATATAAAAATCATCCTCAAAAAGCGATCCATCAATTGAATATACAGAACTTCTGAGAAACTGTTGATCATTATGCTAAATAATGAGACGGACAAAACTCTGCCCTGAGGGATAACCTGATCTGAATAAGTCTCTAATTAATCCCACTTACAGAGCGCAAAAAGATCTGTTACAAGTCCTCTGTTATCTCTAAGCTTGGAGTTAATTATTTCACCGAATATGTATTTCATATTATTTGATTCTCATATATAACCTATTTTACTATATGGGTCTGAGATATGGTTTTGTAAAGAGTCCTATACAATTGAAAAGGTTCATCTGCTCGCTTGTAAAGGTTTTTGAATGCTGGTATGTCAACACCAAGCAATATGGTTTATGGAGAATACGGGAGATTTTCCTTTGTACATTGTATCTTACACTCGTTGCTTGAAGTATTGGTGTAATATAATAATTATGCCTGAACACCGTTGACGTTAAAAGCCTACAACATGCTTGTACGCCTCGATAGTCTTGGAAAGAACACATGGGGTTCTTGTATGCGTACATTGCTTTTTACGTATGGCTGTGGTTTCATTTGGCTGTCCCAGACAATTGGTACCGCACATGTTTTCATTAAGTACTTTCGCATGCGTGCCATTGATATGCTTCATCAGAAATGGCATTCAGATATTTACGAAAGTTCTAGATATGAAACTTATCGTCAGTTCAAGTCATTACTTGAACCAGAATCTTATTTATCAAACTTAGGGTACAGGAATTTTCGTAACAGTATTTTCGTTTTAGACTGAATAATCTAAAAATTAGCACAGGGAGATTTTCATCTGTTGAGAAATCCCTAAGGTAGTGCCCATTCTGTGACAGTGTTGTCGAAGATGAATACCATTTATGTTTATTTGCCCTATATACGAAAATCTAAGAAACAAGTACTTACCGCAGTGGTCTCTATCTCATTTTAATGCTATAACATTGTCTTCATTACTGTCCTACAAGGATCTTCTAACACAAAATCAACTCGCTTTGTACGTACATCATGTGTTTTGTTACGAAGTGAATTGTTACCTTGACTTTGTAGCTTATAAATATGTTATGTAACTCCGTTGTATATAGGCTTATGGCCTTTCACACAATAAAGAATTGAATTAAACTGAATTGCTAAAGAGTCTTGATAAAAACCTGAGAGGGTTGAGACCACGAAATTGCCCGTCAGTTTAAAAAAGGATAAAAAATTAAGGCAAACGGCATCACAATCCAAATCATGTAAATATCTTTTTAAACCACGTTTACGTCTCGTCTAGACAGGAAAGATAGATACTGCATGGTGTTTAGTTGTTATAACATTTTTTACAAATGATTCTAAACGAACTAATTATAAAAGATCGATGGTACTTCTGTTTTTCCGGAAACCACATTGTATATGAGTAATTAGATTTTTGGTTTCTAAGCACCAAACTAATCGATTATTTGTACTGGGTTTGCACACGCAGCTTTGAAGGGTCAATATGATCTCGTTCGGGTTGAGGTTTTGGTTTGGTTTGTTGTCACTCAGCAATATTCCAGCTACATGACGGCGGTCTGTAAATAATCGAGTCTGGACCAGACAATCCAGTGATTGACATCATAAGCATCAATCCATGCAATTGGGATACGATGACATGTATCAACCAAGTCGGCGAGCCCAACCACCAAATCCCGTTAGTCGCCTTTTACGACAAGCATAGTCACCTTTTACAGCAAGCATGGGTTGCTGAAGACCTATTCTACCCCGGAATCTTCACGTTGTCCGGGTTGAGGTATTGGGACAACTGTAGCATCACCCCACGATGAAGGAAAGCAGCATCAGTATCATATATTTAATTATAATCTTCCTTATTATGTTAATCAAATTTAATAGTATTTTTTTTGTAGCTGATTTAAATATATTTGGATTTGTTTTAGCATTGTCCGATGAGGAGTAACGTTTAGCCAGAGTTTCACCAAGTTTATTGGCAATTTTTGAAATCTCTGTAATAATTCATTCCCGTTTGTAAGGTGGTGGATGCTTGATTTAGGACCCAATCTTTAATTTTCTGAATCATGTTCCATACCTTGGACATTGGCATTCGTGAATGAATTTTTGAAACATCTTTCTGCCAAGATTGACGTTTATGGTTTAAAAAAATTAATTATTTGCTGCATTTCATATTATTTTTACAAAACAGAAAACAATCACTTCCATGTTACAAAATAGTATAGGGCATGATGATCAATATTCATAGAATCTGTCAAATTCCCGCTCATAAGTGCTGTACATTTGGAAATGAAGTAATACTGCTTCAGTTTATTCTTAAAGACCTGGAACGATCATGGACTATACCTTGTGTATTTACGGGAGTATTATATAAACTGTCCAATTCGGATTGGAACATTTGCGTGAAGACATACAGGTACATAGAATTTGCATAACATAGTTTACCAAGGAGCAAAGCATCTGTTGATCAATGTATCCTTGCATGGATATTACACCAATTGGATCAATAGGTATACTTAATAAAACCCTTGATTTTCCAACAAAAATACTGTTGAGTGGTTTCTAGCATAGATTCTCCTATAAATTACATCTTTATAAACAACAGGGCATGCCAACTCTATGTCAGGTGCGCACAGCGGCTGTTGTATTAAGTACAAACTAGAATCATGATTTACATTATCGACGTTCTCAATTATTCACAAACTAACCTCGTTCTTTCTACAGATGATTTAACATTACTTCTGCACACTCCAGCATAAACAACTGTTTTTTTAACGGGAAAATATATATTACCAATGTACAGATGTTTAGGTGACACTGCCTTGTTATTGCATCCGAATATTGATTTCATTGTATCTCAGCTGCATAATTTTGTGCAACGTTAAGGGGACAACTGAGTAAGGCCGTGTCATCTGCTGACACTATTCCTGGATATTGTCCTGGATATTGTCCTCGATATTGTCCTGGATATTGTCCACAACATGGGTTACTGGTTTGTTTGTGGTTTAACGCCGCACTCAGCATATATTCCAGCTATATGACGGCGGTCTGTAAATAATCGAGTCTTGACCAGACAATCCAGTGATTGATATCATGAGCATCGATCCACGCAGTTAGAATACGATGACATGTATCAACCAAGTCAGCGAGCCTGACCACCCGATCCTGTTAGTCGTCTCTTACGACAAGATTCCACAATATGATTTATAAATACTACTTTCATTTTTCCTGCTATAATAATAATGTGAGAGCTATCGTATGGCAGAGTAAGTGAGTATGGTTTTGCGCTCCTTTTTGCTATATTCCAGCGATAATACGACGAGAGACAACAGAAAGGTGTATTCACACACTGAACCCATGTGGGGAATCGAACCCGGGTCTTTGTCGTAATTTTGTTTTTGTTTTTTGTTTTCTGCTTGACGCCGCACTAAGCAATAATCAAGATATATGACGGCAGTCTGTAAAATTTGTAAATAATCGAGTCTGGACCAGACAATCCAGGAGTTGATATCCTGATCATCGATCTACACAGTTGGAATACGATGACATGCATCAAACCAAGTCAGCGAGCCTGATCACCCGATCCCGATCCCGATCCCGTTATTCGTCTCTTACGACAAGCATGGGTTGCTGTAGACATTTGCGCTGTAACTGTCATTGCGTTTTGAGAAACATATCTATGCGATGCACAGATCTGTGCCACTTGTTTCATGTTTTAGGGAGCGGGAACACGAAGCATCTGCCGGGACTGCCTAGAAGAAGTGTGTATCCCTGTGACTGAGGCACGGAGAGCATTTTGTACTTCCAGAGGTAAATCATCCTCGTCTGTCTGTCTGGCAGGCTATCTATCTATCTATCTATCTATCTATCTATCTATCTATCTATCTATCTATCTATCTGTCTGTCTGTCTGTCTGTCTGTCTGTCACTCTGGCTGTTTGTCTGTCAGGCTATCTATCTATCTATCTCTCTGTCTGTCTGGATGGCTAGCTGTCTGTCTGTCACTCTGTCAGGCTATCTATCTATCTATCTGTCTGTCTGGCTGGCTAGCTGTCTGTCTGCCTGTCACTCTGTCTGTCTGTCTGTCTGTCTTTCAGTCTATCTATCTATCTATCTATCTATCTATCTATCTATCTATCTATCTATCTATCTATCTATCTATCTGTCTGTCTGTCTGTCTGTCTGTCTGTCTGTCACTCTGGCTGTTTGTCTGTCAGGCTATCTATCTATCTATCTCTCTGTCTGTCTGGATGGCTAGCTGTCTGTCTGTCACTCTGTCAGGCTATCTATCTATCTATCTGGCTGGCTGGCTGGCTTGCTGTCTGTCTGTCTGTCTGTCTGTCACTCTGTCTGTCTGTCAGGCTATCTAACTATCTATCTATCTATCTATCTGGCTGGCTGGCTAGCTGTCTATCTGTCTGTCTGTCTGTCTTTCGGGCTATCTATCTATCTATCTATCCGTCTGTCTGTCTGGCTAGCTGTCTGTCTGTCACTTTGTCTGTCTGTCTGTCTGTCAGGCTATCTATCTATCTGGCTGGCTGGCTGGCTAGCTGTCTGTCTGTCTGTCACTCTGTCTGTCTGTCTTTCAGGTTATCTATCTATCTGTCTGTCTGGCTGTCTGTCTGTCTGTCTGTCACTCTGTCTGTCTGTCTTTCAGGCTATCTATCTATCTGTCTGTCTGGTTAGCTGTCTGTCTGTCACTCTGTCTGTCTGTCTTTCATGCTATCTATCTATCTGTCTGTCTGGATGGCTGGCTAGCTGTCTGTCTGTCACTCTGTCTGTCTGTCTGTCAGGCTATCTCTCTATTTATCTGTCTGTCTGTCTGTCTCTCTGTCTGTCAGGCTATCTATTTATCTATCTATCTATCTGGCTGGCTGACTGGCTATCTGTCTGTCTGTCTGGCTATCTGTCTATCTATCTATCTGTTTGTCTGTCTGTCTCTCATAATGTATGTACATATACAAGATGGCCGGGCGATAAATCGCAAAGAACAACGAAGAACGAAACGTGGTTTATTTCACGAAAAAACACACCAGAATTTTATCATGAGATATCTTGAGATTCGTACATGATGACGTCATATATTGAACGACGTTATTTTTGAGAGGGATACAGCTGGGCTACGCAGATAAACGCGGTGGCCGAAATATCGCATTCACAAGTGGGAGACCTATGACAACAATCGGTATTTGGTAAAAAGGTACAGATAATCGACGTAAGGATTGTGAGAATATGCGGGAAATTCCAAACATAACCATCCTGTTCGTAAAATGGAGTTGTCCGACATTCCCGAGGTTGGATTATATTCAGGGAGTCATCATGATTAAAACTTGGGTAACTATTTTTAAAGCTTGAACATTTTATCAACATTCTCAAAAAGACTGAACACAATGAGCACCCCAACATGATCTTCAATCTTGCCGGCTCTTGCGATAGCGTATATGTGTATATATCTAAATTTATGTATATATCTATAGACCTTCTATAAGCGACGGTACATCTTCTATCATTCTCATTTTCAAATATATACTTGAACTGTCAGTGGGATACACTGCGAGTTCTTTGTTGTATATTCGATTCTGCCCAGTTTCGTAGGTCACATTCCTACGTCAACATACCTTATTATTCAAGTAGCCGCATCACCGATCAGTATGGAATACTGTAAGGGACATTTTCGCGATCTCGACCTTTTGAAACGAGCTAAATATACCCAAAACACGAGAATGCGAGATCGCGAGAATGTCCCTTTCAGTATTCCATAGATCATGACTGTCTTCCTGAATATGAGTTCTTCCTTCACGAAAATACTCGGCGATATTCATAATTAACTCGGTAAAGAGTTTAGCAAGAAACGTTGACTGAAATAATAGTGAGTCATGAGTCATGGTTTTCTTCAAACAAAAGCATGGTTACATGAAGACTAACTTTGTTACATACGTCCTTAAGATATGAGGGGGCACCGGTGGCCCAGTCGTCTAAGGCGCCGCGATTTACTGTGCAGAGTTGCGTGCCCAAGGGACGCCAGAAACCTATGATTGTGGGTTCGAATCCTTGTTCGCCCCGATTATGTTTCTAGGTTTGTCAGCACCATACCCGTGCTCGCTGGTTTCACCGAAGTGATAAACGTCCGAGACCTGCATCTCTTCGGGCTTTCCTCCTACATTAAATTGACACGCCGCGATATAACTGGAATACTGTTGAAAGCGGCGTTAAACCCAACCCACTCACAATATCTTCTTTGATAGGCATTCCTACTTGTATACATACTTGCCAACCACACTCTGTAAACCACTTGCTTGATAACGGTGTTAGAACCTACACCGAAACGACGCTCTTAATTGTTATAAAGAAGTTGCTCATCCATAAATTCCTATTCTTACTTATCACTCACAATATGATGAATAAACATATGATCACAGTCACATATGTTTTGTACCGAACACTACGGTTATATCGAACTCAAGGGGACCACTAATTTTAGTTCGTTATATCCGTAAGCATATATACAGCAAATGGACGGGATCAAAATACAATTCGTTATATCCATCAGTTCGTTATAAGCGTGTTCGTTATAAACGTAGTTTACTGTATATATTTTAAGGTGTGTTACTTGGTTCGTATTTTGTGTGATCTCGAAAGCGACAGGATCAGCTTCATATCTAATCTGTGTACCTTCTATACCAACCCAGATCCGTCACAAGTGTCCCTTTCCTCTTCGACAACGTCAACATCAACATCTGCACAAACATCCACTGAACCATCAGTAGTTACATTGGAGGTGACGACTTTCAATGCTTCATCCACACCCGGAACGACAGCTGCACCAACAGCACCACCAACGACATCATCTACTGCAGTTCCAACATCCCAATCTACAACATTCGAGTCGATTACAACAGAAACCTCACCAACAACGCTGCTCAGTATTTCGTCAGCAGCGTCAGCATCCGACACAACTTCAACACCGATACCAACAACTGATACCTCTACTTCAGCAATGCCTACAACAACACAAGGTACCGTCACTCGATTTGACATTTTAAGCTTGAGTCTTGGGGAGAACAACTGAAGGAATAAGTGTGGCCTGTGCGGGTTTCCAGTTGTACAAATCAGCTGCCATATTGTACTGGCAGCTGATTGGCTCAAGACTGGGCGGTCAAAGTTTGCACAGGGTTTGTCCAATCTCATTAAAATCACATCTTAGTTCTCGCTACCGCTAAACAGGACATCCCATTGAGGGTCATGTCAGAACGACCTTTCAACTGACCAATCAGAGCATCGCTTATCAGATCATGAAAGTGACAGTTGGAATCCGATTTTTGATCGTGTAGCCTCGAACAAAAACACATAGGGTATTCCGAACGACAGTTATTGGCTTTATGTCTGTGTTCATACAATCTAGACCATCTATTTGCCATTCCAGAATGTTAATTATGTTCAGTTGTTGTTTTTTTAATCGAGTATATGTCAAAATATGTTTCGAAGCGTAGTCGCCAGTTTGAAACTCGTGCCGTAAAGCTCCATTAAGCTGCCTTCTGATTGGCTATTGTCGACTTCTTGTTATTCATTCCATTGGTCGGTCAAAGTTCGCGAAAGGTCGGTCTGACGTGATGTCCTTAGATCTTTGTTTAGCGATCTGATTTTGATGAGATTGAGGGTTTGTCTGACTTTTATGAAGGTTATTATATTATTATGGGATTGGGAACACCCATGTAACATATCTCTCAGCGATAAGGTGTCTCAAGTGGAACATTACTGAAATGGCTATATAGAACTTGTCTCAGTCAGAGAGGTTTAAGACGTAATCTGACACAGGCCTGGCTAAAGGGAGGTTAAAGAGAAAACATATGATCCTTTCTACACAAGTAACTGATAAATCACTCTATCAGAAATGTTTGAGGTTATTATCCTAATCGGGGGCACGGGTGGCCCAGTCGTCTAAGGCGCCGCGACTTACTGTGCAGAGTTGTGTCCCTTGGGCACGCCAGACACCTTTGATTGTGGGTTTGAATCCCGGTTCGCCCTGATTATGTTTCTAGGTTTGTCAGCACCATACCCTTGCTCGTGGGTTTCACCGAAGTAGTAAACGTCTGAGACCTGCATCACTTCGGGCTTTCCTCCCACATTAAGCTGACACGCCGTGATATAACTGGAATACTGTTAAAAGCGGCGTTAAACCCAACTCACTCACTCACTCACTATTATCCTAATCTAAACGAACAATCAGAAGTGAATGAACCACTTTTAGGGACTGAATGCTAGAGCTACGATAAAGCATATTATTGATTTATGGGGGAATATCCATTTCGTCAGAGTAGCCTTTTTTCGTCTCGGATATTGAAATCAAGAAAACAGAAAAAAACCTTCTACTGGGAATAAAGATTTTCTTTAGAAAATATTGTACTTAAAATGGCCACTTTATGCTTATCTGACAACAAAAGACAAGAGATGTCGAGCTAAATATATTGTTTTTAATGTGTTTTTCCTGTCATATTTTCGCTCAACATATTTTCAGTGTTTTGCATGAAAGTATTTCGCAATAAATTAAATGTTTGTCTATTTTAGGTCCGTGTGCCCTTGATGCAACTCATTTTGCATCCGAGTCAGTTTGCGTGAAAGTGTTTACTCCTAAGCACACATGGCAAGACACTAAGACAGTTTGCGAAGGCGAATCTTTCAATGGCAATACGTACAGGATGATAACATTCAAAACTAAAGAAAAACATGATGAAATAGTTGCATATCTTACTGAGAAATTGACAAGTGAGTATACTACACATTTCTATGTTATGATTCAGTCTTGGAACAGATACGAAATTACTAATTCATACCCCAGGTTCAAACCATTCTAGGGGGCACGGGTGGCCCAGTCGTCTAAGGTGCCGCGATTCGCTGTGCAGAGTTGCGTCCCGTGGACACGCCAGAAACCTATGATTGTGGATTCGAATCCCAGTTGGCCCCGATTATGTTTCTAGGTTTGTCAGCACCATACCCGTGCTCGTGGGTTTCACGGAAGTGATAAACGTCTGAGACCTGCATCACTTCGGGCTTTCCTCCTACATTAAGCTGACACGCCGCCATATAACTGGAATACTGTTAAAAGCGGCGTTAAACACAACTCACTCACTCAAACCATTCTACAGTTGTAAACACATTGTACTCATGTGAGGAATCGAACCCGGGTCTTCGGCGTGACGACCGAACACTTTCACTACAAGGCTACCCCACCGCTCACACAGTAACGAAGATCTTTACCTTGACTGTCAATGATATACAGGCACCACGCTTCATAAATCGATCACAAAGTTGCTATCAATAACAGGCAGCTAATCTTATCTCAACAGTTCCAAGTGAATTGATTTTGCTTGTCACTGGTATAGGGCACGGTACATTGACTTTGTCCTATTGGATTTATTATAAAGTTTCAGTCCAAAACAATCTCATCATATCAGATCTTTTACTCCGATACGATACCTCTTGGCACGTCAGGTGAACTTTCTCTGCAAGACAATCAGCGTCGAGGCTTTTAAATCAATAGTAGTGAGCGAATCGTTCAGACAAGCATATCTGATGTCTGAATCGCGAAAACGATTATGATAATTGAGTTCCAAGTGCAAATATATAAAGCCGCGTTATTCTATTGTTGTGGATTTTTTAATCAATTCACTTGGAACTGTTGAGATAATATTAGCTGCCTGTTATTGATGGCAATTTTGTAATTCATTATGAATAGTGGTGCCTTTTAACCATTGACAATCAAGGTAAAGATCTTCGTTACTGTGTGAGCGGTGGGGTAGCCTTGTAGTGAAAGTGTTCTGTCGTCACGCCGAAGACCCGGGATGGATTCCCCACATGAGTACAATGTGTGAAGCCAATTTCTGGTGTCCCCCGCCGTGATATTGCAGGACAACTGCTATAAGCGGCGTAAAACAATACTCACGTACTCACTCGTAACTGTGAACATGTATGCGTTGGGTGTTTGTTTTGCAGCGGCTGTTGGGATATGGACTGGTTTAACCTATACTTCTGGTTCCTGGCAATGGGAAGATGGCTCTGAGGCACAGTACCTTCCCTGGGAGCCACCAGAGCCGAACACTCTAACAGAGAAGTGTGCTGTGATCTACGAACCTACAGACTGGACAATGCATAATAACTTCTGTGATGTGAAATGGAGTGCTATGTGTGAGGTATCAGCGCGATGAGTCCGTCCGTCTAAATAGCAGCTTTCAATTAATGTTTGGTTATGGTAACTTTACATTTAAAGGGTGGGCATCTATTTAGCAAGACAATAGCTCAAATAACTTAAAATTATCTATCCATCCATCCATCCATCCTATCTATCTTTCAATTCCATCCATCCATCAATCTCACACACACACACACACACACACACACACACACACACACACACACACACACACACACACACACACACACACACACACACACACACACACACACACACAGCAGTTTTTGTTTTTGGTACATAGAGCACACAGTGAAACTAAATCATTATTGTGTTTGGTACATAGAGCACACAGTGAAACTAAATCATTATTGTTTTTGGTACATAGAGCACACAGTGAAACTAAATCATTATTGTTTTTGGTACATAGAGCACACAGTAAAACTAAATCATTATTGTTTTTGGTACATAGAGCACACAGTGAAACTAAATCATTATTGTTTTTGGTACATAGAGCACACAGTGAAACTAAATCATTATTGTTTTTGGTACATAGAGCACACAGTGAAACTAAATCATTATTGTTTTTGGTACATAGAGCACACAGTGAAACTAAATCATTATTGTTTTTGGTACATAGAGCACACAGTGAAACTAAATCATTATTGTTTTTGGTACATAGAGCACACAGTGAAACTAAATCATTATTGTTTTTGGTACATAGAGCACACAGTGAAACTAAATCATTATTGTTTTTGGTACATAGACCACACAGTGAAACTAAATCATTATTGCTTTTGGTACATAGAGCACACAGTGAAACTAAATCATTATTGTTTTTGGTACATAGAGCACACAGTGAAACTAAATCATTCTTGTTTTTTTGTACATAGAGCACACAGTGAAACTAAATCATTATTGTTTTTTGTACATAGAGCACACAGTGAAACTAAATCATTATTGTTTTTGGTACATAGAGCACACAGTGAAACTAAATCATTATTGTTTTTGGTACATAGAGCACACAGTGAAACTAAATCATTATTGTTTTTGGTACATAGAGCACACAGTGAAACTAAATCATTATTGTTTTTGGTACATAGAGCACACAGTAAAACTAAATCATTATTGTTTTTGGTACATAGAGCACACAGTGAAACTAAATCATTATTGTTTTTGGTACATAGAGCACACAGTGAAACTAAATCATTATTGTTTTTGGTACATAGAGCACACAGTGAAACTAAATCATTATTGTTTTTGGTACATAGAGCACACAGTGAAACTAAATCATTATTGTTTTTGGTACATAGAGCACACAGTGAAACTAAATCATTATTGTTTTTGGTACATAGAGCACACAGTGAAACTAAATCATTATTGTTTTTGGTACATAGAGCACACAGTGAAACTAAATCATTATTGTTTTTGGTACATAGAGCACACAGTGAAACTAAATCATTATTGCTTTTGGTACATAGAGCACACAGTGAAACTAAATCATTATTGTTTTTGGTACATAGAGCACACAGTGAAACTAAATCATTCTTGTTTTTTGGTACATAGAGCACACAGTGAAACTAAATCATTATTGTTTTTGGTACATAGAGCACACAGTGAAACTAAATCATTATTGCTTTTGGTACATAGAGCACACAGTGAAACTAAATCATTATTGTTTTTGGTACATAGAGCACACAGTGAAACTAAATCATTATTGTTTTTGGTACATAGAGCACACAGTGAAACTAAATTAGCTGCTTATCGAACGTTACTTGGCAAATCGACATCCGCGGGAAGGGCACTGGTGGGATTTTTCATATTTTGTATTTCATTATTGAAAATATGTATTTTTCTATGTAAAAGGAGGGACCGTACAATTTCTTTTTGTCAACCTGTTTTCTGAGACTATGGTCGACAGATAATTGACTTATTCAGTTTAAACTTTCCTTGTCTACTACTGAGAAAAAACCCGTTGACCATATTAATAATTAGACACATATACTATACATTTGTACATAAGATATGCATGTGTATTCTTTCTAGTCCGGAGGCCTTGAATACAATAAACTATTGGAATAGGATCGGTATTCGGATCTTATTAAAAAGCTTTTGCTTCCTTTCTTCTAAATTTGACCCATGGAAATATAATTGTTTTCTTCAAACATGCAATTGATAAAGAGAATCTATTTTCTTTTTTAAAACACAACAACAGCAAAACTTGAGTGAGGCAGTCAGTAGCTCGACCGGGTTACATAATGGTTATATTTGTGTGATGGAGAAGGTAGATCGATTGTTGTACAAACAGCAGCGGTTTCAGCGCGCTCTCGCATATATTGACATGTTTCTCCCTATGTTTGTGTATAGTTCAATTAGCACTAATGAATGTTCAACGGCACCCAATATAGCATACATCAAACACAAGAACTGGTACAATTGCCCTGACTATGTAATGTTCAGAAATATTTTATCATTTAATAAGCAATCACGTGTTGATGTTATCTACTTAAGGTGTATCCTTGGTATTCTTTTCTTTTTCTTTTATGTTGTTTATTGTTTAATGTCGCACTCAGCAATATTGAATATATAGTAAGTTTAATGACGGCAATCTGTTAATAATCAAGCCTGGACCAGACAATCTAGTGATTGACATCATGAGCATCGATCTAGGCAATTGGGATACGATGACATACATCAACCCATCAGCGAAGCTTACCACCGTCTCCCGGATGTTGTCTCTCACGACAGGCATGGTTGCTGAAGACCAATTCTAACCTGGATATTCACGTGTCACTTGGTATTCACTATATTTGCACTGAGGTTGACGTGATGCACTTGGAGATGGTTGAATATTTGCACTAAAGATGACGTGATGCACTTGGAGATGGTTGAATATTTGCACTAAAGATGGCGTGATGCACTTGGTGTAGGTTAAATATTTGCACTAAGGTTGGCGTGATGCACTTGTTGATTGTTAAATATTTGCACTAAGGTTGGCGTGATGCACTTGGAGATGGTTAAATATTTGCACTAAGGTTGACGTGATGCACTTGGAGATGGTTGAATATTTGCACTAAAGATGACGTGATGCACTTGGAGATGGTTGAATATTTGCACTAAAGATGGCGTGATGCACTTGGTGATTGTTAAATATTTGCACTAAGGTTGGCGTGATGCACTTGGAGATGGTTAAATATTTGCACTGAGGTTGACATGATGCACTTGGAGATGGTTAAATATTTGCACTGAGGTTGACACGATGCAGTTGGAGATGGTTAAATATTTGCACTGAGGTTGACGTAATGCTTTATGAGAAGGTTAAATATTTGCACTGAGGTTGTCGCGATGCAGTATGAGATGGGTGCATCTTTGCACTGAGGGAGACGTGATGCACTTGGAGAAGGTTAAATATTTGCACTGAGGTTGACGCGATGCACTTGGAGATGGATGCATCTTTGCACTGAGGGAGACGTGATGCACTTGAAGTTGGTGAAATATTTGCTCAAGTGTATTACATTAGATGCTTATTTTAAAGGGGGTGAAAAATGAAAGCATTGTTTGTAAATACTAAAGGTTCAGTTTGTTTCATCGAATAAACAATGACGTGGTTTGATCTTTATTAACATGTTATTAAATACAAACCCAAAATAACCAATTAAACAACAACCCTCACCCCACCCATCGCAAACCCTTCTTTTTTAAGGTTGGCAATATCTTCTTATGTTCCATAACCGTACGACACGATGTGTATTCCGAGCGGTGGTGTTGCCTAGTGGTAAAAGCCATCACTCGTGACGCCGATGTCCCGAGTTCGATTCGCGACATGGGTACGATGTGTGAAGCCTATTTCTGGTGTCCCCCGCCGGGATATTGCTGGAATATTGCTAAAAGCGGTGTAAAACCACATTCACTCACTCTGATAACAGCGAACTCAGTGACACGGTGCCTTCTGCTACATATGTTCTAAAAATACAATAACTGTAAGAGGACCCATTGCAGACAGTCAACGATATGATGAAAATTTCTTTCCGTGTACAGTTCAATTTATTTCAGTTTATTTATTTACGGCAACGAAACCATTCAAAACAAACTACCACAAAAAGATAATATGTTTAAGGTGCACTTGAACTTGATCATATTTCAACAAAAGCGACAAAACCCTTTCCATATTCATAGGAGATCTCTGCTATAATCAGAATCGATTGTACAATTCAGTCAAACCGTGAAGTTCTGGGGTAGAATAGACATTAAGCAACCCTTGTTTGCTGTTAAAGGGACTATGCTTGTCGTAAGAGGCGACTAACGGGATCGGGTGGTCAGGCTCACTGGCTTGGTTGATGCATGTCATCGTATCCCGATTGCGTGGATCGATGGTCATGATGTCAATCACTGGATTGTCTGGTTCAGACTCGATTATTTACAGACCGCCGTCATACATTCACAGACCGGCGTTAAACAACGAAAAACGTTCTTAAGCTGAAGCGCCCCATAAATATTTCATGTCTTTATTCTTAGGGAAAAGACGAAATGAAATTGTTCAATCAACGTAAGGTTGGATGGGACCCGTGAAGATCCGGGATAGAATAGGTCTTCAGCAACCCATGCTTGCCGTAAAAGGTGACCATGCTTGTCATAAGAGGCGACTAACGGGATCGGGTGGTCAGGCTCGCTGACTTGGTTGATGCATGTCATCTTATCCCAATTGCGTGGATCGATGGTCATGATGTCAACCACTGGATTGTCTGGTCCAGACTCGATTATTTACAGAACTGTCATATAGATGTAATATTGCTGAGTGCGGCGTTAAACAACAAACAATACAAACAAACAAGCAATAAATTTGGATGATATCAGCCGAAGCAGTGGTCGTTTGTTATGACTGAATTCTTGAGATTTAGAGGAGTTTCGATATAACGCATATGTCGCCCACAAAACAGAGACTAATTCCTGTATTCGCACTGGCGTGCACTCGGCCAAGGTATATATCAGTAGGCCATACCAATACAGCCAACTACGTTTATAACGAACTGGCGGATATAACGAACTGTTTTTTTGGCCCTGGCCATTTGCTGTATATATGCGTATAACGAACTACGGTTATAACGAACTTAAATTTGTGGTCCCTTTGAGTTCGTTATAACCGTAGTTTAGTGTATTTAGTAGACTTCTGGTATACATAAGAGGATAGGAAACGAATGTGAATCGTTCTATATTGCACAGGCAGCATAAACAATAAAATGGTCATCCGTTAAAGACCGCCTCCGGGGTCCAGTGGTAGAGCGTCCGCCCGGAGAGCGGAAGGTCAGGGGGTTCGATCCCCGGCCGCGTCATACCAAAAGACGTTAAAAGATGGTACTTGTTGTTACCCTGTCTGGCGCTCGGCATTAAGGGGCTAAAACAAGGACTGGTCGGCTCGGAGTCAGTATACTGTGTCTGAGTGGGGTATTCATGTTAAACTGCGGCATGGTATCTCAGTGAGCTAGCACTGTAAATCGGCATCAGTCCGGACTAGTACAAAGAGCCACACAAACACACACACACACACGTGCATGCACGTCGCTATATAAGTGCAATAATCTTAGACGCGACGTTAAACCCCATTTCACCTCACTCATTCGTTAAATGACGACAGATGTTCGCAAGCGCGGATTTGGATAACGGTCTGTGCATCTTTTATTCTGCAATCTGTGTTGGATAGTCATGCAACTTTGTGCGTAATGGTCGTGAAGCTCATCAAGAGATTGTAAAACGTTTACACTTCACAACACACCATAAACCCAAGCCGGCTTTAGACAGGGTTATTCCACTTCTGACCACACATTTACATTGTAGACTATGGACCAAAAATGTTTCAGCAAAAGAAGATACAAACTTCATGAGGCTTTTGTAGATTTTAAGGAAGCTTTTGAAAAATTAATCGCAATAAGTAATGGTCTGGATGGTAAAATGCTGAACGCCTTAATAAAGAAGTATTTATTAATGTGTCGAATTCTGTGTGAGAGGAAACGTAATTTAATAACGTTATTTTGACTGTCAAAATGGTTTAAGCCAATGATGTATTTTGAGCCCATTATTTATTACTATAACGGGAATTCTTTCTAATGGCAAACGTGGTATTAAGTTTATTCCAGATATTTAAAAAAACTGTTACTGTTATTCGCTGACGCCGTTATTTTAGTATCAGACAGCCAGTGACACAAGTAAATATTCTTTTCAGCTCATTGCGATACGTGCATCTTAAAGGTGAATTTGGATATCAGCAATTTCAGCAATGGTTGATCATATTTAGCCATTAAGAGGAAAATACTAGTCCTTGAACTAATCATATATTTTGTCATTGCTTCAACAAAATTCTTTTTAAAGATATTTGATGCGTAAATACTGCCAATTATTTTATATTGTTCCGAGGTGTGGGATACCAGCAATATGAAAATTCCATCTGCTAGCTTGTTTCTTAATGTCGGATCACAAACCCCAAATGCAATAGTATATAGAGAAACGGGTCGCTTTCCTATATAAGTAAATAAGTGAGTGAGTGAGTTGGGTTTAACGCCACTTTTAACAGTATTGCAGTTATAACTTGGCGTGTCAGCTTAATGTGGGAGGAAAGTCCGAAGTGATGCGGGTCTCAGATGTTTACCACTTCGGTGAAACCCACGAGCATGGGTATGGTGCTGACAAACCTAGGAACATAATCGGGACAAACCGGGATTCGAACCCACAATCATAGGTTTCTGGTGTGCCTAAGGGACGCAACTCTGCACATCGAATCGCAGCGCCTTAAAGGACTGGCCACATGTTAAGAGTCTTTAGGATACAGCGAACAATCTTTCAATCCTATCTAACAGAACGTTTATAGACATTCTTTTAAGATTTAGAGCAGGCGTTATAAAATTGAAAACAAAAACAATGAAGGGAGATACTTGGCTGCTGATGCGAGGACTGATTTATAAGTTCAAATCCTCACATAGAAGGATGGGAATTGCATAAGTCTTTGGTGGAAAACATTACGTGATGTCATGGGATATTGCCACAAACACTTCAGTTACATGCGCAAATTGTAAGTCAGTAAAATAAGCATGGGTCTGAGACCTTTCGAAAATGGATAAACCTGAGGAACGTGTAGCGACCCAGTGATTATCACCGCACTCAGCAATATTTCAACTAAATGACAGCGGTCTGTAAATAATCGAGCCCCGGTCACTGAACCTAGCCATGGCTACACGGTCCATTCCATCATCTAACAACACCAGCATAATTCAGTGAGGAACCATTCCAGCTCTGAAAGTCCAGGCTGGCACCAATAAGGAATGATACCAAATAAATACAATATTTTGATTCCTTTGAACAAAAACTTTATTCAACAATCGACGATGAATTTACACAGGTGTCATGTCTTTTTCGGACGCAATCGGACTAATACCAATAACAACCATGAGTGAGGGCGTGAATTAGGTTTTACGCCGCTTTTAGCAATATTCCAGCAATATCACGGCGGGGGACAATCGAAATGGGATTCACACATTGAACCCAAGCAGAGAATCGAACCCGGGCCTTCGGCGTTACGAGGAAACGCTTTAACCACTGGCTACCCCATCGTCCAGAACAACCATGAAGTATCAGATATAATTATGAATATGGTTTGTTTGTGCCAAGGTAACGCACTCATGTCAGGATTTTTCAGTAAGTCAATTTTTTAAATATATATTTTCAATATGTCGATGTTTTTTCAGAGGATATGCAATCCGTTGTCGTGTCCGCGTGTTCTAACATCTCCGCAGATACAGGACGCAGTGGCGATACAGACGTCTACGGTAGATAAAGTATCTGCAGCGCAGCCTGTAGCAGATGGCTCGCTTGTGTCGGCCTGAAACAGAAACAACAGAGTGTATGTGACTGGCTGTGTTTAGCAGTACAATGTATGTGATTGGCTTTACGTAGCAGTACAATGTATGTGACTGTCTGTACATAGCAGTACAATGTATGTGACTGTCTGTATATAGCAGTAAAATGTATGTGACTGGCTGTATATAGCAGTACAGTGTATGTGACTGGCTGTATATAGCTGTACAATGTATGTGACTGGCTGTATATAGCAGTACAATGTATGTGACTGGCTGTATGTAGCAGTACAATGTATGTGACTGGCTGTATATAGCAGTACAATGTATGTGACTGGCTGTATATAGCTGTACAATGTATGTGACTGGCTGTATGTAGCAGTACAATGTATGTGATTGGCTGTATATAGCAGTACAATGTATGTGACTGGCTGTATATAGCAGTACAATGTATGTGACTGGCTGTATATAGCTGTACAATGTATGTGACTAGCTGTATATAGCAGTACAATGTATGTGACTGGCTGTATATAGCAGTACAATGTATGTGACTGGCTGTATATAGCAGTACAATGTATGTGACTGGCTGTATATAGCAGTACAATGTATGTGACTATCTGTATATAGCTGTACAATGTATGTGACTGGCTGTATGTAGCAGTACAATGTATGTGACTGGCTGTATATAGCAGTACAATGTATGTGACTGGCTGTATATAGCAGTACAATGTATGTGACTGGCTGTATATAGCAGTACAATGTATGTGACTGGCTGTATATAGCAGTACAATGTATGTGACTGGCTGTATGCATTTCAGTGTTTTGTGTATGAAAATGACCGTCCGGTTCCGGAAACTGAATTTCCGTATATACGGGTAAATTTATATAGTAATTATTTCGTTTTGAATCTGAAGTCCGTATAAGCGGGGCACGACTGTATATAGCAGTTCAGTGTATGTGACGTATTTTATTAAGCAGTTCAGTGTAATATAAAGACCGGGCATCCCAACTCCCCCTCTCCATCATTCGCCCATCAACTCACTGAATCCATGAAACCATTAAACACACCTTTAAAAACAGCATTGTCATCATCATCCAGTGGATCACAAACTACCCTCAACTACCCCACATGACAACCTTTCAAGATGCCTTCAGCAACAGCATTGTCGTCCTGGTCCACTCACTCACTCACTCACTCACTCACTCCCTCACTCACTCACTCACTCACTCACTCACTCACTCACTTACTCACTCACTCACTCACCCACTCACTAACTCATTCCCCATGACAACCCCTTCAAGTTACCTGCAACATCATCACTGCCATCTTCTACCAGAAGGTAGACCTC
This sequence comes from Haliotis rufescens, assembly GCF_023055435.1. Taxonomy (NCBI): domain Eukaryota; kingdom Metazoa; phylum Mollusca; class Gastropoda; order Lepetellida; family Haliotidae; genus Haliotis; species Haliotis rufescens. The sequence goes on along the minus strand of NW_025963802.1, from coordinate 31,425,506 downwards.
GCCTGTGCACCATTGCTTGACACTGTCCAACACTGCTTGATCAGTCACCTCCACCGCCGTCTTTGATTGGTCCATTCTGGCCTCTTCGACCTAAGCAATTAAACAATAAAAAAAGGTTTCAAAAAGGTCAATTAACCACATTTGTAGTTACATTATTATTAAAACAAACGCCCCGAAAGCGCGACTTGGGCGCAAAAAGTTCACGTCTTCATCGCGATCCCAATATTGGAAAATCAAGTGAAACGTCTCTGCCATCAAGACCCTATAATACGAGGTTCACACATGACCAATACTATGTGCGGATTTGTTTCCCCTGCCTGTGTTAGGATCCGCTGTCCGAATACCATACTCTCCCTGATTACCTTGTTTTTCCAGCAACATACCTCTGATCCTGAGTAGTAGACGTCTACAATCTACATCACGTTCCTCCCACATTGAGATGTCACGACTCGACTCAGTTGTACCACTTCGAATATTTAATTCTGAACCAATATATAATTGCTTTTACTTACATAGTCTGGAAGGGGAGCAGGATCGGAGTCAATGTAGCAGGTGTCGTTTCCGCCCATCTTGAACACACGACGGCCCTGTGGAAGTTGTTGAAAAAAGGACAACACTCGTGCTAAGTCAAGGCAAACCCTTATTCTTATATAATAAAGCCCATATTATCATTACAGAAACGTTAATGTAATATAGAAAATAATAACTCTTAAAATATTATCTCCTTCCAATAATCAAAGTACATATCATCACGTGCCACTTCAATTTCAGATCTACGTATTATCATCTGTGTCCCATGTGCCTGGTGGTTGAAAGCCAGGAAATCTATTCATTTTACCCAAATCAATGAAAATGAAACTGGCAACCTTATTTATTTTATTGGTTTACATATCCGGCGACCATGGCCAAATGCCGCCTAGTAAATATGAAAATAACAATTTTAACTCAACTTATATACGTGGATATCAATAGGAAAAAAAAAAAAAAATTAAATTGTAAAGTGTGATAATTATATGAAAGTAAAAATGTAAACAAGCGTAGATCTGGGTATAAATCTAATTATTCTGTTTCATTGTGTATAAATACATCTATAAAGCTACCTTTAGATCAACGCCGACGAAGACGTTGTCCGTCTCCCCTGGCACCGAGGACACCCCTGTCCCATCTTCACAGTCCTCCTCCACCATGTCGCCAGTGTCCATCTTCTCACACTGAGGACATCATTCACAACCAAACATGGATGAGCGTTATGATACAGAAGTCAGTTAGTGACGTGACGTGTTTGACGTATTTTGTTGACGCCACACTCAGCAGTACTCCGCTGACCACCCATACAGTCGCCTCGTACGACGAACATATCTTGCTGGTCCCACGGGGTATACACGTACATTGCATGTCTGGGACACGCGTGGCTGAGTTATGATACAGTAACCAGTTACTAACGTGAATTGTTTGAAGGTTTTTTGTATTTAAAATCCATGGATAACAAATGACAGAAATACAGGTGCCATGTCAATACAAAAACAGAAGTGTCTTGGTCCTTTATCTTACCTTTCTATTCTTATATTCGTTCTATTATATTGAATGCACCCTGCTTACATGTAAGGTCATATCTTATGTGCCCCGCTCGAATTGCCGAACTGTTGGCATTACATTTGTAACAGACCAACCGCAAATTTGTATCTAGAATTAATAATGTAGTATGCATTTTCCGGATATTTTCCGAATGAAATAGATCTCAGGGAAAATCTGGTTGTTTTCTGTCGTCTTCTGCTTCGATGAATGTAAAGCATGATCGAAGTGGATAAACGCCTAACTGTGGTATTCTTACCGAAAACCACACTCAGCAGAGCTAAGAATCCATATGTATATCTTGACGAGACAAACCATGATGGATTTTGTGAACAACGATCCAAGACTTCTTACGACCGGACCGCCTCCGTGGTCTTGTGGTAGAGCGTCCGCCCGGAGAGCGGAAGGTCCAGGGTTCGATCCCGGGCCGCGTCATACAAAAAGACGTTAAAAGATTGTACTTGTTGTTACCCTGTCTGGCGCTCGGCATTAAGGGGCTAAAACAAGGACTGGTCGGCTCGGAGTCAGTAAACTGTGTCTGAGTGGGGTATTCATGTTAAACTGCGGCATGGTATCTCAGTGAGCTAGCACTATAAATCGGCATCAGTCCGGACTAGTACAAGCAGCCACACACACACATACACGTGCATGCACGTCGCTATATAAGTGCAATAATCTTGGACGCGACGTTAAACCCTATTTCACCTCACCTCTTACGACCGGCATAGGTTTCATTGGACCTATCGAACCTAGAAACCCAACTTGGGCATGTTTCACTGTGGTTTTAGAACTCAATCCAATTGTCTGGACGGAGTTGTACACTGCTTTGAGCATTATTCTAGCCATACAAGAGAAATTGTCATCACGAATAGGTTTAAGACACTGTACCAGTGTGATGAATCGAATTCACATCTTTAAAGTAACAAGCGAACGCTGTATCCACTTGTTTAACAAACTGGTCCTTATCAAACAATAGTACTACTAGTGTAATTGTAATTGAATATACGTGTCCTTACCTTTTTCACTACAGGAGTTGAATAAACGAATGCGCAGAAGCACAGGACCATTGCAAGAGCACATGTTACCTAGAAAATACAGAAATGGTAAAACTAAGAAAAAAGCGAATTAAATTGAGATTTTTGAAAATTGAACCTCCTTTCTTGTCCAGGCTGCTAAAACTGTACACAGACCTTCTGATAGAGCTAAACTATGTTTGGAGATGATCCAAGCAATGTTATGGAAATTCTATCATAATTGTAACGATTGTATCTTTTTGCTTTGGTTAATCATATATTGGCCACTATTAAGAGCAACAAGAGCTTGTGTAAGTAGGGTTCCACATTCATATATCGTTTGTTTATTTGTTTGTTTGTTGTTTAACGTCACACTCAGCAATATTCCAGCCACATGTAGGCGGTACGGAAGTAATAGAGTCTTGACCAGTCATTCCAGTGATTAACATACGTGAGCATCTATCTACGCCATTGGGATACGATGACATGCATAAACAAAGTCAGCGAGCCTGATCACCCAATCCCGTTAGTGGTCTCTTACCACAAGCATAGACGCATCTTAAGACATGCATGGGTTGCTGAAGACCAGTTTTAACCCGGATCTTCACGGGTATCACATATCGTGACAGATTATAATATTAGAAGTAACCACCAGACGACAAAATACTGAAAACTTGAACAGTTGGATTTTCACGTTTAAGTTAATCATGAAACTTGTTATCATGCTCTTTAATATATCAACAAATTGAGTTGCTCTGAAATATTGTAATCTTTTACTCTGGTACAAACATGAAATTGAATCATAAATAAATAAATATAGTGGTTGGTTTTAGTAAGCAGATCACTTTCGAAATGCAATACAATATTTCCATGCACACGCATGTCATATATGACTATATATGAAACACGCTAGTTATAAGTTATAAGGTTCAAAACCATTAGGTTAACTTTTTATACTATAGACTCGAAACTTGCTTATGATATTCATATCAGCATTCTAGATAAATTATTTTGCTACAAGAAAAACAACTATCTTTTCAAACATATAATTCTTCTTGCAAAAAAATACATTCACCAGTCAAGCATTAAGAAAACTACATTATGATTTCCTTTCTTCACAAAAGATGTATGTAAAATAGAAATAATTATCGCAATGAAAAAGAGTAGTATTAATATATTCGATAGAAACAAATTCGGGCGTCGTCATTGGTGGAAGCCACCTTGAAGTTTCAGTTTCATTGGTCAAGCGCTTACTGAGAATATGGTGTTTACAATGCGAGGGAATTCATTTTGAAAAAGAAGAAGAATTTAAATAAAAGATACAAAACCCTTTCCATAATTATAAGAAATAGCCGCTAAAAGCAGAGTTCATGATCCGATTAGGACTATCATAAGCATGTGTTTAAGAACCACTTTCAAATAGTATTGATAGCAGGTGTTTGTTTGCAAAGGCAAGCCAATTGTTCACCTAAAACACAGTAACATAATGATAGCAAGCTGTTTTGCTGTTTTGGGCCATATTTGACGAATGACGTGATTGCCAACAACATATGAAATCACCTGTGAATATATGACTAACATGTTCGAATTCGTAGTAATGTGATGAGTCTTGGAAGCCACAAGTTGTGGAACTTATAACATAAGCTGTGAAGTCCACGTTCTGCAATAACTTGGATGCATATGAAACTGTTAGTGTTCTTTAGGGAAAATAAGTTTTGTCTGAGAAACGTTATTTATGTTTAAATTCAAGTCCTTTGTTTGATTAAATTTTAAAATCAGGTCCCTTTAGTAGAGTCTGTTTCTGGTTTATCCAAATGTTTCAATATATACTCTTCAGACATACTGTGGGCTCAAACAGTTTGAAACAATTTCGAAACATGGTCCAAAATGCAAGATCAAATAAAGGCCATAATTTCAAATGTCACGAAAAACGGAAAATATGTGTTGAGCTCCACTAAGAACTACACTTATAACACATTTCATAACATTTTGAAACAAAATATATGGTTTTACAGCAGAGGCCAAATCAATGTCAAAATAAAAAATATCGCAAAAAACGGAACAGGTATAGTGAGGGCCGCGACATACTACACATACACCAAATTCCATTATACTAGTATTTGGAGCGAAAATAGCTAAGTAATGGTCAGAAATATGTATCTCAATATGGCTGAGGCAACCAATATGACAATCGGATTCGAACCTCTTCTGAGAAGATGTGTACAGAAGCTGATGTCGACCATCACAATAGCAGGTCAGCTGGAGTCAGGTGAACCCAAACAAAATGGACGACAACGACGGATCACGACTTGCTCACCTGAGTGAGTGAGTTAAACTGTTAAGACACGTTGGTAACATTTCAGTCACATTGTGAGTAAACCAAAATGCACTCCCTAAACCAAAAATGAAGTTAAACTTTTACTTACTTTGACGCCCATGGTCTTCAGATTTAAGATGCTGAGTTGACAACTTCAGTTTCTTTGAGACAGTTCAGGATCAATCTTTCACTGCTTCTGTCCTCTGAGAATATCTCAGCCACATTTTATACATTCGCGGAGCCAGAGCTTAGCCAATAAAAATTTATTGCACAAGTTGAAAATCCCCTAAAAGATTTCCACGATTTTCTTTCGCAACTGTTCAAACTTGAACCAGGAACAAGATTGAACGACAGGCCATTGCTTGTTCGTACCTCAGAAGTCGGTGAAACACGAAGTCCTCCAAAAGCCTGGTTGTTGCCAAGAAGTAACTTAAAACTCATCCTTTCAAGACCCACTTTCCATAAACTCATGATTCAGTGTTTTGTTCACTGATGCAGATGACTGGCATATTTTCATTACCAGCACCAGAGCAAAAGTCAGTGTGAAGTGTTACGCAAAATAAGTGCAATCTTATTATTATTATATATTATGTTTGGATTTCGGGGCTCGGCTCGAGCAAACTGGCAGTCCTAATACGTTTGTTTCAAGTCGTTCAAACACCACCTTGGTTGTCTGTTAGGGGTGCATGTTACCTAGTAGTCTAAGGCACAGTGCAGAGTTGCGCCACTTCGGTCAGTAAGAATCCTACGTTCATACTTCGAATCCTGGATTCTCCTTGAATATGATTCATGGCTTCGACAAGTTGTTAAACACATAAAACCTGCATAACTTCGTGATTACCTCTCTTATGTCCTTGATTTCGTTGTGTGTAATACTCTAACAATAAATTGTTAAATTAATTATAACACAAAAATAATGTCACAGTTTCACACAAATAACTAATTGCAAAGTGTAATCTTTATTAAACTCATTATCGGTAATAAATTGTCCGAGAATATATAGAAATAAATAATTATGCTCAGACTGTTGGAAAAAAGGAACTATTCTGCCACAAAAATTACATTCTTTCAATGTGTATTTTACAAAGAAATATGAAGGATCATAGGTTTAAATATCTGGTTTTCCGCTGTAGCTGAATAAATATCAAAATCCCAGTCCGACCCTATCATCCCGAATATCAAATGGGGGGTCCCTTGTAGATATATGAACATGTTTCATCTATATATTGTGAGAATAGTCTAAGAAGTTCGTTACCCTGAAAATCAAGCATTGCGTTAACGTTTGACTGGTCACGTTGAAAATCGTCTCTACACCCTGCTCAACGGGTGGGAGCATTGTGTACTCAAACTACGTAGCATACAGAAAACCCGACTTAAAGGTACATAAAGGTAGAACTATATGTGTTTTTTATAAATATATATAAAGCGTTTTCAACTCGTACCACG